>NC_134522.1:23826348-24453348 GCF_027942865.1 Odontesthes bonariensis | reverse complement strand
ATATTATTGTGATTGCAAAGGACTACATTTAAACTTACACTTTTGCTGCTGCAGCGGTGTTGCACTTATTTCTAAAAACGTATTGAAACTCGCCGTATGAGCGCATTAAGATTTCCAATTCGAGGTTGGTGAAAAACGTAGCCCCTCCTCTTCCCCGTTGCCAAGGTGACTCGTCGAATCGGGGCTCCGTTGATGCTGGCTTTTTAAAGTTGTGGTGCACGCGCTAAACTCAAGGTGAACTTACTCAGAGTTGATTAACCTCACTCAAATCAGCGTTTGTGGAACCGAAAACTCAGGGTTTTCTATCTCAGAGTAGATCAACTCAGAGATCAGGAATAGACTCAGAGTTGGTTGAACCTGCTACGTGAAACGGACCCCAGGTGTTCAGATCTGTATCTGGATACTGAGTTTTTGTATTGATTCAGGGGAAGTTGTTGCACTGTGCTGACTGGCAGCACAGAAATACACTGCACTGTCATTTACTGAAACATTAGAAATAGTCAGGTTTGAAAATGCACTGCCATCTCCATCAAAGCTGATCTTTCCTTTTACGTCGTCCTCTGGATAGGGGAACTTCAGATTCAGATATCCCAGGTACCTCAGAGCTCTGTGTTTGTCTTGTTTGTACCAAAGGATGCGCTCAAAGCCAGACACATCGTGCGAACAGTGGATCTCACTGACCACAGATTCATCAGCTTTCTTAATCATGAAAGGAGGTGTTTGGAGGACATTGTAGGCTTTAGAAGCACCTGTGAAGGAAAAAAAAGAACAGATGGGATTTTTTCTTATTTATATAGCATGAAATTAGAAATTCTTTTAGGTCTTTTCATGGTGTAGCTACTCACCATTATTAACAGGCAGGTGAAGGAAGTGTAATATGAAGACCAGGAAGAACATGTTTATGGTATTTAGAGGTGCTTTCTCTTTCTCTCCCTCTCTTTCTGAGATATGACCTTTTAGTTTACACTTTATAGGCAGAGGACGGGATTTTGTCAAAAGTGTAAGTGTTGGGCGTGAACATGTGTTTGTTTTCTCACTTTATTTGGCCAGATTTGTCTCCCCCTGCTGGTGTTTGTGCCATGTTCAGGGACAATATACCCACCCACAAGTTGTCATTTGGGGTTTTGTCATCATTTAAGTATGTGTCATTCAAAATGGCGATAAAACAATCTTCCATACTTTATATCACCATTTATAAACCACCAGAGAATTGTTTTATTGATAATTTTACTGAACTACTTTCAATTGTGTGCACTGCTTTTGACTGTTTAGTCATAACAGGGGACTTGAATGTGCATGTGGATGTGAAACTGCAGTAACAACTCTCGTGTCCTGTTTGCTACAGTAAACAGATTAACAAACCCTCCAGTTTCACTGCCTTTAGAACTCATTTTTACATCCAAGTGTAATGAGTTTGCAATATACTTTAATGACAAAGTTCAAGGCATTAAAAATGCCATAATTTCCACAACACAAATAACTACTCTGCAGCCAACTAGACACATAGAGCTGACACATTTCACACCTGTTACTGACAAAACTGTCGAAGAGATCATATGCAGTCTGAGTTCATCAACGTGCTGCCTTTATGAGTTGCCCACTAGATTCCTAAAGTCTGTGCTGAGCAGTTTGTTACCACAACTCGCTCATCTAGTCAACATCTCACTCCAGACTGGAACATTTCCAAAAGCCTTAAAAACCGCTGTCATTAAGCCTCTTCTAAAGAAGAGCAATCTTGATTTCACAGTACTGAACAACTACCGGCCCATATCAAACCTGCCATTCTGTGGGGGTTCCCCAGGGGTCAATGCTGGGACCCGTATTGTTCAATCTGTACGTGCTTCCACTAGGCCAGCTAATACGCAGCTATAATGTGTCCTACCACAACTATGCAGATGACACTCAGATCTACGTGTCACTGACGGCAGGAGAACACGGGCCTGTAGATACACTGTGTCGCTGCATCGAACAGATCAGTGTGTGGATGCAAAACAATTTTCTCCAGCTAAACTCGGACAAAACTGAAATCATTGTCTGTGGCCCACAGAAACAAAGAGAAAGTGTTTTCAGTCACATTGAGACTCTCTCTCTAAAACCTAATAATCAAGTTAGAAATCTCGGGGTAATATTGGACTCAGACCTGAATTTTAACAGCCACATTAAATCAGTAACATCAGCAGCTTTTTACCATCTAAAAAACATTGCCAGAATCAAAGGAATAGTGTCTAAACCAGACTTAGAAAGACCAATCCATGCGTTTGTCTCCAGCAGGTTAGACTACTGTAATGGCCTGCTCACTGGGCTCTCTAAACGGGCTGTAAGACAGCTGCAGTACATCCAGAACGCTGCTGCTCGAGTCCTGACCAGAACCAGGAAATACGACCATATTATTCGAGTGCTCAGGTCTCTGCACTGGCTTCCTGTCGCTCAGAGAATAGACTTTAAAACAGCTCTGCTTGTGTACAAGTCTCTTCATGGTCAAGCGCCAAAGTACATCTCTGACATGTTAGAGCCATATGAACCAACTCGGGCTCTGAGAACCTCAGGGAGGGGTCTCCTGCTGGGGCCCAGAGTCAGGACTAAACAAGGTGAGGCTGCGTTTCAGTTTGATGCTCCTAAAATCTGGAACAGTCTTCCAGAAGATGTGAGACAGGCCTCAACTCTGACAATGTTTAAATCCAGGCTGAAAACAGTTCTGTTTAGCTGTGCATATGACACCTGAAAGTATTTTATCTGCACTCTTCACTTTTAAAATAATTAATTAATGATTATTTTTTGTTTTTATTTTTTTTATTTTATTGCCTTCTTGTGATTTTATGTAGCTGTAAGGCGCTTTGAATTACCTTGTGTACGAATTGTGCTCTATAAATAAAATTGCCTTGCCTTAATAATAATGAGCGTTTATCAGTTGAATGTTCCTTGTTTCGGTGTGTTAGTAATACCATGACTTT
This sequence comes from Odontesthes bonariensis, assembly GCF_027942865.1. Classification (NCBI taxonomy): domain Eukaryota; kingdom Metazoa; phylum Chordata; class Actinopteri; order Atheriniformes; family Atherinopsidae; genus Odontesthes; species Odontesthes bonariensis. The sequence continues at coordinate 24,450,397 of NC_134522.1, read as the reverse complement.
TGGATTTCATGTTCATTCATTTCTTTTTCTCTCTTTCCCTCCACATTTGCTCCTGTTTTTGTGCTCTTCTGCTTGATCAGTGTGTGTCCTGAGTTCTGTTTGTGGATGTACTTTGATAACCTGCCCTGCCGTGTCTTTGCTTTCTTTGTCTTTCTCAGATAAATCCGATCCCTAGTTTAGTCTATACAGTTCTGGCCTGTTCTTGCACCTCCAGCCATCTTCACCTTCAGTCCAGCTTCAGGATAACTGCTGTCTGTGTACATGTATCCCAGGAGTTGCAGCTGTCTGTTTTCTGATCTCTTATACCAGAGGATTTGATCGTAGCTCTGAATACTGTGAGAGCAGCTGATTCTGGCTGCTTCTCCTGGATTTGCCAGAATATGAAATGGAGTCTGGTGGACTTGATCACTGAGAGAGGATCCTGAGGAAAAAAAACAAAAGGGAATGCATTTCAATGGGAATTAAGTCATTCATGTAATAAGATCAAATGGAGGGAAAAAAGAAGAAAAATGACTATAGTTTTGAAATATTTGTCATAAAAATGAGAAATATTCTCAGTGTCCCAGCAGCTGAACTGATCTCTCCTTTGAGGAAAGCCTCCTGTCAGCAAAATGAAGGTGTGCTCTGTGAGTGGGCGGGGTCACAGCAGCTACACAACTCAGCATCATATTCATCATGGCAGCTTCTGCTGCACCTCATCAAAGAACAGAATACAGGTGCAAGGAGCTGGGAGCCGTAGGAGATGCAGAACAATGATGAGGAGGTTTGGTCCTGAGGAGCAGGGATATGAAGCACTGTGGTAACCAGCAGCACAGAAGGAAACTGCACTGCTGCTCAGACTGAGGCCTTTAACTGTTAAAGTGCACGTCTGCTCTCTGTTTGCACTTCCATCCAGCGTCACATTCAGTCCGCTCTCTGGAACTCCGCTGTCTCCTGTCATGCATCCCAGAAGCTGCATCTGATTGTTCTTTGACTGTTTGTACCAGCGGATACGATTAGAGCTTTGAATTCTGTGTGAACAGCTGAATTCAGCTGCTTCTCCTGGATTTTTGAAGGTGTGAGTCGGAGCCTGGGTAATTTGGTCACTTAGAGAGGAACCTGTGGAAAAGACAAGAAAAACAGGCCACAATATATTAATGATGAGTCTTCATAAGTGAGAGAGCCAGGTTTAACTCTGGATTCAACTGGAACTGTTCTGTCTTTAATGATTGTACAAGATAAATGTTTTTCTTGGAAAAGTGTGGTTGTAGAAGTCTAAAAAGCCTTTTCTTTACTTTACCTGAAACCAGGATGAGATGCAAGGACATGAAGCAGACAATGAGGACCATCATTCTGTGTTCACCTCAGTTTGTTCCTGCTTCTGCATCAATGAGTGCTTCTGCAGAAAACCACAGTGGGTGGTGTTACTGCGCCCCCTCCTCTCCTGTCAGCTAAAACAAGGGTCCTGATTGTTGGTGAGACCGTTCTGTGTGATGTGTGGCAGCACCACACACCTCTGAGTCAGTGTCAGGGCTCAAAGACATGCTGTCAGCTCATCAGAAGGAGCAGTGACTTGCAATATTTATGGTAACACATAAAGAAGAGTGGATTTAATCTGTCAGGATCAAACATGAAACAGCAAATCTCTATAAACTTGAGCTCACTGGTGTAACAAAGAGGGTAAATTCCCACCTGGTTAAACATGAAGTGTTTCTTCTGCATGTGTATCCTCAGTAATACAGAGGTTTGCTGTGAGGTTGGTTTGTGTGGAGCTGTACACCTGTGCTCTGTGAGAAACTTTCTTGTAATGTGACATTAAATACATGACTAATGCCAGCAGCATAAAGCTGTCTGTCCCTCCGCGGTGAGCTTTCTGTTGAGTCCTGCAGACTTTTATTCACACATGCACTAAGGTCTTAACGTGTGTCACAACGTTTGACACGCAGGTATCCAGAACCCATATTTCTACTGAATAAATAATAAGATATTTAATCAATTTTCTGAGAGAATGAAAATAAGATAATAATATATTAAAGTCATGTTAGTGAAACCTTTTGAAAATAAATGCTGATCATAAAATGGACCAAATCAAGAACTTACACAGAGTACATTTCAGTCAGGCAGAGAGAAGACCATCATATCTACTGTTTGTGATTCCTTCACTCCCAATTAAACTCATTTCTGCAAAAGCAAAACATCAGTTTAAACAGTTCTATGTATCCACATGTTTGTAAAGCTCACACAATTATTCATGATGAACTTAAATCCTTTTTCATTTTGTGTCGCATAAAAAGAAACGCAACACTACAGGATGTGTTGGGGAATACTGCCCCCTACTGGATGAAATGAGCTCTCTGATCAGTCATTCAGTGGTGGTTTACTTGTTGCTCATGTTGTTATCAGCAGGGGAATGATTGTTACTGTCTGCAGCAGAGGAGGTTTCTGTTGTAGCTGGAGGCTTCATGCAGCACTGTGCATCGCTGGCAGCACAGAAATATACTGCGCTGTCCACAGACTGTCTCAGCTTTGGAATAACAAGAGATGACAGACTGCGGCCATCACCGGTCACATTATAGGAGGTTTTGAATGAATCTTCAACAGCTAGAGAAGAATAGTGAGCATAACCAATCAGAGCCATATCAGTTTCCCCAGGAGACTGTTTGTACCACTGCATCATATAAAAATTGGTGTTTGAATGGCTGCAGTTTATCTGGATCTCTTCTCCATGTCCTCTGATCACAGCAGTGGGAGTCTGTTGAACGCTGTTTGGTGAGAGTTCTACAGGATGAAAAAGAGAGCAAACAGGTTTAGAGCAGAGAATAACTTTTACCGAGGATGATTTGATTTAATGTTACCTGTTAAACAGAACGGCAGAGCTGCTAAATGTACGAGGAGCCTGATCATGATCCCAGAGCAGAGAAAAACAAAGGATACTGAGAAGTTCAAACTGAACAGAGCTGCCTGGATGGAAAGGAGGAGGAGGGATCAACACATGGGCGTCACATGTGATCAGTGGATCTGTGCAGCATCCTGCTGTGTGGGTTAACACAGGAAGAGGAGGCTTTAATGATGAGATCTTTATTTATGTGTTGCCATTAACTGTGCTTAGATGCAGGTGTCCTCTTCTTCTGTGTGTTTTTGTGGTGAATTCAATTTACTGGATGATTTCTTTCACATTAAAACATTTAGAATGCTCTTTTCAGGAAATGCGTTTGACATAAAGAACGTGTTTATTTGACTCTTTAAACGTGATGTTGTGCATGCTTTCTGCCCTCCTATGCATTCATTGATAAGAACAGAAAACTAAACATTTTGGAAGAGAATTTTCTCCATTTCATCATTGGGGTGTTTAAAATAAAGATGAATACAGGAACTCAGCGAGTACCTGGTCACTGTTGATACCGGCTCCTCTGAAAGTTACTGCCACTAATATCATGTATTTGCAGACCACCTGAACAGACTGACCCCTCCAGCAGCAACCAGGAGGTCCGATGGGACCCATAACTCCAACATGGAGCCGAAGCATCAGACAAACTGTTTCAGATGCTTTACAGCTTTTTGTTGAAAAGATTAATAGTTTTTGAAAAGTGTAGTTTTACACCATCAGGAACACAGAGCAGAAAAATGTTATTTGGATCTGTTCAGCAGACATATCACTGTTCCACTGAGGAGTCATAAACAGCCATCTGTCTCTCACATGTTTTTAATTGCTGTCACAAAGCATGAAGCAGCTGTGAAGAGAACCTTGGATTTGGTGCTTGGATGTTCATACTATTGTCATTTCCAGTATGCAGTACAGAAAAGGTCAATCTATACGAGGTCAATCAGAAATGAGAGTGATGAAAAGAAGGAGAAAATAATGACATATTTGATCTACAGAATTCAATGAGAGACTGAGCTCTGTGTTAAAAAGACATAAAGAAATATATCAAAATATATATGTTGAAAATATCCTGGACATGTCGTGTGCTCCCCCTTCAGGAACTGAAGACGTGATGTCTTTGGTTCACTGTGACACCAACAGCTGGGTTTTTGTGCAGCTCTTTGAGTCACCTGCATCACTGTGTTGGCTCACAGCACAGAAATACACTCCGCTGTCCTGAGGCTGCAGCTTCTTTACTGTCAGAGATCCAGTCTGAGCATCCTTCTTCTCTGCTGGAAATTTGTCCTCACTGAAGCTGCTTTCATATTTATGTGGAGGAGATGTAGTGGTGAAAACTATCTGCCTCATTCCCTCCCCTGGCAGCTGTTGGTACCAGTACATCTGGAAGTAAGTAGCATCCTTAGTGTGGCTGCAGTCCATCGTGGCAGACTGACCCTCGTTCTTCCACAGCAGAAGAGTCTGGGTCACATCACTCCCGTTAGTTAGACCTGCAGGAGTCAAAGTCACATTGTGTTACAGAAGCTCCAACAGCTCTTCTGTGTGAAGTTTAAAAAGAACAAGATGAAATTATGATTATGAATTAAAAGAGAAGAGGACTTCTTCTCCTTTCAGTCCTCAGCATCATCATGTGCATAAAGTACCTGCAATACAGAGCAGAGCTGCAGAGAGTTTGATCAGAGCAGCTGGGATCATTATTGTGTTGGGAGAAGACTGAACTTGGAGACCACAGTCACTGTCAGTGTGTGATGGCAGCTCTGACATCACAGCACAGATATGAAGACTTGCATATGGGAGTGTCACATGACTGTGAGACATTGTGAGCTTGTACTTGAGCTCCCCCTACAGGAGAGCAGATAAATACAGATGGGAACAGTGTGCAGAGGTTTTTGTTCAGTGTTCATGTGTTTGGATCACTGTGTTGACTCACAGCACAGAAATACCAGCCTTTATCTTCTGGCTGCAGATTCTTTACTGTGAATGTTCCTCTCTCAGCTTCAGTCTTGGTGGCTCAGAATTTGTCTTTGCTGAATTCTCCAAAGTCGTGATCTATTTTAGCTGTAGTTGTGAACACGATAAGTCTCATAGTTTCTCCAGGCAGCTGTCTGTACCAGTACTGGTAATAGCCTCCACCGATTGTGTGGTTACAGTGTATTGTTGCATTTTCACCCTGCTGCTGCCACAGTATGGGAGTCTGGTAGACATCACTTCCATCAACATGACCTGTGAGTACAACAGTGAGAGTTACCAGAAGTGAACATCTTAATCGCTGACAGTTTCAGAAATATTTTCCTCTTCTAACTGCTGAATACAATCTGCTGATGTCACTGTACTTTACCTTGTAACCAGAGTACAAGCACCAACAAGCTGAGGAGACCCTGTCTGATAGAGGTCATGTTGTAAAGACGAGTCTCAGTTATCTTTCAGTGCAGTCACACAGATATGAAGAGATGCAGGATGGTGTGTCACTGCAGCAGTGACGTCTAATTGTGTCATCTGAGCAGGAGGCTACATTTCTCATCTGTGATGGGTTGAGCTGTTGAATTGTGAGGGATGAGGATGAACATGAAACATCAGTCAGCTCCTTAAAAGATTTGGCTAAGTGATTATTTCTGAGCACATTTTTTGGCATGTATCAAGGCTCTGTACTCGGACCTATTTTATTTGATTTTTTTGCAACATTGTAATTCAGACCACATCCCTGCACCAAGTTAGCCACTTACATGGCTTCTGGTATCCCTGCTATGAAGATGATATCCAACTGTCACACTCAATCTTGACCCATAACAACACGATTACAGCACAAACCTCAGCTTGTCTCTCTGACATCACCACATTGATGAAGGAACTCCACCTTCAACTAAAACTCTCTGACACTGATCTGTTGGTCATAGGCCAGATAATCATTTGCCCAGTGGAACATCTGATAAAAAATTCCAATTCAGCTAATTTCCAACAAACATGGTGAGAAACCCTGGAAAAACAAGGTTGTGCTTGATTTAGTGGTACGGCCCATGGTCATCTCTCACCTCGACTGTTGCAGTTCTACTCCAGCAGGCGTCTCAGCATGCACAGGGAAACACCTACAAATGGTACAGAACCTGGTCAACATCAAAATAGAAAATGCCACTCCACTACTCACTGAATTCCACTGGCTACCCATGGCAGCCCACATCACATTCAAGTTATTAATGCTTCCTACAGTTTTCCTAGACTCAATGTTTCCCCAATCCCTTGCTTTTGTAATCTGACTCACAGATTGTCTGATTTTGACTCCTGCCTTGAGCACAAAGAGGTCTAGAGCTCCCCCTACAGATAGATAAAGACAGTGATTTCCTCAGTTTGCCATGTGACCAACAGCTGGGTTTTTGTGCAGCTCTTTGAGTCACCTGCATCACTGTGTTGGCTCACAGCACAGAAATACACTCCGCTGTCCTGAGGCTGCAGCTTCTTTACTGTCAGAGATCCAGTCTGAGCGTCCTTCTTCTCTGCTGGAAATTTGTCCTCACTGAAGCCACTTTCATATTTATGTGGAGGAGATGTAGTGGTGAAAACTATCTGCCTCATTCCCTCCCCTGGCAGCTGTTGGTACCAGTACATCTGGTAATAGCCAGCACCCTTTGTGTGGTTACAGTGTACTGTTGCATTTTCACTCTGCTGCTCCCACAGTATGGGAGTCTGGTAGACATCACTTCCATCAACATGACCTGTGAGTACAGTGAGAGTTTCCAGAAGTGAACATCTTAATAGTTGACAGTTTCAGAAATATTTTCCTCTTCTAACTGCTGAATACAATCTGCTGATGTCACTGTACTTTACCTTGTATCCAGAGTACAAGCACCAACAAGCTGAGGAGACCCTGTCTGATAGAGGTCATGTTCTAAAGACGAGAGTCTCAGTTATCTTTCAGTGCAGTCACACAGATATGAAGAGATGCAGGATGGTGTGTCACTGCAGCAGTGACGTCTAATTGTGTCATCTGAGCAGGAGGCTACATTTCTCATCTGTGATGGGTTGAGCTGTTGAATTGTGAGGGATGAGGATGAACATGAAACATCAGTCAGCTCCTTAAAAGATTTGGCTATGTGATTATTTCTGAGCACATTTTTTGGCATGTATCAAGGCTCCGTACTCGGACCTATTTTATTTGATTTTTTTGCAACATTGTAATTCAGACCACATCCCTGCACCAAGTTAGCCACTTACATGGCTTCTGGTATCCCTGCTATGCAGATGATATCCAACTGTCACACTCAATCTTGACCCAAAACAACACGATTACAGCACAAACCTCAGCTTGTCTCTCTGACATCACCACATTGATGAAGGAACTCCACCTTCAACTAAAACTCTCTGACACTGATCTGTTGGTCATAGGCCAGATAATCATTTGCCCAGTGGAACATCTGATAAAAAATTCCAATTCAGCTATTTTCCAACAAACATGGTGAGAAACCCTGGAAAACCGAGGCTGTGCTTGATTTAGTGGTACGGCCCATGGTCATCTCTCACCTCGACTGTTGCAGTTCTACTCCAGCAGGCGTCTCAGCATGCACAGGGAAACACCTACAAATGGTACAGAACCTGGTGAACATCAAAATAACAAATGCCACTCCACTACTCACTGAATTCCACTGGCTACCCATGGCAGCCCACATCACATTCAAGTTATTAATGCTTCCTACAGTGTACCTAGACTCAATGTTTCCAAATCCCTTGGTTTTGTACTCTGACTCACAGATTGTCTGATTTTGACTCCTGCCTTGAGCACAAAGAGGTCTAGAGCTCCCCCTACAGATAGATAAAGACGGTGATTTCCTCAGTTTGCCATGTGACCAACAGCTGGGTTTTTGTGCAGCTCTTTGAGTCACCTGCATCACTGTGTTGGCTCACAGCACAGAAATACACTCCGCTGTCCTGAGGCTGCAGCTTCTTTACTGTCAGAGATCCAGTCTGAGCATCCTTCTTCTCTGCTGGAAATTTGTCCTCACTGAAGCCGCTTTCATATTTATGTGGAGGAGATGTAGTGGTGAAAACTATCTGCCTCATTCCCTCCCCTGGCAGCTGTTGGTACCAGTACATCTGGAAGTAAGCAGCACCCTTTGTGTGGTTACAGTGTACTGTTGCATTTTCACCCTGCTGCTCCCACAGTATGGGAGTCTGGTAGACATCACTTCCATCAACATAACCTGTGAGTACAACAGTGAGAGTTTCCAGAAGTGAACATCTTAATAGTTGACAGTTTCACCGGTGCAGACACCATCTAACTGCTGAAATGAATCTGCTAATAACATACTACTTTACCTTTGATCCAGTGAGCAAGCACCAATAAGCTGAGGAGCCGATGTCTGATAGAGGTCATGCTGTAAAACTCAGGGTCTCAGTTACAGCATCTCACTGTGTAGTCACAGATATGAAGAGATGCAGGGAGGTGTGTCACTGCAAGGTGTGACCTTCTCTGATCCTGTGAACCAACAGGAGGCCACGTTTGTTATGTGGGATGAGCTTAACTGAAGTGAACACAGCTGTGAAACCAGGAAGATTACACTGTGTGAAGTATGAATCAGCTGATGGAGAAGTTCTGTTATTGACGTGCACACTTGTAACACTTTGAAATATTGGAATAAGCATTTTTCTGTCCTTAACAAATATTCAAACAAGTTAAACGGAGGCGGGTTTGTGTGTGGTCGGTACAGGAGTTCGTCAGTGTCTTTGGACATGTTGACGGAGCTGATGGTGCTTTAAAGACAGAGGCAGATGTACTATTTGATATACTACAGATATAGATATACTATTTGGGGTTTGTCACAGAACTTCTGAGCTTTTTGTCTATTTTGTTTGTTTCACTGTCTGCACATTCACCAGTTTTCTTCACCGTGAAGTTAAGTTTGTGAATGACTCACCGTTGGTGTAGAAGACATCTTAATTCACAATGAAACAATCGGTACCTGTGAGGAAATGATAAATAAGAAATATGATGATCCTGTAGAAGTCTGACATGAGTGCAGTCACTCTGACGTCAGCAATGAAACACAGGAGTTAAATCATGACAGGGTTTCTGCTTTTAACTGAACTGAGAGTGATTTCATGAGCCAACCGATGTGATGTCAAGAGAGGAGTGGCTTCCTGTGGCTGTAAACCAGACTGATGGCTCCCATTGCTGCTGCAGTTATCCATCATTTACCTGCATTCTTAAACTTTTGCTTTTTCAGAAAACATGAAAAAGGCTCATTACATGAAATGACATGAAACCTAAGATTTAATCCCCCTTTTCTTTTTCTTGGCAAACTTCATTACATTAGAAATTCTGTTTGTCTAAAGGATCTAGCATTTATACCCTCACACCCCATTATAATAAAACCACTTCAGCAGGTGTCCCAGAGCAGTTTTTTTCATTTCTTAAAATTCAAAACTACTGAAGTTGATAAGTCGTGTGCAGTTTTTGTAGAGTTCAGAGGGGATTTCTGTCATTGTGCATCTCGTGCAGCACAGATGATTTGTTTAAAAGCCTTTAAAAAAACAAAACACATAAAACTATGTTTCACAGAGTTTTGCAGATGTTGATACAGTCAGAAAAGTCTCAGCAACTATACTTGTGTTAAGGCTCAAATCATGGCTCAAATGAGATGAGTGAGGTTTAAAGAGGAATGAAGAGGATGAAGAAACTCCATCACTGTAACTGATGAAGTGGAAAGAGGGAGTGGCTTCACATATTCTTGCTACTGTAGATTGCCTTTCTGGATGTATAAATTGTGCTAAAGTGAGAAACCAAGTTAAAGTGTACAGAAACAGTGTTACAGAACTTCTTACTTCTGTAAGAGTGCATACCAATGGCATTGGTATGCACTCTTATATTAGAGGGAAAGGAATAAATGAAAGTTTAAACTGGACGAGTCCAGTAACATTAATTTGATTAAACTATGCAGAAGTACTTAAACGGAAAAAAAAAACCGTATGGAATAATAATGAAACAGGAAAACGATAGTGAGAAGAGTCCGACACAATAGTAATATGTGTGCCCTGTCTTTGGCATTGGCACCCATAATAAGCTTTGACTAAACCTTAAGGACTGTTGTCTTTTCCTATGCAAGAAAATCTATCGTGACTGAAAAAAGAAAAAGAAAGAAGCTATTCATTTGTGGTCACATGCTTACCGCAGTGAATCACCACACAGGGCAATGCATGGGACATCATCTGTATAAAGTGGACCACAAGGCTGTGTTGTTATTGAAGCTTTGATGATCATTACTTAAACAAATTGCTCCTGTGATATCTGAATGGACCTATAGGCAAATAAAACCTGTAATAAATATACCAGTAACATACCAGAAATATCGTGCCCATCCCCGTGATTCTCAGCAGTGTGGACACAAGATATGAGGGTCCTTCTAAGAGTGAAGGACTTCTGAACATATCAGTCATCTTTTTTGCTGCTGTTACGGTGGGATTTGCGACTCACAAATGAACATAAATGTATGTTTTAAATAAACCAACAAACCAACAATAGGCACACACATATGAACATTATGTTACATAGTGTCCAGTAGTAATCACTATAGGTCAAGGCTGAACCTCTTCAGTGGATGCTCTGAACAATTGGATCTTTTTTTCTCTCCTTAACCAGATGTGCATAATGAACTTTGTGGTATGTTATGATCATCTGACTGATCTGTTTCCTCCTCATTGTTATCTTTGCTACCATGATCACCGCTTTACATTTATATTTAGTCTTTTTACGATCAGTCAACCTGCTCTCTTTGCAGTTGTGATTCAGGATGTTTGTCCAGTGAACATCAATGACTATTGTAAGTCAAACACTCATATTCCCATATTGCAAGTGCTCGTGTCCGTGGCACCTTCTGCTATTATAGCAGGCAGTGTTGTCATTGCAAATTTCACTTGTATATTACTAGTGGAAGCACCACTGATGAATGTCCATAAAAAAAACAATATCAGAGACACCACCTATACCATAATACTTATAGTGTGCTTGACCTTTTCTGTCCTTTTCTGTCCCATTAGGACAAAAAGGAACCTAAAAGAAGCCAATAAACACACAACTACTGAAAGGAATAGCTAGGATCCAGGAATCATTGATTTTTTTTTGTTAAGGAACATCTCTGTTTTTCTGGCTATATGTTCCAGACAGGAACAGCATTACCTAACCTTTACATGCCAGCCATTTTGTTATGCCCTTACCAGAACTTACAATCCAGTAACTAGTCATTTTGTAGGATATGTTAAAACGTGTGCTAACTTCTTTTTATTGGTTGGAATAAAGAAGGTAAGCAGTTTCTTTAAAAGCAGTCTCAGAAAGACCCAACACAGAATACGACACCAGAAACAAGCAAATTACCTTGTGCTTATCTTTCAAATTGTTCCATTCTTTTCTGCCTGTTTGGGGGTAATGGGCAGCTCACTGCAATTTGTGATTGTCTCCTGGTCAAATTCACCTCACCACCTCTGTAGACATATAATAGACATACAATACATATATAGTAGACATATAAGACCAGCATTCAAAGCTAATACTAGTATATGCTTGTGGACGAATTGTGCCAGCCAGTAAAAGGTTTTAACGGGCTACTTGCCTCTCAGTCAAATCCTGGGTTTCCTATGAGCACCCTTAATTAAAATGTAGTGTACATTTTAATTCCATTTTAACAAGTGCATATAATAGGAAACAATTGCAAGCAAACAACCCATTTTTATTGATACAGGCAGCTCAGCTCAGGTCAGCAACATCTGAATAAAAAAAATGTAAATACACTGAACTTATTGATCAATGGATCAATAATATGCCATTGATCGATTAACAGTAGAGAGCCCTGATGAAGACATAAGACAAATATGTTTTATGAATTCTTCTGATATTTAAAAATAAGAATTGAAAGAGATGCGCTTTCTGTCTCGCACAATGTTGTTTTGAGACAAGACCCCGATTAACCGCCTCTGAAAACAGTTCTAAGTTTAAAATAGGTCATGTCTGCAAATAAATAGCAACAAGTGCACAAATGCCAATAAAAGCTGTGATACAAATCCCCATCAGATCAGCTCCTGACATTTGGACCACATCTGGCCCACACCACACTTGCCAATGCCGTAACTGGAAGTGCCAAAAGTAGCCCAGATTGGGCCCTAACGTATCTGTTAACTGGGCTCTACCGTGAGTCAACCATCTTGTGGTGGCGTTCAGAATTTCAACTGAAACTTCTCATTCACGACATAGTGCATAACATACAGAGGGGAGATATGTTCACTACATGGGTTCAAAGAGGATATCATGCATTGCACCCTGAAGCCAGGAGCTGATTGAGAGCGCACTAGTTGACACAAGCTGGAGCCAAAATCTACGGCTCAATGCAATTGTTTTCTTACCCATTGCAAATGCCTGGTGAGAAATAATACCCCTCAAACGTTTCAACCATGTAGAGGCTCATCTCTTTTGCCTGACACCTGGTATTTATTTGTAAAATATGCACATGAACCATTTTTAAAACTGAGTAAGTTGTCATGAAACCCATTTAATAAGTAATAATAAATGCATCTGAGCTACAACATTGTGGACACTGAGACTGGAAAGAAACAAAAAAAGGAAATTCAAACCGATATTATATGTTGAAACATTTTTATTTTAATTGTTGGATATACACACACACACACACACATATAAAACACTGAGATCAAACAGCTAAATGTGTTCAGCAAAAGGCTTCTTTGGTTTCCCTGCAGTATGGACTGGTACATGAGGCATTCCTGCCCACATCAACAGTTTCACACAATGAATCTCAACATAACCTTCAGTTCTTTTTTGCATTTCAAGTTTGATTGTTTTTTTGGGAGGCAATAATGTATTTTTTAACAGCATAATTTCACTTTGGGATCATTCTATTGAATGGTATATTGATATTCTGAACAAAACAATACCTTTCAGATCATCATGACTGATTCTTTTTATTTATTTATTCATGTGAATCACTGATCATTCACTATTTTCCTGCAATAGCTGTCACCCTAATGAAGGAATATTCTATTCTATTCTATTCTATTCTATTCTATTCTATTCTCTAGAATTCTAAGTCCTCTGATTGCTTGATGACTTTTTACTCTGACAGAACATTTCACCCAGGCTTATACATACACTTACATTTACTTTTATAGAAGTAACATCTTAGACACCATAATGACAAAACAAAGTGAAGACTGGATTCTTAGAATTTTTTGTTTTTAGTTGTTGTATTTTTATTGTTGTTGTCATAAATAATGACTTTGTTTTTTATCTTTTTGCTGAAAAGGAAATCATTTTCAAATTTAGTTAGATTAGATGAAGGCCTGATATGCTGCATAAGAAATTTAAGAATGAAAAAAAAATTAAAAGTTAGTTTAAAAAAATATATGAAAAGAAAGGAAAAGAAAAAGAAGAAAAAAAAAGAAAAAAAGAAAAGAAAAGGAACTTTATGAACCAGTCATCTTTATGTTCTTCCTCAAAAACATGACGGCTCTTTCCAAAGATGTTCCAATCCTGGAGAAAAACCTCTCTATCTTGGTCTACTTTTTGGGCAGTAATGTCAGAGGGCCCCTGTTTTATCATTGTGACCAGTCTTTGCTGTGTGGTCACAGCGGATTTTTCGGGTTCGGGAGAGTCTGGTATACACCCCGGTAAAATAAAGTCGGACGGTACGTTGGATGTTGACTCATGCTCTAACTTTAAAATAAATTTTTTGTCCGGTCTCTCGAATGACTTTTTCAGATCCTTCTCCATGCTGTCAAAGTGCTTCTTGAAGATAATTTACTCTCTCTTCTATCTCTTCCTCTGTGAGTTTGGTCAAATGTCGGGCATCTTCACAACTGTCTTGTGGTGCATTGAGACAGCTGGAGAAACTTTTAGGCAAGGAATCTCCAAGGTCTGCTCTTATTGGTGTCGACCTAGAATCTGCCCCATCTGTATTTTCTTGAGAGCCCTGCTGAATTTTGGGAAGCAAGACTCTCAAGAGGACTGTTGACACCGTCTGTACGATGTCTGCTAACATCCCTGCAAGAATGGCTTGCATTTCCAAATCGAAGGTTCCACTTACCAGCAAGGCCCACTGGGCTGCTGTAACTTTTTCCAGATGTCTTTTAACAATTGGTAGGAGATTTTCCTCTGTAATTGGTACGGTGTCCATTTGCGTCCTAGTTTGTTCCATTTTTGTGATCTTTCCTCTTCTCTTTCGGTGTGAAATAAAATTCTCTTAAGCTGTCCGTGCAATAGGTCTGAAATATAGTTACATGTGTAACAGGGCCTGTTACTTTCGTCTGCGGCACAGTGCGTCATTCAATGTGCGTCAGAACGGCGCTCTCTGATGTTCTTTGTGACGTCATTGACGTCGATGTGCTTCAGAGCTTAATCATTTTTAGATTAGATGGAAGGCGTGATATGCTGCATAAGAAATTTAAGAATGAAAAAAAATTAAAAGTTAGTTTGAAACAAAATGTGAAAAAGAAAAGGAACTTTATGAATCAGTCGTCCTTAAGTTCTTCCTCAAAAACACGACGGCTCTTTCCAAAGATTTTCCAATCATGGAGAAAAACCTCTCTATCTTGGTCTTCTTTTTGGGCAGTGTTATCACGTTTAGCTGGTATTTGAGGGTTATAATCAGAATTTTGTCAAAATACGCACTGTCTGGTGCCATTGCTTTATCCAGTAGATTTAGCGGTGAGCCAAATCTTTTGATAAGTTCTTTAACTACAGTCTTGGTTATGTCGTTCAGATTTTCTTCGTTTAAGCGGATGTCTTTGGAGTCGACTTCACCCTTTACCAGGTATAAAAGCCTTTCTTTGATTACTACAATATCGGGAATTAGGTGTTTGTTTCTGTCTTCGACTTTTGACAAAAGCCTCAAAATCAGTCCAAGGACAAGGCTGTTTACAAGACTGTCTGACGAGCTGTCAATTACCTCCACTGGAGCTTTTGGCGATTCTTCCTCATACTGTCCAGAAGATGAGTGTTCAAAACTCTCAACATTGGTAACTTCAGCTGCAGTCAAATTCTGTTCATTGATGTATGTTATTTTTAAGTTCTCGTCCAAATCTTCTTTAAATTTTCTGATTTCACAGAGATCGTGAGGTAAAGGGGAGGGTGATGCCGGGACTTTAGGGGACTCTGATCTATCTTCTGGTGACTGCGACCCTTTTTTAAGAAGGTTTTCAATATCCGTGAGTGCTCCTGAAACCTTCTCTTCTGCGTTGTCTGATTGTTCTGTCACCAGCCAAAGAAAAACTTGCCGAAGGAACTTTCCAACAGCATCTTCTGTGATGGAATACAGAACCTCAGGAGAAACGGCCCTCTGTGTTCCATCCATTGTCTTTTTGATTTGAGATATTACCGAGTCGGATAGACATTTACCTCGTGGTACGATAGGGAGATGATAAACTTGTTCTGCCATGAGATGAGTATACATCTTATCAGTTAATTCCTTTGAAAACTTCTGTACTTCATAGCAGTGTGAGACGTTTTCCAGTTTCTGCTGTAGGTTTTCATCTGAACAATTCAGTTCCGTGATAAAGTTATCCAGATTAGCTTTAAAGGTGCCAAAAGTAATGTCAGAGGGCCCCTGTTTTATCATTGTGACCAGTCTTTGCTGTGTGTTCACAGCGGATTTTTCGGGTTCGGGAGAGTCTGGTATACACCCCGGTAAAATAAAGTCGGACGGTACGTTGGATGTTGACTCATGGTCTAGCTTTAAAA
Source organism: Odontesthes bonariensis (assembly GCF_027942865.1). Lineage (NCBI taxonomy): Eukaryota > Metazoa > Chordata > Actinopteri > Atheriniformes > Atherinopsidae > Odontesthes > Odontesthes bonariensis. Next base: position 24,434,810 of record NC_134522.1, on the reverse strand, counting down.
TAAATTTTTCGTCCGGTCTCTCGAATGACTTTTTCAGATCCTTCTCCATGCTGTCAAAGTGCTTCTTGACAAAACTGGAGAAGAAAGATCGCTTGTTTACTTCTGGCTCTGTTGCGGTATCCGTGGGTCCAGGGCTTGAGGCAAAAAAACTTCTTGCTTTATCAATGATCAGTTCCATGTCAAAGTGAGGTCCACGTGGAACACTGCTTCCAATGGATTCAGCGGACCTCACAGGTTCTGGAGTTTGAACGTTTTCCATTATAATGTCTACTATCTCTGCTGCTGCGCTCTTTGCTGAGTGAGTGGGGGTGATGGGCGAAACATGTCCACTTTCCGGATTTAGACCTGTTTCAGATCCTGACCACTTCAACAGGATGTCACTCACACCTTTGGTGGTTGATTCCGTGAGAATGTATGATGTATTGCTTTCGTTTGACTTACAGGAGTCACTATCACTTATTTCAATGCATTGTTTAGGCCAACAACATTTCTGTTTCAGCGTCAACAAGCATCCCCTTAGCCATTCGGCAGCATGACAAACCATGTGGCTAAGACGATTAATATTTGACATGAGCCCACTAACAAAAATAGCAGGCTTTGGGGGTAAAACTTTTGTCTCTGTTGCATCATTGAGAAGAGAATTTACTCTCTCTTCTATCTCTTCCTCTGTGAGTTTAGTCAAATGTCGGGCATCTTCACAACTGTCTTGTGGTGCATTGAGACAGCTGGAGATACTTTTAGGCAAGGAATCTCCAAGGTCTGCTCTTATTGGTGTCAACCTAGAATCTGCCCCATCTGTATTTTCTTGAAAGCCCTGCTGAATTTTGGGAAGCAAGACTCTCAAGAGGACTGTTGACACCGTCTGTACGATGTCTGCTAACATCCCTGCAAGAATGGCTTGCATTTCCAAATCGAAGGTTCCACTTACCAGCAAGGCCCACTGGGCTGCTGTAACTTTTTCCAGATGTCTTTTAACAATTGGTAGGAGATTTTCCTCTGTAATTGGTACGGTGTCCATTTGCGTCCTAGTTTGTTCCATTTTGGTGATCTTTCCTCTTCTCTTTCGGTGTGAAATAAAATTCTCTTAAGCTGTCCGTGCAATAGGTCTGAAATATAGTTACATGTGTAACAGGGCCTGTTACTTTCGTCTGCGGCACAGTGCGTCATTCAATGTGCGTCAGAACGGCGCTCTCTGATGTTCTTTGTGACGTCATTGACGTCGATGTGCGTCAGAGCTTAATCATTTTTGCCCTCGTGCAGAACTTTTACACACGTGATAGATGGGTAGCCTCGGGTTAAAAAAAAGAAAAAAAAGAAAGAAAAAAAAATAGATGATAAAGGGTCGATAAGATTGTCACGTGATCCAAATGCTGGAGTTGTACCAGGAGGTTATGGAGGATTCTCAGTGGGTCAATTACAAGTTGGATTGTTGTCTGTGGTTATACAGATCAGAGAAAAACGTCCCGTGTCTACCAAGACATATTATTTTTATTATCATTAGTTGTAGCAGTGTAATTTCTGAGCGCCGGCGTCTTTTCTCATTTTCTTACCCACGAGCAATAAGCGTAAGCGACACCTACAGAGAATAACTGCACCCAGCCCTTTCTGTTGAAGCAACTTTTCAGACAGCTGCTGTTGTTAACAGCTGGAACTAATGATCACAACAAGCGAAGAAACGTCCGTTGGTAGGACTCGCAGATCTGCTGGTAATGGTGTGTTGTGCTCTTATCACTGTACAGGTAAAGCTTGTAGCCGTTATGCTCCGCATAGCTCTGCCGTCGCTTTCCAGCAAAACCAAACTTATTGAGGACACGAGCAGAAATGAGCTTTTAATGAGGCAAATAAATCTGCTCTCCGTTTACACGTTCCACTTTCCACGCAAGGGGACTGATCACTGTAGTTTTTCCCCCAAATGCTTATACACAACTCTGGAAACAACGTGTCTGCTTCGAAACAAAGTCAATATTGCACAAAATATTGCGCTCAATGTGCACCACCATCAAAAACACATGCTCCAGAACTGTATTTTCACGTCAAAATTTGCACACATTTTATGGGTCGCCACAACAATCCATGTGTTTCAGACTGCACTAAAAAGATTTGACACACAATTGTCATGTGCTAAAATGTGTTTGATGCAGCACAATGAACAGAGCACAGTGTTTATTCATTGAAAAAAAGAATAGGCCACATTTAGAAACACATAGCATGTTAAAAACAAGACAGAGCTATACAGATTAGTTCAATGCCATACAGGAAGTACAAAGAAGATGTGTACAATTATAACTATAAAGGAAAGCTGAGGCAAAAGATTTTCATTAACTTCACAGCAAAATTTTGTCTTTTGCCAAACAGTGCTGGAAAAAACTTCCTGGAGCAGCTTATCCAGCCCCGATAATCCTCAACCCGAATGTCTTCACAGGCATCTTCCGTTGCTTCAAGGGCCGACATTCGCTCACACGGATGTAGATCAGAAACTTTCCAAAGCCACGGGGAAAAGAATTCCTCAAATGGGTTCAAAAAGGGGAAAATGAGGTTGAAGGGCTAAAGCAGAAAAGGTTGGGTGGTCCCCGAAAACATGCTTGAATGTCTGCTGACCGATGAAAATTGACCCAGACCACTTTTTAATGTCTTCCTTGTTGGGGGAAGAAGAAGAAAGTCATTAAAATGGTCCAGAAAACTGAGGAGATGGGCAAGTATTTAATGGTCCAAGCATGATGATGGAGTACGTAAGTGATTATAAAAGTGTTCTGAGTAATGTTCTTTCCACAAACTGTAATGCTCTGTGCATGCGTTTGTAATGCAGAACGATGCTTGCCACCGTAAAGCGTGAGAGAGTGAGCCATGATTGTGCCAAGTGTGGCTCATATCTCGTTTGAATTTGTCTGTCTCTTTGGACGAGCCCTTCCTCTTGCTCTACCCTTCTGTTGACCTCTCCCTCTTCCTCCTGCCGGATGCTCCATGGCTGATGTTTCTCCACACCTACAGTTTCTCTCAGCAGCCAAAACACTTTATTTATAGGAGTTATTTTTCACCAGACTTTATCATTTGACTCGCATATAAAACAGGTTTCTAGGACTGCCTTCTTTCATCTTCGTAATATTGTTAAAATCAGGAACATCTTGTCTTAGAGTGATGCAGAAAAACTAGTCCATGTATTTGTTACTTCAGGATTGGACTACTGTAATTCTTTATTATTGGGCTGTCCCACATATTCTCTAAAAAGCCTTCAGTTGATCCAAAATGCTGCAGCCAGAGTTTTGATGAGAACTAACAGGAGAGATCATATTTCTCCAGTTTTAGCTTCTCTTCATTGGCTCCCTGTTAAATTCAGAATAGAATTTAAGATTCTTCTCCTCACATATAAAGCTCTTAATGACCGAGCTCCATCATATCTTAAAGATCTCATTATAATATATTTTCCTAACAGAGTACTTTGCTCCCAAACTGCAGGTTTACTTGAGGTTCCCAGAGTTTCTAAAAGTAGAATGGGAGGCAGAGCCTTCAGTTATCAGGCCCCTCTCAGTGGAATAAGCTGCCAGTAAATGTCCGGGAACCAGACACCCTTTCCACTTTTAAGACCAGGCTTAAAACTTTCCTTTCTGATAAAGCTTATAGTTAGGGATGGCTCAGGTGATCCTGAAACATCCCATAGTTAAGCTGCTATAGGCCTAGACTGCTGGGGGGCCTCATCTGTCACACCTTTCCTCACTTTACTCTCTTTATGTATATGTGACATTATTGTGGTCATTAACTCGTGTTTCCCTGTTCCAACAGGTATCCTTTGAATGGTGTTACAGTGCCCCCCCCCCTTCTGTCTTCTCAAACCCCAGCTGGTCGAGGCGGATGGCCACCCTTCCTGGTTCTGGTTCTGCCAGAGGTTTCTTCGTGTTAAAAGGGAGTCGTTTCTCTCCACAGTCGCCTCAGGCACGCTCAGGACGGGAGATTTGACTGAAGACAAGTTTCGGTGCAATCTGTTGGTTTCCTTAGCTAGGAAATTGTTTTTGAAATGGCTCTATATGAACTAATTGGATTATTTTATGAATAATTATGATTATAATCAATTGAATTCCAATTGGCTTGAATTTGACTTTATTATCTAAGTGCCTTGAGATGACATTTGTTGTATTTGGCGCTATATAAATAAAAATGAATTGAATTGAATATGAAGAGACCTTGTTTAAAGATGATGACGTCCATGTTTCATCAGCCTCCATCAGTGCAGTCCAGTTCTGTTGAGCTGCAGGTGGATGTGCCACTGGACATTCATGGTGTAGCATTGTGTGATGTGATCTTATGAGCTGTTCTGGATCTTCAGTGTTGTTTATCATGTGGCGCTGCTGGGGCTCTTAAGTTCTATTCCTTTTTGCAGCCGTGTACTTTAAAGTCTAGTTTGTTTGAGTTCAGCAGTGATACACAGCTTTAAGCGGTAACTGTCGAGGCTTGATTTATTTATTATATTTTTTCTCTGCAATGCCATCTGAACGAGTAAACACTTGAAACTGAAGAGTGAAATTGCTACAGTTTCATAAAGCAAAGGTGTTCAGTAAGCTGAACGAAGTTTTTTGTGCTCTCAGAGGAATCTGCAGCTCTGAGCAGATGAATGAATACACAGCACTGTTATAATGCCAAATACTGGAAATGTCCTCTGTCTCTGTTAGCCCTGTGATGAATTAACAACCCCTGCCCTGAAGGCAGCTGGGATATCTACCAAATCCCCCCAGTATTTGCTTATTTCGTTTGTACCAATCCAATGTTGAAATGCTGGACTGGGAATTCTCAACCATGACCTTTATGGCGAGCCATTTTAACATTTAAAAGCTACGTTTGACGATCCAGAATTAACATTGTAGATATCAACAAGGTCTTTCTGATTATTGCTTTTGTGTAAGGCAAAACTGAATGACAGATATCTGCAACCCATATCCAGTCTGGCTTTAAATGGTAGAATGGCTTGCCATGTGACCTTACGTTTGTGATTCACTGTTGTTGTTATTATATATATTATATATAATTATATATATCTAATTCAGAGACTTTGCATTTTGAGATCGAGGTTCAGAGGTTTGCAGCTCTGACTGATGTGTTGCAGGTTCATCCAGCAGATGGCACCCTGACATCTGGAGTCTGGGAACATGAGGATGCTGACGTGTACTTCAGCAGAAAACAACATCCGAGTCTTGTATGGAGACAGAAAATGAGGTGAAGATTGCTGCTTGTGCTAACTGTTTTCTAAAATTGACAAAATTCCGTCGATTTTCATCCGTCCAACAAACATCACAACAATTGTGGCTCTCTTCAACTCTCTTAAAGTCTTTTCTTTAACACAAGCAGAGATCAGGGGCACTGGCCACATGTTGCACGGCATAAAGCTGATAAAGCACCAACGCAGTGTGTGTCTGTAATGAGATCTGTCTTGTGAGCAACCTTGACTGGTACTGTGATGTCCCAGTTTTCACTAAAGATTCACAACAGTTGGAATGATCACCCAGTTTTATGTAGGATTCCTTCACTTGTTTGAGAGATAGTTGAGTTTAAGCTTTAAGGTTTCATTTCCTCACCATGAATTATCCCGCGTGAGCTCAGAGTAACTGTTTTAAACCTGAAAAGCCGTATAAAGTCAACACAGGTTGACTTTATATTGATTGTAAATGTGAAATAGCTGAATAGCTCTGTGTTTTTTTTAAAGGAATCCACTGAAACACAGCCTCACTGCTGATTCTGTCTGTGACTTTATTTGATTGTAAAGACATGCTGATTAAAACCTGTCAGTTCAAAATGCTGCACATGAATCACATGACGTGATGCTCACTTTTCACCACAAGGTGTCGTTCAGCATGACAAAGTGAGCACGCGAGTGGGACTCTTTCTGTCTTGTTGCTGGAGTGTGTTAACCTGCGACATCATATCTGCTGTTTGATGCTGTCTGTGAAGTTCAGCCAACATCATCTGCTCAAACAAAGATCAGTCAAACAAACATCCTCCAGCCTGCTATTTCAGTTCTCTTTACTGCTCCGCTGTGGTTGCTGCAAACAATGGTGGCACGTTTTTCTAAGTTTACAGTCTTTTAAAGTCATGGTTTATTCAATCTATATTCTAGGTGTGACAAATGACGTCTGTTTAGGAGTCACACGTGAGAAATTGAACATGTCGATGTGTAAACTTACAGATTATTAAACATCAACCTTTATCAGGGGAAGTTTTTTTATCTGTTAAAGAAAAAGAAAGCATGTCTCCTTTAAAGTATGATGTCCAATTTTTATTCTTTATTTAAATCTATTAGTTCAGTTTAAATGGCGGTCAGTAAACATGACCGTGATATGAACTGAAATACAACGGACTGAAACTAAAACATTGCTTTTCTCTGCACATTTCTTAGTTTATGTCAAACTAAGAAATGAGCAAAATCTCATCGTGAAAATGTCCAACTGATGCAGGAGTTAACGTATCTGAGAGCGCTTATTTCTTACGTCATTTACATCTTCAAATATTGTTGATTTGGAAAAGGAATAATCATGTTTACAATGTTTTTTATGAGGATCTTTTGCAATGAACCCACGAGGTGACGGTATTTGGACATAAAATGGAGATTTTAAAAAGATTAAGCTTTGCAGGAGGAGATATGATGTGAGACACACTATGTTTCTGCTGTAGCTTCACAGATGCTGTTTCCTGTTAAAATGTGAGTACCAACAAACATGTTTGTTCAAAGAAACAAATGGGAGAACAAGAAAATAAATGCCCTCTCTAGTTTTAGTACCACTAAGGGCGTGAAAAATCAAAATAACGTGTTGTGGGACACCTTAAAGGCAAGTATTTGGTAAAATGTTGAGCTAAGGTTTCTACATTTTGTGAGATTTATGAACATGACTGAGGAGGGAAATGCTAAGAAAACTGTCTCTTTTTTATGCTTTAATACGGGCAGCTGTGTTTAAACTGCAACAGAATTCATTTCATGTTTGTTCTCTGCATCAGCATGAAACATTTAGTAACAAACTCCTGCCCCAGATCTCAGTAAACAGCTGCTGTTTGTCATAGAACTCAGACACATGTTCGCTTTTTAGCTTCGGTTGTCACGGAAACGGAAGTTTTTCCAACTGTTAGCTCAGAGATGTGCAGTGTGTGTGTGTGCGTGTGTGTGTGTGTGTGTGTGTGTGTGTGTGTGTGTGTGTGTGTGTGTGTGTGTGTGGGTGGGTGCTGGTGCACACATGCAGGTGCACGCAGACAGCCGGAGGTTGTGGTGAAGTGGAAGGTTTCACCTCCGTGCTTTCTCAGCACAGAGAAGGAGCTGCAGGCTGCTCTGTGACCACATCCTGTCCTCTGCTGTCGCTCTCTGCTCCTCTGCAGCTTTCACGCCCCACTTAATCTTCCTCTTCAACAACAGCTCTGACCTTCTTCTCCAAACACACGAGGACCCTAAACGTCTGTTGTTATGTCACAGTAAAAGAAATGAACTTATCTTTTTAGAGAAAAGTTGAACATTTAAATGAACCTGCTTTAATTAGGTTAAAAACACATTTCAGGATCCAAAGCATGTGGGTAGAACATTACTCACAAGTAAGAAGAACAAGAATAAATTCTAATTTCTGTGAGTTTATTGGAAAGCCTGGCTAATGACTCACTTAAACCGACATGAAGAACTTTCCTGAGCTGAGATGTTTCCATATTGTGTTCTGAAAACGAAACAGATTTCTCAGAATAAGAGTCAGATAAGCCTGCAGCTAAAAATATCTGACTCTATCTCTGGAACACATCATGTTCAGTGTAGGATGATAGACTGTTGATGCCAGAGTCAAAAAGATTAACTTGCAGGTGTTTATTTAGAAGGAGCATTCATTGGAAATAGTTGAAGAAATACACAAAACAAAAGCTTTTATACTGTAAGAAGAATGTGCACATAGTTCCTCTGTATTAGCAGGATTTGAGCAACTCTCACATGAATGCAAAGCCACAGCAACACACTAACAGTGTGTTCTGTGTTGTACAGATTTGATTTACAGACAGCAGAATAATCCATCTCCTGCTGAGTGTAGATCCAGGCCTCAGTTCAGTTTTCACTTCTTCTGTTTTCCTGCTGAACTCTGCAACACAAAGACGAGACATATCGTCCTTTCAGTCATCAGATTTCATTCATTCACACATTTAAGTCCTTTAATCTCAAAGCGGGTTTTATGTAGAAGACAGTGAATGCTAAAATAAGCAGGGTGTAAGCTGGATAACTGATGTAAGCTGCGGTTCATGTTTAACCAACCTGAAGCTTCCACACCAAAAAGCTAACAAAGGCTCCGTAGATGCAGCTCTTCACCATAAAAACACCGTAGGAGAGTTTGGCGCTCTGTGTGACCCTCAGATATTTCTCTGCAGGGAGGTCAAAGAGGAAACATCAGTTAGTGGAGACTGATGATCAGTGCAGCAAACAGTTTAAACTGTTAACATCGCACTCAGTGGACAAAGGAAAACATTTACCTCTTGACATGCCTCCATCTGAACCACCTGATGAAGAATAAAACCAATTCAGTCAATGAGAGATATTTTCTCATGGCATAAAGATTCAGATTAGCTCATACCTGTAGGTATCATACCTGTTTCACCATTAATTGAATCAGAATATGGCGTGGTGGCTGTTCCATTGAAGAATTCGACGTTGCAGGTGAATTGATTGTCAGGTTGAAACCAGACATCAGCAGGGACCCTCAGCCTGCTGGTGATTCTGTAGAACTTTCCTTCTCGCACGGCGGCGCTGTCCGTCGCCACACCTTCATTTTGTCCAACTCCACTGACTGTCCAGGACACGTTGACATGGTCTGGGTAGAAACCAGTGGCCACACAGACCAGGGTCTTCTTCCTTTTCTGGTCTTTTTTGTTTCTGCACTCTTTGTGTGAAGGTGGAAGAACTTTCACTGATGGGGGTGTGACACTACGTCCTGATTCTGAAAGTCAGAGAAAAGAATTCATTCAGATTCCAGTCAGAGCTGCATTGTTAAAAGCTCCAAGCCGACAAAGCAGTTTTATAGCTAGAGACGAGAAGCCAGTGTGCTCATAACCCTTCTGTATGTTAGAACCAGTGAACATCAGTTGTTTTCATCATAGAAATGTTTCTTTGAGTTAATTACTGTAATGATCTGACCCAGAACTGTTCGCTTGGTTCCTTCTCCACAAGCAGCTGCCAGAGCACACTGCTGACTCACATGGAAAAGCTGACCCCTACCTTCTATTTAATCTGGCTGCCAGAATATTTTCTGTCCTATCAAACAATCAGCATTTATCAGACATTTATTCTTTGTAAAGTTCTATTTAGGAAGTGAAATAATGCTATTTTGCAAAGACACACCGTTGCATCTTGTGAGCACTTTTAGTCTTCATTGCAAACTTCCTTCTTTAAGTTAATGGATTAAGTAACACAATAGTTGAACTAGTATAACAAAGTCTGGGGCCTGAGCCAAATGTTGCCTTTTTCCACTGAACTGAGGGATTTACACGTCTGTACAGACTTTAATACTTTTTTATAACTTTTAGAGGCATCTTTCTTTTTTTTTCAGGTTTTTAAGATTTTCTTCTTCTGACAACATACCAGCATAACAATCCCAAAATAGTACAGCAAAATATTATTTACCCGACAATCCTTTAGCAGATTTAGGTTGCAGAAAGAGCTGAAGAAGCGTGAGATTTGATCCTTTTCTTACCCAGTACAGTCAGTTTGGTGCCTCTGCCAAAGTAAGCAGGCTCGTAGTTGTTTACACTGATAAACAGCTGCATAAAAAACTGCTGAAGTTTCAGTGCTGAGAGCTGCAGACTGTCTTTGTGCTCTTTTACAGACACTCCAAAAACCTTTTTCCCAACAAAACATGTTCTAAATCAATGCTTTTCCAAAGCCTGATCAGTTTACAGCCATTTTAAAGAGTGATCGAAGTTCAGTTTAAGTCAGAATAAATGATTTTCCATTATTTCTGCCAGTGCATTACATTAGCAGATACTGAAAATCTTTCTGTCTTACCTGAAACGGTGAGTTTAGTTCCAGCTCCAAAGTGAGCTTCTGACTGTGAATTCACAGTGTTTCACAGAGCTGATAAGAACTGACTGAGAGAGGAAGAATCTGGGCGTAGAGCCAAATGTTTTAGAGCTGCAGCACTTTTCCTGAAGAACTCTCATTTTTACTGAACAAATAAACATGTGCATTTTTGCTGACTGCCATCGTATCAAAGGTCTATTAATTCTGTTGTGAATGTGGCTGACAGCTCTGACACACAGAGAGCCAAAGAGGGGAGCTCAGATCAGTTTGTTTGTTGGAAGTTTTCTTACCTAAAACAGTGAGTTTAGTTCCAGCTCCAAAGAAAGCCTCGTTGTAGGAGCACAGAGACTCTCGACTGGAACAAAAACTCTTCCTGCTGCCTCTCTGACACTTTAAACCAGCTTTTTCACCATTTCACATCTCACCAGTTTGACTTCATCTACTTCAGAAGTTGTGATGTATTCAAAGTTTCAGAGGCATTGAATTGTTCCTCCAGAAAATTTAATAAACGTCAAAGTGTTTTCTTACCTAAAACAGTTAATCTGGTTCCTCCACCAAAGTAAGCCTCTGCAGCACCAGAGTCACAGTGCACATGATCTGTGCTGAAAACAGCTCATCAGCTGATTTGACTTTACTTCTTTGCTTTCTGCTTTTAGAATAAACAGAACTTCCATCTGAATGAAAAATAACCCACCAGCTGCTGATCTATATTCATATTTTACAAGCTGTTTATGACCCACACAACATCTCTCTCAATGAGAAACCTGCTCGGTTTTGACATATTCTATTTGTCTTGTTATTTGTATGATAAGAAATTTGGAGGTTTTACTTACCTAGAACGGTCAGTTTTGTTCCCTGACCGAAATAAGCTTCGTACTGACACAGCGTCTACGCTTCAGAACAAAAAGCACTGAAGTGAAACTCCAATGAGCTTAAATGTCCCTTCAATAGAACATTCTACCACTTCACTTTTTACAGACTTAATACACAACGTGCATCTTACCTAAAACAGTCAACTTTGTTCCTGCACCGAAGAAAGCTTCATTAACACCAGAGTCACAGTGCACATGATCTGTGCTGAAAACATCCCAAGATGCTGCTTTTCTTCATCTCCTGTTTAGTTTAGTAATAAATCCAACTTTCACTTAAAACAGTCAGCTGCGTCCTGTATTTACAAGAGCTGAAAACATCTGAATCTGCAGTGTGTTAATCTTTGTTTTAGCTCACAAAGAACTGCTTTGTGCTAAGACAGAGTTTAGGCATCAGGGCAAAAAGCATTGAGCAGCACCTTCAATATTCTTGATTGAAGGCTTATATATTTACAAAACATTCCTAAAAGCAGTTCTGATTTTAACTGGATTCGGTTTCTTACCTAAAACAGTCAACTTTGTTCCTGCACCGAAGAAAGCTTCATAACCACCAGAGTCACAGTGCACATGATCTGTGCTGAAAACAGCCCAAGATGCTGCTTTTACTTTGCTTCTTTGCGTTTCGGCTGCCTTTTAGTGGTTTTCATTTGGACCATCATTGTCATTTGACAATTTTCTAAATCTAGGACCAACATTTGTTTCATTACAGTCTGCTTTTTGCAACTTTGGTGGTTTTCTCCTCTTCAAACCAGCTGCTGTAACTTATTTATTACATGTGAGTTCATGAGAAGACTTTCAGATGTCTTACTTACCCAGAACAGTCAGTTTTGTTCCCTGTCCGAAATAAGCTTCATAGTTGGCACAGAGCTGCAGCTTAATATCAAAAAGCCCTGAGCTGGGCTCAAACTATAGATACCAATGGATGTGATGGCTGTTTCTGCACTGATTCAGTTTAAGATCTTGTTTCATTAGTTTTGTTTGAATCGTCCTTCACTCACCTAAAACAGTGAGTTTTGTTCCTTTTCCAAAGTAAGCTTCGTTGTTGTTGTCACATTGCAGCAATACTGAGCAAGAACCTCTTTCTCTCCCTGATTTATCTCTGAAAAGTCTTTACTGATGCTTCTGTTTATACTAAGGCTAACTAACCAAAGTGTAATCCATCAAAACACAGTATTAAAGTGAAATATTTACCTAAAACCGTCAGTTTGGTTCCTTGGCCAAAGTAAGCAGGATCAGTGTTGGTCACAGTGCTCTGAGTTCAGCTCAATAATGCAGATTCTTTTAACACAACAGCTTTTTCCTTCCCTTTCATTCCAACATTTCCACCAGTTTAAGTCTAATACAGTGAACATAACTTGTAAGAGCTCCAACTTACCCAAAACAGTGAGTTTTGTTCCTTTTCCAAAGTAAGCTTCTGCTCCAGTGTCACACTGAAAGTCTCTTCCAGCAAAAAGTCCCCAAACTGTCCAGAATCCTCCTGTTCAGACACACTCTGATAATCCAGAGGATAAAGAGGGTTTAAACATTCAGGCTGAACTTCATCATGTCAACATTTGTTTTGTCTTTGTCAAGATGAGCAAAGCAAACTTCCAAATGTTCCACATATGAACTGCAAGATCTTCAAAAACTTCCTTCTGATCAAATATCTCCATCTAAAGTGACTAATCAATGGCCAACTGTTCCACCATCCTACGCACCTTCAGATGAACCATGTTTCTGCTCTGTTAAGCCTCCTAAGTTGCATGTAGCCGTCTACACAATGGAAGTTAATGGAAGGAGGTTTTTGTACGGCGGCTCTATGGGATTGTATCACCGTGCCCCCTGTCCCCCACGGTGAAAAAGCATCATACAAAAACCTTGTGTCTCTTCGGCTCTCTCCTCTCTGCCTCCCCCACCCAGCTTCTCCTTATCTCAGCCTCCATCTGTGTGTGTGTAGGTGTGTGTGTCAGAGCAGCTGTGCAGGTCGGGCCGACTGATGTCTGAACGCGCTCCAACCTGACTGCTGCTATTTCTGTGACAGCTAAGAAAAGAAGAGAGAACAGAGGAAGGGAAAGGGAAGCTGCTTTTTGTTGCTGTTTGTTTAGCTGCTCAGAGGAAGTGACATCTCTGCTGGTCACAGCTCTTCATCCAATCAGTTGTCAGGGTGGGACAGTCGCTCACACATGTGACAGAAACTGTAGATGGTCTTTTAAAGGCCTCTGTCAGTCAGATGTATAAATCTTTCTAAATTTAAAGCAGAAAATGCTGTCCTGAGTAAAAATCTTGCCTTTCTTTCTGGCTAAATGACAAAGTGTAAAATGTAAGGTAGCCTCTCTTTGACAGTGATGAGGAAACACACATTTTTCTTTTCTTATTCTGCTGTCAAACTTCAGCTAACATTGGACTGTTTTTGTCTTTACACCCTTTGTTTAGGTGCACATAGGTCCAATCCCAGTTCTTCCCAGATTTGATATGATTCCCATAATATTAGAATGAATTGTATTCTAACTGGCTTCAGTTGGACTGAATCTTTGACGTTCCTTTGAGATGACATTGTTATGATTTGGCGCTATATGAATAAACTGAAATGAAATGTGCTATTACATTTAACAGTGTTGCCACTGTGCATAATTTCTTCACTTTGTGCTGAATCCATTAATAACTAATATGTGCTCATGTCAAAGTTCATATTTTCTCTAATTGAAGAACCTGACAGGTCACCAAAGTTGAATGGTTTTAGTTTTTCATAAAAACTGACTAAAAGTACAGCTTTACTACAATAAAGCTTTGATCAATATTGAAAATGAGTTTGTATCTCATGAAATAATCTGTGAGTTGGAAGAATATCTGAAGCTAAAGTTTAACCGTACAATAATGATAAAAGTTTATGTCCCTTAACTGTTACTGAAGTAAAGTAACTCTGCTGTGAGCTCATTAAACACGACATTATTTATTTATCTTCAGAACATTTAGCAGATTTGATCTACATGGTTCCTCCTTTTTGCATGCTGACATTATTTTCCTTTCACCAACAGTACCCAGTGTGATCCTGTAGAGGTCAGCGTATGATAACTTCTTACAGTTGATCCACTTTTACCTTGTCGGGCTGCACAGAGAATCAAATTATTCATGAAGCTGCAGATTTTATTTAGTGACAAAAATGAAACACTGTGCAGAGCAGTAATGTCACATGGGATGCAGAAACCTAACCCATTAACACCTGCTCTTTTATCTGAACACATCAGCTTTATGGGCTTTCAGAAACCACACCGAACCATGGAGAGACAGCTCTCCTGCTTTTAATGAATGTGCTCTTTTACATGGAGTTATATCATGGTGTGTGTTTTAACATCACTAAAGATAGTAGCCAGCATGTTTCTTATGTCAACATAATCCTGCACAGAGCACTTCTTCTCCTCATTTCTTCTTCTTTGCTTTCTCCTGAGGTTGTTGTTTAGCTGCAGAGGCTCTTTGAAGCACTGTGCTCTACTGGAGGCACAGTAAAACACAGCGGAGTCTCCAACCTCAGGAGGGTGTATCTGCAGAGTGGAACTCAGCAATGCAGGTCTGGACACGGTGTACTTGGATTTGTTGAAAGGTGCTTCAACATCTCATGAGTCTTTGCCAAGAGAGTATGCTAGCAGCTCCAGTCTCCCGCTCCTTTGTCTGTACCAGTACATGTAGTAATACTGATCATCATCTTGTTCACACTGAAAAGTCACAGCGCTGTCGCTTTCTCTGCTGACTGCAAAGGGCAGCTGGTGGATCTTTACACAGAGGGAGAAATCTGAAAAAGAAGAAAAAGACGAGTAAATAAACAACAGGTCATCATAACTAATAAGTGTGAAAAGGTTTGTTGAAAGCACTGAAAGGAAATGTTCTTACTGGAGAAGATTAGTAGTGCAACACAAAGGATGTTCATCATCACACTGGTTGTGATGAAATCCTCACTGTGCTCAGTCCCACTGAGGAGCTTCAGCTTTAACCTACAGCAGCCTGTGAAATACGCTCAGATCCTCCCCGTACTTCTCTGTTTGAAGCAGGGAAACTTCCCACCGGCTTTCACATGCAGCTCTCTCTTTACGGCAGCTTAAGATTCTTCCACTGCAGCTCCTCAAAGTCATATCTGGACGGATGATTTGAAAAGAGAATTTGGACTAATTGTTGAAATATTTAGAATAGAAATAAAACTTTGTAACTGCATGTGATGCTTGTGGATCATTGCTGCAGATTTTGGTTCATTTTCAAAACGGACCAAACTTCACTTTTCTTCTTTTGAAGTTGACAGAGACATTATTCTTGTCATTCGTGCTGCTCAGTTTTTCTTGCCAGGATATACAACAATAAAGAACATGCTTGTTGAATATTATAAGGTTTATAAGTTTTTTCATCATTGCAGGTAAGAATGAGATTTGATGCTGATAGCAAAGCAAAAAGCAGGAGCAACCTTGGAAGTGGAAAGAAATTCATGAAAAGATTCATCTGAAGTTTAGGTTGGGTGCAGATAATGAGATAATGGACTGGATAACCTTTTAAAATGATCTAAGTTTTTTCCTGAAAGTCTCATTGAATGACAGATTTTCAAATATTGGGGCCCAAACACAAATCCCCAAGTTGTGTCAGATTCAGATGTTTTGAGTTGTTAGTGACTCCAGACACCCAAATATATGCTCTCCCAGAAAAAAAGGGGATTTTGTTCCCCATAATAAGTAAGTGCGTCCCTGCAGCTTCTGTTGGTCAAGGCAAACATCTGAAGCAGCAGTTACACTGTGACTGCCAATATAAAATGTAAGAAATCCTCCCAGTAACATCCACATGGGTCAACTGTTCACCCAGGAAATGACTACCTATAATCATATAAATTCTCTTAGAAAAAAGAAATAAAAAAGAAAAAGACATTACTTATTTAATTTTTAGATCCAACTTTAATGCAAATAGTTCTTTTCTGATTTTTTTTTTTTGGTATTAAACACTTTTTATGAGCACTCCTAATTGGCTTGTCTGAGGAACTTGCTTATTGATGATGATGATGATGATGATGAGAGCTAGGAATCAGTTGGATATGCTCGGTTAACGCAGAAAATTCAAAACATCCCCAGCTACCTACTGAACTATCTCATCTGTCCAACTCCATATCCTCTTTAGGACCAATTTATTGTGACAAACCTCGTGTAAACTGACCATTTGTAAGCGACTGCATTCCTTTAATTGTTCAGTCTGAGCAGAACTGCATGAACAACTGTCTTTTCCTGTTCAGTTCATACTGTATTTCAATGTATTTTCCTGGACTCCTCATCTGTGAAACTTGGGCCTGAGCTTTCTGTGCTGCTGCAGAAGGCTTACTCCACTGAAATACTTTCCCCGTCTACAAATGTTACAATTTACTAAATTAAGCTAATAAACTCAGGTCAATTTAGCTAAAAAGTATTGAGATTTGGTGGGAGGAGTTTGCTTAGCTGAGCTAATTGTTGCTGCCCTCTGACAAATGATGTAAAGTGAACCAGGGGTTCTTACAACAGGTTTCATTCAGTTTTGATAGATTTTTCACCCTCTTGCAAGGCTTACATGGAGACATTTCAAATGTTAGAGCTTAAAAATGACTGAAGAAACAAGATCCATCTTAACATAAGCCTTTAGTCCTGAGATGTCAACAAATTGTTTTGTTTGAAGAAGAAATGGGACCAGATATTGGGATCCATTTGTTGAGCATATTTAGGGGTTTTGTAAAGGTGCAGTTTGTAGAAATGTGCATCTTCATCATTAGGCGTATGGGAACAGATGAAATAATCAAGCATAACATTAAAAGCACTGTCTGTAGCAGATACCCCAGCACACCTGTAGATGTTTCTTGTTTATGCCCTGACTGGTCAGAGCTGTTCTGATGGATAAGGGAACCTACTCAGTATCAGGCTGGACTGATTGGTGGGCCTTCTTTGTGTCAGCCACTCAAACATATTTTTTTTTTTTTTGCTTTTTTTTCAAAATAGTAAACATCTACTCCTCAGAATGAACAAGAAACTCATAGCTAATGTAAATGTCAAATGTTTGCATATTTAAAAAAATAGAAATTCCAATATGAGACACATGGTGGAGCAAAAATGTGGAAGAAGTTTCCAGAAACAACATAATCAGGTGGAGAAACATCATAACATCTGTCAGTATCTTGCTTATCCACTGTTTGATAACAAAATGAGCAGCATGTCTTTTTTTTACTTTGATTACTTATTCTAGCTTTGTGAAAATTCTTGGTATATGTGTATTGAGGACTTAGGCACTTGCTCGCATGATGCAACCTCCGCTTAAGATGTTGAAAACAGCAGAAAAAGCAGCAGGTTTTAGTGATGTTTTCTCATTAGACCACATCACTGTGTGCTGGCAGCGCAGAAATACACAGCAGTCTGACAGGTTTGCACTGCTAATAATCAGACCTCCTGTTTGGATGTCTTTCCTTGTAATCTTAAAATGAGTTGCAAAGTGCTTCTCATACACTGGGTCAGAGCCAGTATAGCTGTATCCAATTAAATTAATCAGACCGCTGTCCTTTTGCTGGTACCAGAACATTACAGAGAGAGCATTATCATCGTGACTGCATTTGAAATCCACGGTTTCCTTGTCTTGGACTATTATCGGATGGGATGGCTGGAATTTCACACTCTCTGCTTGATCTGCAGATAACACAGAGATTAAAAAACAATTCTTTGAAGTCCTTGCACAGTGGATTAAGTAATTGATGAAAAATTGAATAAAACAATTAGCCAGTTTTGTTTTGTTTTTGTTAATTTCAAGGCATGATAACATTACATGGAAGTGTGACCCACCTGGTGTGTGTTTCACCAATCCTGCAGGTATATCTATAATCTAATCTCCAAGAGGAGACGGGCATTAAAATGAAGCAGCAGAATACTTGAAA
Organism: Odontesthes bonariensis; assembly: GCF_027942865.1. Classification (NCBI taxonomy): domain Eukaryota; kingdom Metazoa; phylum Chordata; class Actinopteri; order Atheriniformes; family Atherinopsidae; genus Odontesthes; species Odontesthes bonariensis. The sequence goes on along the minus strand of NC_134522.1, from coordinate 24,417,043 downwards.
TCCTTTGATCCTTTCCGTAATGACTCACACCACAAGAAATATGGCAACTCAATTTATCAGAATATGAAAGGAAATATCGCTGAGCAAATATGTTAAATCTCAATATACTCAATTACATAAATGAAAATAAAAAAAATAAAAATAAAATGTACACGTTCAGTCTTTTTTTTATCTTGAGTGCACTCAAGTTTCAAGTTACCACCCTTTATGGGAGAGACTGTCCATCCTGGATAACAGGTGAAGAAGGCTGTAGACTGAGTTGGAGTGATGGGGACTGAAGATGGTGGAGATGATGACTGAAAATCCAGCAAGCAGGGATGAAGGCAGGGGCGGATTGGCCGTCTGGACTTCCGGGACTTATCCCGCCGGGCCGGCCGGCCTAAACATAATGTCAACGGCCCTTGTAAGCCGACTGGCAGCCCGTGGTACTTAGTACTTGTGCACTGAAGTGTTCATATTTTAGTGCGTATGGCATATTAATTACGCACTAAAACATAGTGCCCGAAGTGCACAAGTGCGCCATCTGAGATTCAGCCCTAGTCTACTCAAGTGATGGCAAGCATCTAGGTCTGTTTCTGGCAAGTCCTTCTCCTGCAGTTCTGGAGTCAAGTGCAACATGGAAGGCAAACGAAAAGAAAAAGGAGGTGCTGAAAAAGCCAGGATTAAAAAGAAGAAAAAGTTGGAGGAGGAGGCATCTAAGTGCTCAAAAATTACGGATTTATTCCACAATCCACGCCGGCAAAGTACAGGTAAATGACATTGTTGCATTGACGTTGGCGTGTGCTAGTCAGGTTAGCACACAAGCTAATTGTGTGTATTTAACATGATGTGTTAGGACCTAAATACTCAATGACATACTCAATGGATTTGCGCATTTGTTTGTTGGTATGAATTAGCTATGTTCAATTTCCTCTATAATGTTAGCATTACCACTACTACCAGAAAGTCAAATAAGCAAAGTTATGAAAACACCGTCGTGTCACCAGAGGAAGAAAATTGGCTAGCAAATGAAGGCAAGCAAGTAAGGTTCATGCAGGCTAATGGTTTAATTTTTTATTTTTTTTTCAAAAATGCATGGTCACTTGTTATATCCGAATTGAGCTATTTGAATATTGAATGGTTTCAGGAGAGTTGTTTTGATCTAAATGGGCCACATATGGAACGAAAATGTATTAATTATTATTATTATTAATTAATCATTCCAATAAATGGGAACTACTGTGGTATCCTGAGTTAATATTTCTTACATGCAGTACTATACCCATCCCCACACCAGTGTACCCATGTCACATGAGATATATGTGCAGACAATAGAGTAATTAGTTAGACTAGATTGAAGAAAATAAACACGGAATAAAACAATACATCGCAGGCAGAGTAAGTACGTGGCTGGCAGCAGCAGTATTCACTTCTTCTCCTCCCAGGTTCCCGTACCGCCCATATGCCCCCAGTATGCCACCTAGTGGCGCCGCACAGAATACAACAAATGCTTTTATACGCTTTTAAATCTGCACTAGCATTAGGAGGTGTAGGCCACCAAAACAATTACAATAGATTTTTTTTTTGGTATGAGGCCGGCAAGGGAAAAATTGTCCCGGTGGAAAAATACTTCCCAATCTGCCCCTGGATGAAGGGGAATGATGAAGTGGAATCCAGGAAGTAGCAAGATGGAGGCAGATGGTGCAACTCAATCCACATCTATATATCAGCTCAACAAAAAAAACAAAAACAGCCTGCACAAAAAGTGCAGGAAATCATTAATTGTCCACATTGAGTGCATGTTTTTTCTTCCTCTCAACCGAGTTACATGCAGTACCACACAACAATTCCTCATATCACACATAATAAAAACATAAAGGTTACCGCTACTCTACAACCACGAAAGTGGAGAAGAAAACAATGAAGAGCAGGAACACTGTCATCAATGATACTGCTGCAGTATTCGGATAATTTTAATGTTTTAATTCAGTTAAAAGAGGTGAATGTCTGAAGCCCCTGGCATCACCACTTTTTGAGTCTCTGCCCTCTTCTTTGCCTTCACGTATCTGTCCCGTAGCTTCTTCCACACATTCTTACAGAACTCTCCCTCTTTCCCCAAAGTTCTGGCAATCTCAATCTCAAAGTTTTGGGAGTTTACGTTGGTCCCTGTGCTGTTTCACTGCAGTTTCGTACAGGTGCTGTAAAAACGCACCTCCTGACTGCCTGGTCTCACATTGGTCCATCCGGTTTGTCATTCTCGGCGCAGCCAAGTTACAAAAATCGACTGGTGCACGACAACGCGATGCGCCGTCTTGTCAAGGCAAGCGCCAGGCCTGAAACGTCATTTTGACGTCACAGTCGGCCACCGCCGTGACAGACGCGTCAACTGTAAATCCAGCTTAACTCACCAGGATATCCATGAGCCACGTCGTTTAGACGGGTCAGTAACTCTGTAGCGGTCGGATGACTTCTCCTTCAACGTCAAAAAACTCTTCTAACGTAGCCTTGCTAACGTTTTACTTTTCAACATGTGGTTAACTGTTGTCACCAAATAACAGCTGTCTGCTGAGGCTTCTAAGCTCAACTGTCTCTATCCAGGTTCGAGTCCCGCACCGGACTGCCCTTTGCTGCGTGTCTTTCCCCTCTCTCTGCCCCCTGCTTCCTGTCTCTCTCCAACTGTCCTATCCATTAAAGGCATAAAAAAGCCCCAAAAAATATATAAAAAAAAAAAAATGTCCGTCTCTATCGAACTAGAAAAAAACTCATCAGTGTAGTACAACTTCTATCTCTGTTCCACCACTAGGTGGCAGCAGCAAAACTGAGAACATAGATATTTCGATACAAGAATGAGTGTTCAGACCACCTGGTTACAGAAGCAAGATGAGAAGAGATAGGATGATGGTGGGATGCATCCTGCTGGTTTGAGCTGCTGCTCCAGTGCCAGTCTGTAAAAAGACACGTCTTTATGTGCAAACACACACACACATCACATGTACAAGACAAGCTGAGGGTTTTGAGTGAGGGAGCAGCATTAAACCACATCACTGTGTACTGGCAGCGCAGTAGTAAACAGCCGAGTGGGACAGATCCGCCTTCCGTATAGTCAGAGCTCCTTCCACTGCGTTTCTTCGTGTCAGCTTGTACTGTTTTTCAAACTGACCTTCGTAGGTCTGAGAGCTTTCATACCCGTACCCGATGAGCGTCATTGAGTTGTTGTCCCAGTTATGCTGATACCAGAGCATCACTGTGAGGGCGTTATCGTCATGGCTGCAGTTAATGTGGACCTCACTGCTCTGCCTCACTATGTGAGGAGAAGACTGGTGAAATGTCACAGCACTCACCTGACCTGTGGAGAAATCAGCAGCAAACAGTGGCTCAGTGCCAAATCTGCATTAAACAGGAAAGTTCAGAGGAACATTTGAGATCTTACATGAGATCCAGATGAAGAGGAAACCAAATGTTGGCATAGATGAGAGCATTGTCATGTAGTTATGTTGGGGAAGGGTTGATCGGGGTAAAGACGGAGGGCGTTGTGTTTTTTTTGGCTGAGATATCAACCCATGCTCATGATGAAGGCTGCATGCCATGTGCTGTGCCTCCACCTATTGGTTGAATATATTCAGCTTGTTATTTCTTGCCATTTTCTTACATCCTGTCTTTAGGAGTTAGTAACAAAGAATAGATAGTAAGAGTTTCAGTTCCAGTCTTTTCCACAGTGTGGTTTTCTTTCTTCCTTGGTTTGACTATGAATGAGAGTCAGGTGTCAAAACAATGAACAGCCTCTCCACAGTATGTTCTTGTCACCGTCCTGAGGTCTTCCACAGCACTGTGTGGCCTGGCAGCACACAGATAAACAGCTTCATCTGCCTCCTGGATGCTGGATATTGTCAGAGACCACTGCTTCTCCTTCAGTTTTGCTGCCTGAAAGCCGGATTTGAATCCTTCTTCAAAGGTTGCAGTGCCAGCTAGTACTATCACCATCAGCTGAAAAGCTTTTCCCCTCAGTTGTCTGTACCAGTACAGGTATTCATAATCAGAGTCATTTTGGTAGCAGTGCATCTCTGCCGGACCACCGGGACGGCTGGCGATGTATTGCGGCCACTGGGTGATCCACACAGACCCTGACCCTAACCCTGACACAACGAAAGGAGAAAGAAAGAATCATGAAGAATCAAATCCACTGCCTGAATGCTTTGAAGAAATAGTTTTCTTCAGGGTTAAAATGATGTAAATATGGAGCAACTGAAATTTCTCTATCACAGACCGACTAAGAGTAAAGTGGGATGTGTTTTTTCTTTGTATCAGTTTTACCTGCAGCCCAGAATACAATGAATGCCAAGGTGGTAAAGCTTGGAGCCATCAGGACTTTAGAAGAGGGAACCAAATGAATGGAAAGTCAGAGGGCCAACACCTGACATCTGTAGGGAGGAAATGACATCAGCACATTTGCAACGATAAATACATCAAAGAGAACAAAGTGAGCTCATTTTTCATTTGGTGGCCACAGGTGCTGTTTGGTTTCCAGTTTTGAGGTCAATCATTTGTAATAATACTAATTATTTTTCTCCACATAGGAGTCTTTCATTCATCTGCCACATTTCTCTTTTGGCTTTGCAGCACAGAGAAAGAAGCCAAAGTCTCAGTTCTTCTGCAGCGAGCAGCTTGAAGCAGGGGCACGTGTGTCGCTATGAGCCACCAGCTTTTTGTAAAGGAGCCAGACGAGCTGAAACACTGTGCTGACTCGCTGCACAGAAATACTCTGCAGTGTCTGACAGGCTGGCGTTGGAGATTACAAGCTGCGCTTTGGCCTTTGAATGGCCGGTTATGGTAAAGCGGTTATCAAATGTCTTCTCAAGATTCGGGTTTTCATTATAAAGGTTTCCAATCAGGTCCATGGCCCGTTGGCCTCCTGCTGCTGACTTATACCAAAACATGTAGTTATAGTTACTATCTCCATGGTAACATTCAAGACTGGCCTCTTGTCCAGGCTTAATCAGAAGAACCACAGATGATTGCTGGATGACAAGTGATGATAGAACAATGTCTGTAAAAGAAAAACAGAATCAGAATGTAGACACACAGCAAAGGTCTGCCGGAGCAATGAGAAGGTACACACATCTCATGATTCTTACCTGGAAGTAAGAACAAAGAAAAAAGCAGCGTGAACATTTCTGACCAGATAGATTAAAATAAACATGGATAGAATTGATAGAATCTGTGGCTTCTGAGCGAAAACACACTGAACTGGAGATCTTCTTTTCCTCTACATTTGTAATGAGAAGGGAGGAGCTTCCAGCTACTGTATCCATGTCAGTGTGTTATCACTGCTCTCTGCTGTTCAGTGTGTTGATGCTGATTTACACAGAGCAGACACTGGTGTGGCTAATCTGACAGAATGTACAACACCTCTACATATTTACCATGTAAACGTACAATTACCACTGCAAATTCTCTGAAGTGCCCTTCTGAATTTATCCGTGGAATAGAAAGGCTGACCACAAAAGGTCATTTGTAAAATATTCGGCCCTGTTGGGAGTCTTTTTATTTTATTTTAATTATCCATAATTTGATATTTTAATTTGATTTATTAGACCAAATGATAATAACAATGACACAGCATTATTCTGTAACATCTGAACATTCTGGTTTCATAAAGCACAGCTGACATTAAAATGCATTCAATTAAAATAACATCTCAGTTCCTCTGGCTTTTATAACTGCTATTATTATTTGACGTATAAATGATAAACTAAACAAATTCCGGCATCACCTCCTTGCCAAACGCAGATTCAGGATTTATCCCTTAATATCTCTTTCATCCAGTCATCCACACTCCATCACTGCTTCTCTCCAGCCCACAGCAGCCTTGTTTTCTGCTGTTTAGGCGTTTATGATGGTTTAACGTTTGGCTTTTAGATTCTCACAGTTCAGACTTAAATATTGACTTTTATTTGTATTTCATTTCTGTTGTTGTGAATTTTCTGTTCTAACAGCGTGTTTTTTTTAAATGAGCTGAATTACCTTCTTGAAGGAGTTTTATGATCCTTTACAGTGTTTTCACTAATGACTTTCTGGTTGAAGCAATTTTTCCCATCATTAATCTCTGGAAGCACGGGGGACACGGGCTGCTTCGGGCAGCTGTCGTTGAGGTGGATTGTTCGCTCAGTGCTCTGGGGCCTCTGGGGTGTCCGCTGCGTGGGTGGCAGGGTGGGGTGGGGTTCTTTACCATTGGGGGGCTGCTCCGGTGTGCTCAGGGGCCCTGAGGTAATGTATACTATGTTGGGAATGGAACAACACAGCAACACAATTCGACTAAAAACTGTGGGAACGCTCACACAACTGTGCGAGTACTCTCTTTTAACTGGAGACTAATTTAATTTTCTACTTTAGATTTTAGATTTGTTTGAGAAATCTAATTTAAGAAGTGCTTCCTTATTTCTTCTCGTATGATTGAGCGACATTTTCTCCTCTTGATCTGTTGAAAATGTCGTCAACGATGACACTTTGAATGACGACACTGTTTTGTATTATTTTATATTTTCAGTTTTCATTTCTACAAAGAATAAAAACTGAATGAATGTCCTCCCAGAGCATTTGTTCCATATGTTTTTTCCAAGGATTGTGTAACACTATGGGTTGTTTCGCTGTAAATGACCATGAACTATCTCCTGCATCCTTGTGACTTTGTCTGTAGAGCTGGAAGTTGAACCATGGAAGGTAACATTATTGTAAGGCACTCTATAATGTGAAACATAGTATGTCCAAGGGAGGAAAACTGCTTAAATACACCAAGTTTCACATGGAAGCATTTGATCCAGATTTTCCTGATCATTTCCAGAAGTTTCTTTTACATCCATACTTGCAACAGTTCATCATGGATGTTTTGCTGTTGTTTTTTAGATTTTTACCACAGAGTCACATGGATTTAGAGGTTTCCTGTTGGTGTCCCATTATCTGCCAGATCATAATGCAGGTTTTTGTATGAGAGAATCACTATCTTCCTCACTGTGCATACTTGCTGCTCCAAAATATTCTCCAGTGTGTTCAGAGGGTGTGAGTTTCAGAATGTGAAGATGAGCCATTTTCTCTCCATCGCCACTCACTGCAAAGCGGCCCTGAAATTGTGCCTCAACTGTAGGTGTTTTGTAGCTCACGTAGGCAATCAGCTTCAAGGAGGTGTCTCCCGGTGAGCGCTGATACCAGAGAATCGTGTCATAGCTGGAGATGTTGTGTGAGAGGGTCAGGTTGACTTCGCTGTTGGCTTTCCCCAAGACATAAGCCGGACTCTGAAAAACTTGATTTTCTTTACTGGGGTAAATTCCTGTCATAAAAAAAAAAAAAAGTTATTCAGTGAAGATTACATTTGTTTCCACAATCCTCAAAGTTTTCTTGTTCGACTGCCTAAAAAACAGTTATCAAATCAAAATCAAATCGAATCAAATTTATTTATATAGCACATTTCATGTACAAACAATTCAAAGTGCTTTCCATAAAATAAAAGCATTGAGTTAAGTCATACCTTTAATCCAGCATACAGTGATGATGCTTATGATGAGAAGAGATGGCTCCATGTTGCATGTCAGGAACGAACTGGAGTCTCTGCAGTACTCTGTAAATCAGAAGGAGGAGCAGGAAATGGTGTGTATAACTGAGAGCTCTTTTACATCAGCAACTTTTTTTTTGTGTATTTTTCTCCAGGACTAAAGGATGATGTACGTACTGATTTAGAGGAATATCTGTATGATTTAATATTAGTATTTATTGTTCATAAGAGTGCTTCATTTACGTGTGTAGTGTCTCCCTGATATTATACAGACACTGTATTGGCTTTTAAGATAAAGAGCAGTGTCACCTAGTGGTGAAGTTGGAGATGTCAAACATCTCAGGTGGCAACTCTTAACCCCCCACCATCTCGTAATAAATTGTACATGGTAACTTACAGTATATCAGTTGGCTAAATAATCTGCTGAAGAGAGAACAAGCAACTTCAACGTCAACAGATTAGATGGACAAGAAAAAATGCAAGATTAAATTACATTTCATGTTACCTGCTGAGTCATAAACTGATCTGCGTTCACTTCTTTGTCCCTGGTTCTTGTGTTGCTGTAAGCATCAGTTTTGTCTGTTTAGGATGGTTAATCACCACTACCTGTCATATCAGATTTAGGCCAGTGTGTGTCACTACTGGTATTTATTTGAACTCTTTCCATTGTTATAAATCAGAGGGAGAAATTAACCCTAAAGATGATTCCAGTTTGTGTGGAGAGTCATCTTGGAAAAAAAGATGAAATGATACATATAGAAAGATAGACGTCTTTATTAATCCCTTTGGGAGGTTCCCTCGGGGAAATTAAAATTATTTATATACAGAAATGTACAGGAGAGACAGAAGTGGAAAACACCCAAAACCAGTAACTGTATAAAGATAAAAAAGATCATAATAATAATGATAATAATATAATCTAATAGTAGTATACTAGTAATAGTAATGAAAATAGTAATAATAATAATAATAACAATAATAATGATGCAAATAAATAATAATACATATATAAATCTAAGTATAAAGTAAGATTAAAATTATAAAAGTAAGATTATTGCACACCACAGAGATTATTGCACGTTGGTTGGACAGACTGACTGACTGCCACTTGTCCTACAGTCCCTCTGTCCTGCTGTTACTTCTGTTGTAGCAGAAGTCTGCGGTGTACAGAGTGAAGAGGATGGGGGACAGTACAGTCCCCTGTGGAGCTCCAGTGCTGAGGACCACAGTGTTGGATGTGATGTCCTTCAGCCTGACGTACTGTGGTCTGTCGGTGAGGTAGCTGGAAATCCAAGCAACCAGGCAGGGGTCCACTCGCATTCTGGTCAGTTTTTCCTGGAGTTCAAGGGGCTGGATTGTGTTGAAGGCAATGGAAAAGTCCAGGAAGAGAATCCTGACAGTGCCGCTCCCCTGGTCCAGACATCATTTAGTGGCTAGAATTGTACCAAAAACACACTTGAAGTTCTCTAAGTGATTGTGAAGTAGTTTTGGCAAAATGTCTAGAACAGTTTGCAAAAAGAAAACTTTCTACACTGGTTTTGTGAGAGAACTTTTTACAATTTCTTAAGTGATTCTTTTTTTCTAGATGTCACTGAGGTAATTATTTGTGATATATTATGTAATAATAAAGATTTGTGTTCGATTTGGAATGGCATCAGAGGAAGATTGATGGACCTCAAGACCCAGACTAACTCGTGGAGCAAGAGCAAAAGAGAACTTTGGATCAGGATGCATTTGGATGCATGTCCACATTCAAAAGATGAAATACTTTTTCAAATAATTACCTGGCACGCAACAAAAAAGAAGGCAGAACGTTTTCTTTGATCAACACAGAGCATTCATTAAAAGCTTTTAAAGAACATATTATTTATGTTTCACAGGTTTGCAGATGTTAGTTGATACAGTCAGAACAGTCTCAGCTTCTGTATTCATGATGAGGATCAGATCATGGCTCGAATGAATGATGATGTGATGAAGAAACCAAGTGGAAGGAGGGAGTGGCTTCACATATTCTTGCTACTGTAGATTGCCTTCCTGGATGTATAAATCGTGCTAAACTGAGACACGAAGTTAAAATGTACAGAAACAGTGTCACTGAAGTGAGCTACGAATGCATCAAACTGAAAGGCAACCACATAGCAGCTGCTTTGGGAGCCCCTCTAAAAAAACACCTGCAGAAGAAGACTTGTGTGCAGTTTTTGTAGAGTTCAGAGGGGATTTCTGTCATTGTGCTTCTCGTGCTGCACAGTAGTAAACTGCACTGTAATTCACTCCTGCATCTGAGATGGTCAGAGATCCATTCTTTGCTGCGTCTCCACCCAAATCTCCAGTGAGACTGAAACCATCTTTATATTTGTCTTCCATTGTGACAGCTTTGTAGTTCAAATATCCAATGAGTTTCATAGCTGTCTCCAGGTGACTGCTGGTAGCAGAGCATCACTCTGTAGTCAGTTTTATTGTGGCTGCAGAAAATCTGCATTTTGTCACCAGGATTTCTGATGAGATCAGAGGGAGACTGACGGACCTCAAGACCCAGACTAACAGCTGGAAACAGAAAGACAATAGAACATTTTAGATAATGATAAATGGTAAATGTCATGAATTTAGTGATTTCAGACGAATGATTACCAGACAAGCAGCAGAGAAAGAGCAAACGGAACATGTTGACTGTCCCAACATAAAGGTTACTCAAAAGTCAAAAAGGTAAATCAAACACTGTGTCACAGAGTTTAATCTGATCAACACAGTGAGTGACCCAAATCCAACTGATGCTTTACTGATCTGACTAAAAACAAGGGAAGTCAACTCAGTATCAGCTGCTGACATCACACCAAGAGCTGGGAGGAGCTTGATCAAGTTCTAATTTAAACCCACTGATTCAGAAAATAAGTTAACTGTGAGTTTTTGTATGAGGGAGTGTTGGTTTGCAGGTGATGTGCACAGCTAGCAGCACAGTAGTACCCTGCAGTGTGTTCAGCCTTCAGGTCCACGATGAACAGAGAGCCGTTCTTTGCCGTCTCCCCACTCAGATCTCCAGTTATATTAAAATCTTTTTCAAAACACTTCTCAACTTCTGTGGTGCTGTGGTACACATGACCAATGCGCTGCAGAGCTTGGTCTGCAGGGCATTTCTGGAACCAGTACATTAGTCTGTAGTCAGTCTTTTCATGGCTGCAGACCAGCTGGATTTTGTCTCCAGGATTTCTTAAAGCAGTTGGGGTGTTTGGTCGACTTCAACTTCCAGATGAACACCTAGAAATAGAAAAAAAGAATTCCTGTAAATCTGCTGAAGGTATTAAAAAGTGAGATTTTTTATCAGTGAGAGAGGCAAAGTAAAAGAGAAAGAGTCAGTCTGATAAAGGTGTGTCTTAGTGGACACACAAACAAGACTGGCTTTAACTTGTCGCTGCACACTTATTCTTACAAACGCCCCGCCCCCTTTTCAAACCTGACAGTTAAAACTGAAGAAGGATTCCTGGAGCTCCAGCACCATCTACTGGAAAGACATAAAAGTCAAACAGATTCCTAAGTGCATCCTGATGAACTGGCAACCGGTCTTTGTTCAGCTGCTCTCACTCATTTTCGTCTCTTCCCTGTGAAGAAATACACACCGCTGTTGTGAGGCTGCAGCTTTTTCACAGTCACAGCCCCGGTCTCAATGCTGTCTTTGATGGCTGAATATTTGTCTTCAGATTCCCCACTGAAAGCTGTGCACAGAATGAGGGTTCTGGTCCTGGACGCTGCCTGTACCAGTACATCTGGCTGTGACCTTTACCTCTGGTGTGGCTGCACTTCATCTCCACTGAGTGGGAAACATAACTCCAGCTGATTTCAGGGTTCTGACTCACATCCTGACTGTGACCCGTCAGAGGAAAACAAAGAACTTCAATTACTTTTGCTCTGTTCAAAAAGTTGTTTTGGGGATTGCATGCAAACATTTTAAATGTAAAAATCTAACAATTATGATTAAAAATTATCATTTGAAAAGATAATTGTGACAAATAATAAATAAATATAAACATAAAATAACAAATGTAAACTATGAAGCCTACACATCCCTTTTATCATGTGAACCTGAGCCGAGCTATAAAGATAGGACTACAAATCGAAATATGTGAGCTATTATAGAGTTTTAATATTCAACAATGATATGCAGCCACCTCTGATCAAACATACTTGAGCTTACTGCAGTTTATAAAGAGAGGTGGGGGTTAAAGTCACTCCTCTACAGTAAGAACCTCCCATTTTAATCTGTGAGTATAATCAGAGGAGACCAACACTGGTTAGAATGCAGGTGCAAGGAGCTGAGAGCTATAAGAGAGATGAGAACAGAGAAATGTGGGATCAGGAGGTTTTTGTATTGAGCAGCAGTGATATGTTACACTGTGGTAACTAGCAGCACAGAAGTAAACTGCACTGCTGTTCATGCTGAGTCCTTCAATTGTTATTGTGCAGATTTCTCCTTTTTTTGCACCTCCTTTAATCTGGACATTCACTCCTTTTTCTACATTTTCAGCGCTTACATACAAGTATCCAAGGAGCTGCAGGTGTGTGTTGGATTGCTTGTACCAGAGGATTTGGTTGTAGCTATCAATTTGGTGTGAGCAGTTTATTTCGACTGTTTGCTTTTCTTCTTTGTACAGATCAGGTGGAGTCTGGCTGACTCTGTCACTGAGAGAGGAACCTGTGGAAAAGCACAAAGGAAAAAACACACAACATTATACGATGAAGGAGTTTTTAGAAACTAAGAAAAGGATCAATTTGCATTTAAAAAAACACAATTGAAGTAGATTTGGTTCATTACCTGAGACCCACATAAGATGAAAGGTTATGCAGATGCCTGTGATGATCATGTGGTGTTTCATGGCTGAATCTAAGGACATCCTTGTTACTGCTGCCTTGTTTGCAGTTCAGCTGATTATTCAGCTTTCATGTCAGGGCTCTTATCCATCAGGAAATGTGTTTTCAGGTGGGCGGGGCCTTCGAGCATTGTTCTCCTTTCAAAGTAACACAATACACTACAGACATACTGCCACCTTACTGTATGAATATTACTGAAATAACAAAGAGCTGAACTGAAGCCCAAACCCTGGTGTTTGTCCAGTCTGAAAGTCACATTTTTCCATCAACTTCCTGGATCACCTGTTTGGATTAAACTAACACACTGATGTGCTGCAAACTAAAAACAGCTGAATGAGGATATAATGTAAATGTTGGTCATCATTCCTAAACCTCACAGGCTGCAATGCTCTGAAAACTTTGGCTACTTGATCATTAAAGCAGATATCTGATAATAACAGGGTTTCTTTTTCAGTCTGAAATTCACTGATGCTGAACATACTGAAATATTGTGATTCCATGTTTATGGGCCTGTTTCTTTTTCAAACTACAATTTGTTGTTTTTAAACTTTCCTCAAAATTTGCAAAGAAACTAAAAGCCCTTGTATTTGAGCTTTATTTAGGTCTTTAGTGGTATTTTGTGTATTAAATGGGGATATTTCATGTCAAGCCAACCCGGTGATTCCACAGGAACTACAAATATCTGAGCCATTATAGAGTTTTAATATTCAACAATGATATGCAGCCACCTCTGATCAAACATACTTGAGCTTACTGCAGTTTATAAAGAGAGGTGGGGGTTAAAGTCACTCCTCTACAGTAAGAACCTCCCATTTTAATCTGTGAGTATAATCAGAAGAGACCAACACTGGTTAGAATGCAGGTGCAAGGAGCTGAGAGCTATAAGAGAGATGAGAACAGAGAAATGTGGGATCAGGAAGTTTTTGTATTGAGCAGCAGTGATATGTTACACTGTGGTAACTAGCAGCACAGAAGTAAACTGCACTGCTGTTCAGGCTGAGTCCTTCAATTGTTAATGTGCAGGTTTCTCCTTTATTTGCACCTCCTTTAATCTGCACATTCACTCCTTTCTCTACATTTCCAGTGCCTGCTAGCAAGTATCCAAGGAGCTGCAGGTGTGTGTTGGATTGCTTGTACCAAAGGATTTTGTCGTAGCTATCACTGTTGTGTGAACAGATAATTTGGGGTTTTTCTTCAAGTGTTTTGTACATTTCTGCTGGATCCTGTTGGACTTTGTCACTGAGAGAGGAACCTGTTGAAAAAAGATCAGCAAAAAGCATTATCAGCACTGATGAAACCAGAAAAGTGAAAGAGTGATTTATTTATTTACTAAAATCCTGATGCAGCATTAACCTTAAACAGAAATGTCTGAATTATTTTGAGGTTGTTACCTGAAAGCAGCATGGTGATAAAAGCAATGCAAAGAAGAAAGATTAGCATTTTCTGTTCTCCAGATGTTTGGTTATGTTGAAGAATTTAGTTTATTTCCCTTAATGCATCAGCAGTTATACTGATTATTTCCAGCTTCTTTCTGAGTCAACCCTCCAACAGCATCACCAAACATACATGAAATCATCAGATGGGTGGTGTCACAGCTGTTCCTCCTCTCAGTTTGTAGATTAGCATGAAAGTCTGATGCTGCCACCTAATGGATATAAATTACATATGTGGAGGCATCTGAGTTGTAATCCACACATGGAAAATGCACATGAGGTTTTTGTATTGAGCAGCAGTGATATGTTACACTGTGGTAACTAGCAGCACAGAAGTAAACTGCACTGCTGTTCAGGCTGAGTCCTTCAATTGTTAATGTGCAGGTTTCTCCTTTATTTGCACCTCCTTTAATCTGCACATTCATTCCTTTCTCTACATTTCCAGCACCATAGCGAAAGTATCCAAGGAGCTGCAGGTGTGTGTTGGATTGCTTGTACCAGAGGATTTGGTTGTAGCTATCAACTTGGTGTGAGCAGTTCATTTCGACTGTTTGCTTCTCTTCTTTGTACAGATCAGGTGGAGTCTGGCTGACTGTCACTGAGAGAGGAACCTGTGGAAAAGCACAAAGAAAAAAACACACAACATTATACGATGAAGGAGTTCTTAGAAACTAAGAATAGGATCAATTTGCATTTTAACAAACACAATTGAAGTAGATTTGGTTCATTACCTGAGACCCACATAAGATGAAAGGTTATGCAGATGCCTGTGATGATCATGTGGTGTTTCATGGCTGAATCTAAGGACATCCTTGTTACTGCTGCCTTGTTTGCAGTTCAGCTGATTATTCAGCTTTCATGTCAGGGCTCTTATCCATCAGGAAATGTGTTTTCAGGTGGGCGGGGCCTTCGAGCATTGTTCTCCTTTCAAAGTAACACAATACACTACAGACATACTGCCACCTTACTGTATGAATATTACTGAAATAACAAAGAGCTGAACTGAAGCCCAAACCCTGGTGTTTGTCCAGTCTGAAACTCGCATATTTCCATCAACTTCCTGGATCACCTGTTTGGATTAAACTAACACACTGATGTGCTGCAAACTAAAAACAGCTGAATGAGGACATAATGTAAATGTTGGTCATCATTCCTAAACCTCACAGGCTGCAATGCTCTGAAAACTTTGGCTACTTGATCATTAAAGCAGATATCTGATAATAACAGGGTTTCTTTTTCAGTCTGAAATGAACTTATATTGAACAGACTGAACCACAGTAATTCCTTTATTATGTGCCAAGATAAAATCAGTGATGATTTCCTCTTCAAACTACAATCTTTCTATCCTAAACTTTCATGATATCGAAAAGAAAAACAACAACTAAAAGCTCTTGTATTTGAGCTTTCTTTAGGGCTTTAGTGGTCTTGTTTGTTCTAAATGGGGATATCTAATGTCAAGCCAACCAGGCAGGCAACAGGAAAAGGAGAAAATGAATCATTTTGATTCTTCTCATGTAAAGGTTTTTCAGAGGTCCTTTGATAAATATGTTTTTAGCATGTTTAGCTTGTATACTTGAAATCTCAAAGATAGGACTGCACAAAACATGTGAGTCATAGAGTAGAAATAATCAACAACCAGAAGCAGCAACTACTGACTATCAATGGTTGAGCTTGCTGCAGTTTATAAAGAGAGGTGGGGGCTAAAGTCACTCCTCTACAGTAAGAACCTCCCATTTTAATCTCTGAGTATAATCAGAGGAGACCAACACTGGTTAGAATGCAGGTGCAAGGAGCTGAGAGCTATAAGAGAGATGAGAACAGAGAAATGTGGGATCAGGAGGTTTTTGTATTGAGCAGCAGTGATATGTTACACTGTGGTAACTAGCAGCACAGAAGTAAACTGCACTGTAATTCACTCCTGCATCTGGGATGTGCAGAGATCCATTCTTTGCTGCGTCTCCACCCAAATCTCCAGCGAGACTGAAACCATCTTTATATTTGTCTTCCATTGTGACAGCTTTGTAGTTCAAATATCCAATGAGTTTCATAGCTGTGTCTCCAGGTGACTGCTGGTACCAGAGCATCACTCTGTAGTCAGTTTTATTGTGGCTGCAGAAAATCTGCATTTTGTCACCAGGATTTCTGATGAGATCAGAGGGAGACTGACGGACCTCAAGACCCAGACTAACAGCTGGAAACAGAAAGACAATAGAACATTTTAGATAATGATAAATGGTAAATGTCATGAATTTAGTGATTTCAGACAAATGATTACCAGACAAGCAGCAGAGAAAGAGCAAACGGATCATGTTAACTGTCCCAACATAAAGGTTACTCAAAAGTCAAAAAGGTAAATCAAACAATGTGTCACAGAGTTTAATCTGATCAACACAGTGAGTGACCCAAATCCAACTGATGCTTTACTGATCTGACTAAAAACAAGGGAAGTCAACTCAGTGGCAGCTGCTGACATCACACCAAGAGCTGGGAGGAGCTTGTTCAAGTTCTAATTTAAACCCACTGATTCAGAAAATAAGTTAACCAGAGTTTTTGTATGAGGGAGTGTTGGTTTGCAGGTGATGTGCATAGCAAGCTGCACAGTAGTACCCTGCAGTGTGTTCAGCCTTCAGGTCCACGATGAACAGAGAGCCGCTCTTTGCCGTCTCCCCACTCAGATCTCCAGTTATATTAAAATGTTTTTCAAAAGACTTCTCAACCTCTGTGGTGCTGTGGTACACATGACCAATGCGCTGCAGAGCTTGGTCTACAGGGCATTTCTGGAACCAGGACATTAGTCTGTAGTCAGTCTTTTCATGGCTGCAGACCAGTTGGATTTTTTTCTCCAGGATTTCTTAAAGCAGCTGGAGGTGTTTGGTCGACTTCAACTTCCAGATGAACACCTAGAAATAGAAAAAAAATAATTCCTGTAAATCTGCTGAAGGTATTGAAAAAGTGAGATTTTTTATCAGTAACAAAGATTACCTATGAGACAAAGTAAAAGTGAAAGAGTCCGCCTGATAAAGGTGTGTCTTAGTGGACACACAAACAAGACTGGCTTTAACTTGTCGCGGCGCACTTATTCTTACAAACGCCCCGCCCCCTTTTTTATTATTCCTGGAGTATTCCTGGAGCTCCAGCACCATCTACTGGAAAGACATAAAAGTGAAACAGATTCCTAAGTGCATCCTGATGAACTGGCAACCGGTCTTTGTTCAGCTGCTCTCACTCATTTTCGTCTCTTCCCTGTGAAGAAATACACACCGCTGTTGTGAGGCTGCAGCTTTTTCACAGTCACAGCCCCGGTCTCAATGCTGTCTTTGATGGCTGAATATTTGTCTTCAGATTCCCCACTGAAAGCTGTGCACAGAATGAGGGTTCTGGTCCTGGACGCTGCCTGTACCAGTACATCTGGCTGTGACCTTTACCTCTGGTGTGGCTGCACTTCGTATCCACTGAGTGGGAAACATAACTCCAGCTGATTTCAGGGTTCTGACTCACATCCTGACTGTGACCCATGAGAGGAAAACAAAGAACTTCAATTACTTTTGCTCTGTTCCAAAAAGTTGCTTTGGGGATTGCATGCAAACATTTTAAATGTAAAAATCTAACAATTATGATTAAAAATGATCATTTGAACAGATAATTGTGACAAATAAGAAATAAATATACATAAACATAAAATAACAAATGTAAACTATGAAGCCTACACATCCCTTTTATCATGTGAACCTGAGCCGAGCTATAAAGATAGAACTACAAATCGAAATATATGAGGTATAATAGAGTTTTAATATTCAACAATATTTGCAGCCTCTACTGACTATCAATGGTTGAGCTTGCTGCAGTTTCTAAAGAGAGGCGGGGGTTAAAGTTACTCCTCTACAGTAAGAACCTCCCATTTTAATCTCTGAGTATAATCAGAGGAGACCAACACTGGTTAGAATGCAGGTGCAAGGAGCTGAGAGCTATAAGAGAGATGAGAACAGAGAAATGTGGGATCAGGAGGTTTTTGTATTGAGCAGCAGTGATATGTTACACTGTGGTAACTAGCAGCACAGAAGTAAACTGCACTGCTGTTCATGCTGAGTCCTTCAATTGTTAATGTGCA
The DNA here is from genome assembly GCF_027942865.1 of Odontesthes bonariensis. Taxonomy (NCBI): domain Eukaryota; kingdom Metazoa; phylum Chordata; class Actinopteri; order Atheriniformes; family Atherinopsidae; genus Odontesthes; species Odontesthes bonariensis. The sequence continues at coordinate 24,399,120 of NC_134522.1, read as the reverse complement.
GGTTTCTCCTTTATTTGCACCTCCTTTAATCTGCACGTTCACTCCTTTCTCTACATTTTCAGAGCCTAAATAGAAGTATCCAAGTAGCTGCAGGTGTGTGTTGGATTGCTTGTACCAGAGGATTTGGTTGTAGCTATCAACTTGGTGTGAGCAGTTCATTTCGACTGTTTGCTTCTCTTCTTTGTACAGATCAGGTGGAGTCTGGCTGACTCTGTCACTGAGTGAGGAACCTGTTGAAAAATGATCAGCAAAAAGCATAATCAGCACTGATGAAACCAGAAAAGTGAAAGAGAGATTTATTTCTTTTCTAAAATCCTGATGCGGCATTAACCTTAAACAGAAATGTCTGAATTATTTTGAGGTCGTTACCTGAAAGCAGCATGGTGATAAAAGCAATGCAAAGAAGAAAGATGAGCATTTTCAGTTCTCCTGATGTTTGGTTATGTTGAAGAATTTAGTTTATTTCCCTAAATGCATCAGCAGTTATACTGATTATTTCCAGCTTCTTTCTGAGTCAACCCTCCAACAGCATCACCAAACATACATGAAATCATCAGATGGGTGGTGTCACAGCTGTTCCTCCTCTCAGTTTGTAGATTAGCATGAAGGTCTGATGCTGCCACCTAATGGATGGAAATTGTACTGATGTTTGGGCCTCTCAGATGTAATCCACACATGGGAAATGCTCATGACATTTTGTATTGAGTGATATCAGTAACAGTGATATGTTCCACTGTGGCAACGAGCAGCACAGAAGTAAACTGCACTGCTGTCTTTCAATAGTTCATGTAAACTGCATTTTTCCATAATCTTCCTGATCATCTACAACCCTTAAGCAACTGAATGATTTAAGGCTTCAGATATTTGCATTACTTCTGGTATGTGGTCGTCTGAGCAGATAACTGATAAATAACAGCTTTACTTTAACTTTTCAGTCCAAAATTCATTCATGCTGACCAGACTGAACTACTATAATTTCATGTTTTTATGCCTACAGACAAACACAATTCAGTTATATTAACTAATTCAAAACAATGGTGCACAGTCGTGATTTTATATTATTACAATATCTAAATTTTGTTGACGTGAAACTGCAAAGATACCCACAAATGTTCATTATAAGATGATCGAATAATAATTGTCTGGATATCTTTAATCCTTTTGATAAATTAATGTAAGTATTTTGGGAAGGAAAAAAAACCAATGCATTTAAACTTTGTGTTTTGTTTTTCCCATCTTTGGCCTCCTCACAACACTGCCAAGAATTGGGGGAGAAAAAAAATCATGAAGTGGGATTCTGTGGCATGGTAGGGGGGTCAAATTGGTGTCAAAATAGCAACATAACAATAACAACATAACATTGTCAGATTCCAGGGTTCCATGGTGCGCTGCAGGTGTTCAGATCTTTATCTGGATGCTGAGTTTTTGTATTGATTCAGGGGAAGTTGTTGCACTGTGCTGACTGGCAGCACAGAAATACACTGCACTGTCATTTACTGAAACATTTGAAATAGTCAGGTTTGAAAATGCTCTGCCATCTCCATCAAAGCTGATCTTTCCTTTTACGTCGTCCTCTGGATAGGGGAACTTCAGATTCAGATATCCCAGGAACCTCAGAGCTCTGTTTTTGTCTTGTTTGTACCAAAGGATGCGCTCAAAGCCAGACACATCGTGCGAACAGTGGATCTCACTGTCCACAGATTCATCAGCTTTCTTAATCATGAAAGGAGGTGTTTGGAGGACATTGTAGGCTTTAGAAGCACCTGTTAAGGAAAAAAAAGAACAGTTGGGATTTTTTCTTATTTATAGAGCAAGAAATTAGAAACTCTTTGAGGTCTTTTCATGGTGTAGCTACTCACCATTATTCACAGGCAGGTGAAGTAAGTGCAATATGAAGACCAGGAAGAACATGTTTATGGTATTTAGAGGTGCTTTCTCTTTCTCTCCCTCTCTTTCTGAGATATGACCTTTTAGTTTACACTTTATAGGCAGAGGACGGGATTTTGTCAAAAGTCCAAGTGTTGGGCGTGAACATGTGTTTGTTTTCTCACTTTATTTGACCAGATTTGTCTCCCCCTGCTGGTGTTTGCGCCATGTTCAGGGACAATATACCCACCCACAAGTTGTCATTTGGGGTTTTGTCATCATTTAAGTATGTGTCATTCAAAATGGAGATAAAACAATCTTCCATACTTTATATCACCATTTATAAACCACCACAGAATTGTTTTATTGATGATTTTACTGAACTACTTTCAATTGTGTGCACTGCTTTTGACTGTTTAGTCATAACAGGGGACTTGAATGTGCATGTGGATGTGAAACTGCAGTAACAACTCTCGTGTCCTGTTTGCTACAGTAAACAGATTAACAAACCCTCCAGTTTCACTGCCTTTAGAACTCATTTCTACATCCAAGTGTAATGAGTTTGCAATATACTTTAATGACAAAGTTCAAGGCATTAAAAATGCCATAATTTCCACAACACAAATAACTACTCTGCAGCCAACTAGACACCTAGAGCTGACACATTTCACACCTGTTACTGACAAAACAGTCGAAGAGATCATCTGCTGTCTGAGTTCATCAACGTGCTGCCTTGATGAGTTGCCCACTAGATTCCTAAAGTCTGTGCTGAGCAGTTTGTTACCACAACTCGTTCATCTAGTCAACATCTCACTCCCGACTGGAACATTTCCAAAAGCCTTAAAAACCGATGTCATTAAGCCTCTTCTAAAGAAGAGCAATCTTGATGCCACAGTAGATACATTCTGTCACTGCATCGAACAGATCAGTGTGTGGATGCAAAACAATTTTCTCCAGCTAAACTCAGACAAAACTGAAATCATTGTCTGTGGCCCACATAAACAAAGAGAAAGTGTTATCAGTTACCTTGAGACTCTCTCTCTAAAACCTAACTATCAAGTTAGAAATCTCGGGGTCATATTGGACTCAGACCTGAAATTTAACAGCCATATTAAATCAGTAACATCAGCAGCTTTTTACCATCTAAAAAACATTGCCAGAATCAAAGAAATAGTGTCTAAACCAGACTTAGAGAGACTGATCCATGCGTTTGTCTCCAGCAGGTTAGACTACTGTAACGGCCTGCTCACTGGGCTCTCTAAACGGGCTGTAAGACAGCTGCAGTACATCCAGAACGCTGCTGCTCGAGTCCTGACTAGAACCAGGAAATACGACCATATTAGTCCAGTGCTCAGGTCTCTGCACTGGCTTCCTGTTGCTCAGAGAATAGACTTTAAAACAGCTCTGCTTGTGTACAAGTCTCTTCATGGTCAAGCGCCAAAGTACATCTCTGACATGTTAGAGCCATATGAACCAACTCGGGCTCTGAGAACCTCAGGGAGGGGTCGCCTGCTGGTGCCCAGAGTCAGGACTAAACAAGGTGAGGCTGCGTTTCAGTTTTATGCTCCTAAAATCTGGAACAGTCTTCCAGAAGATGTGAGACAGGCCTCAACTCTGTCAATGTTTAAATCCTGGCTGAAAACAGTTCTATTTAGCTGTGCATATGACACCTGAAAGTATTTTATCTGCACTCTTCACTTTTAAATTAATTAATTAATGATTATTTTCTATGTTTTTCTTTTCTTATTCTTTTATTTTATTGCCTTCTTGTGATTTTATGTAGCTGTAAGGCGCTTTGAATTACCTTGTGTACGAATTGTGCTCTATAAATAAAATTGCCTTGCCTTGCCTTGCCTTAATAATAATGAGCGTTTATCAGTTGAATGTTCCTTGTTTCGGTGTGTTAGTAATACCATGACTTTTGGATTTCATGTTCATTCATTTCTTTTTCTCTCTTTCCCTCCACATTTGCTCCTGTTTTTGTGCTCTTCTGCTTGATCAGTGTGTGTCCTGAGTTCTGTTTGTGGATGTACTTTGATAACCTTCCCTGCCGTGTCTTTGCTTTCTTTGTCTTTCTCTCAGATAAATCCGATCCCTAGTTTAGTCTACGTCTGAGTCCGACACATTCCTTAACAGGACCTTGCTCGATTAGAGAAAAGGTGGGTGTTCATATCTCCACATTTAAATTTCTGATCGGGTTAGATGAAAGACCAATATCAGCTGGAGAGGGTGATACAGGTGCACGGAGCTGGGAGCTGAACAGAAGAAGATGAAAGAATTCTGTTGTTGAGAGGTTTTTGTACCGAGAAGCAGTGACACGTAGCACTGTGGTGACTAGCTGCACAGAAGTAAACTGCACTGCTGCTCGCAGTCAGCTCCTCAGTTGTTAATGTGCAGCTTTGGCCTTTAGTTGCACCCCCGTTTATCTCCACTTTCACTCCCGTCTCTGGATATCCATCATTTACATTCATGTATCCCAGGAGCTGCATCCGACTCTGCTTTGATTGTTTGTACCAGAGGATACGTGTGTAGTCCTGAATATTGTGTAAACAGCTGATATTGGCCTTTTCTCCAGGTGTGCAGTACATCTCAGCTGGAGTCTGGTGGACTTGATCGCTGAGAGAAGAACCTGTTGAAAAGAAATATAAAAAAAAAAAAAATGAAAGTACATGGAAACACTTTAAGATAGAGACAGACAGGATTGCAAATGAAAAGAGAGACCTGTTACATATTGTGGGGGATAACTGATGTGATCCTTTGATTGAAATGAACAATTCTCTGCAGCCCAATTTCCAGCTAAAGAACCATAAACACAGCTTCTGGAAGAGCAAATAAAACTACATTACCTGAAACTAGCATGAGGTTAAAAGTTATGCAGAAGAAAAGGATCATGATGTTGAGTTTACTGAAGAATTTTAGCATCAGAACGTGTGATGCCCTGTGTCTATAACAGCATAAACTGCGATGCTGATCTATCTCTGAATCTGAAGAAAGCTCAGACAAACAGAACCCTTTTTTGGGTGGGTTGAGTAAATGTGCCTCCGCCCCTTCCGAACATTAACACCAATCAACCAGCACCACACTGCTCCTTCTGTGGTTAGCTGTGGCTGTTGATCTGAGTGTGGTAGCTTTGTTGTCTTAGAGACAAAGAGGAGGGAGGACGATGAATGTTTAAGGCTTTAAAGTCCTTCGGAGGCAGAATTTACAGAGAAGAACTTAAACTCTAGAAGATGAAGGGTTTTTGCTTGAGCTCATTTAGTCAAAGAGTATTTCTGTCTCAGCGATAGAAATTTAAATGCTAGAAGAAAATACAAATAAAACAGTGAGAATGATGCATTGTGGTACGTTTGTTTGCTTGGCAGTGAATAAACTGAGCTGATGATATCACATGCAGCCCTGGCAGGTAACAGAGGTGAACTCTCTCTGCAGACAGCATGGCTGAAACTCATCGCTCACAGTTCCATATCTGGGGTAAAGATATAATAAAATGTCCAGGATCTACCTTCTGTTGTTAAAAAGCTCTGCAATGCCTCCACCTTCACCCTAACCTCTCTGCCTGTAATCTCTTTCTGCCCAGATAGTCTGGCAGCTGTACAGAGAGACTGAAATCTCATTCAAGTCTGGGACATTTTCCTGGAGTCATCAACGGCGACTCCACTTGAACTCGTCTGAATTTGGGATCTTAATCCAGGAATTATTTGGGCTTTGTTAAGGTCAACCAGCTTCTTCCACATGTGAACAACTGTCCCACTGGCACAGTAACTCATCACAATAGATGTTAAGAAGTGCGAGCAGAAATTTTTCTGCAACACTTTTTAAACCAGCACCGAAAATACTTTTTTCAGTGTTTTCAAGAAGATAAGAGGAAAAATATGACCAGAGCAATAAGTTATACATCAGTTTTATTTGTAACACACTATGCATTTAATGAACCTGTCTATTTACATCATCAGTTCCACAAAGTTCAAATATTGTGTATTCAAACTATTTTACAGCATTTCAGTGAAAAACTAAACCTCAGCTGTTTCATTTATGCAAGAATTTTATTAATTATGTTGAAATTAGGCACAACTTAAAATAATAAAACTCGTGTTAAAATATCTTTCCTTTATAAGACAAAGGAGCAGCATTGGTTAGAATGATTGTTGCAGGTGTGGGGGGGCTGTGAGCTGCAGTGATGCCATCGTTTGAAGAGGAGGTTTTTGCACTGAGGATCAGTCCCATGTGATGGAGAAGAGAATGATCACATGTTGAGCTTTGTGTTTCCATGACTGTATCTGGTATGGTTATGTCCTCTTCTCTGTCTGAGGAAAGGCTTTGATGTGGAAAACAAACACAACACACAAGCTTAGCCTGTCATTCACCAGTACACACCAGTGAGTGTGTGAGGACATACTGCCATCTAACAAAAGAAAAGAAGTTGCATTCCTGCAGCTGTTTACAGTCTTTTATTTCCTATGCTGCATTTAACTCCTCCGTGCATATGGAAGCAGTACCAGATGCCACCTTACAGGGATTATCTCTGATATCATTACATCAGTAACATGTATGCTTCTAACAGGACACACTTGCTTTTGTTTGCAGGTTAAAGTCACATCAGTTGATGCATTAACTTGAGGAAGACGTAGTTATTTTTCCAATCTTAGTCCTCTTGTTCAAAAACACACAGATTTTGAATCAATACAAAGTTCCTGTGATATAGTTGGAACTCTCTTTGTCACCATCCTGCTAGATTCTGCTGCAGCAGATATTAAATCCAGAAGAAAGTGGAATTAGAAAAGGTGTGTGGTAGAAAGAGCTAACACAGCTGCGGCAGCTATGATACAGAGATAAAAGAATAGTGCTGAGGAGGTTCCTGTATGAGGAGCAGGCATATGAAGCACTGTGGTAGCGAGCAGCACAGAAGTAAACTGCACTGCTGCTCAGATTCAGTCCTTCAATGGTTAAAGTGCAGTTCTGGCCTGTTCTTGCGCCTCCTTCCATCTTCACCTTCAGTCCAGCTTCAGGATAACTGCTGTCTGTGTACATGTATCCCAGGAGTTGCAGCTGTCTGTTTTCTGATCTCTTATACCAGAGGATTTGATCGTAGCTCTGAATACTGTGAGAGCAGCTGATTCTGGCTGCTTCTCCTGGATTTGCCAGAATATGAAATGGAGTCTGGTGGACTTGATCACTGAGAGAGGATCCTGAGGAAAAAAATTCAAAAGGGAATGCATTTCAATGGGAATTAAGTCATTCATGTAATAAGATCAAATGGAGGGAAAAAAGAAGCAAAATGACTATTGTTTTGACATTTTTGTCATAAAAATTCTGATGTTATTACCTGAAACCAGAGCAGTGGTGAAAGCAAATAGTAATAGTACGGCATTCATGCTGTTGTGGTTGTTGTTTGGTTTGGTGATAGATTTCCTGTTGCTATGAGAAATATTCTCAGTGTCCCAGCAGCTGAACTGATCTCTCTTTTGAGGAAAGCCTCCTGTCAGCAAAATGAAGGTGTGCTCTGTGAGTGGGCGGGGTCACAGCAGCTACACAACTCAGCATCATATTCATCATGGAAGCCTCTGCTGCACCTCATCAAAGAACAGAATACAGGTGCAAGGAGCTGGGAGCCGTAGGAGATGCAGAACAATGATGAGGAGGTTTGGTCCTGAGCAGCAGGGATATGAAGCACTGTGGTAACCAGCAGCACAGAAGGAAACTGCACTGCTGCTCAGACTGAGGCCTTTAACTGTTAAAGCGCACGTCTGCTCTCTGTTTGCACTTCCATCCAGCGTCACATTCAGTCCGCTCTCTGGAACTCCGCTGTCTCCTGTCATGCATCCCAGAAGCTGCATCTGATTGTTCTTTGACTGTTTGTACCAGCGGATACGATTAGAGCTTTGAATTCTGTGTGAACAGCTGAATTCTGCTGCTTCTCCTGGATTTTTGAAGGTGTGAGTTGGAGCCTGGGTAATTTGGTCACTTAGAGAGGAACCTGTGGAAAAGACAAGAAAAAGAGGCCACAATATATTAATGATGAGTCTTCATAAGTTAGAGACCCGGGTTTAACTCTGGATTCAACCGGAACTGTTCTTTCTTTAATGATTGTGCAAGATAAATGTTTTTCTTGGAAAAGTGTGGTTGTAGAAGTCTAAAAAGCCTTTTCTTTACTTTACCTGAAACCAGGATGAGATGCAAGGACATGAAGCAGACAATGAGGACCATCATTCTGTGTTCACCTCAGTTTGTTCCTACTTCTGTATCAATGAGTGCTTCTGCAGAAAACCAAGGTGGGTGGTGTTACTGCGCCCCCTCCTCTCCTGTCAGATAAAACAAGGGTCCTGATTGTTGGTGAGACCGTTCTGTGTGATGTGTGGCAGCACCACACACCTCTGAGTCAGTGTCAGAGCTCAAAGACATGCTGTCAGCTCATCAGAAGGAGCAGTGACTTGCAATATTAATGGTAACACATAAAGAAGAGTGGATTTAATCTGACAGGATCAAACATGAAACAGCAAATCTCTATAAACTTGAGCTCACTGGTGTAACAAAGAGGGTAAATTCCCACCTGGTTAAACATGAAGTGTTTCTTCTGCATGTGTATCCTCAGTAATACAGAGGTTTGCTGTGAGGTTGGTTTTTGTGGAGCTGTACACCTGTGCTCTGTGAGAAACTTTCTTGTAATGTGACATTAAATTCATGACTAATGCCAGCAGCATAAAGCTGTCTGTCCCTCTGCGGTGAGCTTTCTGTTGAGTCCTGCAGACTTTTATTCACACATGCACTAAGGTCTTAACGTGTGTCACAACGTTTGACACGCAGGTATCCAGAACCCATATTTCTACTGAATAAATAATCAGATATTTAATCAATTTTCTGAGAGAATGAAAATAAGATAATAATATGTAAACCTTTTGAAAATAAATGCTGATCATAAAATGAACCAAATCAAGAACTTACACAGACTACATTTCAGTCAGGCAGAGAGAAGACCATCATATCTACTGTTTGTGATTCCTTCACTCCCAATTAAACTCATTTCTGCAAAAGCAAAACATCAGTTTAAACAGTTCTATGTATTCACATGTTTGTAAAGCCCACACAATTATTCATGATGAACTTAAATCCTTTTTCATTTTGTGTCGCATAAAAAGAAATACAACACTACAGGATGTGTTGGGGAACACTGCCCCCTACTGGATGAAATGAGCTCTCTGATCAGTCATTCAGTGGTGGTTTACTTGTTGCTCATGTTGTTATCAGCAGGGGAATGATTGTTACTGTCTGCAGCAGAGGAGGTTTCTGTTGTAGCTGGAGGCTTCATGCAGCACTGTGCATCGCTGGCAGCACAGAAATATACTGCGCTGTCCACAGACTGTCTCAGCTTTGGAATAACAAGAGATGACAGACTGCGGCCATCACCGGTCACATTATAGGAGGTTTTGAATGAATCTTCAACAGCTAGAGAAGAATAGTGAGCATAACCAATCAGAGCCATATCAGTTTCCCCAGGAGACTGTTTGTACCACTGCATCATATAAAAATTGGTGTTTGAATGGCTGCAGTTTATCTGGATCTCTTCTCCATGTCCTCTGATCACAGCAGTGGGAGTCTGTTGAACGCTGTTTTGTGAGAGTTCTACAGGATGAAAAAGAGAGCAAACAGGTTTAGAGCAGAGAATAAGTTTTACCGAGGATGATTTGATTTAATGTTACCTGTTAAACAGAACGGCAGAGCTGCTAAATGTACGAGGAGCCTGATCATGATCCCAGAGCAGAGAAAAACAAAAGGATACTGAGAAGTTCAAACTGAACAGAGCTGCCTGGATGGAAAGGAGGAGGAGGGATCAACACATGGGCGTCACATGTGATCAGTGGATCTGTGCAGCATCCTGCTGTGTGGGTTAACACAGGAAGAGGAGGCTTTAATGATGAGATCTTTATTTATTTGCTGCCATTAACTGTGCTCAGATGCAGGTGTCCTCTTCTTGTGTGTTTATGTGCTGAATTCAATTTACTGGATGATTTATTTCACATTAAAACATTCAGAATGCTCTTTTCAGGAAATAAGTTTGACATAAAGAACGTGTTTATTTGACTCTTTAAACGTGATGTTGTGCATGCTTTCTGCCCTCCTATGCATTCATTGATAAGAACAGAAAACTAAACATTTTGGAAGAGAATTTTCTCCATTTCATCATTGGGGTGTTTGAAATAAAGATGAATACAGGAACTCAGCGAGTACCTGGTCACTGTTGATACCGGCTCCTCTGAAAGTTACTGCCACTAATATCATGTATTTGGAGACCACCTGAACAGACTGACCCCTCCAGCAGCAACCAGGAGGTCCGATGGGACCCATAACTCCAACATGGAGCCGAAGCATCAGACAAACTGTTTCAGATGCTTTACAGCTTTTTGTTGAAAAGATTAATAGTTTTTGAAAAGTGTAGTTTTACACCATCAGGAACACAGAGCAGAAAAATGTTATTTGGATCTGTTCAGCAGACATATCACTGTTCCACTGAGGAGTCATAAACAGCCACTTGTCTCTCACATGTTTTTAATTGCTGTCACAAAGCATGAAGCAGCTGTGAAGAGAACATTGGATTTGGTGCTTGGATGTTCATACTATTGTCATTTCCAGTATGCAGTACGGAAAACGTCAATCAATACAAGGTCAATCAGAAATGAGAGTGATGAAAAGAAGTAGAAATAATGACATATTTGATCTATAGAATTCAATGAGAGACTGAGCTCTGTGTTAAAAAGACTCGGTGTTTGAAATATATCAAAATATATATGTGGAAAATATCCTGGACATGTCGTGTGCTCCCCCTTCAGGAACTGAAGACGTGATGTCTTTGGTTCACTGTGACACCAACAGCTGGGTTTTTGTGCAGCGCTTTGAGTCACCTGCATCACTGTGTTGGCTCACAGCACAGAAATACACTCCGCTGTCCTGAGGCTGCAGCTTCTTTACTGTCAGAGATCCAGTCTGAGCATCCTTCTTCTCTGCTGGAAATTTGTCCTCACTGAAGCCGCTTTCATATTTATGTGGAGGAGATGTAGTGGTGAAAACTATCTGCCTCATTCCCTCCCCTGGCAGCTGTTGGTACCAGTACATCTGGTTGTAAGTAGCATCCTTAGTGTGGCTGCAGTCCATCGTTGCAGACTGACCCTCATTCTTCCACAGCAGAAGAGTCTGGGTCACATCACTCCCGTCAGTTAGACCTGCAGGAGTCAAAGTCACATTGTGTTACAGAAGCTCCAACAGCTCTTCTGTGTGCAGTTTAAAAAGAACAAGATGAAATTATGATTATGAATTAAAAGAGAAGAGAACTTCTTCTCCTTTCAGTCCTCAGCATCATCATGTGCATAAAGTACCTGCAATACAGAGCAGAGCTGCAGAGAGTTTGATCAGAGCAGCTGGGATCATTATTGTGTTGGGAGAAGACTGAACTTGGAGACCACAGTCACTGTCAGTGTGTGTGATGGCAGCTCTGACATCACAGCACAGATATGAAGACTTGGATTAAGGGTGTGTCACATGACTGTGAGACATTGTGAGCTTGTACTTGAGCTCCCCCTACAGGAGAGCAGATAAATACAGATGGGAACAGTGTGCAGAGGTTTTTGTTCAGTGTTCACATGTGTTTGGATCACTGTGTTGACTCACAGCACAGAAATACCAGCCTTTATCTTCTGGCTGCAGATTCTTTACTGTGAATGTTCCTCTCTCAGCTTCAGCCTTGGTGGCTGAGAATTTGTCTTTGCTGAATTCTCCAAAGTCGTGATCTATTTCACCTGTAGTTGTGAACACGATAAGTTTCATAGTTTCTCCAGGCAGCTGTCTGTACCAGTACATCTGGTAATAGCCTCCACCGATTGTGTGGTTACAGTGTATTGTTGCATTTTCACCCTGCTGCTCCCACAGTATGGGAGTCTGGTAGACATCACTTCCATCAACATGACCTGTGAGTACAACAGTGAGAGTTACCAGAAGTGAACATCTTAATAGTTGACAGTTTCAGAAATATTTTCCTCTTCTAACTGCTAAATACAATCTGCTGATGTCACTGTACTTTACCTTGTATCCAGAGTACAAGCACCAACAAGCTGAGGAGACCCTGTCTGATAGAGGTCATGTTCTAAAGACGAGAGTCTCAGTTATCTTTCAGTGCAGTCACACAGATATGAAGAGATGCAGGATGGTGTGTCACTGCAGCAGTGACGTCTAATTGTGTGATCTGAGCAGGAGGCTACATTTCTCATCTGTGATGGGTTGAGCTGTTGAATTGTGAGGGATGAGGATGAACATGAAACATCAGTCAGCTCCTTAAAAGATTTGGCTAAGTGATTATTTCTGAGCATATTTTTTGGCATGTATCAAGGCTCCATACTCGGACCTATTTTATTTGATTTTTTTGCAACATTGTAATTCAGACCACATCCCTGCACCAAGTTAGCCACTTACATGGCTTCTGGTATCCCTGCTATGCAGAAGATATCCTACTGTCACACTCAATCTTGACCCATAACAACACGATTACAGCACAAACCTCAGCTTGTCTCTCTGACATCACCACATTGATGAAGGAACTCCACCTTCAACTAAAACTCTCTGACACTGATCTGTTGGTCATAGGCCAGATAATCATTTGCCCAGTGGAACATCTGATAAAAAAAAAAACACCAATTAAACTATTTTCCAACAAACATGGTGAGAAACCCTGGAAAAACGAGGCTGTGCTTGATTTAGTGGTACGGCCCATGGTCATCTCTCAACCTGACTGTTGCAGTTCTACTCCAGCAGGCGTCTCAGCATGCACAGGGAAACACCTACAAATGGTACAGAACCTGGTCAACATCAAAATAACAAATGCCACTCCACTACTCACTGAATTCCACTGGCTACCCATGGCAGCCCACATCACATTCAAGTTATTAATGCTTCCTACAGTGTTCCTAGACTCAATATTTCCCCTATCCCTTGCTTTTGTAATCTAACTCACAGATTTTGACTCCTGCCTTGAGCACAAAGAGGTCTAGAGCTCCCCCTACAGATAGATAAAGACGGTGATTTCCTCAGTTTGCCATGTGACCAACAGCTGGGTTTTTGTGCAGCTCTTTGAGTCACCTGCATCACTGTGTTGGCTCACAGCACAGAAATACACTCCGCTGTCCTGAGGCTGCAGCTTCTTTACTGTCAGAGATCCAGTCTGAGCGTCCTTCTTCTCTGCTGGAAATTTGTCCTCACTGAAGCCGCTTTCATATCCATGTGGAGGAGATGGAGTGGTGAAAACTATCGGCCTCATTCCCTCCCCTGGCAGCTGTTGGTACCAGTACATCTGGAAGTAAGCAGCACCCTTTGAGTGGTTACAGTGTATTGTTGCATTTTCACCCTGCTGCTCCCACAGTATGGGAGTCTGGTAGACATCACTTCCATCAACATGACCTGTGAGTACAACAGTGAGAGTTACCACAAATGAGCATTTTACCAGTTAACTGTTTCACCGGTGCAGACACCATCTAACTGCTGAAATGAATCTGCTAATAACATACTACTTTACCTTTGATCCAGTGAGCAAGCACCAATAAGCTGAGGAGCCGATGTCTGATAGAGGTCATGCTGTAAAACTCAGGGTCTCAGTTACAGTATCTCACTGTGTAGTCACAGATATGAAGAGATGCAGGGAGGTGTGTCACTGCAAGGTGTGACCTTCTCTGATCCTGTGAACCAACAGGAGGCCACGTTTGTTATGTGGGATGAGCTTAACTGAAGTGAACACAGCTGTGAAACCAGGAAGATTACACTGTGTGAAGTCTGAATCAGCTGATGGAGAAGTTCTGTTATTGACGTGCACACTTGTAACACTTTGAAATATTGGAATGAGCATTTTTCTGTCCTTAACAAATATTCAAACACGTTAAACGGAGGCGGGTTTGTGTGAGGTCGGTACAGGAGTTCGTCAGTGTCTTTGGACATGTTGACGGAGCTGATGGTGCTTTAAAGACAGAGGCAGATGTACTATTTGATATACTACAGATATAGATATACTATCTGGGGTTTGTCACAGAACTTCTGAGCTTTTTGTCTATTTTGTTTGTTTCACTGTCTGCACATTCACCAGTTTTCTTCACCGTGAAGTTAAGTTTGTGAATGACTCACCGTTGGTGTAGAAGACATCTTATTTCACAATGAAACAATCGGTACCTGTGAGGAAATGATAAATAAGAAATATGATGATCCTGTAGAAGTCTGACATGAGTGCAGTCACTCTGACGTCAGCAATGAAACACAGGAGTTAAATCATGACAGGGTTTCTCCTTTTAACTTAACTGAGAGTGATTTCATGAGCCAACCGATGTGATGTCAAGAGAGGAGTGGCTTCCTGTGGCTGTAAACCAGACTGATGGCTCCCATTGCTGCTGCAGTTATCCATCATTTACCTGCATTCTTAAACTTTTGCTTTATTCAGAAAACATGAAAAAGGCTCATTACACTTTTTTTAAAACCCAAAGTGCTGGCTTGTGTAGTGAGATCTTCCAAACTGGAAGATGAGGAGAGGAAGAAGAAAGACAAGAAGAAAGAAGTCATTTGATTTATGGCAACGTGTCAAAAACATGTGACATCACATTTCCAAACGGAGCGGCCAACAAACAGTTAATCAACATCAACAATCAACAGTGCGAGACATGTGATGTGTGTCTGGTGAGAGCGTTCCAGAGGTGAGGGGCAGCTCATCTGCAGATTCTGGATACCATAGGGTACCAACAAGGAGACTTCTGTTTAATCACTATTTTCATGAAGGAAATTACATGAAACCTAAGATTTAATCCCCTTTTTTTTTTCTTGGCAAACTTCATTACATTAGAAATTCTGTTTGTCTAAAGGATCTAGCATTTATACCCTCACACCCCATTATAATAAAACCACTTCAGCAGGTGACCCAGAGCAGTTTTTTTCATTTTTTAAAATTCAAAACCACTGAATTGATAAGTCGTGTGCAGTTTTTGTAGAGTTCAGAGGGGATTTCTGTCATTGTGCTTCTCGTGCTGCACAGTAGTAAACTGCACTGTAATTCACTCCTGCATGTGGGATGTGCAGAGATCCATTCTTTGCTGCGTCTCCACCCAAATCTCCAGCGAGACTGAAACCATCTTTATATTTGTCTTCCATTGTGACAGTTTTGTAGTTCAAATATCCAATGAGTTTCATTGCTGTGTCTCCAGGTGACTGCTGGTACCAGAGCATCACTCTGTAGTCAGTTTTATTGTGGCTGCAGAAAATCTGCATTTTGTCACCAGGATTTCTGATGAGATCAGAGGGAGACTGACGGACCTCAAGACCCAGACTAACAGCTGGAAAAAGAAAGACAATAGAACATTTTAGATAATGATAAATGGTAAATGTCATGAATTTAGTGATTTCAGACAAATTATTACCAGACAAGCAGCAGAGAAAGAGTAAACGGAACATGTTGACTGTCCCAACGTAAAGGTTACTCAAAAGTCAAAAAGGTAAATCAAACACTGTGTCACAGAGTTTAATCTGATCAACACAGTGAGTGACCCAAATCCAACTGATGCTTTATTGATCTGACTAAAAACAAGGGAAGTCAACTCAGTGGCAGCTGCTGACATCACACCAAGAGCTGGGAGGAGCTTGTTCAAGTTCTAATTTAAACCCACTGATTCAGAAAATAAGTTAACTGTGAGTTTTTGTATGAGGGAGTGTTGGTTTGCAGGTGATGTGCATAGCTAGCTGCACAGTAGCACCCTGCAGTGTGTTCAGCCTTCAGGTCCACGATGAACAGAGAGCCGTTCTTTGCCGTCTCCCCACTCAGATCTCCAGTTATATTAAAATCTTTTTCAAAAGACTTCTCAACTTCTGTGGTGCTGTGGTACACATGACCAATGCGCTGCAGAGCTTGGTCTGCAGGGCATTTCTGGAACCAGTACATTAGTCTGTAGTCAGTCTTTTCATGGCTGCAGACCAGCTGGATTTTGTCTCCAGGATTTCTTAAAGCAGTTGGGGTGTTTGGTCGACTTCAACTTCCAGACAAACACCTAGAAATAGAAAAAAAGAATTCCTGTAAATCTGCTGAAGGTATTAAAAAGTGAGATTTTTTATCAGTGAGAGAGGCAAAGTAAAAGAGAAAGAGTCAGCCTGATAAAGGTGTGTCTTAGTGGACACACAAACAAGACTGGCTTTAACTTGTCGCTGCACACTTATTCTTACAAACGCCCCGCCCCCTTTTCAAACCTGACATTTAAAACTGAAGAAGTATTCCTGGAGCTCCAGCACCATCTACTGGAAAGACATAAAAGTGAAACAGATTCCTAAGTGCATCCTGATGAACTGGCAACCGGTCTTTGTTCAGCTGCCATGAGCTCCATGGAAGCCAAGACAGGGAACAGCAGCATCCTCAGGTGGAGTGCCTTCCATTTGCTGTAAAGGCAACAACCCCCTAGAACAGAGCAAGCAACAATGACAACAGTATGACATTGTTTGGCAATGAGAAGTCGGTGGAGCAGGGGAGGTGGTGGGTGCAAGCAGAAAGCAAAAAGAGCAGTGACAGCAAACCAAGTTTAAATGAAGCGCCCCGAATGCCAGCATCCAATTGCGAGCAGCAGCTGATTACCCATATGCGCAGTTGGTTTGTGGACAGCCATAAGAAAAGGATCAATTTGCATTTTAAAAAACACAATTGAAGTAGATTTGGTTCATTACCTAAGACCCACATAAGATGAAAGGTTACGCAGAAGCCTGTGATGATCATGTGGTGTTTCATGGCTGAATCTAAGGACATCCTTGTTACTGCTGCCTTGTTTGCAGTTCAGCTGATTATTCAGCTTTCATGTCAGGGCTCTTATCCATCAGGAAATGTGTTTTCAGGTGGGCGGGGCCTTCGAGCATTGTTCTCCTTTCAAAGTAACACAATACACTACAGACATACTGCCACCTTACTGTATGAATATTACTGAAATAACAAAGAGCTGAACTGAAGCCCAAACCCTGGTGTTTGTCCAGTCTGAAACTTACATTTTTCCATCAACTTCCTGGATCACCTGTTTGGATTAAACTAACACACTGATGTGCTGCAAACTAAAAACAGCTGAATGAGGACATAATGTAAACGTTGGTCATCATTCCTAAACCTCACAGGCTGCAATGTTCTGAAAACTTTGGCTACTTGATCATTAAAGCAGATATCTGATAATAACAGGGTTTCTTTTTCAGTCTGAAATTCACTGATGCTGAACATACTGAAATATTGTGATTCCATGTTTATGGGCCTGTTTGTTTTTCAAACTACAATTTATTGTTTTTAAACTTTCCTCAAAATTTGCAAATAAACTAAAAGCACTTGTATTTGAGCTTTATTTAGGTCTTTAGTGGTATTTTGTGTATTAAATGGGGATATTTCATGTCAAGCCAACCCGGTGATCCCACAGGAACTACAAATATCTGAGCCATTATAGAGTTTTAATATTCAACAATGATATGCAGCCACCTCTGATCAAACATACTTGAGCTTGCTGCTGTTTATAAAGAGAGGTGGGGGTTAAAGTCACTCCTCTACAGTAAGAACCTCCCATTTTAATCTGTGAGTATAATCAGAGGAGACCAACACTGGTTAGAATGCAGGTGCAAGGAGCTGAGAGCTATAAGAGAGATGAGAACAGAGAAATGTGGGATCAGGAGGTTTTTGTATTGAGCAGCAGTGATATGTTACACTGTGGTAACTAGCAGCACAGAAGTAAACTGCACTGCTGTTCAGGCTGAGTCCTTCAATTGTTAATGTGCAGGTTTCTCCTTTATTTGCACCTCCTTTAATCTGCACATTCACTCCTTTCTCTACATTTCCAGTTCCTGCATACAAGTATCCAAGGAGCTGCAGGTGTGTGTTGGATTGCTTGTACCAAAGGATTTTGTCGTAGCTATCACTGTTGTGTGAACAGATAATTTGGGGTTTTTCTTCAAGTGTTTTGTACATTTCTGCTGGATCCTGTTGGACTTTGCCACTGAGAGAGGAACCTGTTGAAAAAAGATCAGCAAAAAGCATTATCAGCACTGATGAAACCAGAAAAGTGAAAGAGAGATTTATTTATTTTCTAAAATCCTGATGCAGCATTAACTTTAAACAGAAATGTCTGAATTATTTTGAGGTCGTTACCTGAAAGCAGCATGGTGATAAAAGCAATGCAAAGAAGAAAGATGAGCATTTTCTGTTCTCCAGATGTTTGGTTATGTTGAAGAATTTAGTTTATTTCCCTAAATGCATCAGCAGTTATACTGATTATTTCCAGCTTCTTTCTGAGTCAACCCTCCAACAGCATCACCAAACATACATGAAATCATCAGATGGGTGGTGTCACAGTTGTTCCTCCTCTCAGTTTATAGATTAGCATGAAGGTCTGATGCTGCCACCTAATGGATATAAATTACATATGTGGAGGCATCTGAGTTGTAATACACACATGGAAAATGCACATGAGGTTTTTGTATTGAGCAGCAGTGATATGTTACACTGTGGTAACTAGCAGCACAGAAGTAAACTGCACTGCTGTTCAGGCTGAGTCCTTCAATTGTTAATGTGCAGGTTTCTCCTTTATTTGCACCTCCTTTAATCTGCATATTCACTCCTTTCTCTACATTTCCAGCACCATAGCGAAAGTATCCAAGGAGCTGCAGGTGTGTGTTGGATTGCTTGTACCAGAGGATTTGGTTGTAGCTATCAACTTGGTGTGAGCAGTTCATTTCGACTGTTTGCTTCTCTTCTTTGTACAGATCAGGTGGAGTCTGGCTGACTGTCACTGAGAGAGGAACCTGTGGAAAAGCACAAAGAAAAAAACACACAACATTATACGATGAAGGAGTTCTTAGAAACTAAGAATAGGATCAATTTGCATTTTAAAAAACACAATTGAAGTAGATTTGGTTCATTACCTGAGACCCACATAAGATGAAAGGTTATGCAGAAGCCTGTGATGATCATGTGGTGTTTCAAGGCTGAATCTAAGGACATCCTTGTTACTGCTGCCTTGTTTGCAGTTCAGCTGATTATTCAGCTTTCATGTCAGGGCTCTTATCCATCAGGAAATGTGTTTTCAGGTGGGCGGGGCCTTCGAGCATTGTTCTCCTTTCAAAGTAACACAATACACTACAGACATACTGCCACCTTACTGTATGAATATTACTGAAATAACAAAGAGCTGAACTGAAGCCCAAACCCTGGTGTTTGTCCAGTCTGAAACTCGCATATTTCCATCAACTTCCTGGATCACCTGTTTGGATTAAACTAACACACTGATGTGCTGCAAACTAAAAACAGCTGAATGAGGACATAATGTAAATGTTGGTCATCATTCCTAAACCTCACAGGCTGCATTGCTCTGAAAACTTTGGCTACTTGATCATTAAAGCAGATATCTGATAATAACAGGGTTTCTTTTTCAGTCTGAAATGAACTTATATTGAACAGACTGAACCACAGTAATTCCATGATTATGTGCCAAGATATAATCAGTGATGATTTCCTCCCCAAACTACAATCTTTCTATCCTAAACTTTCATGATATTGAAAAGAAAGACAACAACTAAAAGCTCTTGTATTTGAGCTTTCTTTAGGGCTTTAGTGGTCTTGTTTGTTCTAAATGGGGATATCTAATGTCAAGCCAACCAGACAGGCAACAGGAAAAGGAGAAAATGAATTATTTTGATTCTTCTAATGTAAAAGTTTTTCAGAGGTCCTTTGATAAATATGTTTTTAGCATGTTTAGCTTGTATACTTGAAACCTCAAAGATAGGACTGCACAAAACATGTGAGTCACAGAGTAGAAATAATCAACAACCAGAAGCAGCAACTACTGACTATCAATGGTTGAGCTTGCTGCAGTTTATAAAGAGAGGTGGGGGTTAAAGTCACTCCTCTACAGTAAGAACCTCCCATTTTAATCTCTGAGTATAATCAGAGGAGACCAACACTGGTTAGAATGCAGGTGCAAGGAGCTGAGAGCTATAAGAGAGATGAGAACAGAGAAATGTGGGATCAGGAGGTTTTTGTATTGAGCAGCAGTGATATGTTACACTGTGGTAACTAGCAGCACAGAAGTAAACTGCACTGCTGTCCATGCTGAGTCCTTCAATTGTTAATGTGCAGGTTTCTCCTTTATTTGCACTTCCTTTAATCTTCACATTCACTCCTTTCTCTACATTTTCAGTGCCTGCTAGCAAGTATCCAAGGAGCTGCAGGTGTGTGTTGGATTGCTTGTACCAGAGTATTGTGTTATAATCATCAACTTGGTGTGAGCAGTTCATTTTTACTGTTTGCTTCTCTTCTTTGTACACATCAGGTGGAGTCTGGCTGACTCTGTCACTGAGAGAGGAACCTGTTGAAAAAAGATCAGCAAAAAGCATTATCAGCACCGATGAAACCAGAAAAGTGAAAGAGAGATTTATTTATTTTCTAAAATCCTGATGCAGCATTAACCTTAAACAGAAATGTCTGAATTATTTTGAGGTCGTTACCTGAAAGCAGCATGGTGATAAAAGCAATGCAAAGAAGAAAGATGAGCATTTTCTGTTCTCCAGATGTTTGGTGTTGAAGAATTTAGTTTATTTCCCTTAATGCATCAGCAGTTATACTGATTATTTCCAGCTTCTTTCTGAGTCAACCCTCCAACAGCATCACCAAACATACATGAAATCATCAGATGGGTGGTGTCACAGCTGTTCCTCCTCTTAGTTTTTATATTAGCATGAAGGTCTGATGCTGCCACCTAATGGATGGAAATTGTACTGATGTTTGGGCCTCTCAGATGTAATCCACACATGGGAAATGCTCATGACATTTTGTATTGAGTGATATCAGTAACAGTGATATGTTCCACTGTGGCAACGAGCAGCACAGAAGTAAACTGCACTGCTGTCTTTCAATAGTTCATGTAAACTGCATTTTTCCATAATCTTCCTGATCATCTACAACCCTTAAGCAACTGAATGATTTAAGGCTTCAGATATTTGCATTACTTCTGGTATGTGGTCGTCTGAGCAGATAACTGATAAATAACAGCTTTACTTTAACTTTTCAGTCCAAAATTCATTCATGCTGACCAGACTGAACTACTATAATTTCATGTTTTTATGCCTACAGACAAACACAATTCAGTTGTATTAACTAATTCAAAACAATGGTGCACAGTCGTGATTTTATATTATTACAATATCTAAATTTTGTTGACTTGAAACTGCAAAGATACCCACAAATGTTCATTATAAGATGATCGAATAATAATTGTCTGGATGTCTTTAATCCTTTTGATAAATTGATGTTAGTATTTTGGGAAGGAAAAAAACCAATTCATTTAAACTTTGTGTTTTTTTTTTTCCATCTTTGGCCTCCTCACAACACTGCCAAGAATTGGGGGAGA
This sequence comes from Odontesthes bonariensis, assembly GCF_027942865.1. Taxonomy (NCBI): domain Eukaryota; kingdom Metazoa; phylum Chordata; class Actinopteri; order Atheriniformes; family Atherinopsidae; genus Odontesthes; species Odontesthes bonariensis. The sequence goes on along the minus strand of NC_134522.1, from coordinate 24,377,836 downwards.
AAAAAAAATCATGAAGTGGGATTCTGTGGCATGGTAGGGGGGTCAAATTGGTGTCAAAATAGCAACATAACAATAACAACATAACATTGTCAGATTCCAGGGTTCCATGGCGCGCTGCAGGTGTTCAGATCTGTATCTGGATGCTGAGTTTTTGTATTGATTCAGGGGAAGTTGTTGCACTGTGCTGACTGGCAGCACAGAAATACACTGCACTGTCATTTACTGAAACATTAGAAATAGTCAGGTTTGAAAATGCACTGCCATCTCCATCAAAGCTGATCTTTCCTTTTACGTCGTCCTCTGGATAGGGGAACTTCAGATTCAGATATCCCAGGTACCTCAGAGCTCTGTTTTTGTCTTGTTTGTACCAAAGGATGCGCTCAAAGCCAGACACATCATGCGAACAGTGGATCTCACTGACCACAGATTCATCAGCTTTCTTAATCATGAAAGGAGGTGTTTGGAGGACATTGTAGGCTTTAGAAGCACCTGTGAAGGAAAAAAAAGAACAGTTGGGATTTTTTCTTATTTATATACCATGAAATTAGAAACTCTTTTAGGTCTTTTCATGGTGTAGCTACTCACCATTATTCACAGGCAGGTGAAGTAAGTGCAATATGAAGATCAGGAAGAACATGTTTATGGTATTTAGAGGTGCTTTCTCTTTCTCTCCCTCTCTTTCTGAGATATGACCTTTTAGTTTACACTTTATAGGCAGAGGACGGGATTTTGTCAAAAGTGTAAATGTTGGGCGTGAACATGTGTTTGTTTCCTCACTTTATTTGACCAGATTTGTCTCCCCCTGCTGGTGTTTGTGCCATGTTCAGGGACAATATACCCACCCACAAGTTGTCATTTGGGGTTTTGTCATCATTTAAGTATGTGTCATTCAAAATGGCGATAAAACAATCTTCCATACTTTATATCACCATTTATAAACCACCACAGAATTGTTTTATTGATGATTTCACTGAACTACTTTCAATTGTGTGCACTGCTTTTGACTGTTTAGTCATAACAGGGGACTTGAATGTGCATGTGGATGTGAAACTGCAGTAACAACTCTCGTGTCCTGTTTGCTACAGTAAACAGATTAGCAAACCCTCCAGTTTCACTGCCTTCAAAACTCATTTCTACATCCAAGTGTAATGAGTTTGCAATATACTTTAATGACAAAGTTCAAGGCATTAAAAATGCCATAATTTCCACAACACAAATAACTACTCTGCAGCCAACTAGACACCTAGAGCTGATACATTTCACACCTGTTACTGACAAAACTGTCGAAGAGATCATCTGCTGTCTGAGTTCATCAACGTGCTGCCTTGATGAGTTGCCCACTAGATTCCTAAAGTCTGTGCTGAGCAGTTTGTTACCACAACTCGCTCATCTAGTCAACATCTCACTCCAGACTGGAACATTTCCAAAGGCCTTAAAAACCGATGTCATTAAGCCTCTTCTAAAGAAGAGCAATCTTGATGCCACAGTACTGAACAACTACCGGCCCATATCAAACCTGCCATTCTGTGGGGGTTCCCCAGGGGTCAATGCTGGGACCCGTATTGTTCAATCTGTACGTGCTTCCACTAGGCCAGCTAATACGCAGCTATAATGTGTCCTACCACAACTATGCAGATGACACTCAGATCTACGTGTCACTGACGGCAGGAGAACACGGGCCTGTAGATACACTGTGTCGCTGCATCGAACAGATCAGTGTGTGGATGCAAAACAATTTTCTCCAGCTAAACTCAGACAAAACTGAAATCATTGTCTGTGGCCCACAGAAACAAAGAGAAAGTGTTATCAGTCACCTTGAGACTCTCTCTCTAAAACCTAATTATCAAGTTAGAAATCTCGGGGTTATATTGGACTCAGACCTGAATTTTAACAGCCACATTAAATCAGTAACATCAGCAGCTTTTTACCATCTAAAAAGCATTGCCAGAATCAAAGGAATAGTGTCTAAACCAGACTTAGAAAGACTAATCCATGCGTTTTTCTCCAGCAGGTTAGACTGCTGTAACGGCCTGCTCACTGGGCTCTCTAAACGGGCTGTAAGACAGCTGCAGTACATCCAGAATGCTGCTGCTCGAGTCCTGACTAGAACCAGGAAATACGACCATATTAGTCCAGTACTCAGGTGTTTGCACTGGCTTCCTGTCGCTCAGAGAATAGACTTTAAAACAGTTCTGCTTGTGTACAAGTCTCTTCATGGTCAAGCGCCAAAGTACATCTCTGACATCTTAGAGCCATATGAACCAACTCGGGCTCTGAGAACCTCAGGGAGGGGTCTCCTGCTGGGGCCCAGAGTCAGGACTAAACAAGGTGAGGCTGCGTTTCAGTTTGATGCTCCTAAAATCTGGAACAGTCTTCCAGAAGATGTGAGACAGGCCTCAACTCTGACAATGTTTAAATCCAGGCTGAAAACAGTTCTATTTAGCTGTGCATATGACACATGAAAGTATTTTATCTGCACTCTTCACTTTTAAAATAATTAATTAATGATTATTTTCTATGTTTTTCTTTTCTTATTCTTGTCTTTTATTGCCTTCTTGTGATTTTATATAGCTGTAAGGCGCTTTGAATTACCTTGTGTACGAATTGTGCTCTATAAATAAAATTGCCTTGCCTTGCCTTGCCTTAATAATAATGAGCGTTTATCAGTTGAATGTTCCTTATTTCGGTGTGTTAGTAATACCACGACTTTTGGATTTCATGTTCATTCATTTCTTTTTCTCTCTTTCCCTCCACATTTGCTCCTGTTTTTGTGCTCTTCTGCTTGATCAGTGTGTGTCCTGAGTTCTGTTTGTGGATGTACTTTGATAACCTGCCCTGCCGTGTCTTTGCTTTCTTTGTCTTTCTCTCAGATAAATCCGATCCCTAGTTTAGTCTACGTCTGAGTCCGACACATTCCTTAACAGGACCTTGCTCGATTAGAGAAAAGGTGGGTGTTCATATCTCCACAATTAAATTTCTGATCGGGTTTAGATGAAAGACCAACATCAGCTGGAGAGGGTGATACAGGTGCACGGAGCTGGGAGCTGAACAGAAGAAGATGAAAGAATTCTATTGTTGAGAGGTTTTTGTACCGAGAAGCAGTGACACGTAGCACTGTGGTGACTAGCTGCACAGAAGTAAACTGCACTGCTGCTCGCAGTCAGCTCCTCAGTTGTTAATGTGCAGCTTTTGCCTTTAGTTGCACCCCCGTTTATCTCCACTTTCACTCCCGTCTCTGGATGTCCATCATTTACATTCATGTATCCCAGGAGCTGCATCCGACTCTGCTTTGATTGTTTGTACCAGAGGATACGTGTGTAGTCCTGAATATTGTGTAAACAGCTGATATTGGCCTTTTCTCCAGGTGTGCAGTACATCTCAGCTGGAGTCTGGTGGACTTGATCGCTGAGAGAAGAACCTGTTGAAAAGAAATATTAAAAAAAAAAAAAAAGAAACTACATGGAAACACTTTAAGATAGAGACAGACAGGATTGCAAATGAAAAGAGAGACCTGTTACATATTGTGGGGGATAACTGATGTGATCCTTTGATTGAAATGAACAATTCTCTGCAGCCCAATTTCCAGCCAAAGAACCATAAACACAGCTTCTGGAAGAGCAAATAAAACTACATTACCTGAAACTAGCATGAGGTTAAAAGTTATGCAGAAGAAAAGGATCATGATGTTGAGTTTACTGAAGAATTTCAGCATCAGAACATGTGATGCCCTGTGTCTATAACAGCATAAACTGCGATGCTGATCTATCTCTGAATCTGAAGAAAGCTCAGACAAACAGAACCCTTTTTTGGGTGGGTTGAGTAAATGTGCCTCCGCCCCTTCCGAACATTAACACCAATCAACCAGCCCCACACTCCTCCTTCTGTGGTTTGCTATGGCTGTTGATCTGAGTGTGGTAGCTTTGTTATCTTAGAGACAAAGAGGAGGGAGGACGATGAATGTTTAAGGCTTTAGAGTCCTTCGGAGGCAGAATTTACAGAGAAGAACTTAAACTCTAGAAGATGATGGGTTTTTGCTTGAGCTCATTTAGTCAAAGAGTACTTCTGTCTCAGCGATAGAAATTTAAATGCTAGAAGAAAATACAAATAAAACAGCGAGAATGATGCATTGTGGTACGTTTGTTTGCTTGGCAGTGAATAAACTGAGCTGATGATGTCACATGCAGCCCTGGCAGGTAACAGAGGTGAACTCTCTCTGCAGACAGCATGGCTGAAACTCATCGCTCACAGTTCCCTATCTATTCCATATAAAGATATAATAAAATGTCCAGGATCTACCTTCTGTTGTTAAAAAGCTCTGCAATGCCTCCACCTTCACCCTAACCTCTCTGCCTGTAATCTCTTTCTGCCCAGATAGTCTGGCAGCTGTACAGAGAGACTGAAATCTCATTCAAGTCTGGGACATTTTCCTGGAGTCATCAACGGCGACTCCACTTGAACTCGTCTGAATTTGGGATCTTAATCCAGGAATTATTTGGGCTTTGTTAAGGTCAACCAGCTTCTTCCACATGTGAACAACTTTCCCACTGGCACAGTAAATCATCACAATAGATGTTAAGAAGTGCGAGCAGAAATATTTCTGCAACACTTTTTAAACCAGCACCGAAAATACTTTTTTCAGTGTTTTCAAGAAGATAAGAAAATATGACCAGAGCAATAAGTTATACATCAGTTCTATTTGTAACACACTATGCATTTAATGAACCTGTCTATTTACATCATCAGTTCCACAAAGTTCAAATATTGTGTATTCAAACTATTTTACAGCATTTCAGTGAAAAACTAAACCTCAGCTGTTTCATTTATGCAAGAATTTTATTAATTATGTTGAAATTAGACACAACTTAACATAATAAAACTCGTGTTAAAATATCTTCTCTTTATAAGACAAAGGAGCAGCATTGGTTAGAATGATTGTTGCAGGTGTGGGGGGGCTGTGAGCTGCAGTGATGCCATCGTTTGAAGAGGAGGTTTTTGCACTGAGGATCAGTCCCATGTGATGGAGAAGAAAATGATCACATGTTGAGCTTTGTGTTTCCATGATTGTATCTGGTATGGTTATGTCCTCTTCTCTGTCTGAGGAAAGGCTTTGATGTGGAAAACAAACACAACACACAAGCTTAGCCTGTCATTCACCAGTACACACCAGTGAGTGTGTGAGGACATACTGCCATCTAACAAAAGAAAAGAAGTTGCATTCCTGCAGCTGTTTACAGTCTTTTATTTCCTATGCTGCATTTAACTCCTCCGTGCATATGGAAGCAGTACCAGATGCCACCTTACAGGGATTATCTCTGATATCATTACATCAGTAACATGTATGCTTCTAACAGGACACACTTGCTTTTGTTTGCAGGTTAAAGTCACATCAGTTGATGCATTAACTTGAGGAAGACGTAGTTATTTTTCCAATCTTAGTCCTCTTGTTCAAAAACACACAGATTTTGAATCAATACAAAGTTCCCGTGATATAGTTGGAACTCTCTTTGTCACCATCCTGCTAGATTCTGCTGCAGCAGATATTAAATCCAGAAGAAAGTGGAATTAGAAAAGGTGTGTGGTAGAAAGAGCTAACACAGCTGCGGCAGCTATGATACAGAGATAAAAGAATAGCGCTGAGGAGGTTTCTGTATGAGGAGCAGGCATATGAAGCACTGTGGTAGCGAGCAGCACAGAAGTAAACTGCACTGCTGCTCAGATTCAGTCCTTCAATGGTTAAAGTGCAGTTCTGGCCTGTTCTTGCACCTCCTTCCATCTTCACCTTCAGTCCAGCTTCAGGATAACTGCTGTCTGTGTACATGTATCCCAGGAGTTGCAGCTGTCTGTTTTCTGATCTCTTATACCAGAGGATTTGCTCGTAGCTCTGAATACTGTGAGAGCAGCAGATTCTGGCTGCTTCTCCTGGATTTGCCAGAATATGAAATGGAGTCTGGTGGACTTGATCACTGAGAGAGGATCCTGAGGAAAAAAAAACAAAAGGGAATGCATTTCAATGGGAATTAAGTCATTCATGTAATAAGATCAAATGGAGGGAAAAAAGAAGCAAAATGACTATTGTTTTGACATTTTTGTCATAAAAATTCTGATGTTATTACCTGAAACCAGAGCAGTGGTGAAAGTAAATAGTAATAGTACGGCATTCATGCTGTTGTGGTTGTTGTTTGGTTTGGTGATAGATTTCCTGTTGCTATGAGAAATATTCTCAGTGTCCCAGCAGCTGAACTGATCTCTCCTTTGAGGAAAGCCTCCTGTCAGCAAAATGAAGGTGTGCTCTGTGAGTGGGCGGGGTCACAGCAGCTACACAACTCAGCATCATATTCATCATGGAAGCCTCTGCTGCACCTCATCAAAGAACAGAATACAGGTGCAAGGAGCTGGGAGCCGTAGGAGATGCAGAACAATGATGAGGAGGTTTGGTCCTGAGGAGCAGGGATATGAAGCACTGTGGTACCCAGCAGCACAGAAGGAAACTGCACTGCTGCTCAGACTGAGGCCTTTAACTGTTAAAGTGCACGTCTGCTCTCTGTTTGCACTTCCATCCAGCGTCACATTCAGTCCGCTCTCTGGAACTCCGCTGTCTCCTGTCATGCATCCCAGAAGCTGCATCTGATTGTTCTTTGACTGTTTGTACCAGCGGATACGATTAGAGCTTTCAATTCTGTGTGAACAGCTGAATTCTGCTGCTTCTCCTGGATTTTTGAAGGTGTGAGTTGGCCTGGATAATTTGGTCACTTAGAGAGGAACCTGTGGAAAAGACAAGAAAAACAGGCCACAATATATTAATGATGAGTCTTCATAAGTGAGAGAGCCAGGTTTAACTCTGGATTCAACTGGAACTGTTCTGTCTTTAATGATTGTGCAAGATAAATGTTTTTCTTGGAAAAGTGTGGTTGTAGAAGTCTAAAAAGCCTTTTCTTTACTTTACCTTAAACCAGGATGAGATGCAAGGACATGAAGCAGACAATGAGGACCATCATTCTGTGTTCACCTCAGTTTGTTCCTACTTGTGTATCAATGAGTGCTTCTGCAGAAAACCACGGTGGGTGGTGTTACTGCGCCCCCTCCTCTCCTGTCAGATAAAACAAGGGTCCTGATTGTTGGTGAGACCGTTCTGTGTGATGTGTGGCAGCACCACACACCTCTGAGTCAGAGTCAGGGCTCAAAGACATGCTGTCAGCTCATCAGAAGGAGCAGTGACTTGCAATATTAATGGTAACACATAAAGAAGAGTGGATTTAATCTGACAGGATCAAACATGAAACAGCAAATCTCTATAAACTTGAGCTCACTGGTGTAACAAAGAGGGTAAATTCCCACCTGGTTAAACATGAAGTGTTTCTTCTGCATGTGTATCCTCAGTAATACAGAGGTTTGCTGTGAGGTTGGTTTTTGTGGAGCTGTACACCTGTGCTCTGTGAGAAACTTTCTTGTAATGTGACATTAAATACATGACTAATGCCAGCAGCATAAATCTGTCTGTCCCTCCGCGGTGAGCTTTCTGTTGAGTCCTGCAGACTTTTATTCACACATGCACTAAGGTCTTAACGTGTGTCACAACGTTTGACACGCAGGTATCCAGAACCCATATTTCTACTGAATAAATAATCAGATATTTAATCAATTTTCTGAGAGAATGAAAATAAGATAATAATATATTAAAGTGATGTTAATGAAACCTTTTGAAAATAAATGCTGATCATAAAATGAACCAAATCAAGAACTTACACAGAGTACATTTCAGTCAGGCAGAGAGAAGACCATCATATCTACTGTTTGTGATTCCTTCACTCCCAATTAAACTCATTTCTGCAAAAGCAAAACATCAGTTTAAACAGCTCTATGTATCCACATGTTTGTAAAGCCAACACAATTATTCATGATGAACTTAAATCCTTTTTCATTTTGTGTCGCATAAAAAGAAATGCAACACCACAGGATGTGTTGGGGAACACTGCCCCCTACTGGATGAAATGAGCTCTCTGATCAGTCATTCAGTGGTGGTTTACTTGTTGCTCATGTTGTTATCAGCAGGGGAATGATTGTTACTGTCTGCAGCAGAGGAGGTTTCTGTTGTAGCTGGAGGCTTCATGCAGCACTGTGCATCGCTGGCAGCACAGAAATATACTGCGCTGTCCACAGACTGTCTCAGCTTTGGAATAACAAGAGATGACAGACTGCGGCCATCACCGGTCACATTATAGGAGGTTTTGAATGAATCTTCAACAGCTAGAGAAGAATAGTGAGCATAACCAATCAGAGCCATATCAGTTTCCCCAGGAGACTGTTTGTACCACTGCATCATATAAAAATTGGTGTTTGAATGGCTGCAGTTTATCTGGATCTCTTCTCCATGTCCTCTGATCACAGCAGTGGGAGTCTGTTGAACGCTGTTTGGTGAGAGTTCTACAGGATGAAAAAGAGAGCAAACAGGTTTAGAGCAGAGAATAACTTTTACCGAGGATGATTTGATTTAATGTTACCTGTTAAACAGAACGGCAGAGCTGCTAAATGTACGAGGAGCCTGATCATGATCCCAGAGCAGAGAAAAACAAAAGGATAATGAGAAGTTCAAACTGAACAGAGCTGCCTGGATGGAAAGGAGGAGGAGGGATCAACACATGGGCGTCACATGTGATCAGTGGATCTGTGCAGCATCCTGCTGTGTGGGTTAACACAGGAAGAGGAGGCTTCAGTGATGAGATCTTTATTTATTTGCTGCCATTAACTGTGCTCAGATGCAGGTGTCCTCTTCTTCTGTGTGTTTATGTGGTGAATTCAATTTACTGGATGATTTCTTTCACATTAAAACATTTAGAATGCTCTTTTCAGGAAATGTGTTTGGCATAAAGAACGTGTTTATTTGACTCTTTAAACGTGATGTTGTGCATGCTTTCTGCCCTCCTATGCATTCATTGATAAGAACAGAAAACTAAACATTTTGGAAGAGAATTTTCTCCATTTCATCATTGGGGTGTTTAAAATAAAGAAAGTTACTGCCACTAATATCATGTATTTGCAGACCACCTGAACAGACTGACCCATCCAGCAGCAACCAGGAGGTCCGATGGGACCCATAACTCCAACATGGAGCCGAAGCATCAGACAAACTGTTTCAGAAGCTTTACAGCTTTTTGTTGAAAAGATTAATAGTTTTTGAAAACTGTAGTTTTACACCATCAGGAACACAGAGCAGAAAAATGTTATTTGGATCTGTTCAGCAGACATATCACTGTTCCACTGAGGAGTCATAAACAGCCACTTGTCTCTCACATGTTTTTAATTGCTGTCACAAAGCATGAAGCAGCTGTGAAGAGAACATTGGATTTGGTGCTTGGATGTTCATACTATTGTCATTTCCAGTATGCAGTACAGAAAAGGTCAATCTATACGAGGTCAATCAGAAATGAGAGTGATGAAAAGAAGGAGAAAATAATGACATATTTGATCTATAGAATTCAATGAGAGACTGAGCTCTGTGTTAAAAAGACATGGTGTTTGAAATATATCAAAATATATATGTTGAAAATATCCTGGACATGTCGTGTGCTCCCCCTTCAGGAACTGAAGACGTGATGTCTTTGGTTCACTGTGACACCAACAGCTGGGTTTTTGTGCAGCTCTTTGAGTCACCTGCATCACTGTGTTGGCTCACAGCACAGAAATACACTCCGCTGTCCTGAGGCTGCAGCTTCTTTACTGTCAGAGATCCAGTCTGAGCGTCCTTCTTCTCTGCTGGAAATTTGTCCTCACTGAAGCCGCTTTCATATCCATGTGGAGGAGATGTAGTGGTGAAAACTATCTGACTCATTCCCTCCCCAGGCAGCTGTCTGTACCAGTACATCTGGTAATAGTCAGCAGCCTTTGTGTGGTTACAGTGTATTGTTGCATTTTCACCCTGCTTCTCCCACAGTATGGGAGTCTGGTAGACATCACTTCCATCAACATAACCTGTGAGTACAACAGTGAGAGTTTCCAGAAGTGAACATCTTAATAGTTGACAGTTTCAGAAATATTTTCCTCTTCTAACTGCTGAATACAATCTGCTGATGTCACTGTACTTTACCTTGTATCCAGAGTACAAGCACCAACAAGCTGAGGAGACCCTGTCTGATAGAGGTCATGTTCTAAAGACGAGAGTCTCAGTTATCTTTCAGTGCAGTCACACAGATATGAAGAGATGCAGGATGGTGTGTCACTGCAGCAGTGACGTCTAATGGTGTCATCTGAGCAGGAGGCTACATTTCTCATCTGTGATGGGTTGAGCTGTTGAATTGTGAGGGATGAGGATCAACATGAAACATCAGTCAGCTCCTTAATGTTTTGCTGCCAAATGTCTTACTTTCAACATTTGATCTGTTTTCTATGTTTTATTGCACATGAAATCTTGGTTTTATGCAGTTTTGTAAGTTATTGCATACTTTTTGTATTTACATTTTACACAGCGTCCCAACTTGGTTGGATATGCGGTTGGTTCAATCATTTGAAAGACAGATAGTGAACTCATCTTGTATTTTTCTGTGATGTTATCTTTTTTAAGAAATAACTCTTCTCATATTCTTTTATTGTTTAAACTGTTCATTTGTTATATTCTAATAATATATGTTTGATTATTTTACTTCATTACAACATTTATAAAAAATTTTGGTTCATGAATGCACATACTCCTACACTGTACAACAGATACTACTACTACTAAGACAATAACAGCTACGACAACTGCTGATAATATGATCATTTTTATAGTTATGATTGTCATTTTAGAAACTCCACCACTAAATATTGATGGACCAAGGTCTCATAAGTTTTATTTACACTTTGTCAATTTTCTGCTGTTCTGCATCAGCATGGAACAGGCCCTTAAACTCAGTTAAAGCTGACAGGGGCACAAACGTGAATTGTTCAGAGCAATCTGCTTTTCTGCCATCTGTTGGGGCAGCAGCATTACAGCCAGTGACTCAAACTTAAAGAAGGCTGGCACTGTGCTGACGACTGCTCTGGAGATGATTGTGCAAAGAAGAATGCTGCAAAAGTTGCTGAACAATACTGCCCATCCTCTACATAACACAGTGATGAGTCATTCAAGTGTGCTTAGTCAGAGGCTTCTTCAGCTTTGCCGCGATAAGGAGATTCCTGCCAGCAACAATAGCCATATGCAACGGTTGCTTATGCTGAATAATTCTGAATTACATACTAATGACTATTATTGACTACTAAGGCTACAACTTTCTTTTAAAAAGAGTATTAATTTCATTCATTTAATTCACAACAGGATCAAACACCAATGGAGGGACATGTATGTGCCTTGTTGCTAACAAATATTGCTGGAACCTTTGCACGAGTCCTCCACAAGTCCAACATTTCTTTGCACAGAGGTTTTGGTGTCTGTAACCCAATAAATAAAGCTTGGCTTCAAAGTCAATGGCTCCTTGAAATGAACGCTTACAACATGAATAAAGTAATGTAAGTTGCACTCTCACGCATACCCAGCCTCTGTCTCTTTGAATGTGCAGTATTGATTTATAAACAAATCCATTCATTCAAAATTCATTATTATCATTTTATTTTAATATGATAAATACAATAAATGGAAAAAACAGTCCATGATATGACCTGAATCGTGCATATTTCTGTAAACATAGATACGGTGCTGACGTATCGTCCGCTTTTTAAAAATGATTCCGAGATCATCAGATATTCAGCGCTGGTCGTCAGCGCACGCGGGACGTCAAGAAACTTCATGCATTGAAACAATGTTTAAACAATACACGCATTATATTCAAACTTCATGCATGATTTGCTTGCATTTTATTGTATTTCAAGCTTGTACCACGTGACACAATCACCCGGTCATGTCCTTGAAAGCGACCTGTACGTGTCCATGTGTACACCAGCCGCTTCTATTCAGAGGCAACACGGGAAGCCGGGCAGCCTCTCCCATTCTCTGGTGAAATTGCCACATCTTCAATGTTAAATTGACGATAAAACAGTTATTCACAAAACATAAGATATGCCCAATACTGCATTTACTTTCATAACTACAACATGTTGTCCTGTAGCTTAATGAAGGGATTTGTTCTGAAATTGCCGCCGTTCACTGAGGAAATCATGTTATGAAGTCGCCATTAACAGCCAGGCTTCCGAGCCGAGGGCTGCCCGGCTTCAGGAGGGGGCGGGAGAGTCAAGTTTTTTTCTACAATTCTCAGTCATCATTGGCTAAATCGACAAAAAGTCATCACTTCCGAGGCTGCTCGGCATCTCTGGGGTTAGATTAGACGTGGGCGTGTCAATATGAGGGGCTGTGTTGTGATGATTGGAGTTATTATTTTTCCATCATGTGGCAGCCGAATTTTTAAGCGGAGAGAAGCACGCTGGAACTTCAGTCCCAAAGCGGATACGAAAGAGACTGGTTGTCTGTGAAAGTGCTGTAATGCTTTTAGTTGTTTCTTTCCAGAATTCATGCTGCCCATTCACAAATGTTACCTTTTTTAAGAATACTTTACCACCACCATCAAACTCTAAGTATTCATTATGACAGGGAAAAATGCTCCACAGATTCTGATCCAGCCACAGATCCAGCCATTTACAGGCCTTAGATTCCATCATACTTGATTTTGGCCTTGCTGTGTGAATTTTCAAAGTCTATATCTTCTTTCTGTGTATTTGCTGGGCATAGTTGTCATACTAGACACAGCTATGTTATAACTAATTCTTTTTAACTTTGCTATGTTCTGCTTTGGGATGGCACGAGCCACTACAACCCTGAAGGCGTAATATGGGCTTCCCCTGTTTTAAAAGTCAGCAGCCACCACTGGTGGACACATATCACCCGATACAGGTTTTCGGATTTTTTATTATGTTGTCAATTTTTTTAAGTTGTTTTTTTGGACATCCACTTTGTACCAGTTACTTATAACATAAAATGTCTTTATTTTTGTTTACATTCAGTATCACAGCAACAGTGGGCGGGGCATTCCGAACATGGCCTAATCGCCACCAAAACTCAAATGTAAACATTCCTTTGAAACCACAGCAAGCACAGACCAAATTCCCATGCTTGTATGACCATTGTTGGAGAAGATCCATTGAGTTGAGAGAAGATTTGCATTCTTTTGACCATAGACAACCTTCAGAAATGGCAGCTTCAAAAAATACCAAGAGAAGAGAGAAACCACTGTATACTGTACAGAAAAACGTTGTTCTGACTGGAAATTCAAGTGGATACCACATTGAGGATTTCCTCGGTGAGGGCGGTTTTGGAAAAGTGGCCAAGAGCACAAAGCTGGATACAGGAGAGATTGTGGCAGTGAAAATTGTACGAAAAGACCGTTTCAGAGAAGGCAGAAGAGAGGCCAGAATGCTGAAAAAACTCAGACAGTTTGACCCTGACAAGAACAACTTGGTGAAGTTCTGGGAGCACTTCAAATTTAAAGGTCACTTCTGTCTGTTTTTTGAAAAGCTGGATTTAAGTATTTTTGACCTAATCAAAAGCAAGAATTTCATGCCACTCCTTGTTTCTGATATCAGAGTGATTGCTCAGCAGATGCTGGTGGCTTTGGATGCACTGAAAAGCATCAGCATGGTTCATGGTGACATAAAGCCAGACAATATAATGCTCGTGAACCATCAGTCTCAGTCCTACAAGGTAAAGCTGATTGATTTTGGATTGGCTACAAAGACATCCAAGCTGTGGTGGGGAGGCACCCTTCAGGCTATTGGTTACAGGGCTCCTGAGATCATCCTGGGGATTCCAATGGATGAAGGTATAGATATATGGTCTCTTGGATGTACTTTGGCCTACATGTATCTTGGCCAGAATCTCTATCCTACACACTGTGAGTACGAGGCTGTAAGGATAATTGTACAGTTGCAATGTCAACCAACAAAGGATCTCCTGAAATCAGGATTCAAAGTAAAGCACTTCTTTACTCAGGTCCAAGACCCCCCTGACCGTATATTTAGGCTGAATACACCAGCTGAATACACAAACGCGACAGGTTTCAGTACAGAGGAGCTTCAGGGCATCTATAACGGTCTATACTCACTTGATGATCTGCCAAAGATGAACCCAGAGCCTTTGGATCCCTCTGAATGTACACAAGCATTTATAAGCCTGCTCAAGCAGATGCTGACTGTGGATCAGGGTAAACGGATCACTCCCAGAGAAGCCCTTGGACACTATTTCCTCACTATGAAACTCCCAGCCTCTTCCTTCAAAGAAAAGGAACCCTCTTATCTAAACTCAGAACAAACAACTTTGAAAAATTGTCATCGAGGGAAGACAGAGATGAAGTCAGCTGGAAAATGCTCCAAAGACGGCAGGTGGAATAGAAGAACCATTATAAAAGTGAGGCCCCTTTATCCTATTGATAAAGAATCTGAAGACAGAGCAGAGAGTGCAACAACCGTCAGCAAAGATGAACCATCGGTAAACGTCACAACTGCCGGGACCCATGAGAAGCTCACTGTGGCAGAGAATGAATCCACTACATGCAAAGAAGTGAAAACCTCTGAACTTGTTGAAGTAAAAACCCACAAGAAACCTTTCAAAAGGATTCAAAACTTCTTCTCCAGGATATTCAACTCCATCACAAGCTGCAGAGGAAAGAAGCGAAAGAGGACACTTTCACCAGCAATTTCCACCACACAGACAAGAGTTCCACTTTAATCCCACCATCAACAAGATGAGACCTAAAAAAACAGCAGTGTGTCTTATTGCAACAACTTGATGAATCGTGACAAACTATTTATTGTAAATTCTTCTTAAGGTATAAAATGTGTTGTTACAGCTGTCCTGTACAGGGTATATTTCCCTCAGACATGTACATTTTCAGACATTTCAGTAGTTTCTACAGACGCTGACTGTATTTAACCCAGTATCATAGGATGGTCTCTATGTATGAATACAATTGCTACTGCATTTTTTAAATCTGTGTTTAGTAAATGCCCATTTGCTGCTCAAAGTGTGTATTTTTTCTTATTTTCTAAGAGGTTTATGGCGTTACACAAAGCCACAAATCTGTTCGGTTTCAGGAATCAATCTCACTGCTGCCTTAGTGAAAACGATTTTTCCAACCTGAAGAACAAGAAGTGATTAGTACAGTATCAAATCAGATCAAATCAAATCAAATCAAATTTATGTATATAGCACATTTCATGTACAAACAATTCAAAGTGCTTTACATAAAATAAAAGCATTGCAGCAGGGAGTGGAAGAAGCATTAAAATACATAAAAGACAATAAAGAGAAACAAATAAAATAATCTAAATGAATTTCAAAACAAGCAACAGTCCAGATAAATTAAAAGATACCGTGCAGATTTCATGCATAGACACATGAGAACAGAAATGTTTTTAACCTGGATTTAAAAATGTCTACATTTGGTGAGAGTTTAATCTCCACTGGCAGTTTGTTCCACTTGTTTGCAGCATAACAGCTAAATGCTGCTTCTCCATGTTTAGTCTGGACTCTGGACTGGACCAGCTGACCTGAGTCCTTGGATCTAAGAGCTCTGCTGGGTTTATATTCTCTGAACATGTCACAGATGTATTTTGGGCCTAAACCGTTCTGGGATTTCTAAACCATCAGCAGGCTTTTAAAATCTATTCTGTGACTGACTGGAAGCCAGTGTAAAGATATTAAAACTGGTGTGATGTGTTCAGATCTCTTAGTCCGGGTTAAAACTCCAGCAGCAGCGTTCTGGATGAGCTGCAGATGTTTAATGCTCTTTTTGGGAAGTCCAGTTAAAAGAGCATTACAGTAATGGAGTCTACTGGAGATGAATGCATGGATGAGTTTCTCCTGGTCTTTTTGGGAGAGGAAACCTTTAATTCTGTTGGTGTTTCTGAGATGGTAAAAAGCTGCCTTGGTGACAGCTCTGATGTGGCTGCTGAAAGTCAGATCTGAGTCTATCAACACTCCAAGGTTACCAACTTGGTCAGTGATTGTAAGGGCCCGAGTCTCAAGATATTTACCAACGCTGACCCTCTTCTCTTTGCTACCAAACAGAATGATCTCAGTTTTGTCTTCATTTAATTGTAGAAAATTCTCTCTCATCCAGGTGTTTACTTCCTCCAGACACTGACACAGAACGTCAGCTGGGCTGCAGTCGTCCGGTGACAGAGACACATTAAGTTGTGTATCATCTGCATAACTGTGATAATTGATGTTAAATAATCACAGATATTTAATGAATTTTCTGAGAGAATGAAAATAAGATAATAATATATTAAAGTCATGTTAGTGAAACCTTTTGAAAATAAATGCTGATCATAAAATGAACCAAATCAAGAACTTACACAGACTACATTTCAGTCAGGCAGAGAGAAGACCATCATACCTACTGTTTGTGATTCCTTCACTCCCAATTAAACTCATTTCTGCAAAAGCAAAACATCAGTTTAAACAGCTCTATGTATCCACATGTTTGTAAAGCCAACACAATTATTCATGATGAACTTAAATCCTTTTTCATTTTGTGTCGCATAAAAAGAAATGCAACCCTACAGGATGTGTTGGGGAACACTGCCCCCTACTGGATGAAATGAGCTCTCTGATCAGTCATTCAGTGGTGGTTTACTTGTTGCTCATGTTGTTATCAGCAGGGGAATGATTGTTACTGTCTGCAGCAGAGGAGGTTTCTGTTGTAGCTGGAGGCTTCATGCAGCACTGTGCATCGCTGGCAGCACAGAAATATACTGCGCTGTCCACAGACTGTCTCAGCTTTGGAATAACAAGAGATGACAGACTGCGGCCATCACCGGTCACATTATAGGAGGTTTTGAATGAATCTTCAACAGCTAGAGAAGAATAGTGAGCATAACCAATCAGAGCCATATCAGTTTCCCCAGGAGACTGTTTGTACCACTGCATCATATAAAAATTGGTGTTTGAATGGCTGCAGTTTATCTGGATCTCTTCTCCATGTCCTCTGATCACAGCAGTGGGAGTCTGTTGAACGCTGTTTTGTGAGAGTTCTACAGGATGAAAAAGAGAGCAAACAGGTTTAGAGCAGAGAATAACTTTTACCGAGGATGATTTGATTTAATGTTACCTGTTAAACAGAACGGCAGAGCTGCTAAATGTACGAGGAGCCTGATCATGATCCCAGAGCAGAGAAAAACAAAAGGATACTGAGAAGTTCAAACTGAACAGAGCTGCCTGGATGGAAAGGAGAAGGAGGGATCAACACATGGGCGTCACATGTGATCAGTGGATCTGTGCAGCATCCTGCTGTGTGGGTTAACACAGGAAGAGGAGGCTTTAATGATGAGATCTTTATTTATTTGCTGCCATTAACTGTGCTTAGATGCAGGTGTCCTCTTCTTCTGTGTGTTTATGTGCTGAATTCAATTTACTGGATGATTTCTTTCACATTAAAACATTTAGAATGCTCTTTTCAGGAAATGCGTTTGACATAAAGAACGTGTTTATTTGACTCTTTAAACGTGATGTTGTGCATGCTTTCTGCCCTCCTATTCATTCACTGATAAGAACAGAAAACTAAACATTTTGGAAGAGAATTTTCTCCATTTCATCATTGGGGTGTTTAAAATAAAGATGAATACAGGAACTCAGCGAGTACCTGGTCACTGTTGATACCGGCTCCTCTGAAAGTTACTGCCACTAATATCATGTATTTGCAGACCACCTGAACAGACTGACCCCTCCAGCAGCAACCAGGAGGTCCGATGGGACCCATAACTCCAACATGGAGCCGAAGCATCAGACAAACTGTTTCAGATGCTTTACAGCTTTTTGTTGAAAAGATTAATAGTTTTTGAAAAGTGTAGTTTTACACCATCAGGAACACAGAGCAGAAAAATGTTATTTGGATCTGTTCAGCAGACATATCACTGTTCCACTGAGGAGTCATAAACAGCCTCTTGTCTCTTACATGTTTTTAATTGCTGTCACAAAGCATGAAGCAGCTGTGAAGAGAACATTGGATTTGGTGCTTGGATGTTCATACTATATTCATTTCCAGTATGCAGTACAGAAAAGGTCAATCTATACAAGGTCAATCAAAAATGAGAGTGATGAAAAGAAGGAGAAAATAATGACATATTTGATCTATAGAATTCAATGAGAGACTGAGCTCTGTGTTAAAAAGACATGGTGTTTGAAATATATCAAAATATATATGTGGAAAATATCCTGGACATGTCGTGTGCTCCCCCTTCAGGAACTGAAGACGTGATGTCTTTGGTTCACTGTGACACCAACAGCTGGGTTTTTGTGCAGCTCTTTGAGTCACCTGCATCACTGTGTTGGCTCACAGCACAGAAATACACTCCGCTGTCCTGAGGCTGCAGCTTCTTTACTGTCAGAGATCCAGTCTGAGCATCCTTCTTCTCTGCTGGAAATTTGTCCTCACTGAAGCCGCTTTCATATTTATGTGGAGGAGATGTAGTGGTGAAAACTATCTGTCTCATTCCCTCCCCTGGCAGCTGTTGGTACCAGTACATCTGGAAGTAAGTAGCATCCTCAGTGTGGCTGCAGTTCATCGTGGCAGACTGACCCTCGTTCTTCCACAGCAGAAGAGTCTGGGTCACATCACTCCCGTCAGTTAGACCTGCAGGAGTCAAAGTCACATTGTGTTACAGAAGCTCCAACAACTCTTCTGTATGCAGTTTAAAAAGAACAAGATGAAAATATGATTATGAATTAAAAGAGAAGAGAACTTCTTCTCCTTTCAGTCCTCAGCATCATCATGTGCATAAAGTACCTGCAATACAGAGCAGAGCTGAGAGTTTGATCAGAGCAGCTGGGATCATTATTGTGTTGGGAGAAGACTGAACTTGGAGACCACAGTCACTGTCAGTGTGTGTGATGGCAGCTCTGACATCACAGCACAGATATGAAGACTTGCATATGGGAGTGTCACATGACTGTGAGACATTGTGAGCTTGTACTTGAGCTCCTCCTACAGGAGAGCAGATAAATACAGATGGGAACAGTGTGCAGAGGTTTTTGTTCAGTGTTCATGTGTTTGGATCACTGTGTTGACTCACAGCACAGAAATACCAGCCTTTATCTTCTGGCGGCAGATTCTTTACTGTGAATGTTCCTCTCTCAGCTTCAGTCTTGGTGGCTAAGAATTTGTCTTTGCTGAATTCTACAAAGTTGTGATCTATTTTAGCTGTAGTTGTGAACACGATAAGTTTCATAGTTTCTCCAGGCAGCTGTCTGTACCAGTACATCTGGAAATAGCCTCCACCCTTTGAGTGGTTACAGTGTATTGTTGCATTTTCACCCTGCTGCTCCCACAGTATGGGAGTCTGGTAGACATCACTTCCATCAACATGACCTGTGAGTACAACAGTGAGAGTTTCCAGAAGTGAACATCTTAATAGTTGACAGTTTCAGAAATATTTTCCTCTTGTAAATGCTGAATACAATCTGCTGATGTCACTGTACTTTACCTTGTATCCAGAGTACAAGCACCAACAAGCTGAGGAGACCCTGTCTGATAGAGGTCATGTTCTAAAGACGAGAGTCTCAGTTATCTTTCAGTGCAGTCACACAGATATGAAGAGATGCAGGATGGTGTGTCACTGCAGCAGTGACGTCTAATTGTGTCATCTGAGCAGGAGGCTACATTTCTCATCTGTGATGGGTTGAGCTGTTGAATTGTGAGGGATGAGGATGAACATGAAACATCAGTCAGCTCCTTAAAAGATTTGGCTAAGTGATTATTTCTGAGCACATTTTTTGGCATGTATCAAGGCTCCGTACTCGGACCTATTTTATTTGATTTTTTTGCAACATTGTAATTCAGACCACATCCCTGCACCAAGTTAGCCACTTACATGGCTTCTGGTATCCCTGCTATGCAGATGATATCCAACTGTCACACTCAATCTTGACCCATAACAACACGATTACAGCACAAACCTCAGCTTGTCTCTCTGACATCACCACATTGATGAAGGAACTCCACCTTCAACTAAGACTCTCTGACACTGATCTGTTGGTCATAGGCCAGATAATCATTTGTCCAGTGGAACATCTGATAAAAAACTCCAATTCAACTATTTTCCAACAAACATGGTGAGAAACCCTTAAAAAACTAGGCTGTGCTTGATTTAGTGGTACGGCCCATGGTCATCTCTCACCTCGACTGTTGCAGTTCTACTCCAGCAGGCGTCTCAGCATGCACAGGGAAACACCTACAAATGGTACAGAACCTGGTGAACATCAAAATAACAAATGCCACTCCACTACTCACTGAATTCCACTGGCTACCCATGGCAGCCCACATCACATTCAGGTTATTAATGCTTCCTACAGTGTTCCTAGACTCAATGTTTCCCCAATCCCTTGGTTTTGTAATCTGACTCACAGATTGTCTGATTTTGACTCCTGCCTTGAGCACAAAGAGGTCTAGAGCTCCCCCTACAGATAGATAAAGACGGTGATTTCCTCAGTTTGCCATGTGACACCAACAGCTGGGTTTTTGTGCAGCTCTTTGAGTCACCTGCATCACTGTGTTGGCTCACAGCACAGAAATACACTCCGCTGTCCTGAGGCTGCAGCTTCTTTACTGTCAGAGATCCAGTCTGAGCATCCTTCTTCTCTGCTGGAAATTTGTCCTCACTGAAGCCGCTTTCATATCCATGTGGAGGAGATGTAGTGGTGAAAACTATCGGCCTCATTCCCTCCCCTGGCAGCTGTTGGTACCAGTACATCTGGAAGTAAGCAGCACCCTTTGAGTGGTTACAGTGTATTGATGCATTTTCACCCTGCTGCTCCCACAGTATGGGAGTCTGGTAGACATCACTTCCATCAACATGACCTGTGAGTACAACAGTGAAAGTTACCACAAATGAGCATTTTACCAGTTAACTGTTTCACCGGTGCAGACACCATCTAACTGCTGAAATGAATCTGCTAATAACATACTACTTTACCTTTGATCCAGTGAGCAAGCACCAATAAGCTGAGGAGCCGATGTCTGATAGAGGTCATGCTGTAAAACTCAGGGTCTCAGTTACAGTATCTCACTGTGTAGTCACAGATATGAAGAGATGCAGGGAGGTGTGTCACTTCAAGGTGTGACCTTCTCTGATCCTGTGAACCAACAGGAGGCCACGTTTGTTATGTGGGAGGAGCTTAACTGAAGTGAACACAGCTGTGAAACCAGGAAGATTAGACTGTGTGAAGTATGAATCAGCTGATGGAGAAGTTCTGTTATTGACGTGCACACTTGTAACACTTTGAAATATTGGAATGAGCATTTTTCTGTCCTTAACAAATATTCAAACAAGTTAAACGGAGGCGGGTTTGTGTGTGGTCGGTACAGGAGTTCGTCAGTGTCTTTGGACATGTTGACGGAGCTGATGGTGCTTTAAAGACAGAGGCAGATGTACTATTTGATATACTACAGATATAGATATACTATTTGGGGTTTGTCACAGAACTTCTGAGCTTTTTGTCTATTTTGTTTGTTTCACTGTCTGCACATTCACCAGTTTTCTTCACCGTGAAGTTAAGTTTGTGAATGACTCACCGTTGGTGTAGAAGACATCTTATTTCACAATGAAACAATCGGTACCTGTGAGGAAATGATAAATAAGAAATCTGATGATCCTGTAGAAGTCTGACATGAGTGCAGTCACTCTGACGTCAGCAATGAAACACAGGAGTTAAATCATGACAGGGTTTCTCCTTTTAACTGAACTGAGAGTGATTTCATGAGCCAACCAATGTGATGTCAAGAGAGGAGTGGCTTCCTGTGGCTGTAAACCAGACTGATGGCTCCCATTGCTGCTGCAGTTATCCATCATTTACCTGCATTCTTAAACTTTTGCTTTTTCAGAAAACATGAAAAAGGCTCATTACATGAAATGACATGAAACCTAAGATTTAATCCCCCTTTTCTTTTTCTTGGCAAACTTCATTACATTAGAAATTCTGTTTGTCTTAAGGATCTAGCATTTATACCCTCACACCCCATTATAATAAAACCACTCTTTTTTTGCTGCTGTTACGGTGGGACGTGTTCACAAATGAACATAAATGTATGTTTTAAATAAACCAACAAACCAACAATAGGCACACACATATGAACATTATGTTACATAGTGTCCAGTAGTAATCACTATAGGTCAAGGCTGAACCTCTTCAGTGGATGCTCTGAACAATTGGATCTTTTTTTCTCTCCTTAACCAGATGTGCATAATGAACTTTGTGGTATGTTATGATCATCTGACTGATCTGTTTCCTCGTCATTGTTATCTTTGCTACCATGATCACCGCTTTACATTTATATTTAGTCTTTTTACGATCAGTCAACCTGCTCTCTTTGCAGTTGTGATTCGGGATGTTTGTCCAGTGAACATCAATGACTATTGTAAGTCAAACACTCATATTCCCATATTGCAAGTGCTCGTGTCCGTGGCACCTTCTGCTATTATAGCAGGCAGTGTTGTCATTGCAAATTTCACTTGTATATTAGTAGTGGAAGCACTACTGATGGATGTCCATAAAAAAAAACAATATCAGAGACACCACCTTTACCATAATACTTATAGTGTGCTTGACCTTTTCTGTCCTTTTCTGTCCCATTAGGACAAAAAGGAACCTAAAAGAAGCCAATAAACACACAACTACTGAAAGGAATAGCTAGGATCCAGGAATCATTGATTTTTTTTTGTTAATGAACATCTCTGTTTTTCTGGCTATATGTTCCAGACAGGAACAGCATTACCTAACCTTTACATGCCAGCCATTTTGTTATGCCCTTACCAGAACTTACAATCCAGTAACTAGTCATTTTGTAGGATATGTTAAAACGTGTGCTAACTTCTTTTTATTGGTTGGAATAAAGAAGGTAAGCAGTTTCTTTAAAAGCAGTCTCAGAAAGACCCAACACAGAATACGACACCAGAAACAAGCAAATTACCTTGTGCTTATCTTTCAAATTGTTCCATTCTTTTCTGCCTGTTTGGGGGTAATGTGCAGCCCACTGCAATTTGTGATTGTCTCTTGGTCAAATTCACCTCACCACCTCTGTAGACATATAATAGACATACAATACATATATAGTAGACATATAAGACCAGCATTCAAAGCTAATACTAGTATATGCTTGTGGACGAATTGTGCCAGCCAGTAAAAGGTTTTAACGGGCTACTTGCCTCTCAGTCAAATCCTGGGTTTCCTATGAGCACCCTTAATTAAAATGTAGTGTACATTTTAATTCCATTTTAACAAGTGCATATAATAGGAAACAATTGCAAGCAAACAACCCATTTTTATTGATACAGGCAGCTCAGCTCAGGTCAGCAACATCTGAATAAAAAAAATGTAAATACCTCTACAAAGCCCTGAACTTATTGATCAATGGATCAATAATATGCCATTGATCGATTAACAGTAGAGAGCCCTGATGAAGACATAAGACAAATATGTTTTATGAATTCTTCTGATATTTAAAAATAAGAATTGAAAGAGATGCGCTTTCTGTCTCGCACAATGTTGTTTTGAGACAAGACCCCGATTAACCGCCTCTGAAAACAGTTCTAAGTTTAAAATAGGTCATGTCTGCAAATAAATGGCAACAAGTGCACAAATGCCAATAAAAGCTGTGATACAAATCCCCATCAGATCGGCTCCTGACATTTGGACCACATCTGGCCCACACCACACTTGCCAATGCCGTAACTGGAAGTGCCAAAAGTAGCCCAGATTGGGCCCTAACGTATCTGTTAACTGGGCTCTACCGTGAGTCAACCATCTTGTGGTGGCGTTCAGAATTTCAACTGAAACTTCTCATTCACGACATAGTGCATAACATACAGAGGGGAGATATGTTCACTACATGGGTTCAAAGAGGATATCATGCATTGCACCCTGAAGCCAGGAGCTGATTGAGAGCGCAATAGTTAACACTAGCTGGAGCCAAAATCTACGGCTCAATGCAATTGTTTTCTTACCCATTGCAAATGCCTGGTGAGAAATAATACCCCTCAAACGTTTCAACCATGTAGAGGCTCATCTCTTTTGCCTGACACCTGGTATTTATTTGTAAAATATGCACATGAACCATTCTTAAAACTGAGTAAGTTGTCATGAAACCCATTTAATAAGTAATAATAAATGCATCTGAGCTACAACATTGTGGACACTGAGACTGGAAAGAAACAAAAAAAGGAAATTCAAACCGATATTATATGTTGAAACATTTTTATTTTAATTGTTGGATATACACACACACACACACACACACACATATAAAACACTGAGATCAAACAGCTAAATGTGTTCAGCAAAAGGCTTCTTTGGTTTCCCTGCAGTATGGACTGGTACATGAGGCATTCCTGCCCACATCAACAGTTTCATACAATGAATCTCAACATAACCTTCAGTTCTTTTTTGCATTTCAAGTTTGATTGTTTTTTTGGGAGGCAATAATGTATTTTTTAACAGCATAATTTCACTTTGGGATCATTCTATTGAATGGTATATTGATATTCTGAACAAAACAATACCTTTCAGATCATCATGACTGATTCTTTTTATTTATTTATTCATGTGAATCACTGATCATTCACTATTTTCCTGCAATAGCTGTCACCCTAATGAAGGAATGTTCTATTCTATTCTGTTCTATTCTATTCTATTCTATTCTATTCTATTCTCTAGAATTCTAAGTCCTCTGATTGCTTGATGACTTTTTACTCTGACAGAACATTTCACCCAGGCTTATACATACACTTACATTTACTTTTATAGAAGTAACATCTTAGACACCATAATGACAAAACAAAGTGAAGACTTGATTCTTAGAATTTTTTGTTTTTAATTGTTGTATTTTTATTGTTGTTGTCATAAATAATGACTTTGTTTTTTATCTTTTTGCTGAAAAGGAAATCATTTTCAAATTTCGTTAGATTAGATGAAGGCCTGATATGCTGCATAAGAAATTTAAGAATGAAAAAAAAATTAAAAGTTAGTTTAAAAAAATATATGAAAAGAAAGGAAAAGAAAAAGAAGAAAAAAAAAGAAAAAAAAGAAAAGAAAAGGAACTTTATGAACCAGTCATCTTTATGTTCTTCCTCAAAAACATGACGGCTCTTTCCAAAGATGTTCCAATCCTGGAGAAAAACCTCTCTATCTTGGTCTTCTTTTTGGGCAGTAATGTCAGAGGGCCCCTGTTTTATCATTGTGACCAGTCTTTGCTGTGTGGTCACAGCGGATTTTTCGGGTTCGGGAGAGTCTGGTATACACCCCAGTAAAATGAAGTCGGACGGTACGTTGGATGTTGACTCATGCTCTAACTTTAAAATAAATTTTTTGTCCGGTCTCTCGAATGACTTTTTCAGATCCTTCTCCATGCTGTCAAAGTGCTTCTTGAAGATAATTTACTCTCTCTTCTATCTCTTCCTCTGTGAGTTTGGTCAAATGTCGGGCATCTTCACAACTGTCTTGTGGTGCATTGAGACAGCTGGAGATACTTTTAGGCAAGGAATCTCCAAGGTCTGCTCTTATTGGTGTCGACCTAGAATCTGCCCCATCTGTATTTTCTTGAGAGCCCTGCTGAATTTTGGGAAGCAAGACTCTCAAGAGGACTGTTGACACCGTCTGTACGATGTCTGCTAACATCCCTGCAAGAATGGCTTGCATTTCCAAATTGAAGTTCCACTTACCAGCAAGGCCCACTGGGCTGCTGTAACTTTTTCCAGATGTCTTTTAACAATTGGTAGGAGATTTTCCTCTGTAATTGGTACGGTGTCCATTTGCGTCCTAGTTTGTTCCATTTTTGTGATCTTTCCTCTTCTCTTTCGGTGTGAAATAAAATTCTCTTAAGCTGTCCGTGCAATAGGTCTGAAATATAGTTACATGTGTAACAGGGCCTGTTACTTTCGTCTGCGGCACAGTGCGTCATTCAATGTGCGTCAGAACGGCGCTCTCTGATGTTCTTTGTGACGTCATTGACGTCGATGTGCTTCAGAGCTTAATCATTTTTAGATTAGATGGAAGGCGTGATATGCTGCATAAGAAATTTAAGAATGAAAAAAAATTAAAAGTTAGCTTGAAACAAAATGTGAAAAAGAAAAGGAACTTTATGAATCAGTCGTCCTTAAGTTCTTCCTCAAAAACACGACGGCTCTTTCCAAAGATTTTCCAATCCTGGAGAAAAACCTCTCTATCTTGGTCTTCTTTTTGGGCAGTGTTATCACGTTTAGCTGGTATTTGAGGGTTATAATCAGAATTTTGTCAAAATACGCACTGTCTGGTGCCATTGCTTTATCCAGTAGATTTAGCGGTGAGCCAAATCTTTTGATAAGTTCTTTAACTACAGTCTTGGTTATGTCGTTCAGATTTTCTTCGTTTAAGGGGATGTCTTTGGAGTCGACTTCACCCTTTACCAGGTATAAAAGCCTTTCTTTGATTACTACAATATCGGGAATTAGGTGTTTGTTTCTGTCTTCGACTTTTGACAGAAGCCTCAAAATCAGTCCAAGGACAAGGCTGTTTACAAGACTGTCTGACGAGCTGTCAATTACCTCCACTGGAGCTTTTGGCGATTCTTCCTCATACTGTCCAGAAGATGAGTGTTCAAAACTCTCAACATTGGTAACTTCAGCTGCAGTCAAATTCTGTTCATTGATGTTTGTTATTTTTAAGTTCTCGTCCAAATCTTCTTTAAATTTTCTGATTTCACAGAGATCGTGAGGTAAAGGGGAGGGTGATGCCGGGACTTTAGGGGACTCTGATCTATCTTCTGGTGACTGCGACCCTTTTTTAAGAAGGTTTTCAATATCCGTGAGTGCTCCTGAAACCTTCTCTTCTGCGTTGTCTGATTGTTCTGTCACCAGCCAAAGAAAAACTTGCCGAAGGAACTTTCCAACAGCATCTTCTGTGATGGAATACAGAACCTCAGGAGAAACGGCCCTCTGTGTTCCATCCATTGTCTTTTTGATTTGAGATATTACCGAGTCGGATAGACATTTACCTCGTGGTACGATAGGGAGATGATAAACTTGTTCTGCCATGAGATGAGTGTACATCTTATCAGTTAATTCCTTTGAAAACTTCTGTACTTCATAGCAGTGTGAGACGTTTTCCAGTTTCTGCTGTAGGTTTTCATCTGAACAATTCAGTTCCGTGATAAAGTTATCCAGATTAGCTTTAAAGGTGCCAAAAGTAATGTCGGAGGGCCCCTGTTTTATCATTGTGACCAGTCTTTGCTGTGTGTTCACAGCGGATTTTTTGGGTTCGGGAGAGTCTGGTATACACCCCGGTAAAATAAAGTCGGACGGTACGTTGGATGTTGACTCGTGCTCTAGCTTTAAAATAAATTTTTCGTCCGGTCTCTCGAATGACTTTTTCAGATCCTTCTCCATGCTGTCAAAGTGCTTCTTGACAAAACTGGAGAAGAAAGATCGCTTGTTTACTTCTGGCTCTGTTGCGGTATCCGTGGGTCCAGGGCTTGAGGCAAAAAAACTTCTTGCTTTATCAATGATCAGCTCCATGTCAAAGTGAGGTCCACGTGGAACACTGCTTCCAATGGATTCAGCGGACCTCACAGGTTCTGGAGTTTGAACGTTTTCCATTATAATGTCTACTATCTCAGCTGCTGCGTGAGTGGGGCTGATGGGCGAAACATGTCCACTTTCCTGATTTAGACCTGTTTCAGATCCTGACCACTTCAACAGGATGTCACTCACACCTTTGGTGGTTGATTCCGTGAGAATGTATGATGTATTGCTTTCGTTTGACTTACAGGAGTCACTATCACTTATTTCAATGCATTGTTTAGGCCAACAACATTTCTGTTTCAGCGTCAACAAGCATCCCCTTAGCCATTCGGCAGCATGACAAACCATGTGGCTAAGACGATTAATATTTGACATGAGCCCACTAACAAAAATGGCAGGCTTCGGGGGTAAAACTTTTGTCTCTGTTGCTTCATTGAGAAGAGAATTTACTCTCTCTTCTATCTCTTCCTCTGTGAGTTTAGTCAAATGTCGGGCATCTTCACAACTGTCTTGTGGTGCATTGAGACAGCTGGAGATACTTTTAGGCAAGGAATCTCCAAGGTCTGCTCTTATTGGTGTCAACCTAGAATCTGCCCCATCTGTATTTTCTTGAGAGCCCTGCTGAATTTTGGGAAGCAAGAATCTCAAGAGGACTGTTGACACCGTCTGTACGATGTCTGCTAACATCCCTGCAAGAATGGCTTGCATTTCCAAATCGAAGGTTCCACTTACCAGCAAGGCCCACTGGGCTGCTGTAACTTTTTCCAGATGTCTTTTAACAATTGGTAGGAGATTTTCCTCTGTAATTGGTACGGTGTCCATTTGCGTCCTAGTTTGTTCCATTTTTGTGATCTTTCCTCTTCTCTTTCGGTGTGAAATAAAATTCTCTTAAGCTGTCCGTGCAATAGGTCTGAAATATAGTTACATGTGTAACAGGGCCTGTTACTTTTGTCTGCGACACAGTGCGTCATTCAATGTGCGTCAGAACGGCGCTCTCTGATGTTCTTTGTGACGTCATTGACGTCGATGTGCTTCAGAGCTTAATCATTTTTGCCCTCGTGCAGAACTTTCACACACGTGATAGATGGGTAGCCTCGGGTTAAAAAAAAGAAAGAAACAAAGAAAAAAAAATAGATGATAAAGGGTCGATAAGATTGTCACGTGATCCAAATGCTGGAGTTGTACCAGGAGGTTATGGAGGATTCTCAGTGGGTCAATTACAAGTTGGATTGTTGTCTGTGGTTATACAGATCAGAGAAAAACGTCCCGTGTCTACCAAGACATATTATTTTTATTATCATTATTAGTAGCAGTGTAATTTCTGAGCGCCGGCGTCTTTTCTCATTTTCTTACCCACGAGCAATAAGTGTAAGCGACACCTACAGAGAATAACTGCACCCAGCCCTTTCTGTTGAAGCAACTTTTCAGACAGCTGCTGTTGTTAACAGCTGGAACTAATGATCACAACAAGCGAAGAAACGTCCGTTGGTAGGACTCGCAGATCTGCTGGTAATGGTGTGTTGTGCTCTTATCACTGTACAGGTAAAGCTTGTAGCCGTTATGCTCCGCCATGCTCTGCCGTCGCTTTCCAGCAAAACCAAACCAAACTTATTGAGGACACGAGCAGAAATGAGCTTTTAATGAGGCAAATAAATCTGCTCTCCGTTTACACGTTCCACTTTCCACGCAAGGGGACTGATCACTGTAGTTTTTCCCCCAAATGCTTATACACAACTCTGGAAACAACGTGTCTGCTTCGAAACAAAGTCAATATTGCACAAAATATTGCGCTCAATGTGCACCACCATCAAAAACACATGCTCCAGAACTGTATTTTCACGTCAAAATTTGCACACATTTTATGGGTCGCCACAACAATCCATGTGTTTCAGACTGCACTAAAAAGATTTGACACACAATTGTCATGTGCTAAAATGTGTTTGATGCAGCACAATGAACAGAGCACAGTGTTTATTCATTGAAAAAAAGAATAGGCCACATTTAGAAACACATAGCATGTTAAAAACAAGACGGAGCTATACAGATTAGTTCAATGCCATACAGGAAGTACAAAGAAGATGTGTACAATTATAACTATAAAGGAAAGCTGAGGCAAAAGATTTTCATTAACTTCACAGCAAAATTTTGTCTTTTGCCAAACAGTGCTGGAAAAAACTTCCTGGAGCAGCTTATCCAGCCCCGATAATCCTCAACCCGAATGTCTTCACAGGCATCTTCCGTTGCTTCAAGGGCCGACATTCGCTCACATGGATGTAGATCAGAAACTTTCCAAAGCCACGGGGAAAAGAATTCCTCAAATGGGTTCAAAAAGGGGAAAATGAGGTTGAAGGGCTAAAGCAGAAAAGGTTGGGTGGTCCCCGAAAACATGCTTGAATGTCTGCTGACCGATGAGAATTGACCCAGACCACTTTTTAATGTCTTCCTTGTTGGGGGAAGAAGAAGAAAGTCATTAAAATGGTCCAGAAAACTGAGGAGATGGGCAAGTATTTAATGGTCCAAGCATGATGATGGAGTACGTAAGTGATTACGAAAGTGTTCTGAGTAATGTTCTTTCCACAAACTGTAATGCTCTGCGCATGCGTTTGTAATGCAGAACGATGCTTGCCACCGTAAAGCGTGAGAGAGTGAGCCATGATTGTGCCAAGTGTGGCTCATATCTCGTTTGAATTTGTCTGTCTCTTTGGACGAGCCCTTCCTCTTGCTCTACCCTTCTGTTGACCTCTCCCTCTTCCTCCTGCCGGATGCTCCATGGCTGATGTTTCTCCACACCTACAGTTTCTCTCAGCAGCCAAAACACTTTATTTATAGGAGTTATTTTTCACCAGACTTTATCATTTGACTCGCATATAAAACAGGTTTCTAGGACTGCCTTCTTTCATCTTCGTAATATTGTTAAAATCAGGAACATCTTGTCTCAGAGTGATGCAGAAAAACTAGTCCATGCATTTGTTACTTCAAGATTGGACTACTGTAATTCTTTATTATTGGGCTGTCCCACATATTCTCTAAAAAGCCTTCAGTTGATCCAAAATGCTGCAGCCAGAGTTTTGATGAGAACTAACAGGAGAGATCATATTTCTCCAGTTTTAGCTTCTCTTCATTGGCTCCCTGTTAAATTCAGAATAGAATTTAAGATTCTTCTCCTCACATATAAAGCTCTTAATGACCGAGCTCCATCATATCTTAAAGATCTCATTATAATATATTTTCCTAACAGAGTACTTTGCTCCCAAACTGCAGGTTTACTTGAGGTTCCCAGAGTTTCTAAAAGTAGAATGGGAGGCAGAGCCTTCAGTTATCAGGCCCCTCTCAGTGGAATAAGCTGCCAGTAAATGTCCGGGAACCAGACACCCTTTCCACTTTTAAGACCAGGCTTAAAACTTTCCTTTCTGATAAAGCTTATAGTTAGGGATGGCTCAGGTGATCCTGAAACATCCCATAGTTAAGCTGCTATAGGCCTAGACTGCTGGGGGGCCTCATCTGTCACACCTTTCCTCACTTTACTCTCTTTATGTATATGTGACATTATTGTGGTCATTAACTCGTGTTTCCCTGTTCCAACAGGTATCCTTTGAATGGTGTTACAGTGCCCCCCCCCCTTCTGTCTTCTCAAACCCCAGCTGGTCGAGGCGGATGGCCACCCTTCCTGAGTCTGGTTCTGCCAGAGGTTTCTTCGTGTTAAAAGGGAGTCGTTTCTCTCCACAGTCGCCTCAGGCACGCTCAGGACGGGAGATTGGACTGAAGACAAGTTTCGGTGCAATCTGTTGGTTTCCTTAGCTAGGAAATTGTTTTTGAAATGGCTCTATATGAACGAATTGGATTATTTTATGAATAATTATGATTACAATCAATTGAATTCCAATTGGCTTGAATTTGACTTTATTATCTAAGTGCCTTGAGATGACATTTGTTGTATTTGGCGCTATATAAATAAAAATGAATTGAATTGAATATGAAGAGACCTTGTTTAAAGATGATGACGTCCATGTTTCATCAGCCTCCATCAGTGCAGTCCAGTTCTGTTGAGCTGCAGGTGGATGTGCCACATGGCATTCATGGTGTAGCATTGTGTGATGTGATCTTATGAGCTGTTCTGGATCTTCAGTTTTGTTTATCATGTGGCGCTGCTGGGGCTCTTAAGTTCTATTCCTTTTTGCAGCCGTGTACTTTAAAGTCTAGTTTGTTTGAGTTCAGCAGTGATACACAGCTTTAAACGGTAACTGTCGAGGCTTGATTTATTTATTATATTTTTTCTCTGCAATGCCATCTGAACGAGTAAACACTTGAAACTGAAGAGTGAAATTGCTACAGTTTCCTAAAGCAAAGGTGTTCAGTAAGCTGAACGAAGTTTTTTGTGCTCTCAGAGGAATCTGCAGCTCTGAGCAGATGAATGAATACACAGCACTGTTATAATGCCAAATACTGGAAATGTCCTCTGTCTCTGTTAGCCCTGTGATGAATTAACAACCCCTGCCCTGAAGGCAGCTGGGATATCTACCAAATCCCCCCCAGTATTGGCTTATTTCGTTTGTACCAATCCAATGTTGAAATGCTGGACTGGGAATTCTCAACCATGACCTTTATGGCGAGCCATTTTAACATTTAAAAGCTACGTTTGACGATCCAGAATTGACATTGTAGATATCAACAAGGTCTTTCTGATTATTGCTTTTGTGTAAGGCAAAACTGAATGACAGATATCTGCAACCCATATCCAGTCTGGCTTTAAATGGTAGAATGGCTTGCCATGTGACCTTACGTTTGTGATTCACTGTTGTTATTATATATATTATATATAATTATATATATCTAATTCAGAGACTTTGCATTTTGAGATCGAGGTTCAGCGGTTTGCAGCTCTGACTGATGTGTTGCAGGTTCATCCAGCAGATGGCACCCTGACATCTGGAGTCTGGGAACATGAGGATGCTGACGTGTACTTCAGCAGAAAACAACATCCGAGTCTTGTATGGAGACAGAAAATGAGGTGAAGATTGCTGCTTGTGCTAACTGTTTTCTAAAATTGACAAAATTCCGTCGATTTTCATCCGTCCAACAAACATCACAACAACTGTGGCTCTCTTCAACTCTCTTAAAGTCTTTTCTTTAACACAAGCAGAGATCAGGGGCACTGGCCACCGCACACATGTTGCACGGCATAAAGCTGATAAAGCAGCAACGCAGTGTGTGTCTGTAATGAGATCTGTCTTGTGAGCAACCTTGACTGGTACTGTGATGTCCCAGTTTTCACTAAAGATTCACAACAGTTGGAATGATCGACCAGTTTTATGTAGGATTCCTTCACCTGTTTGAGAGATAGTTGAGTTTAAGCTTTAAGGTTTCATTTCCTCACCATGAATTATCCCGTGTGAGCTCAGAGTAACTGTTTTAAACCTGAAAAGCCGTATAAAGTCAACACAGGTTGACTTTATATTGATTGTAAATGTGAAATAGCTGAATAGCTCTGTGTTTTTTTTAAAGGAATCCACTGAAACACAGCCTCACTGCTGATTCTGTCTGTGACTTTATTTGATTGTAAAGACATGCTGATTAAAACCTGTCAGTTCAAAATGCTGCACATGAATCACATGACGTGATGCTCACTTTTCACCACAAGGTGTCGTTCAGCATGACAAAGTGAGCACGCGAGTGGGACTCTTTCTGTCTTGTTGCTGGAGTGTGTTAACCTGCGACATCATATCTGCTGTTTGATGCTGTCTGTGAAGTTCAGCCAACATCATCTGCTCAAACAAAGATCAGTCAAACAAACATCCTCCAGCCTGCTATTTCAGTTCTCTTTACTGCTCCGCTGTGGTTGCTGCAAACAATGGTGGCACGTTTTTCTAAGTTTACAGTCTTTTAAAGTCATGGTTTATTCAATCTATATTCTAGGTGTGACGAATGACGTCTGTTTAGGAGTCACACGTGAGAAATTGAACATGTCGATGTGTAAACTTACAGATTATTAACCATCAACCTTTATCAGGGGAAGTTTTTTTATCTGTTAAAGAAAAAGAAAGCGTGTCTCCTTTAAAGTATGATGTCCAATTTTTATTCTTTATTTAAATCTATTGGTTCAGTTTAGGAACCAAGTAAACATGACCGTGATATTAACTCAAATACAACGGACTGAAACTGAAACATTGCTTTTCTGTGCACATTTCTTAGTTTATGTCCAACTAAGAAATGAGCAAAATCTCATCGTGAAAATGTCCAACTGATGCAGGAGTTAACGTATCTGAGAGCGCTTATTTCTTACGTCATTTACATCTTCAAATATTGTTGATTTGGAAAAGGAATAATCATGTTTACAATGTTTTAACGAGGATCTTTTGCAATGAACCCACGAGGTGACGGTATTTGGACATAAAATGGAGATTTTAAAAAGATTAAGCTTTGCAGGAGGAGATATGATGTGAGACACACTATGTTTCTGCTGTAGCTTCACAGATGCTGTTTCCTGTTAAAATCTGAGTACCAACAAACATGTTTGTTCAAAGAAACAAATGGGAGAACAAGAAAATAAATGCCCTCTCTAGTTTTAGTACCACTAAGGGCGTGAAAAATCAAAATAACGTGTTGTGGGACACCTTAAAGGCAAGTATTTGGTAAAATGTTGAGCTAAGGTTTCTACATTTTGTGAGATTTATGAACATGACTGAGGAGGGAAATGCTAAGAAAACGGTCTCTTTTTTATGCTTTAATACGGGCAGCTGTGTTTAAACTGCAACAGAATTCATTTAATGTTTGTTCTCTGCATCAGCATGAAACATTTAGTAACAAACTCCTGCCCCAGATCTCAGTAAACAGCTGCTGTTTGTTATAGAACTCAGACACATGTTCGCTTTTTAGCTTCGGTTGTCACGTAAACGGAAGTTTTTCCAACTGTTAGCTCAGAGATGTGCAGTGTGTGTGTGTGTGTGGGTGGGTGCTGGTGCACACATGCAGGTGCACGCAGACAGCCGGAGGTTGTGGTGAAGTGGAAGGTTTCACCTCCGTGCTTTCTCAGCACAGAGAAGGAGCTGCAGGCTGCTCTGTGACCACATCCTGTCCTCTGCTGTCGCTCTCTGCTCCTCTGCAGCTTTCACGCCCCACTTAATCTTCCTCTTCAACAACAGCTCTGACCTTCTTCTCCAAACACACGAGGACCCTAAACGTCTGTTGTTATGTTACAGTAAAAGAAATGAACTTATCTTTTTAGAGAAAAGTTGAACATTTAAATGAACCTGCTTTAATTAGGTTAAAAACACATTTCAGGATCCAAAGCATGTGGGTAGAACATTACTCACAAGTAAGAAGAACAAGAATAAATTCCAATTTCTGTGAGTTTATTGGAAAGCCTGGCTAATGACTCACTTAAACCGACATGAAGAACTTTCCTGAGCTGAGATGTTTCCACATTGTGTTCTGAAAACGAAACAGATTTCTCAGAATAAGAGTCAGATAAGCCTGCAGCTAAAAATATCTGACTCTATCTCTGGAACACGTCATGTTCAGTGTAGGATGATAGACTGTTGATGCCAGAGTCAAAAAGATTAACTTGCAGGTGTTTATTTAGAAGGAGCATTCATTGGAAATAGTTGAAGGAAAACACAAAACAAAAGCTTTTATACTGTAAGAAGAATGTGCACATAGTTCCTCTGTATTAGCAGGATTTGAGCAACTCTCACATGAATGCAAAGCCACAGCAACACACTAACAGTGTGTTCTGTGTTGTACAGATTTGATTTACAGACAGCAGAATAATCCATCTCCTGCTGAGTGTAGATCCAGGCCTCAGTTCAGTTTTCACTTCTTCTGTTTTCCTGCTGAACTCTGCAACACAAAGACGAGACATATCGTCCTTTCAGTCATCAGATTTCATTCATTCACACATTTAAGTCCTTTAATCTCAAAGCGGATTTTATGTAGAAGACAGTGAATGCTAAAATAAGCAGGGTGTAAGCTGGATAACTGATGTAAGCTGCGGTTCATGTTTAACCAACCTGAAGTTTCCACACCAAAAAGCTAACAAAGGCTCCGTAGATGCAGCTCTTCACCATAAAAACACCGTAGGAGAGTTTGGCGCTCTGTGTGACCCTCAGATATTTCTCTGCAGGGAGGTCAAAGAGGAAACATCAGTTAGTGGAGACTGATGATCAGTGCAGCAAACAGTTTAAACTGTTAACATCGCACTCAGTGGACAAAGGAAAACATTTACCTCTTGACATGCCTCCATCTGAACCACCTGATGAAGAATAAAACCAATTTAGTCAATGAGAGATATTTTCTCATGGCATAAAGATTCAGATTAGCTCATACCTGTAGGTATCATACCTGTTTCACCATTAATTGAATCAGAATATGGCGTGGTGGCTGTTCCATTGAAGAAGTGGACGTTGCAGGTGAATTGATTGTCAGGTTGAAACCAGACATCAGCAGGGACCCTCAGCCTGCTGGTGATTCTGTAGAACTTTCCTTCTCGCACGGCGGCGCTGTCCGTCGCCACACCTTCATTTTGTCCAACTCCACTGACTGTCCAGGACACGTTGACATGGTCTGGGTAGAAACCAGTGGCCACACAGACCAGGGTCTTCTTCCTTTTCTGGTCTTTTTTGTTTCTGCACTCTTTCTGTGAAGGTGGAAGGACTTTCACTGATGGGGGTGTGACACTACGTCCTGATTCTGAAAGTCAGAGAAAAGAATTCATTCAGATTCCAGTCAGAGCTGCATTGTTAAAAGCTTCAAGCCGACAAAGCAGTTTTATAGCTAGAGACGAGAAGCCAGTGTGCTCATAACCCTTCTTTATGTTAGAACCAGTGAACATCAGTTGTTTTCATCATAGAAATGTTTCTTTGAGTTAATTACTGTAATGATCTCACCCAGAACTGTTCGCTTGGTTCCTTCTCCACAAGCAGCTGCCAGAGCACACTGCTGACTCACATAGAAAAGCTGACCCCTACCTTCTATTTAATCTGGCTGCCAGAATATTTTCTGTCCTATCAAACAATCAGCATTTATCAGACATTTATTCTTTGTAAAGTTCTATTTAGGAAGTGAAATAATGCTATTTTGCAAAGACACACCGTTGGATCTTGTGAGCACTTTTAGTCTTCATTGCAAACTTCCTTCTTTAAGTTAATGGATTAAGCAACACAATAGTTGAACAAGTATAACAAAGTCTGGGGCCTGAGCCAAATGTTGCCTTTTTCCACTGAACTGAGGGATTTACACGTCTGTACAGACTTTAATACTTTTTTATAACTTTTAGAGGCATCTTTCTTTTTTCTTTCAGGTTTTTAAGATTTTCTTCTTCTGACAACATACCAGCATAACAATCCCAAAATAGTACAGCAAAATATTATTTACCCATCAATCCTTTAGCAGATTTAGGTTGCAGAAAGAGCTGAAGAAGCGTGAGATTTGATCCTTTTCTTACCCAGTACAGTCAGTTTGGTGCCTCTGCCAAAGTAAGCAGGCTCGTAGTTGTTCACACTGATAAACAGCTGCATAAAAAACTGCTGAAGTTTCAGCGCTGAGAGCTGCAGACTGTCTTTGTGCTCTTTTACAGACACTCCAAAAACCTTTTTCCCAACAAAACATGTTCTAAATCAATGCTTTTCCAAAGCCTGATCAGTTTACAGCCATTTTAAAGAGTGATCGAAGTTCAGTTTAAGTCAGAATAAATGATTTTCCATTATTTCTGTCAGTGCATTACATTAGCAGATACTGAAGATCTTTCCTGTCTTACCTGAAATGGTGAGTTTAGTTCCAGCTCCAAAGTGAGCTTCTGACTGTGAATTCACAGTGTTTCACAGAGCTGATAAGAACTGACTGAGAGAGGAAGAATCTGGGCGTAGAGCCAAATGTTTTAGAGCTGCAGCACTTTTACTGAAGAACTCTCATTTTTACTGAACAAATAAACATGTGCATTTTTGCTGACTGCCATCGTATCAAAGGTCTATTAATTCTGTTGTGAATGTGGCTGACAGCTCTGACACACAGAGAGCCAAAGAGTGGAGCTCAGCTCAGTTTGTTTGTTGGAAGTTTTCTTACCTAAAACAGTGAGTTTAGTTCCAGCTCCAAAGAAAGCCTCGCTGCTGGAGCACAGAGACTCTCGACTGGAACAAAAACTCTTCCTGCTTCCTCTCTGACACTTTAAACCAGCTTTTTCACCATTTCACATCTCACCAGTTTGACTTAATTTACTTCATAAGTTGTGATGTATTCAAAGTTTCAGAGGCATCGAATTGTTCCTCCAGAACATTTAATAAACGTCAAAGTGTTTTCTTACCTAAAACAGTTAATCTGGTTCCTCCACCAAAGTAAGCCTCTGAAGCACCAGAGTCACAGTGCACATGATCAGTGCTGAAAACAGCTTATCAGCTGATTTGACTTTACTTCTTTGCTTTCTGCTTTTATAATAAACAGAACTTCCATCTGAATGAAAAATAATCCACCAGCTGCTGATCTATATTCATTTTTTACAAGCTGTTTATGACCCACACAACATCTCTCTCAATGAGAAACCTGCTCGGTTTTGACATATTCTATTTGTCTTGTTATTTGTATGATAAGAAATTTGGAGGTTTTACTTACCAAGAACAGTCAGTTTTGTTCCCTGACCGAAATAAGCTTCGTACTGACACAGCGTCTACGCTTCAGAACAAAAAGCACTGAAGTGAAACTCCAATGAGCTTAAATGTCCCTTCAATAGAACATTCTACCACTTCACTTTTTACAGACTTAATACACAACGTGCATCTTACCTAAAACAGTCAACTTTGTTCCTGCACCGAAGAAAGCTTCATTAACACCAGAGTCACAGTGCACATGATCTGTGCTGAAAACAGCCCAAGATGCTGCTTTTCTTCATCTCCTGTTTAGTTTAGTAATAAATCCAACTTTCACTTAAAACAGTCAGCTGCGTCCTGTATTTACAAGAGCTGAAAACATCTGAATCTGCAGTGTGTTAATCTTTGTTTTAGCTCACAAAGAACTGCTTTGTGCTAAGACAGAGTTTAGGCATCAGGGCAAAAAGCATTGAGCAGCACCTTCAATATTCTTGATTGAAGGCTTATATATTTACAAAACACTCCAAAAGCAGTTCTGATTTTAACTGGATTCGGTTTCTTACCTAAAACAGTCAACTTTGTTCCTGCACCGAAGAAAGCTTCATAACCACCAGAGTCACAGTGCACATGATCTGTGCTGAAAACAGCCCAAGATGCTGCTTTTACTTTGCTTCTTTGCGTTTCGGCTGCCTTTTAGTGGTTTTCATTTGGACCATCGTTTTCATTTGACAATTTTCTAAATCTAGGACCAACATTTGTTTCATTACAGTCTGCTTTTTGCAAGTTTGGTGCAACACTAAAACTTTTCTCCTCTTCAAACCAGCTGCTGTAACTTATTTATTACATGTGAGTTCATGAGAAGACTTTCAGATGTCTTACTTACCCAGAACAGTCAGTTTTGTTCCCTGTCCGAAATAAGCTTCATAGTTGGCACAGAGCTGCAGCTTAATATCAAAAAGCCCTGAGCTGGGCTTAAACTATAGATACCAATGGATGTGATGGCTGTTTCTGCACTGATTCAGTTTAAGATCTTGTTTCATTAGTTTTGTTTGAATCGTCCTTCACTCACCTAAAACAGTGAGTTTTGTTCCTTTTCCAAAGTAAGCTTCGTTGTTGTTGTCACAGTGCAGCAATACTGAGCAAGAACCTCTTTCTCTCCCTGATTTATCTCTGAAAAGTCTTTACTGATGCTTCTGTTTATACTAAGGCTAACTAACCAAAGTGCAATCCATCAAAACACAGTATTAAAGTGAAATATTTACCTAAAACCGTCAGTTTGGTTCCTTGGCCAAAGTAAGCAGGCTCAGTGTTGGTCACAGTGCTCTGAGTTCAGCTCAATAATGCAGATTCTTTTATCACAACAGCTTTTTCCTTCCCTTTCATTCCAACATTTCCACCAGTTTAAGTCTAATACAGTGAACAGAACTTGTAAGAGCTCCAACTTACCCAAAACAGTGAGTTTTGTTCCTTTTCCAAAGTAAGCTTCTGCTCCAGTGTCACACTGAAAGTCTCTTCCAGCAAAAAGTCCCCAAACTGTCCAGAATCCTCCTGTTCAGACACACTCTGATAATCCAGAGGATAAAGAGGGTTTAAACATTCAGGCTGAACTTCATCATGTCAACATTTGTTTTGTCTTTGTCAAGATGAGCAAAGCAAACTTCCAAATGTTCCACATATGAACTGCAAGATCTTCAAAAACTTCCTTCTGATCAAATATCTCCATCTAAAGTGACTAATCAATGGCCAACTGTTCCACCATCCTACGCACCTTCAGATGAACCATGTTTCTGCTCTGTTAAGCCTCCTAAGTTGCATGTAGCCGTCTACACAATGGAAGTTAATGGAAGCAGGTTTTTGTACGGCGGCTCTATGGGATTGTATCACCGTGCCCCCCTGTCCCCACGGTGAAAAAGCATCATACAAAAACCTTGTGTCTCTTCGGCTCTCTCCTCTCTGCCTCCCCCACCCAGCTTCTCCTTATCTCAGCCTCCATCTGTGTGTGTGTTAGGTGTGTGTGTGAGAGCAGCTGTGCAGGTCGGGCCGACTGATGTCTGAACGCGCTCCGACCTGACTGCTGCTATTTCTGTGACAGCTAAGAAAAGAAGAGAGAACAGAGGAAGGGAAAGGGAAGCTGCTTTTTGTTGCTGTTTGTTTAGCTGCTCAGAGGAAGTGACATCTCTGCTGGTCACAGCTCTTCATCCAATCAGTTGTCAGGGTGGGACAGTCGCTCACACATGTGACAGAAACTCTAGGTGGTCTTTTAAATGCCTCTGTCTGTCAGATGTATAAATCTTTCTAAATTTAAAGCAGAAAATGCTGTCCTGAGTAAAAATCTTGCCTTTCTTGCTGGCTAAATGACAAAGTGTAAAATGTAAGGTAGCCTCTCTTTGACAGTGATGAGGAAACACACATTTTTCTTTTCTTATTCTGCTGTCAAACTTCAGCTAGCATAGGACTGTTTTTGTCTTTACACCCTTTGTTTAGGTGCACATAGGTCCAATCCCAGTTCTTCCCAGATTTGATTGGATTCCCATAATATTAGAATGAATTGTATTCTAACTGGCTTCAGTTGGACTGAATCTTTGACGTTCCTTTGAGATGACATTGTTATGATTTGGCGCTATATGAATAAACTGAAATGAAATGTGCTATTACATTTAACAGTGTTGCCACTGTGCATAATTTCTTCACTTTGTGCTGAATCCATCAATAACTAATATGTGCTCATGTCAAAGTTCATATTTTCTCTAAATGAAGAACCTGACAGGTCACCAAAGTTGAATGGTTTTAGGTTTTCATAAAAACTGACTAAAAGTACAGCTTTACTACAATAAAGCTTTGATCAATATTGAAAATGAGTTTGTATCTCATGAAATAATCTGTGATTTGGAAGAATATCTGAAGCTAAAGTTTAACCGTACAATAATGATAAAAGTTTATGTCCCTTAACTGTTACTGAAGTAAAGTAACTCTGCTGTGAGCTCATTAAACACAACATTATTTATTTATCTTCAGAACATTTAGCGGATTTGATCTACATGGTTCCTCCTTTTTGCATGCTGACATTATTTTCCTTTCACCAACAGTACCCAGTGTGATCCTGTAGAGGTCAGCGTATGATAACTTCTTAAAGTTGATCCACTTTTACCTTGTCGGGCTGCACAGAGAATCAAATTATTCAGGAAGCTGCAGATTTTATTTAGTGACAAAAATGAAACACTGTGCAGAGCAGTAATGTCACATGGGATGCAGAAACCTAACCCATTAACACCTGCTCTTTTATCTGAACACATCAGCTTTATGGGCTTTCAGAAACCACACCAAACCATGGAGAGACAGCTCTCCTGCTTTTAATGAATGTGCTCTTTTACATGGAGTTATATCATGGTGTGTGTTTTAACATCACTAAAGTTAGTAGCCAACATGTTTCTTATGTCAACATAATCCTGCACAGAGCACTTCTCCTCATTTCTTCTTCTTTGCTTTCTCCTGAGGTTGTTGTTTAGCTGCAGAGGCTCTTTGAAGCACTGTGCTCTACTGGAGGCACAGTAAAACACAGCGGAGTCTCCAACCTCAGGAGGGTGTATCTGCAGAGTGGAACTCAGCAATGCAGGTCTGGACATGGTGTACTTGGATTTGTTGAAAGGTGCTTCAACATCCCATGAGTCTTTGCCAAGAGAGTATGTTAGCAGCTCCAGTCTCCCGCTCCTTTGTCTGTACCAGTACATGTAGTAATACTGATCATCATCTTGTTCACACTGAAAAGTCACAGTGCTGTCGCTTTCTCTGCTGACTGCAAAGGGCAGCTGGTGGATCTTTACACAGAGGGAGAAATCTGAAAAAGAAGAAAAAGACGAGTAAATAAACAACAGGTCATCATAACTAATAAGTGTGAAAAGGTTTGTTGAAAGCACTGAAAGGAAATGTTCTTACTGGAGAAGATTAGTAGTGCAATACAAAGGATGTTCATCATCACACTGGTTGTGATGAAATCCTCACTGTGCTCAGTCCCACTGAGGAGCTTCAGCTTTAACCTACAGCAGCCTGTGAAATACGCTCAGATCCTCCCCGTACTTCTCTGTTTGAAGCAGGGAAACTTCCCACCGGCTTTCACATGCAGCTCTCTCTTTACAGCAGCTTAAGATTCCTCCACTGCAGCTCCTCAAAGTCATATCTGGACGGATGATTTGAAAAGAGAATTTGGACTAATTGTTGAAATATTTAGAATAGAAATAAAACTTTGTAACTGCATATGATGCGTGTGGATCTTTGCTGCAGATTTTGGTTCATTTTCAAAACGGACCAAACTTCACTTTTCTTCTGTTGAAGTTGACAGAGACATTATTCTTGTCATTCGTGCTGCTCAGTTTTTCTTGCCAGGATATACAACAATAAAGAACATGCTGGTTGAATATTATAAGGTTTATAAGTTTTTTCATCATTGCAGGTAAGAATGAGATTTGATGCTGATAGCAAAGCAAAAAGCAGGAGCAACCTTGGAAGTGGAAAGAAATTCATGAAAAGATTCATCTGAAGTTTAGGTTGGGTGCAGATAATGGACTGGATAACCTTTTAAAATGATCTAAGTTTTTTCCTGAAAGGCTCATTGAATGACAGATTTTCTAATATTGGGGGCCAAACATAAATGCCAAAGTTGTGTCAGATTCAGATGTTTTGAGTTGTTAGTGACTCAAGACACCCAAATATATGCTCTCCCAGAAAAAAAGGGGATTTTGTTCCCCACAATAAGTAAGTACGTCCCTGAAGCTTCTGTTGGTCAAGGCAAACATCTGAAGCAGCAGTTACACTGTGACTGCCAATGTAAAATGTAAGAAATCCTCCCAGTAACATCCACATGGGTCAACTGTTCACCCAGGAAATGACTACCTATAATCATATAAATTCTCTTAGAAAAAAGAAATAAAAAAGAAAAAGACTTTACTTATTTAATTTTAGATCCAACTTTAATGCAAATAGTTATTTTCTGATTTTTTTTTTTTTTTTGGTATTAAACATATGAGCAGTTTTATGAGAACTCCTAATTGGCTGGTCTGAGGAACTTGCTTATTGATGATGATGATGATGATGAGAGCTAGGAATCAGTTGGATGTGCTCGGTTAACGCAGAAAATTCAAAACATCCCCAGCTACCTGCTAAATTATCTCATCTGTCCAACTCCATATCCTCTTTGGGACCAATTTATTGTGACAAACCTCGTGTAAACTGACCATTTGTAAGCGACTGCATTCCTTTAATTGTTCAGTCTGAGCAGAACTGCATGAACAACTGTCTTTTCCTGTTCAGTTCATACTGTATTTCAATGTATTTTCCTGGACTCCTCATCAGTGAAACTTGGGCCTGAGCTTTCTGTGCTTCTGCAGAAGGCTTACTCCACTGAAATACTTTCCCCGTTTACAAATGTTACAATTTACTAAATTAAGCTAATAAACTAAGGTAAATTTAGCTAAAAAGTATTGGGATTTGGTGGGAGGAGTTTGCTTAGCTGAGCTAATTGTTGCTGCCCTCTGACAAATGATGTAAAGTGAACCAGGGGTTCTTACAACAGGTTTCATTCAGTTTTGATAGATTTTTCACCCTCTTGCAAGGCTTACATGGAGACATTTCAAATGTTAGAGCTTAAAAATGACTGAAGAAACAAGATCCATCTTAACATAAGCCTTTAGTCCTGAGATGTCAACAAATTGTTTTGTTTGAAGAAGAAACGGGACCAGATATTGGGATCCATTTGTTGAGCATATTTAGGGGTTTTGTAAAGGTGCAGTTTGTAGAAATGTGCATCTTCATCATTAGGCGTATGGGAACAGATGAAATAATCAAGCATAACATTAAAAGCACTGTCTGTAGCAGATACCCCAGCACACCTGTAGATGTTTCTTTTTTATGCCCTGGCTGGTCAGAGCTGTTCTGATGGATAAGGGAACCTACTCAGTATCAGGCTGGACTGATTGGTGGGCCTTCTTTGTGTC
The DNA here is from genome assembly GCF_027942865.1 of Odontesthes bonariensis. Taxonomy (NCBI): domain Eukaryota; kingdom Metazoa; phylum Chordata; class Actinopteri; order Atheriniformes; family Atherinopsidae; genus Odontesthes; species Odontesthes bonariensis. Next base: position 24,333,771 of record NC_134522.1, on the reverse strand, counting down.
AGCCACTCAAACATAAAAAAAAAAGGTCTTTCTCTTCAAAATAGTAAACATCTACTCCTCAGGATGAACAAGAAACTTATAACTAATGTAAATGTCAAATGTTTGCATATTTAAAAAAATAGAAAATCGAATATGAGACACATGGTGGAGCAAAAATGTGGAAGAAGTTTCCAGAAACAACATAATCAGGTGGAGAAACATCATAACATCTGTCAGAATCTTGCTTATCCACTGTTTGATAACAAAATGAGCAGCATGTCTTTTTTTTACTTTAATTACTTATTCTAGCTTTGTGAAAATTCTTGGTATATGTGTATGGAGGACTTAGGCACTTGCTCGCATGATGCAACCTCCGCTTAAGATGTTGAAAACAGCAGAAAAAGGAGCAGGTTTTAGTGATGTTTTCTCATTAGACCACATCACTGTGTGCTGGCAGCGCAGAAATACACAGCAGTCTGACAGGTTTGCACTGCTAATAATCAGACCTCCTGTTTGGATGTCTTTCCTTGTAATCTTAAAATGAGTTGCAAAGTGCTTCTCATACACTGGGTCAGAGCCAGTATAGCTGTATCCAACTAAATCAATCAGACCGCTGTCCTTTTGCTGGTACCAGAACATTACAGAGAGAGCATTATCATCGTGACTGCATTTGAAATCCACGGTTTCCTTGTCGTGGACTATTATCGGATGGGATGGCTGGAATTTCACACTCTCTGCTTGATCTGCAGATAAAACACAGATTAAAAAACAATTCTTTAAAGTCCTTGCTCAGTGGATTAAGTAATTGATGAAAAATTGAATAAAACAATTAGCTAGTTTTGTTTTGTTTTTGTTAATTTCAAGGCATGATAACATTACATGGAAGTGTGACCCACCTGGTGTGTGTTTCACCAATCCTGCAGGTATATCTATAATCTAATCTCCAAGAGGAGACTGGCATTAAAATGAAGCAGCAGAATACTTGAAATCCTTTGATCCTTTCCGTAATGACTCACACCACAAGAAATATGGCAACTCAATTTATCAGAATATGAAAGGAAATATCGCTGAGCAAATATGTTAAATCTCAGTATACTCAATTACATAAATGAAAATAAAAAAAATAAAAATAAAATGTACACGTTCAGTCTTTTTTTATCTTGAGTGCACTCAAGTTTCAAGTTACCACCCTTTATGGGAGAGACTGTCCATCCTGGATAACAGGTGAAGAAGGCTGTAGACTGAGTTGGAGTGATGGGGACTGAAGATGGTGGAGATGATGACTGAAAATCCAGCAAGCAGGGATGAAGGCAGGGGCGGATTGGCCGTCTGGACTTCCGGGACTTATCCCGCCGGGCCGGCCGGCCTAAACATAATGTCAACGGCCCTTGTAAGCCGACTGGCAGCCCGTGGTACTTAGTACTTGTGCACTGAAGTGTTCATATTTTAGTGCGTATGGCATATTAATTACGCACTAAAACATAGTGCCCGAAGTGCACAAGTGCGCCATCTGAGATTCAGCCCTAGTCTACTCAAGTGATGGCAAGCATCTAGGTCTGTTTCTGGCAAGTCCTTCTCCTGCAGTTCTGGAGTCAAGTGCAACATGGAAGGCAAACGAAAAGAAAAAGGAGGTGCTGAAAAAGCCAGGATTAAAAAGAAGAAAAAGTTGGAGGAGGAGGTATCTAAGTGCTCAAAAATTACGGATTTATTCCACAATCCACACCGGCAAAGTACAGGTAAATGACATTGTTGCATTGACGTTGGTGTGTGCTAGTCAGGTTAGCACACAAGCTAATTGTGTGTATTTAACATGATGTGTTAGGACCTAAATACTCAATGACATACTCAATGGATTTGCGCATTTGTTTGTTGGTATGAATTAGCTATGTTCAATTTCCTCTATAATGTTAGCATTGCCACTACTACCAGAAAGTCAAATAAGCAAAGTTATGAAAACACCGTCGTGTCACCAGAGGAAGAAAATTGGCTAGCAAATGAAGGCAAGCAAGCAAGGTTCATGCAGGCTAATGGTTTAATTTTTTTTTTTTTTTTCAAAAATGCATGTTCACTTGTTATATCCGAATTGAGCTATTTGAATATTGAATGGTTTCAGGAGAGTTGTTTTGATCTAAATGGGCCACATATGGAACGAAAATGTATTAATTATTATTATTATTAATTAATCATTCCAATAAATGGGAACTACTGTGGTATCCTGAGTTAATATTTCTTACATGCAGTACTATACCCATCCCCACACCAGTGTACCCATGTCACATGAGATATATGTGCAGACAATAGAGTAATTAGTTAGACTATATTGAAGAAAATAAACACGGAATAAAACAATACATCGCAGGCAGAGTAAGTACGTGGCTGGCAGCAGCAGTATTCACTTCTTCTCCTCCCAGGTTCCCGTACCGCCCATATGCCCCCAGTATGCCACCTAGTGGCGCCGCACAGAATACAACAAATGCTTTTATACGCTTTTAAATCTGCACTAGCATTAGGAGGTGTAGGCCACCAAAACAATTACAATAGATTTTTTTTTTGGTATGAGGCCGGCAAGGGAAAAATTGTCCCGGTGGAAAAATACTTCCCAATCTGCCCCTGGATGAAGGGGAATGATGAAGTGGAATCCAGGAAGTAGCAAGATGGAGGCAGATGGTGCAACTCAATCCACATCTATATATCAGCTCAACAAAAAAAACAAAAACAGCCTGCACAAAAAGTGCAGGAAATCATTAATTGTCCACATTGAGTGCATGTTTTTTCTTCCTCTCAACCGAGTTACATGCAGTACCACACAACAATTCCTCATATCACACATAATAAAAACATAAAGGTTACCGCTACTCTACAACCACGAAAGTGGAGAAGAAAACAATGAAGAGCAGGAACACTGTCATCAATGATACTGCTGCAGTATTCGGATAATTTTAATGTTTTAATTCAGTTAAAAGAGGTGAATGTCTGAAGCCCCTGGCATCACCACTTTTTGAGTCTCTGCCCTCTTCTTTGCCTTCACGTATCTGTCCCGTAGCTTCTTCCACACATTCTTACAGAACTCTCCCTCTTTCCCCAAAGTTCTGGCAATCTCAATCTCAAAGTTTTGGGAGTTTACGTTGGTCCCTGTGCTGTTTCACTGCAGTTTCGTACAGGTGCTGTAAAAACGCACCTCCTGACTGCCTGGTCTCACATTGGTCCATCCGGTTTGTCATTCTCGGCGCAGCCAAGTTACAAAAATCGACTGGTGCACGACAACGCGATGCGCCGTCTTGTCAAGGCAAGCGCCAGGCCTGAAACGTCATTTTGACGTCACAGTCCGCCACCGCCGTGACAGACGCGTCAACTGTAAATCCAGCTTAACTCACCAGGATATCCATGAGCCACGTCGTTTAGACGGGTCAGTAACTCTGTAGCGGTCGGATGACTTCTCCTTCAACGTCAAAAAACTCTTCTAACGTAGCCTTGCTAACGTTTTACTTTTCAACATGTGGTTAACTGTTGTCACCAAATAACAGCTGTCTGCTGAGGCTTCTAAGCTCAACTGTCTCTATCCAGGTTCGAGTCCCGCACCGGACTGCCCTTTGCTGCGTGTCTTTCCCCTCTCTCTGCCCCCTGCTTCCTGTCTCTCTCCAACTGTCCTATCCATTAAAGGCATAAAAAAGCCCCAAAAAATATATAAAAAAAAAAAATGTCCGTCTCTATCGAACTAGAAAAAAACTCGTCAGTGTAGTACAACTTCTATCTCTGTTCCACCACTAGGTGGCAGCAGCAAAACTGAGAACATAGATATTTCGATACAAGAATGAGTGTTCAGACCACCTGGTTACAGAAGCAAGATGAGAAAAGAGAGGATGATGGTGGGATGCATCCTGCTGGTTTGAGCTGCTGCTCCAGTGCCAGTCTGTAAAAAGACACGTCTTTATGTGCAAACACACACACACATCACATGTACAAGACAAGCTGAGGGTTTTGAGTGAGGGAGCAGCATTAAACCACATCACTGTGTACTGGCAGCGCAGTAGTAAACAGCCGAGTGGGACAGATCCGCCTTCCGTATAGTCAGAGCTCCTTCCACTGCGTTTCTTCGTGTCAGCTTGTACTGTTTTTCAAACTGACCTTCGTAGGTCTGAGAGCTTTCATACCCGTAGTCGTTACCCGATGAGCGTCATTGAGTTGTTGTCCCAGTTATGCTGATACCCACTGCACGAAAAGAGGGATTTGTGTCACTGTGGACGGCAGTGAACTTCCGCGAATTTGCCTAATTTTCGGACGCACCTGGGCGCTTGCAGGCAGACAAACTTTAAGTTTGTTGAGCGAGAAAATCGTCGGAAACGAACCCGACTCGCGGCGGGCTCTCACAGCGGGGTGCTAATGGCCCAGCGATTAGCACCCCGCTGTGAGACTGCCTGGACCTCTCACTGGCCTCGCTGGTATTGGACAAAAAAGGCACGTGATTACATAAAAAAAGCTCCTGTAAAGCTGTCCGCCCATTGGCCAATAAGGTTAATATATGCATACTTTATATGGGCATATCATTCAGCAATTATGATTAATAATTGTGATTATGATTACTAATATTCCTGGGATGTTTGTGTACTTCATATATTCACGTCATTCTTATAAGCTGCACTATGACTAGGCTAATGCAGGCATGAATGACGTGATTCTATTGAGAATGAAAAAGAAAACTTTTTTTTTTTTTTTTTAAAGCGCTTTTATTGCCACACCACACAATGTACATAGCTTACATTGTAATAAGAACCATATTGATAATAAAGAATTGAAAACTATATACACACACACTGCTGTAGCCTACGATATACACAATAAGCCTAAACGCCGCCGTTTGGAATCCGCATTCTTCGCATTACTCCGGTCCCTGCAGGGTCTGCGGGAGTTGTCAGACGTCCTCATCCTGGATCAGAAGCTGGCTTCTGGGAGCTGTTGGAATAACCAATAAATAATCCATGCACAGCATATTGACAACTTGTCTATAAAGTAACAAAAGTCATATTGACAGCGTATATGTTCTTACTCTCTTTCACTCTTCTGTGGTGAGACTGTGAGTATTTCGGGTTGGCTTCAAGACGCGCCTGTAGCACAGCACACAGGTCCGTCACGCAGCTAAAAAAAAACAACAAGAGGAATGAATAAAATGACCAGTGCTTAAAAGTATCAGTGCCAGCCGTGGTAAAAGCCAGCGCCGCTCACCCTCGATAGTGTCCCCGTCTGCCTCTCTGAAGTTCGGACTGTTTGCCACCGCCTCCTTCAAGCGACTCGTTACATCCATATTGTGAGGTGACAGTAGCCTGTAAAAACAACAGGCCTATGGTTAATAAAAAAAACTGCATTAACGTAACATCGGGTCCAACTCAACTAGATATTGGGAGAACATTCACTTATTCTTACCCTTGACCTGGATTATAATGCCACGGTGAGTTATGCAGGCGGCGAACTGCTTCCTATAAATTGAAAACACGAAATTCATTTTTTTAAATAAAGCAACTCACACTGGTTTTCACGTGATGGACACAATTAAGTTGAGTTTAGCCTAAAGCCACAGTCAATAACCTACTCTTACCGCGATTTTCGGATTCTGTATCCGCCTTCTCTTGGGGGTGCGCTCTTCAACTTCTCTGGAATGTAACTCCAGTCCGTTCTCGACGGCCATCTTACCTCCAACCTAGCGAATCTCTGGTCGATTCCCTCCAGAACCCTCTCCACGACCGTATCCACAGTGCAGGCCACCATACGAGACATCCCGGTCATAGCATTCAACAAGACTTTCATTTTATCTGCCTGTAAGCAAGTGAGTAAGTAAGTTTAATATACAGCACATTTAAAATCAGCGAGAACTGTCCCAAGTGCTGTACAGTGTCAACAAGACTAAAATTAAACAATCAAATGGTCATGTGCAAGTAGAAAAAAACACACAAACCTGTAAACCCGCAGAGAGTTGCTGGGGAGTTGAAAGCTAGTCGTCTTCGCATTACTCCGGTTTGTATTCCACAAACCAGGGCAGTTTTCACAGCACGGGACCTCAGCGATTTCTGTCTCCCTTTCTACCGCCAGATCTGCTCCTTAAACTTTTTGTTTACACTGCACGACACAATGTTTGTCATACGTGATTGAACGAGAGCTTATGCGAGCCGTTAAGCTCCACCAATCATATGCGTATACGTCATTACACGGAATACTCGCGAGACAACCTCCCGTCCTTTTGCTATTTAATGTTGTCTGACCACAGCTGGCAATTTGCACTGTTTTGACACAAAAATGGACTCTGCAAGGACAAAGAAAAGACCTCGGCGATATTGTGACCATTGTGACACCGAATTAAGCCACACACAATAAAACACTGAGCGCACTACTGCACATTATGTATACAAGCCAGATTTCTATATTTTTATTTCTATATTTCTATTTTATTTAAGAAACCTTTTAGAATATTGCTGTTGCATGCTTATTTTATCTTTATCTTATCTTTATTATTATACATTTGGACATCCAGTGCGGGCAACAAAGAAAATAATTTCATTGTTCAGGGAAACACGTTTCTAACTGCACACATGACAATAAACCTTTGAAACCTTGAATCCTTGAATTTTGCCCACAAAAAGCGGTTACAAAAGAGGTGTTTGGGAGAAAAAAAAACAGATATGCATCACCTGTCACCAGCAGACAGCGTGCACCTCTTCTTTTTCAAGACAACACAGCAACAAACTTGGCTGGAGTTGGAGGTGATGGTCAGGAACGTGTAGAAACAGGCCTGCCCACCCCCCACCTCACCTCACCCCACCCCACTTGAAAATGACTGTGGCAGCTCCTGACCTGATCACTGGCATTTACATATTAAAGGCTCTCCTAAGTAGGGGAGGGGAGGGGGGCATGGGGGAGCAGTTGCCAGGTCAATTTGCGACAATTTGGGCCAAGTTTTCACTTTTACCACCGCAAATGCAGGGGCTCAACGTATGCGGACATGTAAGGGGCCACATACATCCGCAAATCCCTCTTTTCATGCAGTGACCAGAGCATCACTGTGAGGGCGTTATCGTCATGGCTGCAGTTAATGTGGACCTCACTGCTCTGCCTCACTATGTGAGGAGAAGACTGGTGAAATGTCACAGCACTCACCTGACCTGTGGAGAAATCAGCAGCAAACAGTGGCTCAGTGCCAAATCTGCATTAAACAGGAAAGTTCAGAGGAACATTTGAGATCTTACATGAGATCCAGATGAAGAGGAAACCAAATGTTGGCATAGATGAGAGTATTGTCATGTAGTTATGTTGGGGAAGGGTTGATCGGGGTAAAGACGGAGGGCGTTGTGTTTTTTTTGGCTGAGATATCAACCCATGCTCATGATGAAGGCTGCATGCCATGTGCTGTGCCTCCACCTATTGGTTGAATATATTCAGCTTGTTATTTCTTGCCATTTTCTTACATCCTGTCTTTAGGAGTTAGTAACAAAGAATAGATAGTAAGAGTTTCAGTTCCAGTCTTTTCCACAGTGTGGTTTTCTTTCTTCCTTGGTTTGACTATGAATGAGAGTCAGGTGTCAAAACAATGAACAGCCTCTCCACAGTATGTTCTTGTCACCGTCCTGAGGTCTTCCACAGCACTGTGTGGCCTGGCAGCACACAGATAAACAGCTTCATCTGCCTCCTGGAGGCTGGATATTGTCAGAGACCACTGCTTCTCCTTCAGTTTTGCTGCCTGAAAGCCGGATTTGAATCCTTCTTCAAAGGTTGCAGTGCCAGCTAGTACTATCACCATCAGCTGAAAAGCTTTTCCCCTCAGTTGTCTGTACCAGTACAGGTATTCATAATCAGAGTCATTTTGGTAGCAGTGCATCTCTGCCGGACCACCGGGACGGCTGGCGATGTATTGCGGCCACTGGGTGATCCACACAGACCCTGACCCTAACCCTGACACAACGAAAGGAGAAAGAAAGAATCATGAAGAATCAAATCCACTGCCTGAATGCTTTGAAGAAATAGTTTTCTTCAGGGTTAAAATGATGTAAATATGGAGCAACTGAAATTTCTCTATCACAGACCGACTAAGAGTAAAGTGGGATGTGTTTTTTCTTTGTATCAGTTTTACCTGCAGCCCAGAATACAATGAATGCCAAGGTGGTAAAGCTTGGAGCCATCAGGACTTTAGAAGAGGGAACCAAATGAATGGAAAGTCAGAGGGCCAACACCTGACATCTGTAGGGAGGAAATGACATCAGCACATTTGCAACGATAAATACATCAAAGAGAACAAAGTGAGCTCATTTTTCATTTGGTGGCCACAGGTGCTGTTTGGTTTCCAGTTTTGAGGTCAATCATTTGTAATAATACTAATAATTTTTATCCACATAGGAGTCTTTCATTCATCTGCCACATTTCTCTTTTGGCTTTGCAGCACAGAGAAAGAAGCCAAAGTCTCAGTTCTTCTGCAGCGAGCAGCTTGATGCAGGGGCACGTGTGTCGCTATGAGCCACCAGCTTTTTGTAAAGGAGCCAGACGAGCTGAAACACTGTGCTGACTCGCTGCACAGAAATACTCTGCAGTGTCTGACAGGCTGGCGTTGGAGATTACAAGCTGCGCTTTGGCCTTTGAATGGCCGGTTATGGTAAAACGGTTATCAAATGTCTTCTCAAGATTTGGGTTTTCATTATAAAGGTTTCCAATCAGGTCCATGGCCCGTTGGCCTCCTGCTGCTGACTTATACCAAAGCATGTAGTTATAGTTACTATCTCCATGGTAACATTCTAGACTGGCCTCTTGTCCAGGCTTAATCAGAAGAGCCACAGGTGATTGCTGGATGACAAGTGATGATAGAACAATGTCTGTAAAATAAAAACAGAATCAGAATGTAGACACACAGCAAAGGTCTGCCGGAGCAATGAGAAGGTACACACATCTCATGATTCTTACCTGCAAGTAAGAACAAAGAAAAAAGCAGCGTGAACATTTCTGACCAGATAGACTAAAATAAACAAGGATAGAATTGATATAATCTGTGGCTTCTGACCGAAAACACACTGAACTGGAGATCTTCTTTTCCTCTACATTTGTAATGAGAAGGGAGGAGCTTCCAGCTACTGTATCCATGTCAGTGTGTTATCACTGCTCTCTGCTGTTCAGTGTGTTGATGCTGATTTACACAGAGCAGACACTGGTGTGGCTAATCTGACAGAATGTACAACACCTCTACATATATACCATGTAAACGTACAATTACCACTGCAAATTCTCTGAAGTGCCCTTCTGAATTTATCCATGGAATAGAAAGTCACAAAAGGTCATTTGTAAAATATTCGGCCCTGTTGGGAGTCTTTTTATTTTATTTTAATTATCCATAATTTGATATTTTAATTTGATTTATTAGACCAAATGATAATAACAATGACACAGCATTATTCTGTAACATCTGAACATTCTGGTTTCATAAAGCACAGCTGACATTAAAATGCATTAAATTAAAATAACATCTCAGTTCCTCTGGCTTTTATAACTGCTTTTATTATTTGAGGTATAAATTATAAACTAAACAAATTCCGGCATCACCTCCTCGCCAAACGCAGATTCAGGATTCATCCCTTAATATCTCTTTCATCCAGTCATCCACACTCCATCACTGCTTCTCTCCAGCCCACAGCAGCCTTGTTTTCTGCTGTTTAGGCGTTTATGATGGTTTACGTTTGGCTTTTAGATTCTCACAGTTCAGACTTAAATATTGACTTTTATTTGTATTTCATTTCTGTTGTTGTGAATTTTCTGTTCTAACAGCGTGTTTTTTTAAATGACTTTTTTTATGATATATTGCTCTTTTGTTTTCTGTCCCAATGATGTCTTCCTTGGTCAACCTGTGTGTTTCCCTTTTGCAACCTTCCCATTTAGTTTGTATTTGCTTCAGATTGTGGACCCAGCTGAGTGGGAACAACCAACATCTTTTGTCAGAGACTGAGCTGAATTACCTTCTTGAAGGAGTTTTATGATCCTTTACAGTGTTTTCACTAATGACTTTCTGGTTGAAGGATTTTTTCCCATCATTAATCTCTGGAAGCATGGGGGACACGGGCTGCTTCGGGCAGCTGTCGTTGAGGTGGATTGTTCGCTCAGTGCTCTGGGGCCTCTGGGGTGTCCGCTGCGTGGGTGGCAGGGTGGGGTGGGGTTCTTTACCATTGGGGGGCTGCTCCTGTGTGCTCAGGGGCCCTGAGGTAATGTATACTATGTTGGGAATGGAACAACACAGCAACACAATTCGACTAAAAACTGTGGGAACGCTCACAAATTTGCGTGTCATCCTTTCGCCTCCGTTCCAATTCATATCGTATGTAACCTGAACTCTGGCCAACCCCCCCGCTCCTTGTCAGGAAGGCTCACCCCCTCCTCGCCCCTTTCTGCTCCTCCCTGCTGCTCTTGCAGATGGGCACCTTGGGTGGGTGCTGGGGGAGGTTGTCTGGGGTGGCCCCTCTGCCGGGTGGAGGTATAGTCCTCGGGCACGCAGGGCTCTTGGTCCTGCACTCGGCTGCTGCGGGTGGCTGGTGCCTGGCGGGGCCCTGTCCCCACCCCTGGTTCCCTGGCTCCTTTTCTCCATAGTTGTGAGGGTTCTACCCAGGAACTTCCTCTGCTGTCCTCTGGGCTGGAGCATGACTTTCCTGCGATAGGCTGCCTGGCTCCATTGGAGCTGCCGGTAGCCCGGGTCTGGGGGCCCTTCCTGTCTGCTCCTGATTTCTGGAATGGGGGATGTTTGCGGCCATATATATTCAGTGACCATAGTTCACTCTGACAATGCCTCTAACTGAATGACCCTAGAGCCAGAGGTGGATATCAGCCACGCCCGTTAACGCCCGTCTGTGGGCTTCAGCTTTGCTGATGCCGTGCCTCTGAGTACAGCAAAGAAAAACAACTCTGCGAGCACTCTCTTTTAACTGGAGACTAATTTGAATGTTTAGACTCCGATTTTAGATTTGTTTGAGAAATCTAATTTAAGAAGTGCTTCCTTATTTCTTCTCGTATGATTGAGCGACATTTTCTCCTCTTGATCTGTTGAAAATGTCGTCAACGATGACACTTTGAATGACGACACTGTTTTGTATTATTTTATATTTTCAGTTTTCATTTCTACAAAGAATAAAAACTGAATGAATGTCCTCCCAGAGCATTTGTTCCATATTTTTTGCCAAGGATTGTGTAACACTATGGGTTGTTTCGCTGTAAATGACCATGAACTATCTCCTGCAACCTTGTGACTTTGTCTGTAGAGCAGGAAGTTGAACCATGGAAGGTAACATTATTGTAAGGCACTCTAAAATGTGAAACATGGTATGTTCGAGGGAGGAAAACTGCTTAATTACACCAAGTTTCACATGGAAGCATTTGATCCAGATTTTCCTGATCATTTCCAGAAGTTTCTTTTACATCCATACTTGCAACAGTTCATCATGGATGTTTTACTGTTGTTTTTTAGATTTTTACCACAGAGTCACATGGATTTAGAGGTTTCCTGTTGGTGTCCCATTATCTGCCAGATCATAATGCAGGTTTTTGTATGAGAGAATCACTATCTTCCTCACTGTGCATACTTGCTGCTCCAAAATATTCTCCAGCGTGTTCAGAGGGTGTGAGTTTCAGAATGTGAAGATGAGCCACTTTCTCTCCATCGCCACTCACTGCAAAGCGGCCCTGAAATTGTGCCTCAACTGTAGGTGTTTTGTATCTCATGTAGGCAATCAGCTTCAAGGAGGTGTCTCCCGGTGAGCGCTGATACCAGAGAATCGTGTCATAGCTGGAGATGTTGTGTGAGAGGGTCAGGTTGACTTCGCTGTTGGCTTTCCCCAAGACATGAGCCGGACTCTGAAAAACTTGATTTTCTTTACTGGGGTAAATTCCTGTCATAAAAAAAAAAAAAAGTTATTCAGTGAAGATTACATTTGTTTCCACAATCCTCAAAGTTTTCTTGTTCGACTGCCTAAAAAACAGTTATCAAATCAAAATCAAATCATATCAAATTTATTTATATAGCACATTTCATGTACAAACAATTCAAAGTGCTTTACATAAAATAAAAGCATTGAGTTAAGTCATACCTTTAATCCAGCATACAGTGATGATGCTTATAATGAGAAGAGATGGCTCCATGTTGCATGTCAGGAACGAACTGGAGTCTCTGCTGTACTCTGTAAATCAGAAGGAGGAGCAGGAAATGGTGTGTATAACTGAGAGCTCTTTTACATCAGCAACTTGTTTTTTGTGTATTTTTCTTCAGGACTAAAGGATGATGTACGTACTGATTTAGAGGAATATCTGTATGATTTAATATTAGTATTTATTGTTCATAAGAGTCCTTCATTTACGTGTTTATGTGTAGTGTCTCCCTGATATTATACAGACACTGTATTGGCTTTTAAGATAAAGAGCAGTGTCACCTAGTGGTGAAGTTGGAGATGTCAAACATCTCAGGTGGCAACTCTTAACCCCCCACCATCTCGTAATAAATTGTACATGGTAACTTACAGTATATCAGTTGGCTAAATAATCTGCTGAAGAGAGAACAAGCAACTTCAACGTCAACAGATTAGATGGACAAGAAAAAATGCAAGATTAAATTACATTTCATGTTACCTGCTGAGTCATAAACTGATCTGCGTTCACTTCTTTGTCGCTGGTTCTTGTGTTGCTGTAAGCATCAGTTTTGTCTGTTTAGGCTGGTTAATCACCACTACCTGTCATATCAGATTTAGGTCAGTGTGTGTCACTACTGGTATTTATTTGAACAAACTCTTTCCATTGTTATAAATCAGAGGGAGAAATTAACCCTAAAGATGATTCCGGTTTGTGTGGAGAGTCTTTATTAATCCCTTTGGGAGGTTCCCTCAGGGAAATTAAAATTATTTATATACAGAAATGTACAGGAGAGACAGAAGTGGAAAACACCTAAAACCAGTAACTGTATAAAGATAAAAAAGATCATCATAATAATAATGATAATGATAATAATATAATATAAAAGTAGTATACTAGTAATAGTAATGAAAATAGTAATAATAATAATAATAACAATAACAATGATGCAAATAAATAATAATACGTATATAAATCTAAGTATAAAGTAAGATTAAAATAATAAAAGTAAGATTATTGCACACCACAGAGATTATTGCACGTTGGTTGGACAGACTGACTGACTGTCACCTGTCCTATAGTCCCTCTGTCCTGCTGTTACTTCTGTTGTAGCAGAAGTCTGCGGTGTACAGAGTGAAGAGGATGGGGGACAGTACAGTCCCCTGTGGAGCTCCAGTGCTGCGGACCACAGTGTTGGATGTGATGTCCTTCAGCCTGACGTACTGTGGTCTGTCGGTGAGGTAGCTGGAAATCCAAGCAACCAGGCAGGGGTCCACTCGCATTCTGGTCAGTTTTTCCTGGAGTTCAAGGGGCTGGATTGTGTTGAAGGCAATGGAAAAGTCCAGGAAGAGAATCCTGACAGTGCCGCTCCCCTGGTCCAGACATCATTTAGTGGCTAGAATTGTACCAAAAACACACTTGAAGTTCTCTAAGTGATTGTGAAGTAGTTTTGGCAAAATGTCTAGAACAGCTTGCAAAAAGAAAACTTTCTACACTGGTTTTGTGAGAGAACTTGTTACAATTTCTTAAGTGATTCTTTTCTCTCGATGTCACTGAGGTAATGATTTGTGATATATTATGTAATAATAAAGATTTGTGTTCGATTTGGGATGGCATCAGAGGAGGATTGATGGACCTCAAGACCCAGACTAACTCGTGGTGCAAGAACAAAAGAGAACTTTGGATCAGGATGCATTTGGATGCATGTCCACATTCAAAAGATTAAATACTTTTTCAAATAATTACCTAGCACGCAACAAAAAAGAAGGCAGAACGTTTTCTTTGATCAACACAGAGCATTCATTAAAAGCTTTTAAAGAACATATTATTTATGTTTCACAGGTTTGCGGATGTTAGTTGATACAGTCAGAACAGTCTCAGCTTCTGTATTCATGATGAGGATCAAATCATGGCTCAAATGAGTGATGATGTGATGAAGAAACCAAGTGGAAGGAGGGAGTGGCTTCACATATTCTTGCTACTGTAGATTGCCTTCCTGGATGTATAAATCGTGCTAAAGTGAGACACCAAGTTAAAGTGTACAGAAACAGTGTTACTGAAGTGAGCTACGAATGCATCAAACTGAAAGGCAACCACATAGCAGCTGCTTTGGGAGCCCCTCTAAAAAAAACACCTGCAGAAGAAGACTTGTGTGCAGTTTTTGTAGAGTTCAGAGGGGATTTCTGTCATTGTGCTTCTCGTGCTGCACAGTAGTAAACTGCACTGTAATTCACTCCTGCATCTGGGATGTGCAGAGATCCATTCTTTGCTGCGTCTCCACCCAAATCTCCAGCGAGACTGAAACCATCTTTATATTTGTCTTCCATTGTGACAGTTTTGAAGTACAAATGTCCAATGAGTTTCATAGCTGTGTCTCCAGGTGACTGCTGGTACCAGAGCATCACTCTGTAGTCAGTTTTATTGTGGCTGAAGAAAATCTGCATTTTGTCACCAGGATTTCTGATGAGATCAGAGGGAGACTGACGGACCTCAAGACCCAGACTAACAGCTGGAAAAAGAAAGACAATTAAACAGTTTAGATAATGATAAATGGTAAATGTCATGAATTTAGTGATTTCAGACAAATGATTACCAGACAAGCAGCAGAGAAAGAGCAAACGGATCATGTTGACTGTCCCAACATAAAGGTTACTCAAAAGTCAAAAAGGTAAATCAAACAATGTGTCACAGAGTTTAATCTGATCAACACAGTGCGTGACCCAAATCCAACTGATGCTTTACTGATCTGACTAAAAACAAGGGAAGTCAACTCAGTATCAGCTGCTGACATCACACCAAGAGCTGGGAGGAGCTTGTTCAAGCTCAATTCAATTCAATTCATTTTTATTTATATAGCGCCAAATACAACAAATGTCATCTCAAGGCACTTAGATAGTAAATCCAATTCAAGCCAATTGGAATTCAATTAATTAATAACAATCATAATTCATAAAATAATCCAATTCGTTCATATAGAGCCAATTCAAAAACAATTTCCTAGCTAAGAAAACCAACAGATTACACTGAAAACTTTTTGTTTTTCGGTCCAATCTCCCGGCCTGAGCGGCGTGCCTGAGGCGACTGTGGAGAGAAACGACTCCCTTTCAACAGGAAGAAACCTCTGGCAGAACCAGACTCAGGAAGGCTGGCCATCCGCCTCCACCAGCTGGAGTTTGAGAAGACAGAAAGGGGAGGGGAGGGGAGGGGAGGGGAGGGGAGGGGAGGGGAGGGGAGGGGAGGGGAGGGGAGGGGAGGGGAGGGGAGGGGAGGGGAGGGGAGGGGAGGGGAGGGGAGGGGAGGGGAGGGGGTGGCGGCGGCGGCACTGCAACACCATTCAAAGGATATCTGTTGGAACAGGGAAACATGAGTTAATGACCACAATAATATCACATATACATGAAGAGAGTAAAGTGAGGAAAGGTTTGACAGATGAGGCCCCCCAGCAGTCTAGGCCTATAGCAGCTTAACTATGGGATGTTTCAGGATTACCTGAGCCATCCCTATTCAAGGTAAACACAAGAAACTTGTGCTAGCGAAAAAAAATAAAAATAAATAAAGGACCAGACTCAGTGAGTAATCTTGTTCAAGTTGTTCAAGATCTAATTTAAACCCACTGATTCAGAAAATAAGTTAACTGTGAGTTTTTGTATGAGGGAGTGTTGGTTTGCAGGTGATGTGCATAGCTAGCTGCACTGCACAGTAGTACCCTGCAGTGTGTTCAGCCTTAAGGTCCACAATGAACAGAGAGCCGTTCTTTGCCGTCTCCCCACTCAGATCTCCAGTTATATTAAAATGTTTTTCAAAAGACTTCTAAACTTCTATGGTGCTGTGGTACACATGACCAATGCCCTGCAGAGCTTGGTCTGCAGGGCATTTCTGGAACCAGTACATTAGTCTGTAGTCAGTCTTTTCATGGCTGCAGACCAGCTGGATTTTGTCTCCAAGATTTCTTAAAGCAGCTGGAGGTGTTTGGTCGACTTCAACTTCCAGATGAACACCTAGAAATAGAAAAAAAAGAATTCCTGTAAATCTGCTGAAGGTATTGAAAAAGTGAGATTTTTTATCAGTAACAAAGATTACCTATGAGCCAAAGTAAAAGAGAAAGAGTCAGCCTGATAAAGGTGTGTCTTAGTGGACACACAAACAAGACTGGCTTTAACTTGTCTCTGCGCACTTATTCTTACAAACGCCCCGCCCCCTTTTCAAACCTGACAGTTAAAACTGAAGAAGTATTCCTGGAGCTCCAGCACCATCTACTGGAAAGACGTAAAAGTCAAACAGATTCCTAAGTGCATCCTGATGAACTGGCAACCGGTCTTTGTTCAGCTGCTCTCACTCATTTTCGTCTCATCCCTGTGAAGAAATACACGCCGCTGTTGTGAGGCTGCAGCTTTTTCACAGTCACAGCCCCGGTATATTTGTCTTCAGATTCCCCACTGAAAGCTGTGCACAGAATGAGGGTTCTGGTCCTGGACGCTGCCTGTACCAGTACATCTGGCTGTGACCTTTACCTCTGGTGTGGCTGCACTTCATCTCCACTGAGTGGGAAACATAACTCCAGCTGATTTCAGGGTTCTGACTCACATCCTGACTGTGACCCGTCAGAGGAAAACAAAGAACTTCAATTACTTTGGCTCTGTTCCAAAAAGTTGCTATGGGGATTGCATGCAAACATTTTAAATGTAAAAATCTAACAATTATGATTAAAAATGATCATTTGAACAGATAATTGTGACAAATAAGAAATACATATACATAAACATAAAATAACAAATGTAAACTATGAAGCCTACACATCCCTTTTATCATGTGAACCTGAGCCGAGCTATAAAGATAGGACTACAAATCGAAATATGTGAGCTATTATAGAGTTTTAATATTCAACAATATTTGCAGCCACTACTGACTATCAATGGTTGAGCTTGCTGCAGTTTATAAAGAGAGGTGGGGGTTAAAGTCACTCCTCTACAGTAAGAACCTCCCATTTTAATCTCTGAGTATAATCAGAGGAGACCAACACTGGTTAGAATGCAGGTGCAAGGAGCTGAGAGCTATAAGAGAGATGAGAACAGAGAAATGTGGGATCAGGAGGTTTTTGTATTGAGCAGCAGTGATATGTTACACTGTGGTAACTAGCAGCACAGAAGTAAACTGCACTGCTGTTCAGGCTGAGTCCTTCAATTGTTAATGTGCAGGTTTCTCCTTTATTTGCACCTCCTTTAATCTTCACATTCACTCCTTTTTCTACATTTTCAGCAGCTACAACCAAGTATCCAAGGAGCTGCAGGTGTGTGTTGGATTGCTTGTACCAGAGGATTACGTTATAATTATCAACTTGGTGTGAGCAGTTCATTTCGACTGTTTGCTTCTCTTCTTTGTACAGATCAGGTGGAGTCTGGCTGACTCTGTCACTGAGAGAGGAACCTGTGGAAAAGCACAAAGAAAAAAACACACAACATTATACGATGAAGGAGTTCTTAGAAACTAAGAATAGGATCAATTTGCATTTTAAAAAACACAATTGAAGTAGATTTGGTTCATTACCTGAGACCCACATAAGATGAAAGGTTATGCAGAAGCCTGTGATGATCATGTGGTGTTTCATGGCTGAATCTAAGGACATCCTTGTTACTGCTGCCTTGTTTGCAGTTCAGCTGATTATTCAGCTTTCATGTCAGGGCTCTTATCCATCAGGAAATGTGTTTTCAGGTGGGCGGGGCCTTCGAGCATTGTTCTCCTTTCAAAGTAACACAATACACTACAGACGTACTGCCACCTTACTGTATGAATATTACTGAAATAACAAAGAGCTGAACTGAAGCCCAAACCCTGGTGTTTGTCCAGTCTGAAACTCGCATTTTTCCATCAACTTCCTGGATCACCTGTTTGGATTAAACTAACACACTGATGTGCTGCAAACTAAAAACAGCTGAATGAGGACATAATGTAAATGTTGGTCATCATTCCTAAACCTCACAGGCTGCAATGCTCTGAAAACTTTGGCTACTTGATCATTAAAGCAGATATCTGATAATAACAGTCTGAAATGAACTTATATTGAACAGACTGAACCACAGTAATTCCATGATTATGTGCCAAGATAAAATCAGTGATGATATCCTCTTCAAACTACAATCTTTCTATCCTAAACTTTCATGATATTGAAAAGAAAAAGAAAAACTAAAAGCTCTGGTATTTGAGCTTTCTTTAGGGCTTTAGTGGTCTTGTTTGTTCTAAATGGGGATATCTAATGTCAAGCCAACCAGACAGGCAACAGGAAAAGGAGAAAATGAATCATTTTGATTCTTCTCATGTAAATGTTTTTCAGAGGTCCTTTGATAAATATGTTTTTAGCATGTTTAGCTTGTATACTTGAAACCTCAAAGATAGGACTGTATAAAACATGTGAGCCATCACAGAGTAGAAATAATCAACAACCAGAAGCAGCAACTACTGACTATCAATGGTTGAGCTTGCTGCAGTTTATAAAGAGAGGTGGGGGCTAAAGTCACTCCTCTACAGTAAGAACCTCCCATTTTAATCTAAGATAAGATAAGATAAACCTTTATTGCCCCAAAGGGAATTTGTCTTGTACTTGGAAGCAACATACAGTATAGCACAAACAGCACATACAGAAAACACACAAGACGTACATATGCAGACAAGACAGAATGAAAGACTAATAAATAAATATATAAAGAGCAAGAATTGGGCATTCCAGGTGCCTAGTACTGAGTACTCTGACTATAATCAGAGGAGACCAACACTGGTTAGAATGCAGGTGCAAGGAGCTGAGAGCTATAAGAGAGATGAGAACAGAGAAATGTGGGATCAGGAGGTTTTTGTATTGAGCAGCAGTGATATGTTACACTGTGGTAACTAGCAGCACAGAAGTAAACTGCACTGCTGTTCATGCTGAGTCCTTCAATTGTTAATGTGCAGGTTTCTCCTTTATTTGCACCTCCTTCAATCTTCACGTTCACTCCTTTCTCTACATTTTCAGCACCATAGCGAAAGTATCCAAGGAGCTGCAGGTGTGTGTTGGATTGCTTGTACCAAAGGATTTGGTTGTAGCTATCATCTTTGTGTGAGCAGTTCATTTTGACTGTTTGCTTCTCTTCTTTGTACAGATCAGGTGGAGTCTGGCTGACTCTGTCACTGAGAGAGGAACCTGTTGAAAAAAGATCAGCAAAAAGCATTATCAGCACTGATGAAACCAGAAAAGTGAAAGAGAGATTTATTTCTTTTCTAAAATCCTGATGCAGCATTAACCTTAAACAGAAATGTCTGAATTATTTTGAGGTTGTTACCTGAAAGCAGCATGTTAATAAAAGCAATGCAAAGAAGAAAGATGAGCATTTTCTGTTCTCCAGATGTTTGGTTATGTTGAAGAATTTAGTTTATTTCCCTTAATGCATCAGCAGTTATACTGATTTTTTCCAGCTTCTTTCTGAGTCAACCCTCCAACAGCATCACCAAACATACATGAAATCATCAGATGGGTGGTGTCACAGCTGTTCCTCCTCTTAGTTTTTATATTAGCATGAAGGTCTGATGCTGCCACCTAATGGATGGAAATTGTACAGATGTTTGGGCCTCTCAGATGTAATCCACACATGGGAAATGCTCATGACATTTTGTATTGAGTGATATCAGTAACAGTGATATGTTCCACTGTGGCAACGAGCAGCACAGAAGTAAACTGCACTGCTGTCTTTCAATAGTTAATGTAAACTGCATTTTTCCATAATCTTCCTGATCATCTACAACCCTTAAGCAACTGAATGATTTAAGGCTTCAGATATTTGCATTACTTCTGGTATGTGGTCGTAAAAGCAGATAACTGATAAATAACAGCTTTACTTTAACTTTTCTGTCCAAAATTCATTCATGCTGACCAGACTGAATTACTATAATTTCATGTTTTTATGCCTACAGACAAACACAATTCAGTTATATTAACTAATTCAAAACAATGGTGCACAGTCATGATTTTATATTATTACAATATCTAAATTTTGTTGACGTGAAACTGCAAAGATACCCACAAATGTTCATTATAAGATGATCGAATAATAATTGTCTGGATATCTTTAATCCTTTTGATAAATTAATGTAAGTATTTTGGGAAGGAAAAAAAACCAATGCATTTAAACTTTGTGTTTTGTTTTTCCATCTTTGGCCTCCTCACAACACTGCCAAGAATTGGGGGAGAAAAAAAATCATGAAGTGGGATTCTGTGGCATGGTAGGGGGGTCAAATTGGTGTCAAAATAGCAACATAACAATAACAACATAACATTGTCAGATTCCAGGGTTCCATGGTGCGCTGCAGGTGTTCAGATCTGTATCTGGATGCTGAGTTTTTGTATTGATTCAGGGGAAGTTGTTGCACTGTGCTGACTGGCAGCACAGAAATACACTGCACTGTCATTTACTGAAACATTTGAAATAGTCAGGTTTGAAAATGCTCTGCCATCTCCATCAAAGCTGATCTTTCCTTTTACGTCGTCCTCTGGATAGGGGAACTTCAGATTCAGATATCCCAGGAACCTCAGAGCTCTGTTTTTGTCTTGTTTGTACCAAAGGATGCGCTCAAAGCCAGACACATCGTGCGAACAGTGGATCTCACTGTCCACAGATTCATCAGGTTTCTTAATCATGAAAGGAGGTGTTTGGAGGACATTGTAGGCTTTAGAAGCACCTGTGAAGGAAAAAAAAGAACAGATGGGATTTTTTCTTATTTATATAGCAAGAAATTAGAAACTCTTTGAGGTCTTTTCATGGTGTAGCTACTCACCATTATTCACAGGCAGGTGAAGTAAGTGCAATATGAAGACCAGGAAGAACATGTTTATGGTATTTAGAGGTGCTTTCTCTTTATCTCCCTCTCTTTCTGAGATATGACCTTTTAGTTTACACTTTATAGGCAGAGGACGGGATTTTGTCAAAAGTGCAAGTGTTGGGCGTGAACATGTGTTTGTTTCCTCACTTTATTTGACCAGATTTGTCTCCCCCTGCTGGTGTTTGCGCCATGTTCAGGGACAATATACCCACCCACAAGTTGTCATTTGGGGTTTTGTCATCATTTAAGTATGTGTCATTCAAAATGGAGATAAAACAATCTTCCATACTTTATATCACCATTTATAAACCACCACAGAATTGTTTTATTGATGATTTTACTGAACTACTTTCAATTGTGTGCACTGCTTTTGACTGTTTAGTCATAACAGGGGACTTGAATGTCCATGTGGATGTGAAACTGCAGTAACAACTCTCGTGTCCTGTTTGCTACAGTAAACAGATTAACAAACCCTCCAGTTTCACTGCCTTTAGAACTCATTTCTACATCCAAGTGTAATGAGTTTGCAATATACTTTAATGACAAAGTTCAAGGCATTAAAAATGCCATAATTTCCACAACACAAATAACTACTCTGCAGCCAACTAGACACCTAGAGCTGACACATTTCACACCTGTTACTGACAAAACAGTCGAAGAGATCATCTGCTGTCTGAGTTCATCAACGTGCTGCCTTGATGAGTTGCCCACTAGATTCCTAAAGTCTGTGCTGAGCAGTTTGTTACCACAACTCGCTCATCTAGTCAACATCTCACTCCAGACTGGAACATTTCCAAAGGCCTTAAAAACCGATGTCATTAAGCCTCTTCTAAAGAAGAGCAATCTTGATGCCACAGTAGATACATTCTGTCACTGCATCGAACAGATCAGTGTGTGGATGCAAAACAATTTTCTCCAGCTAAACTCAGACAAAACTGAAATCATTGTCTGTGGCCCACATAAACAAAGAGAAAGTGTTATCAGTTATCTTGAGACTCTCTCTCTAAAACCTAATTATCAAGTTAGAAATCTCGGGGTTATATTGGACTCAGACCTGAACTTTAACAGCCATATTAAATCAGTAACATCAGCAGCTTTTTACCATCTAAAAAACATTGCCAGAATCAAAGGAATAGTGTCTAAACCAGACTTAGAAAGACTAATCCATGCGTTTTTCTCCAGCAGGTTAGACTACTGTAACGGCCTGCTCACTGGGCTCTCTAAATGGGCTGTAAGACAGCTGCAGTACATCCAGAATGCTGCTGCTCGAGTCCTGACTAGAACCAGGAAATACGACCATATTAGTCCAGTGCTCAGGTCTCTGCACTGGCTTCCTGTCGCTCAGAGAATAGACTTTAAAACAGCTCTGCTTGTGTACAAGTCTCTTCATGGTCAAGCGCCAAAGTACATCTCTGACATGTTAGAGCCATATGAACCAACTCGGGCTCTGAGAACCTCAGGGAGGGGTCTCCTGCTGGTGCCCAGAGTCAGGACTAAACAAGGTGAGGCTGCGTTTCAGTTTTATGCTCCTAAAATCTGGAACAGCCTTCCAGAAGATGTGAGACAGGCCTCAACTCTGACAATGTTTAAATCCAGGCTGAAAACAGTTCTATTTAGCTGTACATATGACACATGAAAGTATTTTATCTGCACTCTTCACTTTTAAAATAATTAATTAATGATTATTTTCTATGTTTTTTTATTTATTTGTTTTTATTTTATTGCCTTCTTGTGATTTTATGTAGCTGTAAGGCGCTTTGAATTACCTTGTGTACGAATTGTGCTCTATAAATAAAATTGCCTTGCCTTGCCTTGCCTTAATAATAATGAGCGTTTATCAGTTGAATGTTCCTTATTTCGGTGTGTTAGTAATACCATGACTTTTGGATTTCATGTTCATTCATTTCTTTTTCTCTCTTTCCCTCCACATTTGCTCCTGTTTTTGTGCTCTTCTGCTTGATCAGTGTGTGTCCTGAGTTCTGTTTGTGGATGTACTTTGATAACCTGCCCTGCCGTGTCTTTGCTTTCTTTGTCTTTCTCTCAGATAAATCCGATCCCTAGTTTAGTCTACGTCTGAGTCCGACACATTCCTTAACAGGACCTTGCTCGATTAGAGAAAAGGTGGGTGTTCATATCTCCACATTTAAATTTCTGATCGGGTTTAGATGAAAGACCAACATCAGCTGGAGAGGGTGATACAGGTGCACGGAGCTGGGAGCTGAACAGAAGAAGATGAAAGAATTCTATTGTTGAGAGGTTTTTGTACCGAGAAGCAGTGACACGTAGCACTGTGGTGACTAGCTGCACAGAAGTAAACTGCACTGCTGCTCGCAGTCAGCTCCTCAGTTGTTAATGTGCAGCTTTTGCCTTTAGTTGCACCCCCGTTTATCTCCACTTTCACTCCCGTCTCTTTTTTGGGTGGGTTGAGTAAATGTGCCTCCGCCCCTTCCGAACATTAACACCAATCAGCCAGCACCACACTCCTCCTTCTGTGTTTAGCTGTGGCTGTTGATCTGAGTGTGGTAGCTTTGTTATCTTAGAGACAAAGAGGAGGGAGGACGATGAATGTTTAAGGCTTTAAAGTCCTTCGGAGGCAGAATTTACAGAGAAGAACTTAAACTCTAGAAGATGATGGGTTTTTGCTTGAGCTCATTTAGTCAAAGAGTACTTCTGTCTCAGCGATAGAAATTTAAATGCTAGAAGAAAATACAAATAAAACAGTGAGAATGATGCATTGTGGTACGTTTGTTTGCTTGGCAGTGAATAAACTGAGCTGATGATGTCACATGCAGCCCTGGCAGGTAACAGAGGTGAACTCTCTCTGCAGACAGCATGGCTGAAACTCATCGCTCACAGTTCCATATCTGGGGTAAAGATATAATAAAATGTCCAGGATCTACCTTCTGTTGTTAAAAAGCTCTGCAATGCCTCCACCTTCACCCTAACCTCTCTGCCTGTAATCTCTTTCTGCTCAGATAGTCTGGCAATTATTTGGGCTTTGTTAAGGTCAATCATGCATTTCTAATTTTTATTCTTTTATGTTATGTTGTTGTTGTTGTTATGTTATTGTTGAGTGTTGTACTTTGTGAGTGAAGTTGTACCAGAGTCAAATTCCTTGTTTGTTTAGTCAAACCTGGCCAATAAAGCTGATTCTGATTCTGATTCTGATCAGCGTCTTCCACATGTGAGCAACTTTCCCAGTGGCGCAGTAACTCATCACAATAATCTTTCTGCAACACTTTTTAAACCAGCACTGAAAACAAAATTGTCAGTGTTTTCATAGAAAAGAGCTCATGAAAACATTCAAGAAGATAAGACAGGAAAAATATGACCAGTGCAATAAGTTTTACATTAGTTCTATTTGTAACACACTATGCATTTAATGAACCTGTCTATTTACATCATCAGTTCCACAAAGTTCAAATATTGTGTATTCAAACTATTTTACAGCATTTCAGTGAAAAACTAAACCTCAGCTGTTTCATTTATGCAAGAATTTTATTAATTATGTTGAAATTAGACACAACTTAACATGATAAAACTCGTGTTAAAATATCTTCTCTTTATAAGAGAAAGGAGCAGCATTGGTTAGAATGATTGTTGCAGGTGTGGGGGGGCTGTGAGCTGCAGTGATGCCATTGTTTGAAGAGGAGGTTTTTGCACTGAGGATCAGTCCCATGTGATGGAGAAGAGAATGATCACATGTTGAGCTTTGTGTTTCCATGACTGTATCTGGTATGGTTATGTCCTCTTCTCTGTCTGAGGAAAGGCTTTGATGTGGAAAACAAACACAACACACAAGCTTAGCCTGTCATTCACCAGTACACACCAGTGAGTGTGTGAGGACATACTGCCATCTAACAAAAGAAAAGAAGTTGCATTCCTGCAGCTGTTTACAGTCTTTTATTTCCTATGCTGCATTTAACTCCTCCGTGCATATGGAAGCAGTACCAGATGCCACCTTACAGGGATTATCTCTGATATCATTACATCAGTAACATGTATGCTTCTAACAGGACACACTTGCTTTTGTTTGCAGGTTAAAGTCACATCAGTTGATGCATTAACTTGAGGAAGACATAGTTATTTTTCCAATCTTAGTCCTCTTGTTCAAAAACACACAGATTTTGAATCAATACAAAGTTCCCGTGATATAGTTGGAACTCTCTTTGTCACCATCCTGCTAGATTCTGCTGCAGCAGATATTAAATCCAGAAGAAAGTGGAATTAGAAAAGGTGTGTGGTAGAAAGAGCTAACACAGCTACGGCAGCTATGATACAGAGATAAAAGAATAGCGCTGAGGAGGTTTCTGTATGAGGAGCAGGCATATGAAGCACTGTGGTAGCGAGCAGCACAGAAGTAAACTGCACTGCTGCTCAGATTCAGTCCTTCAATGGTTAAAGTGCAGTTCTGGCCTGTTCCTGCACCTCCAGCCATCTTCACCTTCAGTCCAGCTTCAGGATAACTGCTGTCTGTGTACATGTATCCCAGGAGTTGCAGCTGTCTTTTTTCTGATCTCTTATACCAGAGGATTTGATCGTAGCTCTGAATACTGTGAGAGCAGCTGATTCTGGCTGCTTCTCCTGGATTTGCCAGAATATGAAATGGAGTCTGGTGGACTTGATCACTGAGAGAGGATCCTGAGGAAAAAAAACAAAAGGGAATGCATTTCAATGGGAATGAAGTCATTCATGTAATAAGATCAAATGGAAGGAAAAAAGAAGCAAAATGACTATAGTTTTGAAATTTTTGTCATAAAAATTCTGATGTTATTACCTGAAACCAGAGCAGTGGTGAAAGTAAATAGTAATAGTACGGCATTCATGCTGTTGTGGTTGTTGTTTGGTTTGGTGATAGATTTCCTGTTGCTATGAGAAATATTCTCAGTGTCCCAGCAGCTGAACTGATCTCTCCTTTGAGGAAAGCCTCCTGTCAGCAAAATGAAGGTGTGCTCTGTGAGTGGGCGGGGTCACAGCAGCTACACAACTCAGCATCATATTCATCATGGAAGCCTCTGCTGCACCTCATCAAAGAACAGAATACAGGTGCAAGGAGCTGGGAGCCGTAGGAGATACAGAACAATGATGAGGAGGTTTGGCCCTGAGGAGCAGGGATATGAAGCACTGTGGTAACCAGCAGCACAGAAGGAAACGCACTGCTGCTCAGACTGAGGCCTTTAACTGTTAAAGTGCACGTCTGCTCTCTGTTTGCACTTCCATCCAGCGTCACATTCAGTCCGTTCTCTGGAACTCCGCTGTCTCCTGTCATGCATCCCAGAAGCTGCATCTGATTGTTCTTTGACTGTTTGTACCAGCGGATACGATTAGAGCTTTCAATTCTGTGTGAACAGCTGAATTCTGCTGCTTCTCCTGGATTTTTGAAGGTGTGAGTTGGAGCCTGGGTAATTTGGTCACTTAGAGAGGAACCTGTGGAAAAGACAAGAAAAACAGGCCACAATATATTAATGATGAGTCTTCATAAGTGAGAGAGCCAGGTTTAACTCTGGATTCAACTGGAACTGTTCTGTCTTTAATGATTGTGCAAGATAAATGTTTTTCTTGGAAAAGTGTGGTTGTAGAAGTCTAAAAAGCCTTTTCTTTACTTTACCTTAAACCAGGATGAGATGCAAGGACATGAAGCAGACAATGAGGACCATCATTCTGTGTTCACCTCAGTTTGTTCCTACTTCTGTATCAATGAGTGCTTCTGCAGAAAACCACAGTGGGTGGTGTTACTGCGCCCCCTCCTCTCCTGTCAGCTAAAACAAGGGTCCTGATTGTTGGTGAGACCGTTCTGTGTGATGTGTGGCAGCACCACACACCTCTGAGTCAGTGTCAGGGCTCAAAGACATGCTGTCAGCTCATCAGAAGGAGGAGTGACTTGCAATATTAATGGTAACACATAAAGAAGAGTGGATTTAATCTGACAGGATCAAACATGAAACAGCAAATCTCTATAAACTTGAGCTCATTGGTGTAATAAAGAGGGTAAATTCCCACCTGGTTAAACATGAAGTGTTTCTTCTGCATGTGTATCCTCAGTAATACAGAGGTTTGCTGTGAGGTTGGTTTTTGTGGAGCTGTACACCTGTGCTCTGTGAGAAACTTTCTTGTAATGTGACATTAAATTCATGACTAATGCCAGCAGCATAAATCTGTCTGTCCCTCCGCGGTGAGCTTTCTGTTGAGTCCTGCAGACTTTTATTCACACATGCACTAAGGTCTTAAGGTGTGTCACAACATTTGACACGCAGGTATCCAGAACCCATATTTCTACTGAATAAATAATCAGATATTTAATCAATTTTCTGAGAGAATGAAAATAAGATAATAATATGTAAAAGTCATGTTAGTGAAAACTTTTGAAAATAAATGCTGATCATAAAATGAACCAAATCAAGAACTTACACAGACTACATTTCAGTCAGGCAGAGAGAAGACCATTATATCTACTGTTTGTGATTCCTTCACTCCCAATTAAACTCATTTCTGCAAAAGCAAAACATCAGTTTAAACAGCTCTATGTATCCACATGTTTGTAAAGCCAACACAATTATTCATGATGAACTTAAATCCTTTTTCATTTTGTGTCGCATAAAAAGAAATGCAACCCTACAGGATGTGTTGGGGAACACTTCCCCCTACTGGATGAAATGAGCTCTCTGATCAGTCATTCAGTGGTGGTTTACTTGTTTCTCATGTTGTTATCAGCAGGGGAATGATTGTTACTGTCTGCAGCAGAGGAGGTTTCTGTTGTAGCTGGAGGCTTCATGCAGCACTGTGCATCGCTGGCAGCACAGAAATATACTGCGCTGTCCACAGACTGTCTCAGCTTTGGAATAACAAGAGATGACAGACTGCGGCCATCACCGGTCACATTATAGGAGGTTTTGAATGAATCTTCAACAGCTAGAGAAGAATAGCGAGCATAACCAATCAGAGCCATATCAGTTTCCCCAGGAGACTGTTTGTACCACTGCATCATATAAAAATTGGTGTTTGAATGGCTGCAGTTTATCTGGATCTCTTCTCCATGTCCTCTGATCACAGCAGTGGGAGTCTGTTGAACGCTGTTTGGTGAGAGTTCTACAGGATGAAAAAGAGAGCAAACAGGTTTAGAGCAGAGAATAACTTTTACTGAGGATGATTTGATTTAATGTTCCCTGTTAAACAGAACGGCAGAGCTGCTAAATGTACGAGGAGCCTGATCATGATCCCAGAGCAGAGAAAAACAAAAGGATACTGAGAAGTTCAAACTGAACAGAGCTGCCTGGATGGAAAGGAGGAGGAGGGATCAACACATGGGCGTCACATGTGATCAGTGGATCTGTGCAGCATCCTGCTGTGTGGGTTAACACAGGAAGAGGAGGCTTTAATGATGAGATCTTTATTTATTTGATGCCATTAACCGTGCTTAGATGCAGGTGTCCTCTTCTTCTGTGTGTTTATGTGCTGAATTCAATTTACTGGATGATTTCTTTCACATTAAAACATTTAGAATGCTCTTTTCAGGAAATGTGTTTGACATAAAGAACGTGTTTATTTGACTCTTTAAACGTGATGCTATGCATACTTTCTGCTCTCCTATCCATTCATTGATAAGAACAGAAAACTAAACATTTTGGAAGAGAATTTTCTCCATTTCATCATTGGGGTGTTTAAAATAAAGATGAATACAGGAACTCAGCGAGTACCTGGTCACTGTTGATACCGGCTCCTCTGAAAGTTACTGCCACTAATATCATGTATTTGCAGACCACCTGAACAGACTGACCCCTCCAGCAGCAACCAGGAGGTCCGATGGGACCCATAACTCCAACATGGAGCCGAAGCATCAGACAAACTGTTTCAGATGCTTTACAGCTTTTTGTTGAAAAGATTAATAGTTTTTGAAAAGTGTAGTTTTACACCATCAGGAACACAGAGCAGAAAAATGTTATTTGGATCTGTTCAGCAGACATATCACTGTTCCACTGAGGAGTCATAAACAGCCACTTGTCTCTCATATGTTTTTAATTGCTGTCACAAAGCATGAAGCAGCTGTGAAGAGAACATTGGATTTGGTGCTTGGATGTTCATACTATATTCATTTCCAGTATGCAGTACAGAAAAGGTCAATCAATACAAGGTCAATCAGAAATGAGAGTGATGAAAAGAAGGAGAAAATAATGACATATTTGATCTATAGAATTCAATGAGAGACTGAGCTCTGTTTTAAAAAGACATGGTGTTTGAAATATATCAAAATATATATGTGGAAAATATCCTGGACATGTCGTGTGCTCCCCCTTCAGGAACTGAAGACGTGATGTCTTTGGTTCACTGTGACACCAACAGCTGGGTTTTTGTGCAGCTCTTTGAGTCACCTGCATCACTGTGTTGGCTCACAGCACAGAAATACACTCCGCTGTCCTGAGGCTGCAGTTTCTTTACTGTCAGAGATCCAGTCTGAGCATCCTTCTTCTCTGCTGGAAATTTGTCCTCACTGAAGCCACTTTCATATCCATGAGGACTGTATGCTGTTGTAAAAACTATCTGCCTCATTCCCTCCCCTGGCAGCTGTTGGTACCAGTACATCTTGTCGTAAGTAGCATCCTTAGTGTGGCTGCAGTTCATCGTGGCAGACTGACCCTCGTTCTTCCACAGCAGAAGAGTCTGGGTCACATCACTCCCGTCAGTTAGACCTGCAGGAGTCAAAGTCACATTGTGTTACAGAAGCTCCAACAGCTCTTCTGTGTGCAGTTTAAAAAGAACAACATGAAATTATGATTATGAATTAAAAGACAAGAAAACTTCTTCTCCTTTCAGTCCTCAGCATCAGCATGTGCATAAAGTACCTGCAATACAGAGCAGAGCTGCAGAGAGTTTGATCAGAGCAGCTGGGATCATTATTGTGTTGGGAGAAGACTGAACTTGGAGATCACAGTCACTGTCAGTGTGTGTGATGGCAGCTCTGACATCACAGCACAGATATGAAGACTTGCATATGGGAGTGTCACATGACTGTGAGACATTGTGAGCTTGTACCTGAGCTCCCCCTACAGGAGAGCAGATAAATACAGATGGGAACAGTGTGCAGAGGTTTTTGTTCAGTGTTCACATGTGTTTGGATCACTGTGTTGACTCACAGCACAGAAATACCAGCCTTTATCTTCTGGCTGCAGATTCTTTACTGTGAATGTTCCTCTCTCAGCTTCAGTCTTGGTGGCTGAGAATTTGTCTTTGCTGAATTCTCCAAAGTCGTGATCTATTTTAGCTGTAGTTGTGAACACGATAAGTTTCATAGTTTCTCCAGGCAGTTGTCTGTACCAGTACATCTGGAAATAGCCTCCACCCTTTGTGTGGTTACAGTGTATTGTTGCATTTTCACCCTGCTGCTCCCACAGTATGGGAGTCTGGTAGACATCACTTCCATCAACATGACCTGTGAGTACAACAGAGAAAGTTACCACAAATGAGCATTTTACCAGTTAACGGTTTCACCGGTGCAGACACCATCTAACTGCTGAAATGAATCTGCTAATAACATACTACTTTACCTTTGATCCAGTGAGCAAGCACCAATAAGCTGAGGAGCCGATGTCTGATAGAGGTCATGCTGTAAAACTCAGGGTCTCAGTTACAGTATCTCACTGTGTAGTCACAGATATGAAGAGATGCAGGGAGGTGTGTCACTTCAAGGTGTGACCTTCTCTGATCCTGTGAACCAACAGGAGGCCACGTTTGTTTTGTGGGAGGAGCTTAACTGAAGTGAACACAGCTGTGAAACCAGGAAGATTAGACTGTGTGAAGTCTGAATCAGCTGATGGAGAAGTTCTGTTATTGACGTGCACACTTGTAACACTTTGAAATATTGGAATGAGCATTTTTCTGTCCTTAACAAATATTCAAACAAATTAAACGGAGGCGGGTTTGTGTGTGGTCGGTACAGGAGTTCGTCAGTGTCTTTGGACATGTTGACGGAGCTGATGGTGCTTTAAAGACAGAGGCAGATGTACTATTTGATATACTACAGATATAGATATACTATTTGGGGATTGTCACAGAACTTCTGAGCTTTTTGTCTATTTTGTTTGTTTCACTGTCTGCATATTCACCAGTTTTCTTCACCGTGAAGTTAAGTTTGTGAATGACTCACCGTTGGTGTAGAAGACATCTTAATTCACAATTAAACAATCGGTACCTGTGAGGAAATGATAAATAAGAAATATGAAGATCCTGTAGAAGTCTGACATGAGTGCAGTCACTCTGACGTCAGCAGTGAAACACAGGAGTGAAATCATGACAGGGTTTCTCCTTTTAACTGAACTGAGAGTGATTTCATGAGCCAACCGATGTGATGTCAAGAGAGGAGTGGCTTCCTTGTTAAGGCTCAAATCATGGTTCAAATGAGATGACTGAGGTTTAAAGAGCAATGAAGAAGATGAAGAAACTCCATCACTGTAACTGATGAAGTGGAAGGAGGGAGTGGCTTCACATATTCTTGCTACTGTAGATTGCCTTCCTGGATGTATAAATCGTGCTAAAGTGAGACACCAAGTTAAAGTGTACAGGAACAGTGTTACTGAAGTGAGCTACGAATGCATCAAACTGAAAGGCAACCACATAGCAGCTGCTTTGGGAGACCCTCTAAAAAAAACACCTGCAGAAAAAGACTTGTGTGCAGTTTTTGTAGAGTTCAGAGCGGATTTCTGTCATTGTGCTTCTCGTGCTGCACAGTAGTAAACTGCACTGTAATTCACTCCTGCATCTGAGATGTGCAGAGATCCATTCTTTGCTGCGTCTCCACCCAAATCTCCAGCGAGACTGAAACCATCTTTATATTTGTCTTCCATTGTGACAGTTTTGTAGTGCAAATATCCAATGAGTTTCATAGCTGTGTCTCCAGGTGACTGCTGGTACCAGAGCATCACTCTGTAGTCAGTTTTATTGTGGCTGCAGAAAATCTGCATTTTGTCACCAGGATTTCTGATGAGATCAGAGGGAGACTGACGGACCTCAAGACCCAGACTAACAGCTGGAAACAGAAAGACAATAGAACATTTTAGATAATGATAAATGGTAAATGTCATGAATTTAGTGATTTCAGACAAATGATCACCAGACAAGCAGCAGAGAAAGAGCAAACGGATCATATTGACTGTCCCAACATAAAGGTTACTCAAAAGTCAAAAAGGTAAATCAAACAATGTGTCACAGAGTTTAATCTCATCAAC
The DNA here is from genome assembly GCF_027942865.1 of Odontesthes bonariensis. Lineage (NCBI taxonomy): Eukaryota > Metazoa > Chordata > Actinopteri > Atheriniformes > Atherinopsidae > Odontesthes > Odontesthes bonariensis. The sequence goes on along the minus strand of NC_134522.1, from coordinate 24,301,606 downwards.
ACAGTGAGTGACCCAAATCCAACTGATGCTTTACTGATCTGACTAAAAACAAGGGAAGTCAACTCAGTATCAGCTGCTGACATCACACCAAGAGCTGGGAGGAGCTTGTTCAAGTACTAATTTAAACCCACAGATTCAGAAAATAAGTTAACTGTGAGTTTGTGTATGAGGGAGTGTTGGTTTGCAGGTGATGTGCACAGCTAGCTACACAGTAGTACCCTGCAGTGTGTTCAGCCTTCAGGTCCACGATGAACAGAGAGCCGTTCTTTGCCGTCTTCCCACTCAGATCTCCAGTTATATTAAAATGTTTTTCAAAAGACTTCTCAACTTCTGTGGTGCTGTGGTACACATGACCAATGCCCTGCAGAGCTTGGTCTGCAGGGCATTTCTGGAACCAGGACATTAGTCTGTAGTCAGTCTTTTCATGGCTGCAGACCAGCTGGATTTTGTCTCCAGGATTTCTTAAAACAGCTGGAGGTGTTTGGTCGACTTCAACTTCCAGATGAACACCTAGAAATAGAAAAAAAGAATTCCTGTAAATCTGCTGAAGGTATTGAAAAAGTGAGATTTTTTATCAGTGAGAGAGGCAAAGTAAAAGAGAAAGAGTCAGCCTGATAAAGGTGTGTCTTAGTGGACACACAAACAAGACTGGCTTTAACTTGTCGCTGCGCACTTATTCTTACAAACGCCCCGCCCCCTTTTTTATTATTCCTGGAGTATTCCTGGAGCTCCAGCACCATCTATTGGAAAGACATAAAAGTCAAACAGATTCCTAAGTGCATCCTGATGAACTGGCAACCGGTCTTTGTTCAGCTGCTCTCATTCATTTCCGTCTCTTTCCTGTGAAGAAATACACACCGCTGTTGTGAGGCTGCAGCTTTTTCACAGTCACAGCCCCGGTCTCAATGCTGTCTTCAGATTCCCCACTGAAAGCTGTGCACATAATGAGGGTTCTGGTCCTGGACGCTGCCTGTACCAGTACATCTGGCTGTGACCTTTACCTCTGGTGTGGCTGCACTTCATCTCCACTGAGTGGGAAACATAACTCCAGCTGATTTCAGGGTTCTGACTCACATCCTGACTGTGACCCGTGAGAGGAAAACAAAGAACTTTGATTACTTTTGCTCTGTTCCAAAAAGTTGCTTTGGGGATTGCATGCAAACATTTTAAATGGAAAAATCTAACAGTTATGATTAAAAATGATCATTTGAACAGATAATTGTGACAAATAAGAAATAAATATAAACATAAAATAACAAATGAAGCCTACACATCCCTTTTATCATGTGAACCTGAGCCGAGCTATAAAGATAGGACTAAAAATTGAAATATGTGAGCTATAATAGAGTATTAATATTCAACAATATTTGCAGCCTCTACTGACTATCAATGGTTGAGCTTGCTGCTGATGTATAAATAGAGGTGGGGGTTAAAGTCACTCCTCTACAGTAAGAACCTCCCATTTTAATCTCTGAGTATAATCAGAGGAGACCAACACTGGTTAGAATGCAGGTGCAAGGAGCTGAGAGCTATAAGAGAGATGAGAACAGAGAAATGTGGGATCAGGAGGTTTTTGTATTGAGCAGCAGTGATATGTTACACTGTGGTAACTAGCAGCACAGAAGTAAACTGCACTGCTGTTCATGCTGAGTCCTTCAATTGTTAATGTGCAGGTTTCTCCTTTATTTGCACCTCCTTTAATCTGCACATTCACTCCTTTCTCTACATTTCCAGTGCCTACATAGAAGTATCCAAGGAGCTGCAGGTGTGTGTTGGATTGCTTGTACCAGAGGATTTGGTTGTAGCTATCAATTTGGTGTGAGCAGTTCATTTCGACTGTTTGCTTCTCTTCTTTGTACAGATCAGGTGGAGTCTGGCTGACTCTGTCACTGAAAGAGGAACCTGTTGAAAAAGATCAGCAAAAAGCATTATCAGCACAGATGAAACCAGAAAAGTGAAAGAGAGATTTATTTCTTTTCTAAAATCCTGATGCAGCATTAACCTTAAACAGAAATGTCTGAATTATTTTGAGGTCGTTACCTGAAAGCAGCATGGTGATAAAAGCAATGCAAAGAAGAAAGATTAGCATTTTCTGTTCTCCAGATGTTTGGTTATGTTGAAGAATTTAGTTTATTTCCCTTAATGCATCAGCAGTTATACTGATTATTTCCAGCTTCTTTCTGAGTCAACCCTCCAACAGCATCACCAAACATACATGAAATCATCAGATGGGTGGTGTCACAGCTGTTCCTCCTCTCAGTTTTTATATTAGCATGAAGGTCTGATGCTGCCACCTAATGGATATAAATTACATATGTGGAGGCATCTGAGTTGTAATACACACATGGAAAATGCACATGAGGTTTTTGTATTGAGCAGCAGTGATATGTTACACTGTGGTAACTAGCAGCACAGAAGTAAACTGCACTGCTGTTCATGCTGAGTCCTTCAATTGTTAATGTGCAGGTTTCTCCTTTATTTGCACCTCCTTTAATCTGCACATTCACTCCTTTCTCTACATTTTCAGAGCCTACATAGAAGTATCCAAGGAGCTGCAGGTGTGTGTTGGATTGCTTGTACCAGAGGATTACGTTATAATTATCAACTTGGTGTGAGCAGTTGATTTCGACTGTTTGCTTCTCTTCTTTGTACACATCAGGTGGAGTCTGGCTGACTCTGTCACTGAGAGAGGAACCTGTGGAAAAGCACAAAGAAAAAAACACACAACATTATACGATGAAGGAGTTCTTAGAAACTAAGAAAAGGATCAATTTGCATTTTAAAAAACACAATTGAAGTAGATTTGGTTCATTACCTGAGACCCACATAAGATGAAAGGTTATGCAGAAGCCTGTGATGATCATGTGGTGTTTCATGGCTGAATCTAAGGACATCCTTGTTACTGCTGCCTTGTTTGCAGTTCAGCTGATTATTCAGCTTTCATGTCAGGGCTCTTATCCATCAGGAAATGTGTTTTTAGGTGGGCGGGGCCTTCGAGCATTGTTCTCCTTTCAAAGTAACACAATACACTACAGACATACTGCCACCTTACTGTATGAATATTACTGAAATAACAAAGAGCTGAACTGAAGCCCAAACCCTGGTGTTTGTCCAGTCTGAAACTTACATTTTTCCATCAACTTCCTGGATCACCTGTTTGGATTAAACTAACACACTGATGTGCTGCAAACTAAAAACAGCTGAATGAGGACATAATGTAAATGTTGGTCATCATTCCTAAACCTCACAGGCTGCAATGCTCTGAAAACTTTGGCTACTTGATCATTAAAGCAGATATCTGACAATAACAGGGTTTCTTTTTCAGTCTGAAATGAACTTATATTGAACAGACTGAACCACAGTAATTCCATGATTATGTGCCAAGATAAAATCAGTGATGATTTCCTCCTCAAACTACAATCTTTCTATCCTAAACTTTCATGATATTGAAAAGAAAAACAACAACTAAAAGCTCTTGTATTTGAGCTTTCTTTAGGGCTTTAGTGGTCTTGTTTGTTCTAAATGGGGATATCTAATGTCAAGCCAACCAGACAGGCAACAGGAAAAGGAGAAAATGAATCATTTTGATTCTTCTCATGTAAAAGTTTTTCAGAGGTCCTTTGATAAATATGTTTTTAGCATGTTTAGCTGGTATACTTGAAACCTCAAAGATAGGACTGCATAAAACATGTGAGTCATAGTGTAGAAATAATCAACAACCAGAAGCAGCAACTACTGACTATCAATGGTTGAGCTTGCTGCAGTTTCTAAAGAGAGGTGGGGGTTAAAGTCACTCCTCTACAGTAAGAACCTCCCATTTTAATCTCTGAGTATAATCAGAGGAGACCAACACTGGTTAGAATGCAGGTGCAAGGAGCTGAGAGCTATAAGAGAGATGAGAACAGAGAAATGTGGGATCAGGAGGTTTTTGTATTGAGCAGCAGTGATATGTTACACTGTGGTAACGAGCAGCACAGAAGTAAACTGCACTGCTGTTCATGCTGAGTCCTTCAATTGTTAATGTGCAGGTTTCTCCTTTATTTGCACCTCCTTTAATCTGCACATTCACTCCTTTTTCTACATTTTCAGAGCCTACATAGAAGTATCCAAGGAGCTGCAGGTGTGTGTTGGATTGCTTGTACCAGAGGATTATATTATAATTATCAACTTGGTGTGAGCAGTTGATTTCGACTGTTTGCTTCTCTTCTTTGTACAGATCAGGTGGAGTCTGGCTGACTCTGTCACTGAGAGAGGAACCTGTTGAGAAAAGATCAGCAAAAAGCATTATCAGCACTGATGAAACCAGAAAAGTGAAAGAGAGATTTATTTCTTTTCTAAAATCCTGATGCAGCATTAACCTTAAACAGAAATGTCTGAATTATTTTGAGGTCGTTACCTGAAAGCAGCATGGTGATAAAAGCAATGCAAAGAAGAAAGATGAGCATTTTCTGTTCTCCAGATGTTTGGTTATGTTGAAGAATTTAGTTTATTTCCCTTAATGCATCAGCAGTTATACTGATTATTTCCAGCTTCTTTCTGAGTCAACCCTCCAACAGCATCACCAAACATACATGAAATCATCAGATGGGTGGTGTCACAGCTGTTCCTCCTCTCAGTTTTTATATTAGCATGAAGGTCTGATGCTGCCACCTAATGGATGGAAATTGTACTGATGTTTGGGCCTCTCAGATGTAATCCACACATGGGAAATGCTCATGACATTTTGTATTGAGTGATATCAGTAACAGTGATATGTTCCACTGTGGCAACGAGCAGCACAGAAGTAAACTGCACTGCTGTCTTTCAATAGTTCATGTAAACTGCATTTTTCCATAATCTTCCTGATCATCTACAACCCTTAAGCAACTGAATGATTTAAGGCTTCAGATATTTGCATTACTTCAGGTATGTGGTCATAAAAGCAGATAACTGATAAATAACAGCTTTACTTTAACTTTTCAGTCCAAAATTCATTCATGCTGACCAGACTGAATTACTATAATTTCATGTTTTTATGCCTACAGACCAACACAATTCAGTTGTATTAACTAATTCAAAACAATGGTGCACAGTCGTGATTTTATATTATTACAATATCTAAATGTTGTTGACTTGAAACTGCAAAGTTACCCACAAATGTTCATTATAAGATGATCGAATAATAATTGTCTGGATATCTTTAATCCTTTTGATAAATTGATGTTAGTATTTTGGGAAGGAAAAAAAAACAATGCATTTCAACAGTGTGTTTTGTTTTTTCCATCTTTGGCCTCCTCACAACACTGCCAAGAATTGGGGAAAAAAAAAAATCAAATTGCATTAAGGTCAAATTGGTGTCAAAATAGCAACATAACAATAACAACATAACATTGTCAGATTCCAGGGTTCCATGGTGCGCTGCAGGTGTTCAGATCTGTATCTGGATGCTGAGTTTTTGTATTGATTCAGGGGAAGTTGTTGCACTGTGCTGACTGGCAGCACAGAAATACACTGCACTGTCATTTACTGAAACATTAGAAATAGTCAGGTTTGAAAATGCACTGCCATCTTCATCAAAGCTGATCTTTCCTTTTACGTCGTCCTCTGGATAGGGGAACTTCAGATTCAGATATCCCAGGTACCTCAGAGCTCTGTGTTTGTCTTGTTTGTACCAAAGGATGCGCTCAAAGCCAGACACATCGTGCGAACAGTGGATCTCACTGACCACAGATTCATCAGCTTTCTTAATCATGAAAGGAGGTGTTTGGAGGACATTGTAGGCTTTAGAAGCACCTGTGAAGGAAAAAAAAGAACAGATGGGATTTTTTCTTATTTATATAGCAAGAAATTAGAAACTCTTTGAGGTCTTTTCATGGTGTAGCTACTCACCATTATTCACAGGCAGGTGAAGTAAGTGCAATATGAAGACCAGGAAGAACATGTTTATGGTATTTAGAGGTGCTTTCTCTTTCTCTCCCTCTCTTTCTGAGATATGACCTTTTAGTTTACACTTTATAGGCAGAGGAACGGGATTTTGTCAAAAGTGTAAGTGTTGGGCGTGAACATGTGTTTGTTTTCTCACTTTATTTGACCAGATTTGTCTCCCCCTGCTGGTGTTTGTGCCATGTTCAGGGACAATATACCCACCCTGAGCAGTTTGTTACCACAACTTGCTCATCTAGTCAACCTCTCACTCCAGACTGGAACATTTCCAAAGGCCTTAAAAACCGCTGTCATTAAGCCTCTTCTAAAGAAGAGCAATCTTGATGCCACAGTACTGAACAACTACCGGCCCATATCAAACCTGCCATTCTGTGGGGGTCCCCCAGGGGTCAATCCTGGGACCCGTATTTTCAATCTGTACTTGCTTCCACTAGACCAGCTAATACGCAGCTATAATGTGTCCTACCACAACTATGCAGATGACACTCAGATCTACGTGTCACTGACGGCAGGAGAACACGGGCTTGTAGATACTTTGTGTCACTTCATCGAACAGATCAGTGTGTGGATGTAAAACAATTTTCTCCAGCTAAACTCAGACAAAACTGAAATCATTGTCTGTGGCCCACAGAAACAAAGAGAAAGTGTTATCAGTCACCTTGAGACTCTCTCTCTAAAACCTAATTATCAAGTTAGAAATCTCGGGATAATATTGGACTCAGACCTGAACTTTAACAGCCACATTAAATCAGTAACATCAGCAGCTTTTTACCATCTAAAAAGCATTGCCAGAATCAAAGTAATAGTGTCTAAACCAGACTTAGAAAGACTAATCCATGTGTTTTTCTCCAGCAGGTTAGACTGCTGTAACGGCCTGCTCACTGGGCTCTCTAAACGGGCTGTAAGACAGCTGCAGTACATCCAGAATGCTGCTGCTCGAGTCCTGACTAGAACCAGGAAATACGACCATATTAGTCCAGTGCTCAGGTCTCTGCACTGGCTTCCTGTCGCTCAGAGAATAGACTTTAAAACAGCTCTGCTTGTGTACAAGTCTCTTCATGGTCAAGCGCCAAAGTACATCTCTGACATGTTAGAGCCATACGAACCAACTCGGGCTCTGAGAACCTCAGGGAGGGGTCTCCTGCTGGTGCCCAGAGTCAGGACTAAACAAGGTGAGGCTGCGTTTCAGTTTGATGCTCCTAAAATCTGGAACAGTCTTCCAGAAGATGTGAGACAGGCCTCAACTCTGACAATGTTTAAATCCAGGCTGAAAACAGTTCTATTTAGCTGTGCATATGACACCTGAAAGTATTTTATCTGCACTCTTCACTTTTAAAATAATTAATTAATGACTATTTTCTATGTTTTTCTTTTCTTATTCTTTTATTTTATTGCCTTCTTGTGATTTTATGTAGCTGTAAGGCGCTTTGACTTACCTTGTGTACGAATTGTGCTCTATAAATAAAATTGCCTTGCCTTGCCTTGCCTTAATAATAATGAGCGTTTATCAGTTGAATGTTCCTTATTTCGGTGTGTTAGTAATACCATGACTTTTGGATTTCATGTTCATTCATTTCTTTTTCTCTCTTTCCCTCCACATTTGCTCCTGTTTTTGTGCTCTTCTGCTTGATCAGTGTGTGTCCTGAGTTCTGTTTGTGGATGTACTTTGATAACCTTCCCTGCCGTGTCTTTGCTTTCTTTGTCTTTCTCTCAGATAAATCCGATCCCTAGTTTAGTCTACGTCTGAGTCCGACACATTCCTTAACAGGACCTTGCTCGATTAGAGAAAAGGTGGGTGTTCATATCTCCACATTTAAATTTCTGATCGGGTTTAGATGAAAGACCAACATCAGCTGGAGAGGGTGATACAGGTGCACGGAGCTGGGAGCTGAACAGAAGAAGATGAAAGAATTCTGTTGTTGAGAGGTTTTTGTACCGAGAAGCAGTGACACGTAGCACTGTGGTGACTAGCTGCACAGAAGTAAACTGCACTGCTGCTCGCAGTCAGCTCCTCAGTTGTTAATGTGCAGCTTTTGCCTTTAGTTGCACCCCCATTTATCTCCACTTTCACTCCCGTCTCTGGATGTCCATCATTTACATTCATGTATCCCAGGAGCTGCATCCGACTCTGCTTTGATTGTTTGTACCAGAGGATACGTGTGTAGTCCTGAATATTGTGTAAACAGCTGATATTGGCCTTTTCTCCAGGTGTGCAGTACATCTCAGCTGGAGTCTGGTGGACTTGATCGCTGAGAGAAGAACCTGTTGAAAAGAAATATTAAAAAAAAAAAATGAAACTACATGGAAACACTTTAAGATAGGGACAGACAGGATTGCAAATGAAAAGAGAGACCTGTTACATATTGTGGGGGATAACTGATGTGATCCTTTGATTGAAATGAACAATTCTCTGCAGCCCAATTTCCAGCCAAAGAACCATAAACACAGCTTCTGGAAGAGCAAATAAAACTACATTACCTGAAACTAGCATGAGGTTAAAAGTTATGCAGAAGAAAAGGATCATGATGTTGAGTTTACTGAAGAATTTCAGCATCAGAACATGTGATGCCCTGTGTCTATAACAGCATAAACTGCGATGCTGATCTATCTCTGAATCTGAAGAAAGCTCAGACAAACAGAACCCTTTTTTGGGTGGGTTGAGTAAATGTGCCTCCGCCCCTTCCGAACATTAACACCAATCAGCCAGCACCACACTCCTCCTTCTGTGGTTAGCTGTGGCTGTTGATCTGAGTGTGGTAGCTTTGTTATCTTAGAGACAAAGAGGAGGGAGGACGATGAATGTTTAAGGCTTTAGAGTCCTTCGGAGGCAGAATTTACAGAGAAGAACTTAAACTCTAGAAGATGATGGGTTTTTGCTTGAGCTCATTTAGTCAAAGAGTACTTCTGTCTCAGGGATGGAAATTTAAATGCTAGAAGAAAATACAAATAAAACAGTGAGAATGATGCATTGTGGTACGTTTGTTTGCTTGGCAGTGAATAAACTGAGCTGATGATGTCACATGCAGCCCTGGCAGGTAACAGAGGTGAACTCTCTCTGCAGACAGCATGGCTGAAACTCATCGCTCACAGTTCCATATCTGGGGTAAAGATATAATAAAATGTCCAGGATCTACCTTCTGTTGTTAAAAAGCTCTGCAATGCCTCCACCTTCACCCTAACCTCTCTGCCTGTAATCTCTTTCTGCCCAGATAGTCTGGCAATTATTTGGGCTTTGTTAAGGTCAATCATGCATTTCTATTTTTTATTCTTTTATGTTATGTTGTTGTTGTTGTTGTTGTTGTTGTTGTTGTTGTTGTTGTTGTTTTTATGTTTTTGTTGAGTGTTGTACTTTGTGAGTGAAGTTGTACCAGAGTCAAATTTTTTGTTTGTTTAGTCAAACCTGGCCAATAAATCTGATTCTGATTCTGATCAGCTTCTTCCACATGTGAACAACTTTCCCAGTGGCACAGTAACTCATCACAATAATCTTTCTGCAACACTTTTTAAACCAGCACTGAAGAAAAAAAATGTCAGTGTTTTCATAGAAAAGAGCTCATGAAAACATTCAAGAAGATAAGAGGAAAAATATGACCAGAGCAATAAGTTCTATTTCTATTTCAGTTCTATTTGTAACACACTGTGCATTTAATGAACCTGTCTATTTACATCATCAGTTCCACAAAGTTCAAATATTGTGTATTCAAACTATTTTACAGCATTTCAGTGAAAAACTAAACCTCAGCTGTGTCATTTATGCAAGAATTTTATTAATTATGTTGAAATTAGACACAACTTAACATAATAAAACTCGTGTTAAAATATCTTCTCTTTATAAGACAAAGGAGCAGCATTGGTTAGAATGATTGTTGCAGGTGTGGGGGGGCTGTGAAATGCAGTGATGCCATTGTTTGAAGAGGAGGTTTTTGCACTGAGGATCAGTCCCATGTGATGGAGAAGAAAATGATCACATGTTGAGCTTTGCGTTTCCATGACTGTATCTGGTATGGTTATGTCCTCTTCTCTGTCTGAGGAAAGGCTTTGATGTGGAAAACAAACACAACACACAAGCTTAGCCTGTCATTCACCAGTACACACCAGTGAGTGTGTGAGGACATACTGCCATCTAACAAAAGAAAATAAGTTGCATTCCTGCAGCTGTTTACAGTCTTTTATTTCCTATGCTGCATTTAACTCCTCCGTGCATATGGAAGCAGTAACAGATGCCACCTTACAGGGATTATCTCTGATATCATTACATCAGTAACATGTATGCTTCTAACAGGACACACTTGCTTTTGTTTGCAGGTTAAAGTCACATCAGTTGATGCATTAACTTGAGGAAGACGTAGTTATTTTTCCAATCTTAGTCCTCTTGTTCAAAAACACACAGATTTTGAATCAATACAAAGTTCCCGTGATATAGTTGGAACTCTCTTTGTCACCATCCAGCTAGATTCTGCTGCAGCAGATATTAAATCCAGAAGAAAGTGGAATTAGAAAAGGTGTGTGGTAGAAAGAGCTAACACAGCTGCGGCAGCTATGATACAGAGATAAAAGAATAGCGCTGAGGAGGTTTCTGTATGAGGAGCAGGCATATGAAGCACTGTGGTAGCGAGCAGCACAGAAGTAAACTGCACTGCTGCTCAGATTCAGTCCTTCAATGGTTAAAGTGCAGTTCTGGCCTGTTCTTGCGCCTCCAGCCATCTTCACCTTCAGTCCAGCTTCAGGATAACTGCTGTCTGTGTACATGTATCCCAGGAGTTGCAGCTGTCTGTTTTCTGATCTCTTATACCAGAGGATTTGATCGTAGCTCTGAATACTGTGAGAGCAGCTGATTCTGGCTGCTTCTCCTGGATTTGCCAGAATATGAAATGGAGTCTGGTGGACTTGATCACTGAGAGAGGATCCTGAGGAAAAAAAACAAAAGGGAATGCATTTCAATGGGAATGAAGTCATTCATGTAATAAGATCAAATGGAGGGAAAAAAGAAGCAAAATGACTATAGTTTTGAAATTTTTGTCATAAAAATTCTGATGTTATTACCTGAAACCAGAGCAGTCGTGAAAGCAAATAGTAATAGTACGGCATTCATGCTGTTGTGGTTGCTGTTTGGTTTGGTGATAGATTTCCTGTTGCTATGAGAAATATTCTCAGTGTCCCAGCAGCTGAACTGATCTCTCTTTTGAGGAAAGCCTCCTGTCATCAAAATGAAGGTGTGCTCTGTGAGTGGGCGGGGTCACAGCAGCTACACAACTCAGCATCATATTCATCATGGAAGCCTCTGCAGCACCTCATCAAAGAACAGAATACAGGTGCAAGGAGCTGGGAGCCGTAGGAGATGCAGAACAATGATGAGGAGGTTTGGTCCTGAGGAGCAGGGATATGAAGCACTGTGGTACCCAGCAGCACAGAAGGAAACTGCACTGCTGCTCAGACTGAGGCCTTTAACTGTTAAAGCGCACGTCTGCTCTCTGTTTGCACTTCCATCCAGCGTCACATTCAGTCCGCTCTCTGGAACTCCGCTGTCTCCTGTCATGCATCCCAGAAGCTGCATCTGATTGTTCTTTGACTGTTTGTACCAGCGGATACGATTAGAGCTTTGAATTCTGTGTGAACAGCTGAATTCAGCTGCTTCTCCTGGATTTTTGAAGGTGTGGGTTGGAGCCTGGGTAATATGGTCACTTAGAGAGGAACCTGTGGAAAAGACAAGAAAAGCAGGCCACAATATATTAATGATGAGTCTTCATAAGTGAGAGAGCCAGGTTTAACTCTGGATTCAACTGGAACTGTTCTGTCTTTAATGATTGTGCAAGATAAATGTTTTTCTTGGAAAAGTGTGGTTGTAGAAGTCTAAAAAGCCTTTTCTTTACTTTACCTTAAACCAGGATGAGATGCAAGGACATGAAGCAGACAATGAGGACCATCATTCTGTGTTCACCTCAGTTTGTTCCTACTTGTGTATCAATGAGTGCTTCTGCAGAAAACCACAGTGGGTGGTGTTACTGCGCCCCCTCCTCTCCTGTCAGCTAAAACAAGGGTCCTGATTGTTGGTGAGACCGTTCTGTGTGATGTGTGGCAGCACCACACACCTCTGAGTCAGTGTCAGGGCTCAAAGACATGCTGTCAGCTCATCAGAAGGAGCAGTGACTTGCAATATTTATGGTAACACATAAAGAAGAGTGGATTTAATCTGACAGGATCAAACATGAAACAGCAAATCTCTATAAACTTGAGCTCACTGGTGTAACAAAGAGGGTAAATTCCCACCTGGTTAAACATGAAGTGTTTCTTCTGCATGTGTATCCTCAGTAATACAGAGGTTTGCTGTGAGGTTGGTTTGTGTGGAGCTGTACAGCTGTGCTCTGTGAGAAACTTTCTAGTAATGTGACATTAAATTCATGACTAATGCCAGCAGCATAAAGCTGTCTGTCCCTCCGCGGTGAGCTTTCTGTTGAGTCCTGCAGACTTTTATTCACACATGCACTAAGGTCTTAACGTGTCTCACAACGTTTGACACGCAGGTATCCAGAACCCATATTTCTACTGAATAAATAATCAGATATTTAATCAATTTTCTGAGAGAATGAAAATAAGATAATAATATATTAAAGTGATGTTAATGAAACCTTTTGAAAATGAATGCTGATCATAAAATGAACCAAATCAAGAACTTACACAGAGTACATTTCAGTCAGGCAGAGAGAAGACCATCATATCTACTGTTTGTGATTCCTTCACTCCCAATTAAACTCATTTCTGCAAAAGCAAAACATCAGTTTAAACCGTTCTATGTATCCACATGTTTGTAAAGCCAACACAATTATTCATGATGAACTTAAATCCTTTTTCATTTTGTGTCGCATAAAAAGAAATGCAACACTACAGGATGTGTTGGGGAACACTGCTCCCTACTGGATGAAATGAGCTCTCTGATCAGTCATTCAGTGGTGGTTTACTTGTTGCTCATGTTGTTATCAGCAGGGGAATGATTGTTACTGTCTGCAGCAGAGGAGGTTTCTGTTGTAGCTGGAGGCTTCATGCAGCACTGTGCATCGCTGGCAGCACAGAAATATACTGCGCTGTCCACAGACTGTCTCAGCTTTGGAATAAAGCAGAGAAAAACAAAAGGATACTGAGAAGTTCAAACTGAACAGAGCTGCCTGGATGGAAAGGAGGAGGAGGGATCAACACATGGGCGTCACATATGATCAGTGGATCTGTACAGCATCCTGCTGTGTGGGTTAACACAGGAAGAGGAGGCTTTAATGATGAGATCTTTATTTATTTGCTGCCATTAACTGTGCTTAGATGCAGGTGTCCTCTTCTTCTGTGTGTTTATGTGCTGAATTCAATTTACTTGATGATTTCTTTCACATTAAAACATTTAGAATGCTCTTTTCAGGAAATGCGTTTGACATAAAGAACGTGTTTATTTGACTCTTTAAACGTGATGTTGTGCATGCTTTCTGCTCTCCTATGCATTCATTGATAAGAACAGAAAACTAAACATTTTGGAAGAGAATTTTCTCCATTTCATCATTGGGGTGTTTAAAATAAAGATGAATACAGGAACTCAGCGAGTACCTGGTCAGTGTTGATACCGGCTCCTCTGAAAGTTACTGCCACTAATATCATGTATTTGCAGACCACCTGAACAGACTGACCCCTCCAGCAGCAACCAGGAGGTCCGATGGGACCCATAACTCCAACATGGAGCCGAAGCATCAGACAAACTGTTTCAGATGCTTTACAGCTTTTTGTTGAAAAGATTAATAGTTTTTGAAACCTGTAGTTTTACACCATCAGGAACACAGAACAGAAAAATGTTATTTGGATCTGTTCAGCAGACATATCACTGTTCCACTGAGGAGTCATAAACAGCCACTTGTCTCTCACATGTTTTTAATTGCTGTCACAAAGCATGAAGCAGCTGTGAAGAGAACATTGGATTTGGTGCTTGGATGTTCATACTATTGTCATTTCCAGTATGCAGTACAGAAAAGGTCAATCAATACAAGGTCAATCAGAAATGAGAGTGATGAAAAGAAGGAGAAAATAATGACATATTTGATCTATAGAATTCAATGAGAGACTGAGCTCTGTGTTAAAAAGACATGGTGTTTGAAATGTATCAAAATATATATGTTGAAAATATTCTGGACATGTCGTGTGCTCCCCCTTCAGGAACTGAAGACGTGATGTCTTTGGTTCACTGTGACACCAACAGCTGGGTTTTTGTGCAGCTCTTTGAGTCACCTGCATCACTGTGTTGGCTCACAGCACAGAAATACACTCCGCTGTCCTGAGGCTGCAGCTTCTTTACTGTCAGAGATCCAGTCTGAGCGTCCTTCTTCTCTGCTGGAAATTTGTCCTCACTGAAGCCGCTTTCATATCCATGTGGAGGAGAAGGAGTGGTGAAAACTATCTGCCTCATTCCCTCCCCTGGAAGCTGTCTGTACCAGTACATCTGGTAATAGTCAGCACCCTTTGTGTGGTTACAGTGTATTGTTGCATTTTCACCCTGCTGATCCCACAGTATGGGAGTCTGGTAGACATCACTTCCATCAACATGACCTGTGAGTACAACAGTGAGAGTTTCCAGAGGTGAACATCTTAATAGTTGACAGTTCCAGAAATATTTTCCTCTTCTAACTGCTGAATACAATCTGCTGATGTCACTGTACTTTACCTTGTATCCAGAGTACAAGCACCAACAAGCTGAGGAGACCCTGTCTGATAGAGGTCATGTTCTAAAGACGAGAGTCTCAGTTATCTTTCAGTGCAGTCACACAGATATGAAGAGATGCAGGATGGTGTGTCACTGCAGCAGTGACGTCTAATTGTGTCATCTGAGCAGAAGGCTATATTTCTCATCTGTGATGGGTTGAGCTGTTGAATTGTGAGGGATGAGGATGAACATGAAACATCAGTCAGCTCCTTAAGAAATTTTGTGAAGTGATTATTTCTGAGCACATTTTTTGGCATGTATCAAGGCTCCGTACTCGGACCTATTTTATTAGATTTTTTTGCAACATTGTAATTCAGACCACATCCCTGCACCAAGTAAGCCACTTACATGGCCTCTGGTATCCCTGCTATACAGATGATATCCAACTGTCACACTCAATCTTGACCCATAACAACACGATTACAGCGCAAACCTCAGCTTGTCTCTCTGACATCACCACATTGATGAAGGAACTCCACCTTCAACTAAGACTCTCTGACACTGATCTGTTGGTCATAGGCCAGATAATCATTTGTCCAGTGGAACATCTGATAAAAAATTCCAATTCAGCTATTTTCCAACAAACATGGTGAGAAACCCTGGAAAAACGAGGCTGTGCTTGATTTAGCGGTACGGCCCATGGTCATCTCTCACCTCGACTGTTGCAGTTCTACTCCAACAGGCGTCTCAGCATGCACAGGGAAACACCTACAAATGGTACAGAACCTGGTCAACATCAAAATAACAAATGCCACTCCACTACTCACTGAATTCCACTGGCTACCCATGGCAGCCCACATCACATTCAAGTTATTAATGCTTCCTACAGTGTTCCTAGACTCAATGTTTCCCAATCCCTTGGTTTTGTAATCTGACTCACAGATTGTCTGATTTTGACTCCTGCCTTGAGCACAAAGAGGTCTAGAGCTCCCCCTACAGATAGATAAAGACGGTGATTTCCTCATTTTGCCATGTGACACCAACAGCTGGGTTTTTGTGCAGCTCTTTGAGTCACCTGCATCACTGTGTTGGCTCACAGCACAGAAATACACTCCGCTGTCCTGAGGCTGCAGCTTCTTTACTGTCAGAGATCCAGTGTGAGCATCCTTCTTCTCTGCTGGAAATTTGTCCTCACTGAAGCCGCTTTCATATCCATGTGGAGGAGATGTAGTGGTGAAAACTATCTGCCTCATTCCCTCCCCTGGCAGCTGTTGGTACCAGTACATCTGGAAGTAAGAAGCATCCTTAGTGTGGCTGCAGTCCATCGTGGCAGACTGACCCTCGTTCTTCCACAGCAGAAGAGTCTGGTTCACATCACTCCCGTCAGTTAGACCTGCAGGAGTCAAAGTCACATTGTGTTACAGAAGCTCCAACAACTCTTCTGTATGCAGTTTAAAAAGAACAATATGAAAATATGATTATGAATTAAAAGAGAAGAGAACTTCTTCTCCTTTCAGTCCTCAGCATCAGCATGTGCATAAAGTACCTGCAATACAGAGCAGAGCTGCAGAGAGTTTGATCAGAGCAGCTGGGATCATTATTGTGTTGGGAGAAGACTGAACTTGGAGACCACAGTCACTGTCAGTGTGTGTGATGGCAGCTCTGACATCACAGCACAGATATGAAGACTTGCATATGGGAGTGTCACATGACTGTGAGACATTGTGAGCTTGTACTTGAGCTCCCCCTACAGGAGAGCAGATAAATACAGATGGGAACAGTGTGCAGAGGTTTTTGTTCAGTGTTCACATGTGTTTGGATCACTGTGTTGACTCACAGCACAGAAATACCAGCCTTTATCTTCTGGCTGCAGATTCTTTACTGTGAATGTTCCTCTCTCAGCTTCAGTCTTGGTGGCTGAGAATTTGCCTTTGCTGAATTCTCCAAAGTCGTGATCTATTTCACCTGTAGTTGTGAACACAATAAGTTTCATAGTTTCTCCAGGCAGCTGTCTGTACCAGTACATCTGGAAATAGCTTCCACCCTTTGTGTGGTTACAGTGTATTGTTGCATTTTCACCCTGCAGCTCCCACAGTATGGGAGTCTGGTAGACATCACTTCCATCAACATGACCTGAGAGTACAACAGTGAGAGTTTCCAGAAGTGAACATCTTAATAGTTGACAGTTTCAGAAATATTTTCCTCTTCTAACTGCTGAATACAATCTGCTGATGTCACTGTACTTTACCTTGTATCCAGAGTACAAGCACCAACAAGCTGAGGAGACCCTGTCTGATAGAGGTCATGTTCTAAAGACGAGAGTCTCAGTTATCTTTCAGTGCAGTCACACAGATATGAAGAGATGCAGGATGGTGTGTCACTGCAGCAGTGACGTCTAATTGTGTCATCTGAGCAGGAGGCTACATTTCTCATCTGTGATGGGTTGAGCTGTTGAATTGTGAGGGATGAGGATGAACATGAAACATCAGTCAGCTCCTTAAAAGATTTGGCTAAGTGATTATTTCTGAGCACATTTTTTGGCATGTATCAAGGCTCCGTACTCGGACCTATTTTATTTGATTTTTTGCAACATTGTAATTCAGACCACATCCCTGCACCAAGTTAGCCACTTACATGGCTTCTGGTATCCCTGCTGTGCAGATGATATCCAACTGTCACACTCAATCTTGACCCATAACAACACGATTACAGCACAAACCTCAGCTTGTCTCTCTGACATCACCACATTGATGAAGGAACTCCACCTTCAACTAAAACTCTCTGACACTGATCTGTTGGTCATAGGCCAGATAATCATTTGTCCAGTGGAACATCTGATAAAAAAAAACTCCAATTCAACTATATTCCAACAAACATGGTGAGAAACCCTGGAAAAACGAGGCTGTGCTTGATTTAGTGGTACGGCCCATGGTCATCTCTCACCTCGACTGTTGCAGTTCTACACCAGCAGGCGTCTCAGCATGCACAGGGAAACACCTACAAATGGTACAGAACCTGGTCAACATCAAAATAGCAAATGCCACTCCACTACTCACTGAATTCCACTGGCTACCCATGGCAGCCCACATCACATTCAAGTTATTAATGCTTCCTACAGTGTTCCTAGACTCAATGTTTCCAAATCCCTTGCTTTTGTAATCTGACTCACAGATTGTCTGATTTTGACTCCTGCCTTGAGCACAAAGAGGTCTAGAGCTCCCCCTACAGATAGATAAAGACGGTGATTTCCTCAGTTTGCCATGTGACCAACAGCTGGGTTTTTGTGCAGCTCTTTGAGTCACCTGCATCACTGTGTTGGCTCACAGCACAGAAATACACTCCGCTGTCCTGAGGCTGCAGCTTCTTTACTGTCAGAGATCCAGTCTGAACATCCTTCTTCTCTGCTGGAAATTTGTCCTCACTGAAGCCGCTTTCATATCCATGTGGAGGAGATGGAGTGGTGAAAACTATCGGCCTCATTCCCTCCCCTGGCAGCTGTTGGTACCAGTACATCTGGAAGTAAGTAGCACCCTTTGAGTGGTTACAGTGTATTGTTGCATTTTCACCCTGCTGCTCCCACAGTATGGGAGTCTGGTAGACATCACTTCCATCAACATGACCTGTGAGTACAACAGAGAAAGTTACCACAAATGAGCATTTTACCAGTTAACGGTTTCACCGGTGCAGACACCATCTAACTGCTGAAATGAATCTGCTAATAACATACTACTTTACCTTTGATCCAGTGAGCAAGCACCAATAAGCTGAGGAGCCGATGTCTGATAGAGGTCATGCTGTAAAACTCAGGGTCTCAGTTACAGCATCTCACTGTGTAGTCACAGATATGAAGAGATGCAGGGAGGTGTGTCACTGCAAGGTGTGACCTTCTCTGATCCTGTGAACCAACAGGAGGCCACGTTTGTTATGTGGGATGAGCTTAACTGAAGTGAACACAGCTGTGAAACCAGGAAGATTACACTGTGTGAAGTATGAATCAGCTGATGGAGAAGTTCTGTTATTGACGTGCACACTTGTAACACTTTGAAATATTGGAATAAGCATTTTTCTGTCCTTAACAAATATTCAAACAAGTTAAACGGAGGCGGGTTTGTGTGTGGTCGGTACAGGAGTTCGTCAGTGTCTTTGGACATGTTGACGGAGCTGATGGTGCTTTAAAGACAGAGGCAGATGTACTATTTGATATACTACAGATATAGATATACTATTTGGGGTTTGTCACAGAACTTCTGAGCTTTTTGTCTATTTTGTTTGTTTCACTGTCTGCACATTCACCAGTTTTCTTCACCGTGAAGTTAAGTTTGTGAATGACTCACCGTTGGTGTAGAAGACATCTTAATTCACAATGAAACAATCGGTACCTGTGAGGAAATGATAAATAAGAAATATGATGATCCTGTAGAAGTCTGACATGAGTGCAGTCACTCTGACGTCAGCAATGAAACACAGGAGTTAAATCATGACAGGGTTTCTGCTTTTAACTGAACTGAGAGTGATTTCATGAGCCAACCGATGTGATGTCAAGAGAGGAGTGGCTTCCTGTGGCTGTAAACCAGACTGATGGCTCCCATTGCTGCTGCAGTTATCCATCATTTACCTGCATTCTTAAACTTTTGCTTTTTCAGAAAACATGAAAAAGGCTCATTACATGAAATGACATGAAACCTAAGATTTAATCCCCCTTTTCTTTTTCTTGGCAAACTTCATTACATTAGAAATTCTGTTTGTCTAAAGGATCTAGCATTTATACCCTCACACCCCATTATAATAAAACCACTTCAGCAGGTGTCCCAGAGCAGTTTTTTTCATTTCTTAAAATTCAAAACTACTGAAGTTGATAAGTCGTGTGCAGTTTTTGTAGAGTTCAGAGGGGATTTCTGTCATTGTGCATCTCGTGCAGCACAGATGATTTGTTTAAAAGCCTTTAAAAAAACAAAACACATAAAACTATGTTTCACAGAGTTTTGCAGATGTTGATACAGTCAGAAAAGTCTCAGCAACTATACTTGTGTTAAGGCTCAAATCATGGCTCAAATGAGATGAGTGAGGTTTAAAGAGGAATGAAGAGGATGAAGAAACTCCATCACTGTAACTGATGAAGTGGAAAGAGGGAGTGGCTTCACATATTCTTGCTACTGTAGATTGCCTTTCTGGATGTATAAATTGTGCTAAAGTGAGAAACCAAGTTAAAGTGTACAGAAACAGTGTTACAGAACTTCTTACTTCTGTAAGAGTGCATACCAATGGCATTGGTATGCACTCTTATATTAGAGGGAAAGGAATAAATGAAAGTTTAAACTGGACGAGTCCAGTAACATTAATTTGATTAAACTATGCAGAAGTACTTAAACGGAAAAAAAAAACCGTATGGAATAATAATGAAACAGGAAAACGATAGTGAGAAGAGTCCGACACAATAGTAATATGTGTGCCCTGTCTTTGGCATTGGCACCCATAATAAGCTTTGACTAAACCTTAAGGACTGTTGTCTTTTCCTATGCAAGAAAATCTATCGTGACTGAAAAAAGAAAAAGAAAGAAGCTATTCATTTGTGGTCACATGCTTACCGCAGTGAATCACCACACAGGGCAATGCATGGGACATCATCTGTATAAAGTGGACCACAAGGCTGTGTTGTTATTGAAGCTTTGATGATCATTACTTAAACAAATTGCTCCTGTGATATCTGAATGGACCTATAGGCAAATAAAACCTGTAATAAATATACCAGTAACATACCAGAAATATCGTGCCCATCCCCGTGATTCTCAGCAGTGTGGACACAAGATATGAGGGTCCTTCTAAGAGTGAAGGACTTCTGAACATATCAGTCATCTTTTTTGCTGCTGTTACGGTGGGATTTGCGACTCACAAATGAACATAAATGTATGTTTTAAATAAACCAACAAACCAACAATAGGCACACACATATGAACATTATGTTACATAGTGTCCAGTAGTAATCACTATAGGTCAAGGCTGAACCTCTTCAGTGGATGCTCTGAACAATTGGATCTTTTTTTCTCTCCTTAACCAGATGTGCATAATGAACTTTGTGGTATGTTATGATCATCTGACTGATCTGTTTCCTCCTCATTGTTATCTTTGCTACCATGATCACCGCTTTACATTTATATTTAGTCTTTTTACGATCAGTCAACCTGCTCTCTTTGCAGTTGTGATTCGGGATGTTTGTCCAGTGAACATCAATGACTATTGTAAGTCAAACACTCATATTCCCATATTGCAAGTGCTCGTGTCCGTGGCACCTTCTGCTATTATAGCAGGCAGTGTTGTCATTGCAAATTTCACTTGTATATTACTAGTGGAAGCACCACTGATGAATGTCCATAAAAAAAACAATATCAGAGACACCACCTATACCATAATACTTATAGTGTGCTTGACCTTTTCTGTCCTTTTCTGTCCCATTAGGACAAAAAGGAACCTAAAAGAAGCCAATAAACACACAACTACTGAAAGGAATAGCTAGGATCCAGGAATCATTGATTTTTTTTTGTTAATGAACATCTCTGTTTTTCTGGCTATATGTTCCAGACAGGAACAGCATTACCTAACCTTTACATGCCAGCCATTTTGTTATGCCCTTACCAGAACTTACAATCCAGTAACTAGTCATTTTGTAGGATATGTTAAAACGTGTGCTAACTTCTTTTTATTGGTTGGAATAAAGAAGGTAAGCAGTTTCTTTAAAAGCAGTCTCAGAAAGACCCAACACAGAATACGACACCAGAAACAAGCAAATTACCTTGTGCTTATCTTTCAAATTGTTCCATTCTTTTCTGCCTGTTTGGGGGTAATGGGCAGCTCACTGCAATTTGTGATTGTCTCCTGGTCAAATTCACCTCACCACCTCTGTAGACATATAATAGACATACAATACATATATAGTAGACATATAAGACCAGCATTCAAAGCTAATACTAGTATATGCTTGTGGACGAATTGTGCCAGCCAGTAAAAGGTTTTAACGGGCTACTTGCCTCTCAGTCAAATCCTGGGTTTCCTATGAGCACCCTTAATTAAAATGTAGTGTACATTTTAATTCCATTTTAACAAGTGCATATAATAGGAAACAATTGCAAGCAAACAACCCATTTTTATTGATACAGGCAGCTCAGCTCAGGTCAGCAACATCTGAATAAAAAAAATGTAAATACACTGAACTTATTGATCAATGGATCAATAATATGCCATTGATCGATTAACAGTAGAGAGCCCTGATGAAGACATAAGACAAATATGTTTTATGAATTCTTCTGATATTTAAAAATAAGAATTGAAAGAGATGCGCTTTCTGTCTCGCACAATGTTGTTTTGAGACAAGACCCCGATTAACCGCCTCTGAAAACAGTTCTAAGTTTAAAATAGGTCATGTCTGCAAATAAATGGCAACAAGTGCACAAATGCCAATAAAAGCTGTGATACAAATCCCCATCAGATCGGCTCCTGACATTTGGACCACATCTGGCCCACACCACACTTGCCAATGCCGTAACTGGAAGTGCCAAAAGTAGCCCAGATTGGGCCCTAACGTATCTGTTAACTGGGCTCTACCGTGAGTCAACCATCTTGTGGTGGCGTTCAGAATTTCAACTGAAACTTCTCATTCACGACATAGTGCATAACATACAGAGGGGAGATATGTTCACTACATGGGTTCAAAGAGGATATCATGCATTGCACCCTGAAGCCAGGAGCTGATTGAGAGCGCACTAGTTAACACTAGCTGGAGCCAAAATCTACGGCTCAATGCAATTGTTTTCTTACCCATTGCAAATGCCTGGTGAGAAATAATACCCCTCAAACGTTTCAACCATGTAGAGGCTCATCTCTTTTGCCTGACACCTGGTATTTATTTGTAAAATATGCACATGAACCATTCTTAAAACTGAGTAAGTTGTCATGAAACCCATTTAATAAGTAATAATAAATGCATCTGAGCTACAACATTGTGGACACTGAGACTGGAAAGAAACAAAAAAAGGAAATTCAAACCGATATTATATGTTGAAACATTTTTATTTTAATTGTTGGATATACACACACACACACACACACACATATAAAACACTGAGATCAAACAGCTAAATGTGTTCAGCAAAAGGCTTCTTTGGTTTCCCTGCAGTATGGACTGGTACATGAGGCATTCCTGCCCACATCAACAGTTTCATACAATGAATCTCAACATAACCTTCAGTTCTTTTTTGCATTTCAAGTTTGATTGTTTTTTTGGGAGGCAATAATGTATTTTTTAACAGCATAATTTCACTTTGGGATCATTCTATTGAATGGTATATTGATATTCTGAACAAAACAATACCTTTCAGATCATCATGACTGATTCTTTTTATTTATTTATTCATGTGAATCACTGATCATTCACTATTTTCCTGCAATAGCTGTCACCCTAATGAAGGAATGTTCTATTCTATTCTGTTCTATTCTATTCTATTCTATTCTATTCTATTCTATTCTATTCTCTAGAATTCTAAGTCCTCTGATTGCTTGATGACTTTTTACTCTGACAGAACATTTCACCCAGGCTTATACATACACTTACATTTACTTTTATAGAAGTAACATCTTAGACACCATAATGACAAAACAAAGTGAAGACTTGATTCTTAGAATTTTTTGTTTTTAATTGTTGTATTTTTATTGTTGTTGTCATAAATAATGACTTTGTTTTTTATCTTTTTGCTGAAAAGGAAATCATTTTCAAATTTCGTTAGATTAGATGAAGGCCTGATATGCTGCATAAGAAATTTAAGAATGAAAAAAAAATTAAAAGTTAGTTTAAAAAAATATATGAAAAGAAAGGAAAAGAAAAAGAAGAAAAAAAAAGAAAAAAAAGAAAAGAAAAGGAACTTTATGAACCAGTCATCTTTATGTTCTTCCTCAAAAACATGACGGCTCTTTCCAAAGATGTTCCAATCCTGGAGAAAAACCTCTCTATCTTGGTCTTCTTTTTGGGCAGTAATGTCAGAGGGCCCCTGTTTTATCATTGTGACCAGTCTTTGCTGTGTGGTCACAGCGGATTTTTCGGGTTCGGGAGAGTCTGGTATACACCCCGGTAAAATGAAGTCGGACGGTACGTTGGATGTTGACTCATGCTCTAACTTTAAAATAAATTTTTTGTCCGGTCTCTCGAATGACTTTTTCAGATCCTTCTCCATGCTGTCAAAGTGCTTCTTGAAGATAATTTACTCTCTCTTCTATCTCTTCCTCTGTGAGTTTGGTCAAATGTCGGGCATCTTCACAACTGTCTTGTGGTGCATTGAGACAGCTGGAGATACTTTTAGGCAAGGAATCTCCAAGGTCTGCTCTTATTGGTGTCGACCTAGAATCTGCCCCATCTGTATTTTCTTGAGAGCCCTGCTGAATTTTGGGAAGCAAGACTCTCAAGAGGACTGTTGACACCGTCTGTACGATGTCTGCTAACATCCCTGCAAGAATGGCTTGCATTTCCAAATTGAAGGTTCCACTTACCAGCAAGGCCCACTGGGCTGCTGTAACTTTTTCCAGATGTCTTTTAACAATTGGTAGGAGATTTTCCTCTGTAATTGGTACGGTGTCCATTTGCGTCCTAGTTTGTTCCATTTTTGTGATCTTTCCTCTTCTCTTTCGGTGTGAAATAAAATTCTCTTAAGCTGTCCGTGCAATAGGTCTGAAATATAGTTACATGTGTAACAGGGCCTGTTACTTTCGTCTGCGGCACAGTGCGTCATTCAATGTGCGTCAGAACGGCGCTCTCTGATGTTCTTTGTGACGTCATTGACGTCGATGTGCTTCAGAGCTTAATCATTTTTAGATTAGATGGAAGGCGTGATATGCTGCATAAGAAATTTAAGAATGAAAAAAAATTAAAAGTTAGCTTGAAACAAAATGTGAAAAAGAAAAGGAACTTTATGAACCAGTCGTCCTTAAGTTCTTCCTCAAAAACACGACGGCTCTTTCCAAAGATTTTCCAATCATGGAGAAAAACCTCTCTATCTTGGTCTTCTTTTTGGGCAGTGTTATCACGTTTAGCTGGTATTTGAGGGTTATAATCAGAATTTTGTCAAAATACGCACTGTCTGGTGCCATTGCTTTATCCAGTAGATTTAGCGGTGAGCCAAATCTTTTGATAAGTTCTTTAACTACAGTCTTGGTTATGTCGTTCAGATTTTCTTCGTTTAAGGGGATGTCTTTGGAGTCGACTTCACCCTTTACCAGGTATAAAAGCCTTTCTTTGATTACTACAATATCGGGAATTAGGTGTTTGTTTCTGTCTTCGACTTTTGACAGAAGCCTCAAAATCAGTCCAAGGACAAGGCTGTTTACAAGACTGTCTGACGAGCTGTCAATTACCTCCACTGGAGCTTTTGGCGATTCTTCCTCATACTGTCCAGAAGATGAGTGTTCAAAACTCTCAACATTGGTAACTTCAGCTGCAGTCAAATTCTGTTCATTGATGTTTGTTATTTTTAAGTTCTCGTCCAAATCTTCTTTAAATTTTCTGATTTCACAGAGATCGTGAGGTAAAGGGGAGGGTGATGCCGGGACTTTAGGGGACTCTGATCTATCTTCTGGTGACTGCGACCCTTTTTTAAGAAGGTTTTCAATATCCGTGAGTGCTCCTGAAACCTTCTCTTCTGCGTTGTCTGATTGTTCTGTCACCAGCCAAAGAAAAACTTGCCGAAGGAACTTTCCAACAGCATCTTCTGTGATGGAATACAGAACCTCAGGAGAAACGGCCCTCTGTGTTCCATCCATTGTCTTTTTGATTTGAGATATTACCGAGTCGGATAGACATTTACCTCGTGGTACGATAGGGAGATGATAAACTTGTTCTGCCATGAGATGAGTGTACATCTTATCAGTTAATTCCTTTGAAAACTTCTGTACTTCATAGCAGTGTGAGACGTTTTCCAGTTTCTGCTGTAGGTTTTCATCTGAACAATTCAGTTCCGTGATAAAGTTATCCAGATTAGCTTTAAAGGTGCCAAAAGTAATGTCAGAAGGCCCCTGTTTTATCATTGTGACCAGTCTTTGCTGTGTGTTCACAGTGGATTTTTTGGGTTCGGGAGAGTCTGGTATACACCCCGGTAAAATAAAGTCGGACGGTACGTTGGATGTTGACTCGTGCTCTAGCTTTAAAATAAATTTTTCGTCCGGTCTCTCGAATGACTTTTTCAGATCCTTCTCCATGCTGTCAAAGTGCTTCTTGACAAAACTGGAGAAGAAAGATCGCTTGTTTACTTCTGGCTCTGTTGCGGTATCCGTGGGTCCAGGGCTTGAGGCAAAAAAACTTCTTGCTTTATCAATGATCAGTTCCATGTCAAAGTGAGGTCCACGTGGAACACTGCTTCCAATGGATTCAGCGGACCTCACAGGTTCTGGAGTTTGAACGTTTTCCATTATAATGTCTACTATCTCAGCTGCTGCGTGAGTGGGGCTGATGGGCGAAACATGTCCACTTTCCTGATTTAGACCTGTTTCAGATCCTGACCACTTCAACAGGATGTCACTCACACCTTTGGTGGTTGATTCCGTGAGAATGTATGATGTATTGCTTTCGTTTGACTTACAGGAGTCACTATCACTTATTTCAATGCATTGTTTAGGCCAACAACATTTCTGTTTCAGCGTCAACAAGCATCCCCTTAGCCATTCGGCAGCATGACAAACCATGTGGCTAAGACGATTAATATTTGACATGAGCCCACTAACAAAAATGGCAGGCTTCGGGGGTAAAACTTTTGTCTCTGTTGCTTCATTGAGAAGAGAATTTACTCTCTCTTCTATCTCTTCCTCTGTGAGTTTAGTCAAATGTCGGGCATCTTCACAACTGTCTTGTGGTGCATTGAGACAGCTGGAGATACTTTTAGGCAAGGAATCTCCAAGGTCTGCTCTTATTGGTGTCAACCTAGAATCTGCCCCATCTGTATTTTCTTGAAAGCCCTGCTGAATTTTGGGAAGCAAGAATCTCAAGAGGACTGTTGACACCGTCTGTACGATGTCTGCTAACATCCCTGCAAGAATGGCTTGCATTTCCAAATCGAAGGTTCCACTTACCAGCAAGGCCCACTGGGCTGCTGTAACTTTTTCCAGATGTCTTTTAACAATTGGTAGGAGATTTTCCTCTGTAATTGGTACGGTGTCCATTTGCGTCCTAGTTTGTTCCATTTTTGTGATCTTTCCTCTTCTCTTTCGGTGTGAAATAAAATTCTCTTAAGCTGTCCTTGCAATAGGTCTGAAATATAGTTACATGTGTAACAGGGCCTGTTACTTTTGTCTGCGACACAGTGCGTCATTCAATGTGCGTCAGAACGGCGCTCTCTGATGTTCTTTGTGACGTCATTGACGTCGATGTGCTTCAGAGCTTAATCATTTTTGCCCTCGTGCAGAACTTTCACACACGTGATAGATGGGTAGCCTCGGGTAAAAAAAAAGAAAGAAACAAAGAAAAAAAAATAGATGATAAAGGGTCGATAAGATTGTCACGTGATCCAAATGCTGGAGTTGTACCAGGAGGTTATGGAGGATTCTCAGTGGGTCAATTACAAGTTGGATTGTTGTCTGTGGTTATACAGATCAGAGAAAAACGTCCCGTGTCTACCAAGACATATTATTTTTATTATCATTATTAGTAGCAGTGTAATTTCTGAGCGCCGGCGTCTTTTCTCATTTTCTTACCCACGAGCAATAAGTGTAAGCGACACCTACAGAGAATAACTGCACCCAGCCCTTTCTGTTGAAGCAACTTTTCAGACAGCTGCTGTTGTTAACAGCTGGAACTAATGATCACAACAAGCGAAGAAACGTCCGTTGGTAGGACTCGCAGATCTGCTGGTAATGGTGTGTTGTGCTCTTATCACTGTACAGGTAAAGCTTGTAGCCGTTATGCTCCGCCATGCTCTGCCGTCGCTTTCCAGCAAAACCAAACCAAACTTATTGAGGACACGAGCAGAAATGAGCTTTTAATGAGGCAAATAAATCTGCTCTCCGTTTACACGTTCCACTTTCCACGCAAGGGGACTGATCACTGTAGTTTTTCCCCCAAATGCTTATACACAACTCTGGAAACAACGTGTCTGCTTCGAAACAAAGTCAATATTGCACAAAATATTGCGCTCAATGTGCACCACCATCAAAAACACATGCTCCAGAACTGTATTTTCACGTCAAAATTTGCACACATTTTATGGGTCGCCACAACAATCCATGTGTTTCAGACTGCACTAAAAAGATTTGACACACAATTGTCATGTGCTAAAATGTGTTTGATGCAGCACAATGAACAGAGCACAGTGTTTATTCATTGAAAAAAAGAATAGGCCACATTTAGAAACACATAGCATGTTAAAAACAAGACAGAGCTATACAGATTAGTTCAATGCCATACAGGAAGTACAAAGAAGATGTGTACAATTATAACTATAAAGGAAAGCTGAGGCAAAAGATTTTCATTAACTTCACAGCAAAATTTTGTCTTTTGCCAAACAGTGCTGGAAAAAACTTCCTGGAGCAGCTTATCCAGCCCCGATAATCCTCAACCCGAATGTCTTCACAGGCATCTTCCGTTGCTTCAAGGGCCGACATTCGCTCACATGGATGTAGATCAGAAACTTTCCAAAGCCACGGGGAAAAGAATTCCTCAAATGGGTTCAAAAAGGGGAAAATGAGGTTGAAGGGCTAAAGCAGAAAAGGTTGGGTGGTCCCCGAAAACATGCTTGAATGTCTGCTGACCGATGAGAATTGACCCAGACCACTTTTTAATGTCTTCCTTGTTGGGGGAAGAAGAAGAAAGTCATTAAAATGGTCCAGAAAACTGAGGAGATGGGCAAGTATTTAATGGTCCAAGCATGATGATGGAGTACGTAAGTGATTACGAAAGTGTTCTGAGTAATGTTCTTTCCACAAACTGTAATGCTCTGCGCATGCGTTTGTAATGCAGAACGATGCTTGCCACCGTAAAGCGTGAGAGAGTGAGCCATGATTGTGCCAAGTGTGGCTCATATCTCGTTTGAATTTGTCTGTCTCTTTGGACGAGCCCTTCCTCTTGCTCTACCCTTCTGTTGACCTCTCCCTCTTCCTCCTGCCGGATGCTCCATGGCTGATGTTTCTCCACACCTACAGTTTCTCTCAGCAGCCAAAACACTTTATTTATAGGAGTTATTTTTCACCAGACTTTATCATTTGACTCGCATATAAAACAGGTTTCTAGGACTGTTTTCTTTCATCTTCGTAATATTGTTAAAATCAGGAACATCTTGTCTCAGAGTGATGCAGAAAAACTAGTCCATGCATTTGTTACTTCAAGATTGGACTACTGTAATTCTTTATTATTGGGCTGTCCCACATATTCTCTAAAAAGCCTTCAGTTGATCCAAAATGCTGCAGCCAGAGTTTTGATGAGAACTAACAGGAGAGATCATATTTCTCCAGTTTTAGCTTCTCTTCATTGGCTCCCTGTTAAATTCAGAATAGAATTTAAGATTCTTCTCCTCACATATAAAGCTCTTAATGACCGAGCTCCATCATATCTTAAAGATCTCATTATAATATATTTTCCTAACAGAGTACTTTGCTCCCAAACTGCAGGTTTACTTGAGGTTCCCAGAGTTTCTAAAAGTAGAATGGGAGGCAGAGCCTTCAGTTATCAGGCCCCTCTCTTGGGGAATAAGCTGCCAGTAAATGTCCGGGAACCAGACACCCTTTCCACTTTTAAGACCAGGCTTAAAACTTTCCTTTCTGATAAAGCTTATAGTTAGGGATGGCTCAGGTGATCCTGAAACATCCCATAGTTAAGCTGCTATAGGCCTAGACTGCTGGGGGGCCTCATCTGTCACACCTTTCCTCACTTTACTCTCTTTATGTATATGTGACATTATTGTGGTCATTAACTCGTGTTTCCCTGTTCCAACAGGTATCCTTTGAATGGTGTTACAGTGCCCCCCCCCCTTCTGTCTTCTCAAACCCCAGCTGGTCGAGGCGGATGGCCACCCTTCCTGAGTCTGGTTCTGCCAGAGGTTTCTTCGTGTTAAAAGGGAGTCGTTTCTCTCCACAGTCGCCTCAGGCACGCTCAGGACGGGAGATTGGACTGAAGACAAGTTTCGGTGCAATCTGTTGGTTTCCTTAGCTAGGAAATTGTTTTTGAAATGGCTCTATATGAACGAATTGGATTATTTTATGAATAATTATGATTACAATCAATTGAATTCCAATTGGCTTGAATTTGACTTTATTATCTAAGTGCCTTGAGATGACATTTGTTGTATTTGGCGCTATATAAATAAAAATGAATTGAATTGAATATGAAGAGACCTTGTTTAAAGATGATGACGTCCATGTTTCATCAGCCTCCATCAGTGCAGTCCAGTTCTGTTGAGCTGCAGGTGGATGTGCCACATGGCATTCATGGTGTAGCATTGTGTGATGTGATCTTATGAGCTGTTCTGGATCTTCAGTTTTGTTTATCATGTGGCGCTGCTGGGGCTCTTAAGTTCTATTCCTTTTTGCAGCCGTGTACTTTAAAGTCTAGTTTGTTTGAGTTCAGCAGTGATACACAGCTTTAAACGGTAACTGTCGAGGCTTGATTTATTTATTATATTTTTTCTCTGCAATGCCATCTGAACGAGTAAACACTTGAAACTGAAGAGTGAAATTGCTACAGTTTCATAAAGCAAAGGTGTTCAGTAAGCTGAACGAAGTTTTTTGTGCTCTCAGAGGAATCTGCAGCTCTGAGCAGATGAATGAATACACAGCACTGTTATAATGCCAAATACTGGAAATGTCCTCTGTCTCTGTTAGCCCTGTGATGAATTAACAACCCCTGCCCTGAAGGCAGCTGGGATATCTACCAAATCCCCCCCAGTATTGGCTTATTTCGTTTGTACCAATCCAATGTTGAAATGCTGGACTGGGAATTCTCAACCATGACCTTTATGGCGAGCCATTTTAACATTTAAAAGCTACGTTTGACGATCCAGAATTGACATTGTAGATATCAACAAGGTCTTTCTGATTATTGCTTTTGTGTAAGGCAAAACTGAATGACAGATATCTGCAACCCATATCCAGTCTGGCTTTAAATGGTAGAATGGCTTGCCATGTGACCTTACGTTTGTGATTCACTGTTGTTATTATATATATTATATATAATTATATATATCTAATTCAGAGACTTTGCATTTTGAGATCGAGGTTCAGAGGTTTGCAGCTCTGACTGATGTGTTGCAGGTTCATCCAGCAGATGGCACCCTGACATCTGGAGTCTGGGAACATGAGGATGCTGACGTGTACTTCAGCAGAAAACAACATCCGAGTCTTGTATGGAGACAGAAAATGAGGTGAAGATTGCTGCTTGTGCTAACTGTTTTCTAAAATTGACAAAATTCCGTCGATTTTCATCCGTCCAACAAACATCACAACAATTGTGGCTCTCTTCAACTCTCTTAAAGTCTTTTCTTTAACACAAGCAGAGATCAGGGGCACTGGCCACCGCACACATGTTGCACGGCATAAAGCTGATAAAGCACCAACGCAGTGTGTGTCTGTAATGAGATCTGTCTTGTGAGCAACCTTGACTGGTACTGTGATGTCCCAGTTTTCACTAAAGATTCACAACAGTTGGAATGATCACCCAGTTTTATGTAGGATTCCTTCACTTGTTTGAGAGATAGTTGAGTTTAAGCTTTAAGGTTTCATTTCCTCACCATGAATTATCCCGCGTGAGCTCAGAGTAACTGTTTTAAACCTGAAAAGCCGTATAAAGTCAACACAGGTTGACTTTATATTGATTGTAAATGTGAAATAGCTGAATAGCTCTGTGTTTTTTTTAAAGGAATCCACTGAAACACAGCCTCACTGCTGATTCTGTCTGTGACTTTATTTGATTGTAAAGACATGCTGATTAAAACCTGTCAGTTCAAAATGCTGCACATGAATCACATGACGTGATGCTCACTTTTCACCACAAGGTGTCGTTCAGCATGACAAACTGAGCACGCGAGTGGGACTCTTTCTGTCTTGTTGCTGGAGTGTGTTAACCTGCGACATCATATCTGCTGTTTGATGCTGTCTGTGAAGTTCAGCCAACATCATCTGCTCAAACAAAGATCAGTCAAACAAACATCCTCCAGCCTGCTATTTCAGTTCTCTTTACTGCTCCGCTGTGGTTGCTGCAAACAATGGTGGCACGTTTTTCTAAGTTTACAGTCTTTTAAAGTCATGGTTTATTCAATCTATATTCTAGGTGTGACAAATGACGTCTGTTTAGGAGTCACACGTGAGAAATTGAACATGTCGATGTGTAAACTTACAGATTATTAAACATCAACCTTTATCAGGGGAAGTTTTTTTATCTGTTAAAGAAAAAGAAAGCATGTCTCCTTTAAAGTATGATGTCCAATTTTTATTCTTTATTTAAATCTATTGGTTCAGTTTAAATGGCGGTCAGTAAACATGACCGTGATATGAACTGAAATACAACGGACTGAAACTGAAACATTGCTTTTCTGTGCACATTTCTTAGTTTATATCCAAAGCAAAATCTCATCGTGAAAATGTCCAACTGATGCAGGAGTTAACGTATCTGAGAGTGCTTATTTCTTACGTCATTTACATCTTCAAATATTGTTGATTTGGAAAAGGAATAATCATGTTTACAATGTTTTAACGAGGATCTTTTGCAATGAACCCACGAGGTGACGGTATTTGGACATAAAATGGAGATTTTAAAAAGATTAAGCTTTGCAGGAGGAGATATGATGTGAGACACACTATGTTTCTGCTGTAGCTTCACAGATGCTGTTTCCTGTTAAAATGTGAGTACCAACAAACATGCTTGTTCAAAGAAACAAATGGGAGAACAAGAAAATAAATGCCCTCTCTAGTTTTAGTACCACTAAGGGCGTGAAAAATCAAAATAACGTGTTGTGGGACACCTTAAAGGCAAGTATTTGGTAAAATGTTGAGCTAAGGTTTCTACATTTTGTGAGATTTATGAACATGACTGAGGAGGGAAATGCTAAGACAACTGTTTCTTTTTTATGCTTTAATACGGGCAGCTGTGTTTAAACTGCAACAGAATTCATTTCATGTTTGTTCTCTGCATCAGCATGAAACATTTAGTAACAAACTCCTGCCCCAGATCTCAGTAAACAGCTGCTGTTTGTTATAGAACTCAGACACATGTTCGCTTTTTAGCTTCGGTTGTCACGGAAACGGAAGTTTTTCCAACTGTTAGCTCAGAGATGTGCTGTGTGTGTGTGTGTGTGTGTGTGTGGGTGGGTGCTGGTGCACACATGCAGGTGCACGCAGACAGCCGGAGGTTGTGGTGAAGTGGAAGGTTTCACCTCCGTGCTTTCTCAGCACAGAGAAGGAGCTGCAGGCTGCTCAGTGACCACATCCTGTCCTCTGCTGTCGCTCTCTGCTCCTCTGCAGCTTTCACGCCCCACTTAATCTTCCTCTTCAACAACAGCTCTGACCTTCTTCTCCAAACACACGAGGACCCTAAACGTCTGTTGTTATGTTACAGTAAAAGAAATGAACTTATCTTTTTAGAGAAAAGTTGAACATTTAAATGAACCTGCTTTAATTAGGTTAAAAACACATTTCAGGATCCAAAGCATGTGGGTAGAACATTACTCACAAGTAAGAAGAACAAGAATAAATTCCAATTTCTGTGAGTTTATTGGAAAGCCTGGCTAATGACTCACTTAAACCGACATGAAGAACTTTCCTGAGCTGAGATGTTTCCACATTGTGTTCTGAAAACGAAACAGATTTCTCAGAATAAGAGTCAGATAAGCCTGCAGCTAAAAATATCTGACTCTATCTCTGGAACACGTCATGTTCAGTGTAGGATGATAGACTGTTGATGCCAGAGTCAAAAAGATTAACTTGCAGGTGTTTATTTAGAAGGAGCATTCATTGGAAATAGTTGAAGGAAAACACAAAACAAAAGCTTTAATACTGTAAGAAGAATGTGCACATAGTTCCTCTGTATTAGCAGGATTTGAGCAACTCTCACATGAATGCAAAGCCACAGCAACACACTAACAGTGTGTTCTGTGTTGTACAGATTTGATTTACAGACAGCAGAATAATCCATCTCCTGCTGAGTGTAGAACCAGGCCTCAGTTCAGTTTTCACTTCTTCTGTTTTCCTGCTGAACTCTGCAACACAAAGACGAGACATATCGTCCTTTCATTCATCAGATTTCATTCATTGACACATTTAAGTCCTTTAATCTCAAAGCAGGTTTTATGTAGAAGACAGTGAATGCTAAAATAAGCAGGGTGTAAGCTGGATAACTGATGTAAGCTGCGGTTCATGTTTAACCAACCTGAAGCTTCCACACCAAAAAGCTAACAAAGGCTCCGTAGATGCAGCTCTTCACCATAAAAACACCGTAGGAGAGTTTGGCGCTCTGTGTGACCCTCAGATATTTCTCTGCAGGGAGGTCAAAGAGGAAACATCAGTTAGTGGAGACTGATGATCAGTGCAGCAAACAGTTTAAACTGTTAACATCGCACTCAGTGGACAAAGGAAAACATTTACCTCTTGACATGCCTCCATCTGAACCACCTGATGAAGAATAAAACCAATTCAGTCAATGAGAGATATTTTCTCATGGCATAAAGATTCAGATTAGCTCATACCTGTAGGTATCATACCTGTTTCACCATTAATTGAATCAGAATATGGCGTGGTGGCTGTTCCATTGAAGAATTCGACGTTGCAGGTGAATTGATTGTCAGGTTGAAACCAGACATCAGCAGGGACCCTCAGCCTGCTGGTGATTCTGTAGAACTTTCCTTCTCGCACGGCGGCGCTGTCCGTCGCCACACCTTCATTTTGTCCAACTCCACTGACTGTCCAGGACACGTTGACATGGTCTGGGTAGAAACCAGTGGCCACACAGACCAGGGTCTTCTTCCTTTTCTGGTCTTTTTTGTTTCTGCACTCTTTCTGTGAAGGTGGAAGAACTTTCACTGATGGGGGTGTGACACTATGTCCTGATTCTGAAAGTCAGAGAAAAGAATTCATTCAGATTCCAGTCAGAGCTGCATTGTTAAAAGCTTCATGCCGACAAAGCAGTTTTATAGCTAGAGACGAGAAGCCAGTGTGCTCATAACCCTTCTTTATGTTAGAACCAGTGAACATCAGTTGTTTTCATCATAGAAATGTTTCTTTGAGTTAATTACTGTAATGATCTCACCCAGAACTGTTCGCTTGGTTCCTTCTCCACAAGCAGCTGCCAGAGCACACTGCTGACTCACATAGAAAAGCTGACCCCTACCTTCTATTTAATCTGGCTGCCAGAATATTTTCTGTCCTATCAAACAATCAGCATTTATCAGATATTTATTCTTTGTAAAGTTCTATTTAGGAAGTGAAATAATGCTATTTTGCAAATGACACACCGTTGCATCTTGTGAGCACTTTTAGTCTTCATTGCAAATGTCCTTCTTTAAGTGAATGGATTAAGCAACACAATAGTTGAACAAGTATAACAAAGTCTGGGGCCTGAGCCAAATGTTGCCTTTTTCCACTGAACTGAGGGATTTACACGTCTGTACAGACTTTAATACTTTTTTATAACTTTTAGAGGCATCTTTCTTTTTTTTTCAGGTTTTTAAGATTTTCTTCTTCTGACAACATACCAGCATAACAATCCCAAAATAGTACAGCAAAATATTATTTACCCGACAATCCTTTAGCAGATTTAGGTTGCAGAAAGAGCTGAAGAAGCGTGAGATTTGATCCTTTTCTTACCCAGTACAGTCAGTTTGGTGCCTCTGCCAAAGTAAGCAGGCTCGTAGTTGTTTACACTGATAAACAGCTGCATAAAAAACTGCTGAAGTTTCAGTGCTGAGAGCTGCAGACTGTCTTTGTGCTCTTTTACAGACACTCCAAAAACCTTTTTCCCAACAAAACATGTTCTAAATCAATGCTTTTCCAAAGCCTGATCAGTTTACAGCCATTTTAAAGAGTGATCGAAGTTCAGTTTGAGTCAGAATAAATGATTTTCCATTATTTCTGCCAGTGCATTACATTTGCAGATACTGAAAATCTTTCTGTCTTACCTGAAACGGTGAGTTTAGTTCCAGCTCCAAAGTGAGCTTCTGACTGTGAATTCACAGTGTTTCACAGAGCTGATAAGAACTGACTGAGAGAGGAAGAATCTGGGCGTAGAGCCAAATGTTTTAGAGCTGCAGCACTTTTCCTGAAGAACTCTCATTTTTACTGAACAAATAAACATGTGCATTTTTGCTGACTGCCATCGTATCAAAGGTCTATTAATTCTGTTGTGAATGTGGCTGACAGCTCTGACACACAGAGAGCCAAAGAGGGGAGCTCAGATCAGTTTGTTTGTTGGAAGTTTTCTTACCTAAAACAGTGAGTTTAGTTCCAGCTCCAAAGAAAGCCTCGTTGTAGGAGCACAGAGACTCTCGACTGGAACAAAAACTCTTCCTGCTGCCTCTCTGACACTTTAAACCAGCTTTTTCACCATTTCACATCTCACCAGTTTGACTTCATCTACTTCAGAAGTTGTGATGTATTCAAAGTTTCAGAGGCATCGAATTGTTCCTCCAGAAAATTTAATAAACGTCAAAGTGTTTTCTTACCTAAAACAGTTAATCTGGTTCCTCCACCAAAGTAAGCCTCTGCAGCACCAGAGTCACAGTGCACATGATCTGTGCTGAAAACAGCTCATCAGCTGATTTGACTTTACTTCTTTGCTTTCTGCTTTTAGAATAAACAGAACTTCCATCTGAATGAAAAATAACCCACCAGCTGCTGATCTATATTCATATTTTACAAGCTGTTTATGACCCACACAACATCTCTCTCAATGAGAAACCTGCTCGGTTTTGACATATTCTATTTGTCTTGTTATTTGTATGATAAGAAATTTGGAGGTTTTACTTACCTAGAACGGTCAGTTTTGTTCCCTGACCGAAATAAGCTTCGTACTGACACAGCGTCTACGCTTCAGAACAAAAAGCACTGAAGTGAAACTCCAATGAGCTTAAATGTCCCTTCAATAGAACATTCTACCACTTCACTTTTTACAGACTTAATACACAACGTGCATCTTACCTAAAACAGTCAACTTTGTTCCTGCACCGAAGAAAGCTTCATTAACACCAGAGTCACAGTGAACATGATCTGTGCTGAAAACAGCCCAAGATGCTGCTTTTCTTCATCTCCTGTTTAGTTTAGTAATAAATCCAACTTTCACTTAAAACAGTCAGCTGCGTCCTGTATTTACAAGAGCTGAAAACATCTGAATCTGCAGTGTGTTAATCTTTGTTTTAGCTCACAAAGAACTGCTTTGTGCTAAGACAGAGTTTAGGCATCAGGGCAAAAAGCATTGAGCAGCACCTTCAATATTCTTGATTGAAGGCTTATATATTTACAAAACATTCCTAAAAGCAGTTCTGATTTTAACTGGATTCGGTTTCTTACCTAAAACAGTCAACTTTGTTCCTGCACCGAAGAAAGCTTCATAACCACCAGAGTCACAGTGCACATGATCTGTGCTGAAAACAGCCCAAGATGCTGCTTTTACTTTGCTTCTTTGCGTTTCGGCTGCCTTTTAGTGGTTTTCATTTGGACCATCATTGTCATTTGACAATTTTCAACATTTGTTTCATTACAGTCTGCTTTTTGCAACTTTGGTGGTTTTCTCCTCTTCAAACCAGCTGCTGTAACTTATTTATTACATGTGAGTTCATGAGAAGACTTTCAGATGTCTTACTTACCCAGAACAGTCAGTTTTGTTCCCTGTCCGAAATAAGCTTCATAGTTGGCACAGAGCTGCAGCTTAATATCAAAAAGCCCTGAGCTGGGCTCAAACTATAGATACCAATGGATGTGATGGCTGTTTCTGCACTGATTCAGTTTAAGATCTTGTTTCATTAGTTTTGTTTGAATCGTCCTTCACTCACCTAAAACAGTGAGTTTTGTTCCTTTTCCAAAGTAAGCTTCGTTGTTGTTGTCACAGTGCAGCAATACTGAGCAAGAACCTCTTTCTCTCCCTGATTTATCTCTGAAAAGTCTTTACTGATGCTTCTGTTTATACTAAGGCTAACTAACCAAAGTGTAATCCATCAAAACACAGTATTAAAGTGAAATATTTACCTAAAACCGTCAGTTTGGTTCCTTGGCCAAAGTAAGCAGGATCAGTGTTGGTCACAGTGCTCTGAGTTCAGCTCAATAATGCAGATTCTTTTAACACAACAGCTTTTTCCTTCCCTTTCATTCCAACATTTCCACCAGTTTAAGTCTAATACAGTGAACATAACTTGTAAGAGCTCCAACTTACCCAAAACAGTGAGTTTTGTTCCTTTTCCAAAGTAAGCTTCTGCTCCAGTGTCACACTGAAAGTCTCTTCCAGCAAAAAGTCCCCAAACTGTCCAGAATCCTCCTGTTCAGACACACTCTGATAATCCAGAGGATAAAGAGGGTTTAAACATTCAGGCTGAACTTCATCATGTCAACATTTGTTTTGTCTTTGTCAAGATGAGCAAATGTTCCACATATGAACTGCAAGATCTTCAAAAACTTCCTTCTGATCAAATATCTCCATCTAAAGTGACTAATCAATGGCCAACTGTTCCACCATCCTACGCACCTTCAGATGAACCATGTTTCTGCTCTGTTAAGCCTCCTAAGTTGCATGTAGCCGTCTACACAATGGAAGTTAATGGAAGGAGGTTTTTGTACGGCGGCTCTATGGGATTGTATCACCGTGCCCCCTGTCCCCACGGTGAAAAAGCATCATACAAAAACCTTGTGTCTCTTCGGCTCTCTCCTCTCTGCCTCCCCCACCCAGCTTCTCCTTATCTCAGCCTCCATCTGTGTGTGTGTAGGTGTGTGTGTGAGAGCAGCTGTGCAGGTCGGGCCGACTGATGTCTGAACGCGCTCCGACCTGACTGCTGCTATTTCTATGACAGCTAAGAAAAGAAGAGAGAACAGAGGAAGGGAAAGGGAAGCTGCTTTTTGTTGCTGTTTGTTTAGCTGCTCAGAGGAAGTGACATCTCTGCTGGTCACAGCTCTTCATCCAATCAGTTGTCAGGGTGGGACAGTCGCTCACACATGTGACAGAAACTCTAGGTGGTCTTTTAAATGCCTCTGTCTGTCAGATGTATAAATCTTTCTAAATTTAAAGCAGAAAATGCTGTCCTGAGTAAAAATCTTGCCTTTCTTTCTGGCTAAATGACAAAGTGTAAAATGTAAGGTAGCCTCTCTTTGACAGTGATGAGGAAACACACATTTTTCTTTTCTTATTCTGCTGTCAAACTTCAGCTAACATAGGACTGTTTTTGTCTTTACACCCTTTGTTTAGGTGCACATAGGTCCAATCCCAGTTCTTCCCAGATTTGATTGGATTCCCATAATATTAGAATGAATTGTATTCTAACTGGCTTCAG
The DNA here is from genome assembly GCF_027942865.1 of Odontesthes bonariensis. Taxonomy (NCBI): domain Eukaryota; kingdom Metazoa; phylum Chordata; class Actinopteri; order Atheriniformes; family Atherinopsidae; genus Odontesthes; species Odontesthes bonariensis. Next base: position 24,262,543 of record NC_134522.1, on the reverse strand, counting down.
TTGGACTGAATCTTTGACGTTCCTTTGAGATGACATTGTTATGATTTGGCGCTATATGAATAAACTGAAATGAAATGTGCTATTACATTTAACAGTGTTGCCACTGTGCATAATTTCTTCACTTTGTGCTGAATCCATTAATAACTAATATGTGCTCATGTCAAAGTTCATATTTTCTCTAATTGAAGAACCTGACAGGTCACCAAAGTTGAATGGTTTTAGTTTTTCATAAAAACTGACTAAAAGTACAGCTTTACTACAATAAAGCTTTGATCAATATTGAAATTGAGTTTGTATCTCATGAAATAATCTGTGATTTGGAAGAATATCTGAAGCTAAAGTTTAACCGTACAATAATGATAAAAGTTTATGTCCCTTAACTGTTACTGAAGTAAAGTAACTCTGCTGTGAGCTCATTAAACACGACATTATTTATTTATCTTCAGAACATTTAGCGGATTTGATCTACATGGTTCCTCCTTTTTGCATGCTGACATTATTTTCCTTTCACCAACAGTACCCAGTGTGATCCTGTAGAGGTCAGCGTATGATAACTTCTTGAAGTTGATCCACTTTTACCTTGTCGGGCTGCACAGAGAATCAAATTATTCATGAAGCTGCAGATTTTATTTAGTGACAAAAATGAAACACTGTGCAGAGCAGTAATGTCACACGGGATGCAGAAACCTAACCCATTAACACCTGCTCTTTTATCTGAACACATCAGCTTTGTGGGCTTTCAGAAACCACACCAAACCATGGAGAGACAGCTCTCCTGCTTTTAATGAATGTGCTCTTTTACATGGAGTTATATCATGGTGTGTGTTTAAGTAATTGATGAAGAATTGAACAAAACAATTAGCTAGTTTTGTTTTCTTTTTGTTAATTTCAAGGCATGATCACATTACATGGAAGTGTGACCCACCTGGTGTGTGTTTCACCAATCCTGCAGGTATATCTATAATCTAATCTCCAAGAGGAGACGGGTATTAAAATGAAGCAGCAGAATACTTGAAATCCTTTGATCCTTTCCATAATGACTCACACCACAAGAAATATGGCAACTCAATTTATCAGAATATGAAAGGAAATATCGCTGAGCAAATATGTTAAATCTCAGTATACTCAATTACATAAATGAAAATAAAAAAAATAAAAATAAAATGTACACGTTCAGTCTGTTTTTATCTTGAGTGCACTCAAGTTTCCTACCACCCTTTATGGGAGAGACTGTCCATCCTGGATAACAGGTGAAGAAGGCTGTAGACTGAGTTGGAGTGATGGGGACTGAAGATGGTGGAGATGACTGAAGATCCAGCAAGCAGGGATGAAGGGGAATGATGAAGTGGAATCCAGGAAGTAGCAAGATGGAGGCAGATGATGCAACTCAATCCACATCTATATAACAGCTCAACAAAAAAACCCAGCCTGCACAAAAAGTGCAGGAAATCATTAATTGTCCACACTGAGTGCATGTTTTTTCTTCCTCTCAACCGAGTTACATGCAGTACCACACAACAATTCCTCATATCACACATAATAAAATTTAACTCACAAATGCTTAACTTTGCATCATATACCAAACTTAATAAACTAACTTGCAAAGAATATACTCACACAGTGCATTAACACCAGGGGCGGTCCTAGAGGCGGGCCGACTGGACAGGCGCCCGGGGTGGCATCGCGGGGGGGTGAAAAAAAAAAAAAAATTGGTATTTTATTGATATTGGAGGTGTTTCTACGTGCCAGAGGGCGACGAACATGATATCAATAATAGTACTAATGGGAAAGTGAAGAAGACAGAATGAGCCAGCACAGTATTGCAGGTGGTGATGGACCAAACGGGTGAAAACGGAGAAGGAAATAATGACACATCAGTCTGCTAACCTAACACTACATTACACTGATGCTCCCACCACAACGCACAGTGAAGTGCAACATCTCTCTGTGAGCAGTAGGGGGGTTGGGGGCGCCAGCACCGGGTTTCGCCGGGGGCGTAAATCAGTGTCGGACCACCACTGATTAACACATAACATTAACCGTGTCTGCTCAGGTTAGCTGAATTAGCTGACCATTACTTAGCATTTCCTTCTACAGTAGTCACACATTTTCTCAAATAACACAACATTTGCAATATCACCAAACAATGAGTTTATCCCAACTGTTTTTTTAACATGAAAAAATCCACTGTCTCAAGTTGTAAACACATTTCAAAGTTATCAACAACCAGAGTGCAAATTCACCACGTGTGCTAATGGCTAACTCACCAGGATATCCATGAGCCACGTCGTTTAGACGGGTCAGTAACTCTGTAGCGGTCGGATGACTTTTCCTTCAACGTAAAAAAAAAATCTTCTAACGTAGCCTTGCTAACGTTTTACTTTTCAACATGTGGTTAACTGTTGTCACCAAATAACAGCTGTCTGCTGAGGCTGCTAAGCTCAACTGGTCACACTTATGTCCGTCTCTATCCCGGTTCGAGTCCCGCACCGGACGGCCCTTTGCTGCGTGTCTTTCCCCTCTCTGTGCCCCCTGCTTCCTGTCTCTCTCCAACTTTCCTATCCATTAAAGGCATAAAAAAGCCCAAAAAAATATTTTAAAAAAAAATGTCCGTCTCTATCGAACTAGAAAAAAAGTCGTCAGTGTAGTACAACTTCTATCTCTGTTCCACCACTAGGTGGCAGCAGCAAAACTGAGAACATAGATATTTCGATACAAGAATGAGTGTTCAGACCACCTGGTTACAGAAGCAAGATGAGAAAAGATAGGATGATGGTGGGATGCATCCTGCTGGTTTGAGCTGCTGCTCCAGTGCCAGTCTGTAAAAAGACACATCTTTATGTGCAAACACACACACACATCACATGTACAAGACAAGCTGAGGGTTTTGAGTGAGGGAGCAGCATTAAACCACACCACTGTGTACTGGCAGCGCAGTAGTAAACAGCCGAGTGGGACAGATCCGCCTTCCGTATAGTCAGAGCTCCTTCCACTGCGTTTCTTCGTGTCAGCTTGTACTGTTTTTCAAACTGACCTTCGTAGGTCTGAGAGCTTTCATACCCGTACCCGATGAGCGTCATTGAGTTGTTGTCCCAGTTATGCTGATACCAGAGCATCACTACGAGGGCGCTATCGTCATGGCTGCAGTTAATGTGGACCTCACTGCTCTCCCTCACTATGTGAGGAGAAGACTGGTGAAATGTAACAGCACTCACCTGACCTGTGGAGAAATCAGCAGCAAACAGTGGCTCAGTGCCAAATCTGCATTAAACAGGAAAGTTCAGAGGAACATTTGAGATCTTACATGAGATCCAGATGAAGAGGAAACCAAATGTTGGCATAGATGAGAGCATTGTCATGTAGTTATGTTGGGGAAGGGTTGATCGGGGTAAAGACGGAGGGCGTTGTGTTTGTTGGCTGAGATATCAACCCATGCTCATGATGAAGGCTGCATGCCATGTGCTGTGCCTCCACCTATTGGTTGAATATATTCAGTGTGTTATTTCTTGCCATTTTCTTACATCCTGTCTTTAGGAGTTAGTAACAAAGAATATATAGTAAGAGTTTCAGTTCCAGTCTTTTCCACAGTGTGGTTTTCTTTCTTCCTTGGTTTGACTATGAATGAGAGTCAGGTGTCAGAACAATGAACAGCCTCTCCACAGTATGTTCTTGTCACCGTCCTGAGGTCTTCCACAGCACTGTGTGGCCTGGCAGCACACAGATAAACAGCTTCATCTGCCTCCTGGAGGCTGGATATTGTCAGAGACCACTGCTTCTCATTCAGTTTTGCTGCCTGAAAGCCGGATTTGAATCCTTCTTCAAAGGTTGCAGTGCCAGCTAGTACTATCACCATCAGCTGAAAAGCTTTTCCCCTCAGTTGTCTGTACCAGTACAGGTATTCATAATCAGAGTCATTTTGGTAGCAGTGCATCTCTGCCGGACCACCGGGACGGCTGGCGATGTATTGCGGCCACTGGGTGATCCACACAGACCCTGACCCTAACCCTGACACAACAAAAGGAGAAAGAAAATATTATTAAGAATCAAATCCACTGCCTGAATGCTTTGAAGAAATGGTTTTCTTCAGGGTTAAAATTATGTAAATATCTGAAATTTCTCTATCACAGACTGACTAAGAGTAAAGTGGGATGTGTTTTTTCTTTGTATCAGTTTTACCTGCAGCCCAGAATACAATGAATGCCAAGGTGGTAAAGCTTGGAGCCATCAGGACTTTAGAAGAGGGAACCAAATGAATGGAAAGTCAGAGGGCCAACACCTGACATCTGTAGGGAGGAAATGACATCAGCACATTTGCAACGATAAATACATCAAAGAGAACAAAGTAAGCTCATTTTTCATTTGGTGGTCACAGGTGCTGTTTGGTTTCCAGTTTTGAGGTCAATCATTTGTAAAAATACTAATTATTTTTCTCCACATAGGAGTCTTTCATTCATCTGCCACATTTCTCTTTTGGCTTTGCAGCACAGAGAAAGGAGCCAAAGTCTCAGTTCTTCTGCAGCGAGCAGCTTGATGCAGGGGCACGTGTGTCGCTATGAGCCACCAGCTTTTTGTAAAGGAGCCAGACGAGCTGAAACACTGTGCTGACTCGCTGCACAGAAATACTCTGCAGTGTCTGACAGGCTGGCGTCGGAGATTACAAGCTGCGCTTTGGCCTTTGAATGGCCGGTTATGGTAAAGCGGTTATCAAATGTCTTCTCAAGATTCGGGTTTTCATTATAAAGGTTTCCAATCAGGTCCATGGCCCGTTGGCCTCCTGCTGCTGACTTATACCAAAGCATGTAGTAATAGTTACTATCTCCATGGTAACATTCTAGACTGGCCTCTTGTCCAGGCTTAATCAGAAGAGCCACAGGTGATTGCTGGATGACAAGTGATGATAGAACAATGTCTGTAAAATAAAAACAGAATCAGAATGTAGACACACAGCAAAGGTCTGCCGGAGCAATGAGAAGGTACACACATCTCATGATTCTTACCTGCAAGTAAGAACAAAGAAAAAAGCAGCGTGAACATTTCTGACCAGATAGATTAAAATAAACATGGATAGAATTGATATAATCTGTGGCTTCTGAGCGAAAACACACTGAACTGGAGATCTTCTTTTCCTCTACATTTGTAATGAGAAGGGAGGAGCTTCCAGCTACTGTATCCATGTCAGTGTGTTATCACTGCTCTCTGCTGTTCAGTGTGTTGATGCTGATTTACACAGAGCAGACACTGGTGTGGCTAATCCGACAGAATGTACAACACCTCTACATATATACCATGTAAACGTACAATTACCACTGCAAATTCTCTGAAGTGCCCTTCTGAATTTATCCGTGAAATAGAAAGTCTGACCACAAAAGGTCATTTGTAAAATATTCGGCCCTGTTGGGAGTCTTTTTATTTTATTTTAATTATCCATAATTTGATATTTTAATTTGATTTATTAGACCAAATGATAATAACAATGACACAGCATTATTCTGTAACATCTGAACATTCTGGTTTCATAAAGCACAGCTGACATTAAAATGCATTAAATTAAAATAACATCTCAGTTCCTCTGGCTTTTATAACTGCTTTTATTATTTGAGGTATAAATTATAAACTAAACAAATTCCGGCATCACCTCCTTGCCAAACGCAGATTCAGGATTCATCCCTTAATATCTCTTTCATCCAGTCATCCACACTCCATCACTGCTTCTCTCCAGCCCACAGCAGCCTTGTTTTCTGCTGTTTAGGCGCTTATGATGGTTTACGTTTGGCTTTTAGATTCTCACAGTTCAGACTTAAATATTGACTTTTATTTGTATTTCATTTCTGTTGTTGTGAATTTTCTGTTCTAACAGCGTGTTTTTTTAAATGACTTTTTTATGATATATTGCTCTTTGTTTTTCTGTCCCAATGATGTCTTCCTCGGTCAACCTGTGTGTTTCCCTTTTGCAACCTTCCCATTTAGTTTGTATTTGCTTCAGATTGTGGACCCAACTGAGTGGGAACAACCAACATCTTTTGTCAGAGACTGAGCTGAATTACCTTCTTGAAGGAGTTTTATGATCCTTTACAGTGTTTTCACTAATGACTTCCTGGTTGAAGCATTTTTTCCCATCATTAATCTCTGGAAGCACGGGGGACACGGGCTGCTTCGGGCAGCTGTCGTTGAGGTGGATTGTTCGCTCAGTGCTCTGGGGCCTCTGGGGTGTCCGCTGTGTGGGTGGCAGGGTGGGGTTCTTTACCATTGGGGGGCTGCTCCGGTGTGCTCAGGGGCCCTGAGGTAATGTACGTATGTTGGGAATGGAACAACACAGCAACACAATTCGACTAAAAACTGTGGGAACGCTCACACATTTGCGTGTCATCCTTTTGCAGGGGCCATGCTAATCGTCTCCGTTTCCAATTTATATCGTATGTAACCTGAAATCTCGACTTCGATTTTAGATTTGTTTGACAAATGCAATTTAAGAAGTGCTTCCTTATTTCTTCTCGTATGATTGAGCGACATTTTCTCCTCTTGATCTGTTGAAAATGTCGTCAACGATGACACTTTGAATGACGACACTGTTTTATATTATTTTATATTTTCAGTTTTCATTTCTACAAAAAATAAAAACTGAATGAATGTCCTCCCAGAGCATTTGTTCCACATGTTTTGCAAAGGATTGTGTAACACTATGGGTTGTTTCGCTGTAAATGACCATGAACTATCTCCTGCATCCTTGTGACTTTGTCTGTAGAGCAGGAAGTTGAACCATGGAAGGTAACATTATTGTAAGGCACTCTAAAATGTGAAACATAGTATGTTCGAGGGAGGAAAACTGCTTAATGTTCTAGAATGCGCTGCTGAGGGTGGCAGCATGTTGGAGTAGCTCTGTACCTCACATTGAGATTTTTCTTTTTTTCTAAATTTCATTCCTGTTATTTCTTGGAAGAAATTGCATTTTTTGGACAACTGTTCCTTCCTACCTTGGATGCTGTGCAGCTGGATTAATTTTTCCCAATACTTTTGTATATTTTACTCTTTTGTCATGATGCATCACCATAGCAACAAGGTGGTTTACAACAGGGAGCAGCTGAATAACATTGGAAAAGCAGAAATAATTCGACAACTGAAGCCAGAAATCCCACTGGAATTGAAAAGGAGGCGTCGTGGATGCAGAGCAGGAGCAAAGAGGAGAGAAAGAAAGAAGAAGAAGTTCAAACCATCTCTGCCATCCTGCATCATGGGAAATGTAAGATCGTTAGCTAACAAGTTGGATGAACTTTTAGCCTTGATAAGGACTCAGCAAGAATATCGGGAATGTAGCATTATGTGTTTTACTGAGACATGGCTACAGGATCATATACCCGACTCCAGCGTCTCTCTGCCAGGCTTCCTGACTGTACGAGCAGATCGAGATTTAAATAGTAGCAGGAAAAGGAAAGGGGGTGGATTGGCAGTGCTTGTCAACAACAGATGGTGTCACCCAGGACATGTTACTGTGAAGAGTCGTATCTGCAGTCCTGACATTGAACTATTGGCAGTAAGTTTTCGTCCATATTATTTGCCAAGAGAGTTCACCAGTGTTGTTTTGGTGGCTGTTTACATTCCACCCTCAGCTGTTGCCGACACTGCATGTGATGTCATCAGTTCCGTTGTTGCTAAGATACAGACTCAACACCCCAATTCTTTTGTGGCAATATCTGGTGATTTTAATCATGCCTCACTCTCTGCTACACTGCCAACTTTTCAACAGTTTGTCAGCTGCTCTACCAGAGAAAACAAGACATTGGATTTGTTTTACACAAATGTCAAGGATTCATACATTTCCAAATCAAGACCTCCCCTGGGAAAATCAGATCACAACCTTGTTTTTCTCTGTTCAGCATATAAACCCCTTGTCCAGAGACTACCTGTCATAAAAAGGACTGTTAGAAAGTGGTCAGAGGAAGCTGAAGAAGCCTTACAGGGTTGTTTTGATGCAACTGATTGGATTTCTCTTTGTAAGCCACATGGAGAGGACATTAATGCCATGACTGAGTGTGTGACTGACTATATAAACTTCTGTGTGGACAACACCATCCCCACCAGAACAGTGAGATGCTTCCCTAATAACAAACCCTGGATCACCAGTGAGCTAAAGGAACTATTGAACAAGAAAAAAAGAGCCTTTAGGGAGCGAGACAGGGAGTTACTGAGGAGTATACAGAAGCAGCTCAAAGTCAAGATAAGAGAGAGCAAGGAGGTGTATAGAAAGAAGCTTGAGAGTAAACTGCAGAGGAACAATATCAGAGATGTGTGGTCAGGAATGAAGAAGATCACAGGCCTCCAGCAGAGGGAGGATCGGATGGATGGAAGTCTGGACAGAGCAAATGAGCTGAACACATTCTTCAACAGGTTCAGCTCAGGAACAAGCTCACCATCCTCCCCTCCTGTTCCCAGCCAAAGAGACATCCCACCCTCCTCTGACCCACAGCTTTCCTGTAACATCTCCACCTCCACCTCAGTCATGGATTCTTCTGCTTCCACTAGTTTGTCATCAACCCAATCAGGAGATGCTGCTGTCCCCTTTGCCTCCCCCTCCCACTTTTCTGTTTCCAGAAGTCAGGTGAAGAGGCAGTTGGAAAGACTGAACCGGAACAAGGCTGCAGGTCCAGATGGTGTCAGCCCCCGAGTCCTGAAGGCCTGTGCAGAGCAGCTCTGTGGGATTCTGCAACACCTTTTCAACCTTAGCTTGACCCAAGAGAAGGTACCACTGTTGTGGAAGACATCCTGTCTGGTTCCGGTACCAAAGAAAACTCACCCTTCAGACATCAATGACTACAGACCTGTTTCCCTGACATCCCACATCATGAAGGTCCTGGAGAGACTCCTGTTGACCCACCTGTGTAAGCAAACCAGCACATATCAGGACCCCCTGCAGTTTGCTTATCGCCATGGAGTTGGAGTTGAAGACGCTATCATACACCTGCTTCAACAAACCCACTGTCATCTGGATAAAGCAGGCAGCACTGTGAGGATCATGTTCTTTGATTTCTCCAGTGCATTTAACACAATCCAGCCTGATCTGCTTAGTCTGAAACTCCAGAAGACTCAGGTGGAGGCCTCAACAATCACCTGGATTAATGACTACCTGACAAACAGACCACAGTTTGTCAGACCGAAGAATTGTGTGTCTAACCAGGTGATCAGCAGCACAGGAGCACCACAGGGGACTGTACTCTCACCATTCCTTTTCACTCTGTACACTTCAGACTTCCAGTACAAGTCAGACTCCTGTCATCTACAGAAATATTCAGATGACTCTGCAGTTGTCGGGTGTCTCAGAGATGGACAAGAAGCTGAGTACAGAGAGCTGGTGGACCGCTTTGTGGCATGGTGTGGGAACAATCATCTCATCTTGAATGTTAACAAAACAAAGGAGATGATTGTAGATTTCAGGAGAAACAAGGTCAGATCAAACCCTGTTTCCATCATGGGAGAAGAAGTGGAGGTGGTTGAGGAATATAAATACCTTGGTGTTCATGTGGACAACAGACTGGACTGGAGGCACAACAGTGAAGCAATCTACAAGAAAGGACAGAGCAGACTGTACTTCTTGAGGAAGCTAAGGTCCTTCAAGGTTTGCAACAAGATGTTGCAGATCTTCTACAAGTCTGTTGTTGAGAGCGTCATTTCCTCTTGCGTCATCTGTTGGGGCAGCAGCATCAGAACCAGGGACCTAAAAAGACTCAACAACCTGATAAAGAAGGCTGGTTCTGTTCTGGGGACGACTGTGGAACCTCTGGAGACAATAATGCAAAGAAGGATTTTGCATAAAATCAAGAGAATTATGGACAACCCTGAACATCCTCTCCATGAGACTGTTATCAGAAAACAGAGTCTCTTCAGTCAAAGGCTTCTTCAGTTTGGATGCAAAACGGACCGCTACAGGAAATCTTTCCTGCCCACAGCCATCAGCATCTATAATAACTCTTTGATTTAATTGAGCTACATCAACATTTAATTTCCCTCTGGGATAAATAAAGTATTTTGAATTGAATTGAATTGAATTGAATTAATAACACCAAGTTTCACATGGAAGCATTTGATCCAGATTTTCCTGATCATTTCCAGAAGTTTCTTTTACATCCATACTTGCAACAGTTCATCATGGATGTTTTGCTGTTGTTTTTTAGATTTTTACCACAGAGTCACATGGATTTAGAGGTTTCCTGTTGGTGTCCCATTATCTGCCAGATCATAATGCAGGTTTTTGTATGAGAGAATCACTATCTTCCTCACTGTGCATACTTGCTGCTCCAAAATATTCTCCAGTGTGTTCAGAGGGTGTGAGTTTCAGAATGTGAAGATGAGCCACTTTCTCTCCATCGCCACTCACTGCAAAGCGGCCCTGAAATTGTGCCTCAACTCTAAGTGTTTTGTAGCTCACGTAGGCAATCAGCTTCAAGGAGGTGTCTCCTGGTGAGCGCTGATACCAGAGAATCGTGTCATAGCTGGAGATGTTGTGTGAGAGGGTCAGGTTGACTTCGCTGTTGGCTTTCCCCAAGACATGAGCCGGACTCTGAAAAACTTGATTTTCTTTACTGGTGTAAATTCCTGTCATAAAAAAAAAAAAAGTTATTCAGTGAAGATTACATTTGTTTCCACAATCCTCAAAGTTTTCTTGTTCGACTGCCTAAAAAACAGTTATCAAATCAAAATCCAATCAAATCAAATTTATTTATATAGCACATTTCATGTACAAACAATTCAAAGTGCTTTACTTAAAATAAAAGCATTGAGTTAAGTCATACCTTTAATCCAGCATACAGTGATGATGCTTATGATGAGAAGAGATGGCTCCATGTTGCATGTCAGGAACGAACTGGAGTCTCTGCTGTACTCTGTAAATCAGAAGGAGGAGCAGGAAATGGTGTGTATAACTGAGAGCTCTTTTACATCAGCAACTTGTTTTTTGTATATTTTTCTCCAGGACTAAAGGATGATGTACGTACTGATTTAGAGGAATATCTGTATGATTTAATATTAGTATTTATTGTTCATAAGAGTGCTTCATTTACGTGTTTATATGTTGTGTCTCCCTGATATTATACAGACACTGTATTGGCTTTTAAGATAAAGAGCAGTGTCACCTAGTGGTGAAGTTGGAGTTGTCAAACATCTCAGGTGGCAACTCTTAACCCCCCACCATCTCGTAATAAATTGTACATGGTAACTTATAGTATATCAGTTGGCTAAATAATCTGCTGAAGAGAGAACAAGCAACTTCAACTTCAACAGATTAGATGGACAAGAAAAAATGCAAGATTAAATTACATTTCATGTTACCTGCTGAGTCATAAACTGATCTGCGTTCACTTCTTTGTCGCTGGTTCTTGTGTTGCTGTAAGCATCAGTTTTGTCTGTTTAGGCTGTTTAATCACCACTACCTGTCATATCAGGTCCAGCTTCGTGCCGACCGAGGAGCCGGCCCGCCTGATCAGCTTCTCCAGCCTGGAGAAGTCTCCCTTTGAGGTGCTCCCTCCCCAGCACACCACAGCGTAGGACAGGACGCTGGCGATCACAGACTGATAAAAAAAATCCCCAAGAGCTTCTTGCAGATGTTAAAGGATCTCAACCTCCTCAGGAAGTACATCCTGCTCTGGGCCTTCTTGTACAGCTGCCTCGTGTTGCTAGTTCAGTCCAGCTCGTTGTTTAGCCACAGCCCAAGATATTTATAGGTTTTCACAAACTCCACCTCCTCCGTTCCTAACAGAACTGGTCTAGGACCGGGTCTGTTCCTCCCGAAGTCGATGATCAGTTCCTTAGTCTTTGAGGTGAAGGGCTGCAGATTGTTCATGTGGCACCAGACAACAAACTTCCTCACCAAGCTCCTGTACTCCTCCTCTTCGTGGTCTCTGATACACCCCATGATGGCTGTCATCTGCAAACTTCTGGATGGGACACTATCCAGAGTTGTAGCAGAAGTCTGCGGTGTACAGAGTGAAGAGGATGGGGGACAGTACAGTCCCCTGTGGAGCTCCAGTGCTGCGGACCACAGTGTTGGATGTGATGTCCTTCAGCCTGACGTACTGTGGTCTGTCGGTGAGGTAGCTGGAAATCCAAGCAACCAGGCAGGGGTCCACTCGCATTCTGGTCAGTTTTTCCTGGAGTTCAAGGGGCTGGATTGTGTTGAAGGCACTGGAAAAGTCCAGGAAGAGAATCCTGACAGTGCCGCTCCCCTGGTCCAGACATCATTTAGTGGCTAGAATTGTACCAAAAACACACTTGAAGTTCTCTAAGTGATTATGAAGTAGTTTTGGCAAAATGTCTAGAACACTTTGCAAAAAGAAAACTTTCTACACTGGTTTTGTGAGAGAACTTGTTACAATTTCTTAAGTGATTCTTTTTTTCTCGATGTCACAATGATTTGTGATATATTATGTAATAATAAAGATTTGTGTTCGATTTGGGATGGCATCAGAGGAAGATTGATGGACCTCAAGACCCAGACTAACTCGTGGAGCAAGAGCAAAAGAGAACTTTGGATCAGGATGCATTTGGATGCATGTCCACATTCAAAAGATTAAATACTTTTTCAAATAATTACCAGGCACGCGACAAAAAAGAAGGCAGAACGTTTTCTTTGATCAACACAGAGCATTCATTAAAAGCTTTTAAAGAACATATTATTTATGTTTCCCAGGTTTACGGATGTTAGTTGATACAGTCAGAACAGTCTCAGCTTCTGTATTCATGATGAGGATCCAATCATGGCTCGAATGAGTGATGATGTGATGAAGAAACCAAGTGGAAGGAGGGAGTGGCCTCACATATTCTTGCTGCTGTGAGTGCCTTCCTGGATGTATAAATCGTGCTAAAGTGAGACACCAAGTTAAAGTGTACAGAAACAGTGTTACTGAAGTGTGCTACGAATGCATCAAACTGAAAGGCAACCACATAGCAGCTGCTTTGGGAGCCCCTCTAAAAAAACACCTGCAGAAAAAGACTTGTGTGCAGTTTTTGTAGAGTTCAGAGGGGATTTCTGTCATTGTGCTTCTCGTGCTGCACAGAAGTAAACTGCACTGTAATTCACTCCTGCATCTGGGATGTGCAGAGATCCATTCTTTGCTGCGTCTCCACCCAAATCTCCAGCGAGACTGAAACCATCTTTATATTTGTCTTCCATTGTGACAGCTTTGTAGTGCAAATGTCCGATGAGTTTCATTGCTGTGTCTCCAGGTGACTGCTGGTACCAGAGCATCACTCTGTAGTCAGTTTTATTGTGGTTGCAGAAAATCTGCATTTTGTCACCAGGATTTCTGATGAGATCAGAGGGAGACTGACGGACCTCAAGACCCAGACAAACAGCTGGAAACAGAAAGACAATAGAACATTTTAGATAATGATAAATGGTAAATGTCATGAATTTAGTAATTTCAGACGAATGATTACCAGACAAGCAGCAGAGAAAGAGCAAACGGATCATGTTGACTGTCCCAACATAAAGGTTACTCAAAAGTCAAAAAGGTAAATCAAACAATGTGTCACAGAGTTTAATCTGATCAACACAGTGAGTGACCCAAATCCAACTGATGCTTTACTGATCTGACTAAAAACAAGGGAAGTCAACTCAGTGGCAGCTGCTGACATCAGACCAATAGCTGGGAGGAGCTTGTTCAAGTTCTAATTTAAACCCACTGATTCAGAAAATAAGTTAACTGTGAGTTTGTGTATGAGGGAGTGTTGGTTTGCAGGTCTCCACTCAGATCTCCAGTTATATTAAAATCTTTTTCAAAAGACTTCTAAACCTCTGTGGTGCTGTGGTACACATGACCAATGCCCTGCAGAGCTTGGTCTGCAGGGCATTTCTGGAACCAGTACATTAGTCTGTAGTCAGTCTTTTAATGGCTGCAGACCAGCTGGATTTTGTCTCCAGGATTTCTTAAAGCAGCTGGAGGTGTTTGGTCGACTTCAACTCCCAGACAAACACCTAGAAATAGAAAAAAAGAATTCCTGTAAATCTGCAGAAGGTATTGAAAAAGTGAGATTTTTTATCAGTGAGAGAGGCAAAGTAAAAGTGAAAGAGTCAGCCTGATAAAGGTGTGTCTTAGTGGACACACAAACAAGACTGGCTTTAACTTGTCGCTGCACATTTATTCTTACAAACGCCCCGCCCCCTTTTTTATTATTCCTGGAGTATTCCTGGAGCTCCAGCACCATCTACTGGAAAGACATAAAAGTGAAACAGATTCCTAAGTGCATCCTGATGAACTGGCAACCGGTGTTTGTTCAGCTGCTCTCACTCATTTTCGTCTCTTCCCTGTGAAGAAATACACACCGCTGTTGTGAGGCTGCAGCTTTTCCACAGTCACAGCCCCGGTCTCAATGCTGTCTTTGATGGCTGAATATTTGTCTTCAGATTGCCCACTGAAAGCTGTGCACAGAATGAGGGTTCTGGTCCTGGACGCTGCCTGTACCAGTACATCTGGCTGTGACCTTTACCTCTGGTGTGGCTGCACTTCATCTCCACTGAGTGGGAAACATAACTTCAGCTGATTTCAGGGTTCTGACTCACATCCTGACTGTGATCCATGAGAGGAAAACAAAGAACTTCAATTACTTTTGCTCCGTTCCATAAAGTTGCTTTGGGGATTGCATGCAAACATTTTAAATGTAAAAATCCAACAATTATGATTAAAAATGATAATTTGAACAGATAATTGTGACAAATAAGAAATAAATATACATAAACATAAAATAACAAATGTAAACTATGAAGCCTACACATCCCTTTTATCATGTGAACCTGAGCCGAGCTATAAAGATAGAACTACAAATCAAAATATGTGAGCTATTATAGAGTTTTAATATTCAACAATATTTGCAGCCACTACTGATCAAACATACTTGAGCTTGCTGCAGTTTATAAAGAGAGGTGGGGGTTAAAGTCACTCCTCTACAGTAAGAACCTCCCATTTTAATCTGTGAGTATAATCAGAGGAGACCAACACTGGTTAGAATGCAGGTGCAAGGAGCTGAGAGCTATAAGAGAGATGAGAACAGAGAAATGTGGGATCAGGAGGTTTTTGTATTGAGCAGCAGTGATATGTTACACTGTGGTAACGAGCAGCACAGAAGTAAACTGCACTGCTGTTCATGCTGAGTCCTTCAATTGTTAATGTGCAGGTTTCTCCTTTATTTGCACCTCCTTTAATCTGCACATTCACTCCTTTTTCTACATTTTCAGAGCCTAAATAGAAGTATCCAAGGAGCTGCAGGTGTGTGTTGGATTGCTTGTACCAGAGGATTTGGTCATAGCTATCGCTGTTGTGTGAACAGATAATTTGGGGTTTTTCTTCAAGTGTTTTGTACATTTCTGCTGGATCCTGTTGGACTTTGTTACTGAGAGAGGAACCTGTTGGGAAATGATCAGCAAAAAGCATTATCAGCACTGATGAAACCAGAAAAATGAAAGAGAGATTTATTTCTTTTCTAAAATCCTGATTCAGCATTAACCTTAAACAGAAATGTCTGAATTATTTTGAGGTCGTTACCTGAAAGCAGCATGGTGATAAAAGCAATGCAAAGAAGAAAGATGAGCATTTTCTGTTCTCCAGATGTTTGGTTATGTTGAAGAATTTAGTTAATTTCCCTTAATGCATCAGCAGTTATACTGATTATTTCCAGCTTCTTTCTGAGTCAACCCTCCAACAGCATCACCAAACATACATGAAATCATCAGATGGGTGGTGTCACAGCTGTTCCTCCTCTTAGTTTTTATATTAACATGAAGGTCTGATGCTGCCACCTAATGGATATAAGTTACATATGTGGAGGCATCTGAGTTGTAATACACACATGGAAAATGCACATGAGGTTTTTGTATTGAGCAGCAGTGATATGTTACACTGTGGTAACGAGCAGCACAGAAGTAAACTGCACTGCTGTTCAGGCTGAGTCCTTCAATTGTTAATGTGCAGGTTTCTCCTTTATTTGCACCTCCTTTAATCTGCACATTCACTCCTTTCTCTACATTTTCAGCACCATAGCGAAAATATCCAAGGAGCTGCAGGTGTGTGTTGGATTGCTTGTACCAGAGGATTGTATCATAGATGTCAATAGAGTGTGAGCAGTTCATTTCGACTGTTTGCTTCTCTTCTTTGTACAGATCAGGTGGAGTCTGGCTGACTCTGTCACTGAGTGAGGAACCTGTGGAAAAGCACAAACAGCAAACACAGAACAATACACAGTGAAGGATAAATCAAAGATTTAGAATAGAACTAAGTTTAATTTTAAAAAAATCATAAAACTACGGTACGCTTAGTTCATTACCTGAGACCCACACAACATGAAAGGTCAGGCAGAAGCCTGTGATGATCATGTGGTGTTTCATGGCTGAATCTAAGGACATCCTTGTTACTGCTGCCTTGTTTGCAGTTCAACTGATTATTCAGCTTTCATGTCAGGGCTCTTGTCCATCAGGAAATGTGTTTTTAGGTGGGCGGAGCCTTCATGCATTGTTCTCTTCATAAACTGTTGCAGTACTCTGCAAGCCATACTGCCACTTTATGAAAATAGATGCCTGCTTGTCACAAATAATGATGGTATTTTCTCACCCTTTATATTTGAGTGAATGGAATTTGATTAAGGGAGATGTATGCTTAAAAAAGGGTTCCAGAGCAATACTATAACACAGCTTTTAAAGTATTACATTTTCTACCCTCATATAGCAGTTCATCATACTGCTAACTGCTACTGCTTTGATGATAGTTTTTACAGAATATAATGCAGTGATTATATGTGATTTTCTTTGTTTTGGATTTTACCTAAAACAAAAATGGAGAAAAAAAACACGAGGGGATTGTGATTAATCATGTTCCTGTTTAGCAGGATAAATCCTCAAATATCAGTTTCTGAGTAGGGATGGGAATCCAGAACCGGCTCTGAGTAGTTTGATTCTGTGGAATCGTTAATCCGCCTTCCTAATGATCCCGTTTATGGGTTCTGCTAACGTCTGACTTATTTGCGCGATGACGTCATGTGCACGCTTCGTACTTTGGCTCACAATGTTTCCAACATGGCATCGAGGCAGAAGCGCTCCAAAGGGTTTGTCACTCTTGCCTGCATTCAAATCTTGAGAGCCCTGTAACGTAAAACTTCCAGGTCCTGTTTATTGTAATAATGTTAGCGACATACTGTATTAATAATTTCCATCTGATACTGCGAGAGTGAGGCAGGCTCAGAGGCAGGCTCAGAGGCAGGCTCAGAGGCGGGCTCAGAGGCAGGCTCAGAGGCAGGCTCAGAGGCAGGCTAAGAGGCAGGATCAGAGGCAAGCTCAGAGGCAAGCTAAGAGGCAGGCTCAGAGGCAGATCAGAGGCAGGCTCAGATGCAGGCTCAGAGGCAGGATCAGGGGCAGGCTCAGAGGCAGGATCAGAGGCAAGCTCAGAGGCAGGCTCAGAGGCAGGCTATATATATCCAATTGGTTATTGTTTTCATTATTTTGTGGTGTCTGGATGAAACAAAAACAAATCACCAATAAAGATTTATTTAATCAATAAACATCAAAAACTATTTTCTAAATATAGAATAGTTAGAACACAAGTAAATAAATTGGGGACATCATATACCAGACCTGCAAGGACAGGTTTGGTGAAGTTATCTCCAGACAGAGAACCGCCCTGAGAAAGATGGGAAGGAGGGAAAGGGAAATCCTCCAGCTAGTCTAAAGATTACAGCAACTCTGCAAGAACTGGAGGAAGGCAACCCATGCAGAGAAAGGGGGGCTTTCAGCCCTGTGGGAGGAGGTCAGACAAAGGCTAGCCAGCCTTGGCAGAGTTCAATGCACCCGCAAGCGCAACAAACGGAAGGGAAAAGAGTGAGCCAGCTTCTTCATAATCCCTACAAGCACGCCAGACAACTGCTAGAGGAGTGGCAAACTTGAAATCACCAGGCAGCAACTGGAAAAAGCATGTTAAAGGGTAGTACAGTGATCCGCAAAGGAACGTCCCCTTAGGAACACCAGGGTATGTGCCTCAGCCTGCACTGCCTACATCATCGTGAAGAAGTCGTGAAGAAGGCAAAGTCCTCTTCAGAACCAGGCACCAATGGAGTCCCCTATAAGCTCTATAAGAACTGCCTCAAGGTACTAGAGCTGCTATGGTACCTAATGAGAACTGCCTGGAAAAAGCAGCTCATTCCATCCAACTCGCAAAGAGCAGTAGCAGCCTTCATCCCAGAGGAAGCAAACTCCAAAGACATCGGTCAATTCAGGAACATTGCCCTGCTTAATGTAGAAGGAAAGATCTTCTTCTTAGTAATGGCCAGAAGGATGACCAACTACCTGCTAGATAATGGCTACATCAACATCAACTGCCAGAAGGCAGGAGTCCCAGGTTTCCCAAGTTATGTATAGCACTTTACAATGATTTGGGACCAGATCCACAAGGCCAAATGGGAAAAGATCGATCTGCATATCGTCTGGCTTGACCTTGCCAATGCGTATGGATCAGTCCCACACCAACTGATCAACTACGCCATGGTATTCTTCCACATGCCCTCCTGCTTCAAGAACTTGATAGCACGTTACTTCAGTGACCTACAGATGAACTTTTCCCTCCAGGATGTCACCACTGGGTGGCAACAGCTAGAAGTGACCCCATGACAGCGGGGGCCGCTGAACAGCCATCACAGGGGCAAGTCCATCGTCGACCCTGTCAAAGGTCAAGAAGAGGACGAAGGTCCTCGGGAGCATGTTGGGCCTGTGGCGAGAGGGGACACTTTGTTTACAGCTGTCCGAGAGCACCGAGAAACCCGAGTGTTCGGCAGGACCGTGGCCAGTCCCTGCGGGGCGGAGCAAGTGGCCCGGCAGGTCCATGGCGTTCCTCTGGCAGAGGAATCCCAGTATTTGTTTGCATTGACATATAGAGGTAAGAAGTACACTTACACCAGACGTACTCAAGGGTTTAAAAACCGCCCTCATGTGTGTCACTATCATTATTACAAAACAAAACAAAGGGTTTTTTTTAAATTTAAATGTGTCACTATTACAAAGTTTCTAAATTTAAATTTAAATGTGTCACTATTACAAAACAAAACAAAGTTTTTTTTTTAAATATAAATGTGTCACTATTACAAAATTTCTAAAATTTAAACAAAACAAGTTTCTAATTTTAGCATTGTTAGCCTAAATTAGAGTATCTATCTATCCCATAGGGAACTACTGATATCTCTCCATCCCACTTGGAGGGAGTAAGTAAAGCGCCATGTCAAAAATAAATAAATATATTAACTAGAAATGCACTCAGAGAGTGCAGACCTCCGCCAACCGCCAACCTACCTGTGGAGAGCGAGCCATGTATGGACATACGTCCCTGATGTGGGCTACTTGTTCTTTGGCGCTGTCAGCAGAAGAGGTATTCCCTTCTCCCTATTCATTATTGAACAGCAGTGTTTGCCGTTATTAATTATTATTAATATTATTATCATTATAATGTTTTGTCGGGAAGCAGTGTTCTGTCGGGAAGCAGTGTTCGCCGTTATCATTATGCTATGTGCAGTTATGCACACTGGCTTGCCGTGCAAGTAAATCCGCGCACTATGCATTCTGTCTGGCTTTGGGCACGCTATATGCAGTTATGCACACTGGCTTGCCGTTGCAATCTTTTGTTGTGCTAATTACAGCAAATCCGCGCAATATGCATTCAATCCGCACAATATGCATTCAATCCGCGCACTATGCATTCTGTCTGGCTATGGCTCTGTTTGGCTTTGGCACCTTGAGGTCGCGCCACCTTGTGGACGTCGCGCCACCTTGTGGAGGTCGCGCCACCTTGTGGCAGGTCGCAAGATTGCAGCACGAACAGACGAACGAACATCCAGACAAACAGACAAACTCGGGCGATCACATGACCTCCTTGGTGGAGGTAATAAATAAAATTAAAAATAAAACAAGTATGATCTTCGTTTGGGAGGATTATGCAATAAAATTTGCTTCCTCTGGAAGGAATCATGAAAAATCCACAGTTCAAAGGTTGAAAGCACAACTGGAGAGGACAAACGAGGCTAAGTTAGCCTTTGAAAGTTTGAAACAAAATTAGCAAGTCATCCAAAACGGGCAACACTAGACTATGAGAAGCCATTTTTCTTATAGGACCCCAATAGACACCATAAGATTTCAGAACTAATAAATCAGAGAAGGTATGTTGTGACTCAGACAGGATGTTTGCAGGTTGTGCATCTTTTGACACATCCAGATGTGAGAATACAGAAGTGTACTACATCGGATCCTGCAGATGTCATTCCACGTGAGTTTGAAGGAGAACTGCATGAGCGTGTGGCAGAAGCTGTGAGATACATTAAACTGAGACCTGACTTAGAAGCAACTCCACTTGTGCAGGCTGAGGTCACTTATGTTGTGTATGGATCATGTTTGGAGATCATTTGGGTAATCATGCAGGTTTTACAGTTGTGAAACAGGAAGGTGGGAAACTTTGGGACGGTGAAAGCTGAGAAGGGTGAACAGCCATGTTCGGCACTTGGCTGAACTGAAGGCATTAACGGAAGCATGTCTACTGGTGAAAGGTAAGGTTACGAATGTGTACACAGATTCTGCATATGCTCATGATATTTGCTATTTGTTTGAAGCAGTTTTGAAGCAGAGAGGGTTCAGGAGGTCAGACGGAAGTCCAGTGCGACAGGAGGTCCAAATGAAGGAGCTGATTGCAGTCATGATGCTCCTCGCAAAACTGGCAGTGATTAAGTGTCAGATAATCGTAAAGGTAACGAAATGGTCGGTAAGGTAATAACGCGGCTGATGAAGCAGCGAAAGTAGCATCAAAGTGCCAGCTTGCGGTTTTGGCACCAATGGTGTCACTGGAGCCAGATGTCACGCCACAACATGGATATTGGTCATACATATTGGGTAGATAGTCGTAAAATTTTTGGGTAAGAGAATTGATTCATCTGTTTGTCATTCCATCAGAGATTAGCTCAAATAATGGTTAAGTGTTTGTTTAGAAAAGTGCAAGAGGCATTCTGCAGCAGCTGCGAATCAAGCAGCGCTGTGGGGCCGTTTATCAGCCACAGAGTCAAGGGATGGGTGAGAGGATCAATGGAACCTGGAAAGTGAAATTGAATTGAATCTGTGCGTCAACTAAACTAAACTAGATTCTTTGCCGCTTGCACTAATGAGCTATCGTATGCAGACTCATAGAGTCACGCACTAACACCGCATAAAATGCTAACGGGTCGACCCGTGCCGGCACCTCAGTTGAGAGGTTCCTTTAAAGGGCCCCCACTTGAGCAGGTGCAAACAGAGTGGACAGCTTACATGAAGCAATTAACTGCAATCCACAGAACAATCTATCTATAAGAGGAGACCAGAGACTCAGGTCTCAAACAGCTGGTTGAGAGACCAGTGGTGCCAGGCAACCAGGTGCACATCAGAGTGTTCCGGAGGAAGTGGCTTGAGCCAAGACGAAAAGGTCTGTACACAATGGTGCGAGCAACGCCAACAGCAGTTCAAATGGAAGGTAGCAATACATGGTACCATTAATCACTGCACTAAGGTTCGGACTAAAGACACAGTCGGAGTTGAGTTCGAGGGAAAGGATGAACAAAAGGAAGAGGTTAAGATTTCTGACACTTATGAGCATCCAGGTGTGGGTGTTGGCCGACAGCATGGGTTCAGGAGAACGGAGCCTGGAGATGTTGGACGGGATTCCGCAAACAGGAGAGGCTGGAAGGGTCCCGTGAGGAAGCCACCCCGCAGGGGAAGTAGCCAGCCTGGGTCAGATGAGTATGATGCACCAATACACACCCACTCAGACCATGCCACGCCACGAACGAACTGCCACGCCACGAACTTTGCCAGCAATACACACTAGAGCTAGTTGTGAAGAGGTATTGGTTAAGCGTGAGTTTAAGTACGTGGGAATAAAGGATGGTGGAAGTATGAGGAAGTGTGAGGAAGTGTGAGGAAGTGTGAGGAAGTGTGAGGAAGTGTGAGGAAGTGTGGATCATGGGTCCGGAGGAGGAGACGACCAAATCACCGCCTCTGGACACCACGACAAAGGGGCAATCTGGTAAGATCATGTTGTCCTCGGGTCAGAAGAAGTTGTTCACAATGGTTGTAAGAATAGAAAGATTTCTCGTGAAAGTCTGGGGGGACTTGATACCATTAGCACTACAGGACAGAATAATCATGTTGATCCAAGAACAGACGGAGTGTACATGCACAGGTAGAGTCAGGGAAACAGTGTAACTGTGGAAGATGGTTTAAGGCAGCACAGGATATGTGGTATAGATGGGCATGGTACACTACGAGAGAACTGACAGCGACGGAGTGTCTCATATGCGCAGACGCTCCAGGAGCATTGCCTGTTGTTGTTCCAGAGCCACACACCTTCAGGGACTGTGCAGTGGTCCAGCAACGGGAATGCAGAGAAGGTAGGTTCACATCGGAAGAGGATAAATGGTTATTGTTTCCTAGGTGTGGGATTAAGTGCAGATTGATGTTTGGGCCAAATAAATTACATAATTGTTTTCAAAATAAGGAAGGGCCACAAATTGGAGTCTTCTTGTGCTGAATTTAATCTGAGTACAACACAGGATGGGTCTCCGACTGATTATAGAGTAGACTACGATAGTGAGTTTGTATGCTTTGCAAGTGATGGATTTAGTACTACTGTTAAATGCAATGTCGCATGGGTTTTATCTTGGTTTCCACACGCAAATATGAAACCAATATTTATTAGGATTTATTTATTTGGATCAAAATGTGAAAATATATAAATGACAATTTTAACTCTACATCTTTTTGGGGATCAGACACACCCAATAGCTGAGAGTTACTGGATGTGTGGAGATGATGTTTTGTTAAATGTGTTACCCAACAGGTGGATAGGTCTTTGTGCACTGTGAGGATGGAAACATCAGTTGTGTTAGTGTATGACAAGGTAAACGAGATGCTAGGTTTGGATGTGGAAAAAGGGAGAGTTAAAAGATCTAGTGGTAACTACATCATGGATAAGCACGTTTACTTGGATGCAATAGGGCAGCCGAGAGGGATTCCTTTCGAGTTCAAAGCATGCAGTGAGATTGCAGCTGGATTTGAGTCTATTTTGCTGTGGATCACAATTAACAAAAATGTGGAGTGGATTAATTACGTATACTACAACGAACAGAGAATTCGTAACTACAAGAGTGAAGGGCTTGTAGCCTTTGGAGAACAATTACATGAGACGAGTATGAAGGCTTGGTAGAACAGACAAGTTTTAGAATGAATATTAGAAGGGAAAAGTGGTGTTTGCCAGATGGTTGGGGAAAATGTTGTACATTTATACCCGGGAACACTGCAGCTGATGGGACGTTTACAACGGCCATGAAGAAAATCAGGGAACTGAAAGAGGAGCTGACGTGTGATGCTGGTGGAGGTGAATGGTGGTGGACTGGTCTGTTTGGGATTTTGGGAGAAGGGGGAGCGATGACAGTTAAAGCGGGAATAGCTGTATTATTGATAGTGATAATGGTCTCCCTTCTTGGTGTGTTGCATTATACCCATTCTGAGAAGGTGGTTGATGCAAGTGGTGATAAAACGAACAGTGGAACAAACCAGGAGACAGATGACCATGCGAGTCCGGGTCTGAGGACCAACGCATGGGAGAGCTGGTCAACGAATGAAGGTTACCAACGGACGGTTCACAAGATTCGTTCCTCGAATGTGGAACCAAGTATAGCCTGACAGGGAAAAGAGATGCTGAAGAACTCTTTGATTGGGAGTGACGTACTGGCGACCTCTCCTCCCAGAGTTAGCTTAGCAGTTCCAGACCCAGCCGGACGGATGTTCGGCCAGAAGCAGACGACACCAGAGTACTGGAGATGGGACGGGGCTGGAAAGCTGCATTACATTGCATTTTATTACTATTGTTGTGTGATAATCCATAATTTTATGTATTTTACTTGGTACAAAACTGTGATTAATTGATTTGATGGTGGTGTATTCATTCTGTGTGTATTATCAATCAGAACTGATCACTAATGTGTTCATTGCCAGTTGTGTTGGTCAACTGTTCGGAGTGCGACCTTGGGTAAAGTGGTCGGTCGCCAAGTGGGGTGGGGCCGTAGAAGAGTTTTCCCAAAATAAGAACATGAGTTACGAAAGTAGCAGCCGGTGGGTTTTTCGCTCCTATGCACTGCGAACAGTGGACAAGTTTGATGGCGATGTTAAAATTTGTGTTATCGTTGAATTCATTTAATCATTTAATCTGATTCGGGTGCATATTCCTTTTCGTTTATTCAAAATGTTCCCGTTGATTGAGATTGTAGAATTATTAGAATAATTTAGTGTTGAGTATTAATTAATTCTTAATTAACTATGTGGGATGATTTTCTTCCATTTTAGATTATTTCTTTATTAAATCACTGATAAGTGATTTCAGGGGGGACTATGTGGGAGAGGAATGTCATGACATGTCCTAATTACATCGTGTGCCTTGTTGACGGGTTCATATGAATATTGTTGATAGTTAGAATGAGCTTGTTTATGATAATGGCGAGAGCTAGGCGCCTCCAGAGAGAGCCACGTACGCTTGTTATGATCCAAGGCAGTATAAAAGGGTGTCGCAAAATGAGTTCTTTGGAGATTGGTGAACATTCTGTATGCATATTTGCTGTGACGGCTTGTTCAATAAATTCCCCAATGGAAGGCTGACCGACGCGTATTCGATGGGGTGTGCCATTTCCCCAATTCTGTTTGTAGCAGCCTTCGAGATAATCCTCATCGGAGCAAGACAAATGGTTGGAGGGGTTTAACTGGTCAGAGGCTACCCCCATTGAGGAGCTACATGGACAGCGTACCCAGCCTCCTTCACACAGCGGCATGTACATCAGGACTTCTGAGAAGGATGGATGAGTTGATGTCGAGGGCAAGAATGAAGATCAAGCCCTCAAAATCTCAAAGGGAAGTAAGAAACAATAGCACCATCTTTGTCATCGGGGGAGGGAAAATCACACTTCTACATGAGCAACCCATCAAAAGCCTAGGGAGACAGTTTACTACAGAACTGTCTGATAAACAGATGGGGAGACCCGTCATGAAACCGCTCTCTGATGACCTGGCAAAGATCAACCAAAGCCAACTCCCTGGGAAGTACAAGGTCTGGTGCTACCAGTTTACACTCTACAGAAGGGTTATTTGGCCCTTGAAAATGAGCAAGATCCCCTCATTGACCGCAAGTAAGATAGATGGAAAAACAAACTCATTCATCCGAATGTGGCTGAGGCTTCCACGGTGCCTTTCTGAATTTGGCCTCTTCGGGAAGAACACTCTGCAGCTTCCACTGCAGTCCATCAGTTTGGGCAGTCCCCGTTCTTTCCTCTCGGTCTCGGCGACCACGCAGATGCAGGGTCGGACCCAGAGGCCGGGACCCTACTAAACTTATCCATCCTTCTCTCTCCACTCGTGTTGAGCAAGTGGTGGCAGGGGGGCTGTGGAACTGCCAGTCTACTGTGCAGAAGGCTGAGGCCTCATCCACACGTAGTCGGGTATTTTTAAAACCAAATGTTTCCCCCCCTCCGTTTATAAAATAATTTGTATCCACATTACCTCGTTTTCGAAAAAAACACCTTCCACACATAACCGAACATCTGCGTTTTCACCTGTCTTGACAACCCAAATACATTTGCTGTTTTGCGCAATCTGCCCTCGTCAGCTAAATAATAAACTGTGCACGCAACTTTTTTGAGCACACTGACAGGTGATCGCATGACAGTGGACCCTCGATATGAGGACGTAATAATTCCAACAGCGAGAGGAGTGAGGACCGGGACATGCGGAAATTGTCACGCCATTCCTCTGGGAGTACGACTTGGGCGTGTAAAATCAAGGCAGTAAACAGCGCCTGCACAATAATAACCACCACAGTTCTCAAGACATATGCTTCTTCAGTTAACAAAGGTCGTACTTTAGACTTTAAAGCAGATTTGTGGTTGTTTTGGCGCATATTGTGACGTTCGAAAACGCAAAACTCCGGTTATCTCTGTCTACACGCAGCTGCATATACGGAGTTTTCAAAAATCTTCACTTTGCCCGGAGTTTTTAAAAACATTCGTTTACGATGCGTTTTTATGCGTTTTCATGTGGATGACAGGTCCAAACGTAGAAAAATATATTCGTTTTAGCAGATACCCGGCTACGTGTGGATGGGGCCTGAGTTTATCTCAGGCTATGCATCTCCCTTAACTTTCTTGCTCTAACAGAGACCTGGATCACCCCAGAAAACACTGCCACGGTGGTACTGGCCTGCTAATTTCCAGTGACTGGAAATACTCTCTTTGTTCCCTCTCATTTCTCTCCCTCCTCCTTTGAATATCATGCTGTCACTGTCTCTCACCCGGTCAAGCTCACCAACGCTGTAGTTTATCACGCACCAGGCCCTTCTGGGGACTTCCTGGAGGAGCTAGACACTCTTGTCTCTCACTTCCCTGAAGGAGACAGAGAAGCTTCACCCTCTTGTTTCTTTTCTCTCCTCCTTTGACCTAGCTCTCTCCCCATCTCCTCCTATCCACAAGGCTGGCAACCTGGACCTTATCTTCACCAGGCACTGTTCTAGCGCCAACCTCTATGTCACTCCTCTTCATCTCTCTGACTACTACTTCATGTCCTACACCCTCTCCCTCTCGACCTCCCCCCACCCACATTATATCTATTGTATCAATCTACGCTCTCTCTCGCCCACTGACTTCTCCTCTTCTGTTCTCTCTGCTCTCTCTCCCCCTGAATCTTTTTCTCTTCTATCCCTGACACTGCTACTGATCTTCTTCTCTCCACCCTGTCCTCCTCTCTGGACAATCTCTGTCACCACTGCATCATATCAAAATTGGTGTGTGAATGGCTGCAGTTTATCTGGATCTCTTCTCCATGTCCTCTGATCACAGCAGTGGGAGTCTGTTGAACGCTGTTTAGTGAGAGTTCTACAGGATGAAAAAGAGAGCAAACAGGTTTAGAGCAGAGAATAAGTTTTACCGAGGATGATTTGATTTAATGTTACCTGTTAAACAGAACGGCAGAGCTGCTAAATGTAAGAGGAGCCTGATCATGATCCCAGAGCAGAAAAAAACAAAAGGATAATGAGAAGTTCAAACTGAACAGAGCTGCCCTGGATGGAAAGGAGGAGGAGGGATCAACACATGGGCGTCACATGTGATCAGTGGATCTGTACAGCATCCTGCTGTGTGGGTTAACACAGGAAGAGGAGGCTTTAACGATGAGATCTTTATTTATTTGCTGCCATTAACTGTGCTTAGATGCAGGTGTCCTCTTCTTCTGTGTGTTTTTGTGGTGATTCAATTTACTGGATGATTTCTTTCACATTAAAACATTTAGAATGCTCTTTTCAGGAAATGCGTTTGACATAAAGAACGTGTTTATTTGACTCTTTAAACGTGATGTTGTGCATGCTTTCTGCCCTCCTATGCATTCATTGATAAGAACAGAAAACTAAACATTTTGGAAGAGAATTTTCTCCATTTCATCATTGGGGTGTTTAAAATAAAGATGAATACAGGAACTCAGCGAGTACCTGGCCACTGTTGATACCGGCTCCTCTGAAAGTTACTGCCACTAATATCATGTATTTGCAGACCACCTGAACAGACTGACCCCTCCAACAGCAACCAGGAGGTCCGATGGGACCCATAACTCCAACATGGAGCCGAAGCATCAGACAAACTGTTTCAGATGCTTTACAGCTTTTTGTTGAAAAGATTAATAGTTTTTGAAAACTGTAGTTTTACACCATCAGGAACACAGAGCAGAAAAATGTTATTTGGATCAGTTCAGCAGACATATCACTGTTCCACTGAGGAGTCATAAACAGCCACTTGTCTCTCACATGTTTTTAATTGCTGTCACAAAGCATGAAGCAGCTGTGAAGAGAACATTGGATTTGGTGCTTGAATGTTCATACTATTGTCATTTCCAGTATGCAGTACGGAAAAGGTCAATCTATACGAGGTCAATCAGAAATGAGAGTGATGAAAAGAAGGAGAAAATAATGACATATTTGATCTACAGAATTCAATGAGAGACGGAGCTCTGTGTTAAAAAGACATGGTGTTTGAAATATATCAAAATATGTATGTTGAAAATATCCTGGACATGTCGTGTGCTCCCCCTTCAGGAACTGAAGACGTGATGTCTTTGGTTCACTGTGACACCAACAGCTGGGTTTTTGTGCAGCTCTTTGAGTCACCTGCATCACTGTGTTGGCTTACAGCACAGAAATACACTCCGCTGTCCTGAGGCTGCAGCTTCTTTACTGTCAGAGATCCAGTCTGAGCATCCTTCTTCTCTGCTGGAAATTTGTCATCACTGAAGCCGCTTTCATATCCATGTGGAGGAGATGTAGTGGTGAAAACTATCTGCCTCATTCCCTCCCCTGGCAACTGTTGGTACCAGTACATCTGGAAGTAAGAAGCATCCTTAGTATGACTACAGTCCATCGTGGCAGACTGACCCTCGTTCTTCCACAGCAGAAGAGTCTGGGTCACGTCACTCCCGTCAGTTAGACCTGCAGGAGTCAAAGTCACATTGTGTTACAGAAGCTACAACAGCTCTTCTGTGTGCAGTTTAAAAAGAACAAGATGAAATTATGATTATGAATTAAAAGAGAAGAGAACTTCTTCTCCTTTCAGTCCTCAGCATCATCATGTGCATAAAGTACCTGCAATACAGAGCAGAGCTGCAGAGAGTTTGATCAGAGCAGCTGGGATCATTATTGTGTTGGGAGAAGACTGAACTTGGAGACCACAGTCACTGTCAGTGTGTGTGATGGCAGCTCTGACATCACAGCACAGATATGAAGACTTGCATATGGGAGTTTCACATGACTGTGAGACATTGTGAGCTTGTACTTGAGCTCCCCCTACAGGATAGCAGATAAATACAGATGGGAACAGTGTGCAGAGGTTTTTGTTCAGTGTTCATGTATTTGGATCACTGTGTTGACTCACAGCACAGAAATACCAGCCTTTATCTTCTGGCTGCAGATTCTTTACTGTGAATGTTCCTCTCTCAGCTTCAGCCTTGGTGGCTGAGAATTTGTCTTTGCTGAATTCTCCAAATTCGTGATCTATTTTAGCTGTAGTTGTGAACACGATAAGTTTCATAGTTTCTCCAGGCAGCTGTCTGTACCAGTACATCTGGAAATAGTCAGCACCCTTTGTTTGGTTACAGTGTATTGTTGCATTTTCACCCTGCTGCTCCCACAGTATGGGAGTCTGGTAGACATCACTTCCATCAACATGACCTGTGAGTACAACAGAGAAAGTTACCACAAATGAGCATTTTACCAGTTAACGGTTTCATCGGTGCAGACACCATCTAACTGCTGAAACGAATCTGCTAATAACATACTACTTTACCTTTGATCCAGTGAGCAAGCACCAATAAGCTGAGGAGCCGATGTCTGATAGAGGTCATGCTGTAAAACTCAGGGTCTCAGTTACAGTATCTCACTGTGTAGTCACAGATATGAAGAGATGCAGGGAGGTGTGTCACTGCAAGGTGTGACCTTCTCTGATCCTGTGAACCAACAGGAGGCCACGTTTGTTATGTGGGATGAGCTTAACTGAAGTGAACACAGCTGTGAAACCAGGAAGATTAGACTGTGTGAAGTCTGAATCAGCTGATGGAGAAGTTCTGTTATTGACGTGCACACTTGTAACACTTTGAAATATTGGAATAAGCATTTTTCTGTCCTTAACAAATATTCAAACAAGTTAAACGGAGGCGGGTTTGTGTGTGGTCGGTACAGGAGTTCGTCAGTGTCTTTGGACATGTTGACGGAGCTGATGGTGCTCTAAAGACAGAGGCAGATATACTATTTGATATACTACAGATATAGACATACTATTTGGGGTTTGTCACAGAACTTCTGAGCTTTTTGTCTATTTTGTTTGTTTCACTGTCTGCACATTCACCAGTTTTCTTCACCATGAAGTTAAGTTTGTGAATGACTCACCGTTGGTGTAGAAGACATCTTAATTCACAATGAAACAATCGGTACCTGTGAGGAAATGATAAATAAGAAATATGAAGATCCTGTAGAAGTCTGACATGAGTGCAGTCACTCTGACGTCAGCAATGAAACACAGGAGTGAAATCATGACAGGGTTTCTCCTTTTAACTAAACTGAGAGTGATTTCATGAGCCAACTGATGTGATGTCAAGAGAGGAGTGGCTTCCTTGTTAAGGCTCAAATCATGGTTCAAATGAGATGAGTGAGGTTTAAAGAGGAATGAAGAGGATGAAGAAACACCATCACTGTAACTGATGAAGTGGAAGGAGGGAGTGGCTTCACATATTCTTGCTGCTGTAGAGTGACTTCCTGGATGTATAAATCGTGCTAAAGTGAGACACCAAGTTAAAGTGTACAGAAACAGTGTTACTGAAGTGAGCTACGAATGCATCAAACTGAAAGGCAACCACATTGCAGCTGCTTTGGGAGCCCCTCTAAAAAAAAAACCTGCAAAAAAAAGATTGTGTGCAGTTTTTGTAGAGTTCAGAGGGGATTTCTGTCATTGTGCTTCTCGTGCTGCACAGTAGTAAACTGCACTGTAATTCACTCCTGCATCTGAGATGGTCAGAGATCCATTCTTTGCTGCGTCTCCACCCAAATCTCCAGCGAGACTGAAACCATCTTTATATTTGTCTTCCATTGTGACAGCTTTGTAGTTCAAATATCCAATGAGTTTCATAGCTGTGTCTCCAGGTGACTGCTGGTACCAGAGCATCACTCTGTAGTCAGTTTTATTGTGGCTGCAGAAAATCTGCATTTTGTCACCAGGATTTCTGATGAGATCAGAGGGAGACTGACGGACCTCAAGACCCAGACAAACAGCTGGAAACAGAAAGACAATAGAACATTTTAGATAATGATAAATGGTAAATGTCATGAATTTAGTGATTTCAGACAAATGATTACCAGACAAGCAGCAGAGAAAGAGCAAACGGATCATGTTGACTGTCCCAACATAAAGGTTACTCAAAAGTCAAAAAGGTAAATCAAACAATGTGTCACAGAGTTTAATCTGATCAACACAGTGAGTGACCCAAATCCAACTGATGCTTTACTGATCTGACTAAAAACAAGGGAAGTCAACTCAGTGGCAGCTGCTGACATCACACCAAGAGCTGGGAGGAGCTTGTTCAAGTTCTAATTTAAACCCACTGATTCAGAAAATAAGTTAACTGTGAGTTTGTGTATGAGGGAGTGTTGGTTTGCAGGTGATGTGCATAGCTAGCTGCACAGTAGTACCCTGCAGTGTGTTCAGCCTTCAGGTCCACGATGAACAGAGAGCCGTTCTTTGCCGTCTCCCCACTCAGATCTCCAGTTATATTAAAATCTTTTTCAAAACACTTCTCAACTTCTGTGGTGCTGTGGTACACATGACCAATGCGCTGCAGAGCTTGGTCTGCAGGGAATTTCTGGAACCAGTCTGTAGTCAGTCTTTTCATGGCTGCAGACCAGCTGGATTTTGTCTCCAGGATTTCTTAAAGCAGCTGGAGGTGTTTGGTTGACTTCAACTCCCAGACAAACACCTAGAAATAGAAAAAAAGAATTCCTGTAAATCTGCCGAAGGTATTGAAAAAGTGAAATTTTTTATCAGTGAGAGAGGCAAAGTAAAAGAGAAAGAGTCAGCCTGATAAAGGTGTGTCTTAGTGGACACACAAACAAGACTGGCTTTAACTTGTCGCTGCGCACTTATTCTTACAAATGCCCCGCCCCCTTTTTTATTATTCCTGGAGTATTCCTGGAGGTCCAGCACCATCTACTGGAAAGACGTAAAAGTCAAACAGATTCCTAAGTGCATCCTGATGAACTGGCAACCGGTCTTTGTTCAGCTGCTCTCACTCATTTTCGTCTCTTCCCTGTGAAGAAATACACGCCGCTGTTGTGAGGCTGCAGCTTTTTCACAGTCACAGCCCCGGTCTCAATGCTGTCTTTGATGGCTGAATATTTGTCTTCAGATTGCCCACTGAAAGCTGTGCACAGAATGAGGGTTCTGGTCCTGGACGCTGCCTGTACCAGTACATCTGGCTGTGACCTTTACCTCTGGTGTGGCTGCACTTCATCTCCACTGAGTGGGAAACATAACTCCAGCTGATTTCAGGGTTCTGACTCACATCCTGACTGTGACCCGTGAGAGGAAAACAAAGAACTTTGATTACTTTTGCTCTGTTCCAAAAAGTTGCTTTGGGGATTGCATGCAAACATTTTAAATGTAAAAATCTAACAATTATGATTAAAAATGATAATTTGAACAGATAATTGTGACAAATAATAAATAAATATAAACATAAAATAACAAATGAAGCCTACACATCCCTTTTATCATGTGAACCTGAGCCGAGCCATAAAGATAGGACTACAAATTGAAATATGTGAGCTATAATAGAGTATTAATATTCAACAATATTTGCAGCCTCTACTGACTATCAATGGTTGAGCTTGCTGCAGTTTATAAAGAGAGGTGGGAGTTAAAGTCACTTCTCTACAGTAAGAACCTCCCATTTTAATCTCTGAGTATAATCAGAGGAGACCAACACTGGTTAGATTGCAGGTGCAAGGAGCTGAGAGCTATAAGAGAGATGAGAAAAGAGAAATGTGGGATCAGCAGGTTTTTGTATTGAGCAGCAGTGATATGTTACACTGTGGTAACTAGCAGCACAGAAGTAAACTGCACTGCTGTTCATGCTGAGTCCTTCAATTGTTAATGTGCAGGTTTCTACTTTATTTGCACCTCATTTAATCTGCACATTCACTCCTTTCTCTACATTTCCAGTGCCTGCATACAAGTATCCAAGGAGCTGCAGGTGTGTGTTGGATTGCTTGTACCAGAGGATTGTATCATAGTTGTCAATTGAATGTGAGCAGTGGATTTTAGATGTTTGCTTCTCTTCTTTGTACAGATCAGGTGGAGTCTGGCTGACTCTGTCACTGAGTGAGGAACCTGTGGAAAAGCACAAACAGCAAACACAGAACAATACACAGTGAAGGATAAATCAAAGATTTAGAATAGAACTAAGTTTAATTAAAAAAAAATCATAAAACTACGGTACGCTTAGTTCATTACCTGAGACCCACACAACATGAAAGGTCAGGCAGAAGCCTGTGATGATCATGTGGTGTTTCATGGCTGAATCTAAGGACATCCTTGTTGTTGCTGCCTTGTTTGCAGTTCAACTGATTATTCAGCTTTCATGTCAGGGCTCTTATCCATCAGGAAATGTGTTTTCAGGTGGGCGGAGCCTTCATGCATTGTTCTCTTCATAAACTGTTGCAGTACTCTGCAACCATACTGCCACTTTATGAAAATAGATGCCTGCTTGTCACAAATAATGATGGTATTTTCTCACCCTTTATATTTGAGTGAATGGAATTTGATTAAGGGAGATGTATGCTTAAAAAAGGGTTCCAGAGCAATACCATAACACAGCTTTTAAAGTTTTACATTTACTACCCTCATATAGCAGTTCATCATACTGCTAACTGCTACTGCTTTGATGATAGTTTTTGCAGAATATAATGCAGTGATTATGTGTGATTTTCTTTGTTTTGGATTTTACCTAAAACAAAAATGGAGAAAAAAAACACGAGGGGATTGTGATTAATCATGTTCCTGTTTAGCAGGATAAATCCTCAAATATCAGTTTCTGAGAACTGTTTCAGATGCTTTACAGCTTTTTGTTGAAAAGTTTAATAGTTTTTGAAAACTGTAGTTTTACACCATCAGGAACACAGAGCAGAAAAATGTTATTTGGATCTGTTCAGCAGTCATATCACTGTTCCACTGAGGAGTCATAAACAGCCACTTGTCTCTCACATGTTTTTAATTGCTGTCACAAAGCATGAAGCAGCTGTGAAGAGAACATTGGATTTGGTGCTTGGATGTTCATACTATTGTCATTTCCAGTATGCAGTACAGAAAAGGTCAATCTATGCAAGGTCAATCAGAAATGAGAGTGATGAAAAGAAGGAGAAAATAATGACATATTTGATCTATAGAATTCAATGAGAGACTGAGCTCTGTGTTAAAAAGACATGGTGTTTGAAATATATCAAAATATGTATGTTGAAAATATCCTGGACATGTCGTGTGCTCCCCCTTCAGGAACTGAAGACGTGATGTCTTTGGTTCACTGTGACACCAACAGCTGGGTTTTTGTGCAGCTCTTTGAGTCACCTGCATCACTGTGTTGGCTCACAGCACAGAAATACACTCCGCTGTCCTGAGGCTGCAGCTTCTTTACTGTCAGAGATCCAGTCTGAGCATCCTTCTTCTCTGCTGGAAATTTGTCCTCACTGAAGCCGCTTTCATATCCATGACGACTGTATGCTGTCGTAAAAACCATCTGCCTCATTCCCTCCTCTGGCAGCTGTTGGTACCAGTACATCTCTCTATATGTATCACCTTTGGTATGACTACAGTTCATCGTGGCAGACTGACCCTCGTTCTTCCATAGCAGAAGAGTCTGGGTCACATCACTCCCGTCAGTTAGACCTGCAGGAGTCAAAGTCACATTGTGTTACAGAAGCTCCAACAACTCTTCTGTATGCAAATAAAAAATAACAACAGGAAATTATGATTTTGAATTAAAAGAGAAGAGAACTTCTTCTCCTTTCAGTCCTCAGCATCATCATGTGCATAAAGTACCTGCAATACAGAGCAGAGCTGCAAAGAGTTTGATCAGAGCAGCTGGGATCATTATTGTGTTGGGAGAAGACTGAACTTGGAGACCACAGTCACTGTCAGTGTGTGTGATGGCAGCTCTGACATCACAGCACAGATATGAAGACTTGCAAATGGGAGTGTCACATGACTGTGAGACATTGTGAGCTTGTACTTGAGCTCCCCCTACAGGAGAGCAGATAAATACAGATGGGAACAGTGTGCAGAGGTTTTTGTTCAGTGTTCACATGTGTTTGGATAACTGTGTTGACTCACAGCACAGAAATACCAGCCTTTATCTTCTGGTTGCAGATTCTTTACTGTGAATGTTCCTCTCTCAGCTTCAGTCTTGGTGGCTGAGAATTTGTCTTTGCTGAATTCTCCAAAGTCGTGATCTATTTTAGCTGTAGTTGTGAACACGATAAGTTTCATAGTTTCTCCAGGCAGCTGTCTGTACCAGTACATCTGGTAATAGCCAGCACCCTTTGTGTGGTTACAGTGTATTGTTGCATTTTCACCCTGCTGCTCCCACAGTATGGGAGTCTGGTAGACATCACTTCCATCAACATGACCTGTGAGTACAACAGTGAGAGTTTCCAGAAGTGAACATCTTAATAGTTGACAGTTTCAGAAATATTTTCCTCTTCTAACTGCTGAATACAATCTGCTGATGTCACTGTACTTTACCTTGTATCCAGAGTACAAGCACCAACAAGCTGAGGAGACCCTGTCTGATAGAGGTCATGTTCTAAAGACGAGAGTCTCAGTTATCTTTCAGTGCAGTCACACAGATATGAAGAGATGCAGGATGGTGTGTCACTGCAGCAGTGACGTCTAATTGTGTGATCTGAGCAGGAGGCTACATTTCTCATCTGTGATGGGTTGAGCTGTTGAATTGTGAGGGATGAGGATGAACATGAAACATCAGTCAGCTCCTTAATGTTTTGCTGCCAAATGTCTTACTTTCAACATTTGATCTGTTTTCTATGTTTTATTGTACATGAAATCTTGGTTTTATGAAGTTTTGTAAGTTATTGTATACTTTTTGTATTTACATTTTACACAGCGTCCCAACTTGGTTGGATTTGCGGTTGGTTCAATCATTTGAAAGACAGATAGTGAACTCATCTTGTATTTTTCTCTGATGTTATCTTTTTTAAGAAATAACTCTTCTCATATTCTTTTATTGTTTAAACTGTTCATTCGTTATATTCTAATAATATATGTTTGATTATTTTACTTCATTACAACATTTATCAAAATTTTTGGTTCATGAATGCACATACTCCTACACTGTACAACAGATACTACTACTACTAAGACAATAACAGCTGCGACAACTGCTAATAATATGATCATTTTTATAGGTATTATTGTCATTTTAGAAACTCCACCACTAAATATTGATGGACCAAGGTCTCATAAGTTTTATTTACACTTTATCAATTTTCTGCTGTTCTGCATGAGCATGGAACAGGCCATTAAACTCAGTTAAAGCTGGCAGGGCACAAACGTGAATTGTTCAGAGCAATCTGCTTTTCTGCCATCTGTTGGGGCAGCAGCATTACAGCCAGTGACTCAAACTAAAAGAAGGCTGGCACTGTGCTGACGACTGCTCTGGAGATGATTGTGCAAAGAAGAACGCTGCAAAAGTTGCTGAACAATACTGCCCATCCTCTACATAACGCAGTGATGAGTCATTCAAGTGTACTTAGTCAGAGGCTTCTTCAGCTTTGCTGCGATAAGGAGATTCCTGCCAGCAACAATAGCCATATGCAACGGTTGCCTATGCTGAATAATTCTGAATTACGTACTAATGACTATTATTGACTACTAAGGCTACAACTTTTTTTTAAAAAGAGTATTAATTTCATTCATTTAATTCACAACAGGATCAAACACCAATGGAGGGACATGTATGTGCCTTGTTGCTAACAAATATTGCTGGAACCTTTGCACGAGTCCTCCACAAGTCCAACATTTCTTTGCACAGAGGTTTTGGTGTCTCTAACCCAATAAATAGAGCTTGGCTTCAAAGTCAATGGCTCCTTGAAATGAACGCTTACAACATGAATAAAGTAATGTAAGTTGCACTCTCACGCATACCCAGCCTCTGTCTCTTTGAATGCGCAGTATTGATTTATAAACAAATCCATTCATTCAAAATTCATTATTATCATTTTATTTTAATATGATAAATACAATAAATGGAAAAAACAGTCCATGATATGACCTGAATCGTGCATATTTCTGTAAACATAGATACGATGCTGACGTATCGTCCGCTTTTTAAAAATGATTCCGAGATCATCAGATATTCAGCGCTGGTCGTCAGCGCACGCGGGACGTCAAGAAACTTCATGCATTGAAACCATGTTTAAACAATACACGCATTATATTCAAACTTCATGCATGATTTGCTTGCATTTTATTGTATTTCAAGCTTGTACCACGTGACACAATCACCCGGTCATGTCCTTGAAAGCGACCTGTACGTGTCCATGTGGACACCAGCCGCGGCTATTCAGAGGCAACACGGGAAGCCGGACAGCCTCTCCCATTCTCTGGTGAAATTGCCACATCTTCAATGTTAAATTGACGATAAAACAGTTATTCACAAAACACAAGATATGCCCAATACTGCATTTACTTTCATAACTACAACATGTTGTCCTGTAGCTTAATGAAGTGATTTGTTCTGAAATCGCCGCCGTTCACTGAGGAAATCATGTTATGAAGTCGCCACTAACAGCCAGGCTTCCGAGCCGAGGGCTGCCCGGCTTCAGGAGGGGGCGGGAGAGTCAAGTTTTTTTCTACAATTCTCGGTCATCATTGGCTAAATCGACAAAAACTCATCACTTCCGAGGCTGCTCGGCATCTCTGGGGGTAGATTAGACGTGGGCGTGTCAATATGAGGGGCTGTGTCGTGATGATTGGAGTTAGTGTTTGTCCATCATGTGGCAGCCGAATTTTTAAGCGGAGAGAAGCACGCTGGAACTTCAGTCCCAAAGCGGATACGAAAGAGACTGGTTGTCTGTGAAAGTGCTGTAATGCTTTTAGTTGTTTCTTTCCAGAATTCATGCTGCCCATTCACAAATGTTATCTTTTTTAAGAATACTTTACCACCACCATCAAACTCTAAGTATTCATTATGACAGGGAAAAATGCTCCACAGATTCTGATCCAGCCACAGATCCAGCCATTTACAGGCCTTAGATTCCATCATACTTGATTTTGACCTTGCTGTGTGAATTTTCAAAGTCTATATCTTCTTTCTGTGTATTTGCTGGGCATACTTGTCATACTAGACACAGCTATGTTATAACTAATTCTTTTTAACTTTGCTATCTTCTGCTTTGGGATGGCACGAGCCACTACAACCCTGAAGGCGTAATATGGGCTTCCCCTGTTTTAAAAGTCAGCAGCCACCACTGGTGGACACATATCACCCGAGACAGGTTTTCAGATTTTTGATTATGTTGTCAATTTTTTTAAGTTATTTTTTTGGACATCCACTTTGTACCAGTTACTTATAACATAAAATGTCTTTATTTTTGTTTACTTTCAGTATCACAGCAACAGTGGGCGGGGCATTCCGAACGTGGCCTAATCGCCACCAAAACTCAAATGTAAACATTCCTTTGAAACCACAGCAAGCACAGACCAAATTCCCATGTTTGTATGACCATTGTTGGAGAAGATCCGTTGAATTGAGAGAAGATTTGCATTCTTTTGACCATAGACAACCTTCAGAAATGGCAGCTTCAAAAAATACCAAGAGAAGAGAGAAACCATTGTATACTGTACAGAAAAACGTTGTTCTGACTGGAAATTCAAGTGGATACCACATTGAGGATTTCCTCGGTGAGGGCGGTTTTGGAAAAGTGGCCAAGTGCACAAAGCTGGATACAGGAGAGATTGTAGCAGTGAAAATTGTACGAAAAGACCGTTTCAGAGAAGGCAGAAGAGAGGCCAGAATGCTGAAAAAACTCAGACAGTTTGACCCTGACAAGAACAACTTGGTGAAGTTCTGGGAGCACTTCAAATTTAAGGGTCACTTCTGTCTGGTTTTTGAAAAGCTGGATTTTAGTGTTTTTGACCTAATCAAAAGCAAGAATTTCATGCCACTCCTTGTTTCTGATATCAGAGTGATTGCTCAGCAGATGCTGGTGGCTTTGGATGCACTGAAAAGCATCAGCATGGTTCATGGTGACATAAAGCCAGACAATACAATGCTCGTGAACCATCAGTCTCAGTCCTACAAGGTAAAGCTGATTGATTTTGGATTGGCTACAAAGACATCCAAGCTGTGGTGGGGAGGCACCCTTCAGGCTATTGGTTACAGGGCTCCTGAGATCATGCTGGGGATTCCAATGGATGAAGGTATAGATATATGGTCTCTTGGATGTACTTTGGCCTACATGTATCTTGGACAGAATCTCTATCCTACACACTGTGAGTACGAGGCTGTAAGGATAATTGTACAGTTGCAATGTCAACCAACAAAGGATCTCCTGAAATCAGGATTCAAAGTAAAGCACTTCTTTACTCAGGTCCAAGACTCCCCAGACCGTATATTTAGGCTGAATACACCAGCTGAATACACAAACGTGACAGGTTTCAGTACGGAGGAGCTTCAGGGCATCTATAACGGTCTATACTCACTTGATGATCTGCCAAAGATGAACCCAGAGCCTTTGGATCCCTCTGAATGTACACAAGCATTTATAAGCCTGCTCAAGCAGATGCTGACTGTGGATCAGGGTAAACGGATCACTCCCAGAGAAGCCCTTGGACACTATTTCCTCACTATGAAACTCCCAGCCTCTTCCTTCAAAGAAAAGGAACCCTCTTATCTAAACTCAGAACAAACAACTTTGAAAAGTTGTCATCGAGGGAAGACAGAGATGAAGTCAGCTGGAAAATGCTCCAAAGACGGCAGGTGGAATAGAAGAACCATTATAAAAGTGAGGCCCCTTTATCCTATTGATAAAGAATCTGAAGACAGAGCAGAGAGTGCAACAACCGTCAGCAAAGATGAACCATCGGTAAACGTCACAACTGCCGGGACCCATGAGAAGCTCACTGTGGCAGAGAATGAATCCACTACATGCAAAGAAGTGAAAACCTCTGAACTTGTTGAAGTAAAAACCCACAAGAAACCTTTCAAAAGGATTCAAAACTTCTTCTCCAGGATATTCAACTCCATCACAAGCTGCCGAGGAAAGAAGCGAAAGACGACACTTTCACCAGCAATTTCCACCACACAGAGAAGAGTTCCACTTTACTCCCACCATCAACAAGATGAGACCTAAAAAAACAGCAGTGTGTCTTATTGCAACAACTTGATGAATCGTGACAAACTATTTATTGTAAATTCTTCTTAAGGTATAAAATGTGTTGTTACAGCTGTCCTGTACAGGGTATATTTCCCTCAGACATGTACATTTTCAGACATTTCAGTAGTTTCTACAGACGCTGACTGTATTTAACCCAGTATCATAGGATGGTCTCTATGTATGAATACAATTGCTACTGCATTTTTTAAATCTGTGTTTAGTAAATGCCCATTTGCTGCTCAAAGTGTGTATTTTTTCTTATTTTCTAAGAGGTTTATGGCGTTACACAAAGCCACAAATCTGTTCGGTTTCAGGAATCAATCTCACTGCTGCCTTAGTGAAAACGATTTTTCCAACTTGCAGAACAAGAAGTGATTAGTACAGTATCAAATCAAATCAAATCAAATCAAATCAAATTTATGTATATAGCACATTTCATGTACAAACAATTCAAAGTGCTTTACATAAAATAAAAGCATTGCAGCAGGGAGTGGAAGAAGCATTAAAATACATAAAAGAACATAAAGAGAAACAAATAAAATAATTTAAATGAATTTCAAAACAAGCAACAGTCCAGATAAATTAAAAGATACCGTGCAGATTTCATGCATAGACACATGAGAACAGAAATGTTTTTAACCTGGATTTAAAAATGTCTACATTTGGTGAAAGTTTAATCTCCACTGGCAGTTTGTTCCACTTGTTTGCAGCATAACAGCTAAATGCTGCTTCTCCATGTTTAGTCTGGACTCTGGACTGGACCAGCTGACCTGAGTCCTTGGATCTAAGAGCTCTGCTGGGTTTATATTCTCTGAACATATCACAGATGTATTTTGGGCCTAAACCGTTCTGGGATTTGTAAACCATCAGCAGGCTTTTAAAATCTATTCTATGACTGACTGGAAGCCAGTGTAAAGATATTAAAACTGGTGTGATGTGTTCAGATCTCTTAGTCCTGGTTAAAACTCCAGCAGCAGCGTTCTGGATGAGCTGCAGATGTTTAATGCTCTTTTTGGGAAGTCCAGTTAAAAGAGCATTACAGTAATGGAGTCTACTGGAGATGAATGCATGGATGAGTTTCTCCTGGTCTTTTTGGGAGAGGAAACCTTTAATTCTGTTGATGTTTCTGAGGTGGTAATTAGCTGCCTTGGTGACAGCTTTGATGTGGCTGCTGAAAGTCAGATCTGAGTCTATCAACACTCCAAGGTTACCAACTTGGTCAGTGATTGTAAGGGCCCGAGTCTCAAGATATTTACCAACGCTGACCCTCTTCTCTTTGCTACCAAACAGAATGATCTCAGTTTTGTCTTCATTTAATTGTAGAAAATTCTCTCTCATCCAGGTGTTTGCTTCCTCCAGACACTGACACAGTACGTCTGCTGGGCTGCAGTCGTCCGGTGACAGAGACACATAAAGTTGTGTATCGTCTGCATAACTGTGATAATTGATGTTAAATAATCACAGATATTTAATCAATTTTCTGAGAGAATGAAAATAAGATAATAATATATTAAAGTCATGTTAGTGAAACCTTTTGAAAATAAATGCTGATCATATAATGAACCAAATCAAGAACTTACACAGACTACATTTCAGTCAGGCAGAGAGAAGACCATCATATCTACTGTTTGTAATTCCTTCACTCCCAATTAAACTCATTTCTGCAAAAGCAAAACATCAGTTTAAACAGCTCTATGTATCCACATGTTTGTAAAGCCAACACAATTATTCATGATGAACTTAAATCCTTTTTCATTTTGTGTCGCATAAAAAGAAATGCAACCCTACAGGATGTGTTGGGGAACACTGCCCCCCACTGGATGAAATGAGCTCTCTGATCAGTCATTCAGTGGTGGTTTACTTGTTGCTCATGTTGTTATCAGCAGGGGAATGATTGTTACTGTCTGCAGCAGAGGAGGTTTCTGTTGTAGCTGGAGGCTTCATGCAGCACTGTGCATCGCTGGCAGCACAGAAATATACTGCGCTGTCCACAGACTGTCTCAGCTTTGGAATAACAAGAGATGACAGACTGCGGCCATCACCGGTCACATTATAGGAGGTTTTGAATGAATCTTCAACAGCTAGAGAAGAATAGCGAGCATAACCAATCAGAGCCATATCAGTTTCCCCAGGAGACTGTTTGTACCACTGCATCATCTCAAAATTGGTGTTTGAATGGCTGCAGTTTATCTGGATCTCTTCTCCATGTCCTCTGATCACAGCAGTGGGAGTCTGTTGAACGCTGTTTGGTGAGAGTTCTACAGGATGAAAAAGAGAACAAACAGGTTTAGAGCAGAGAATAACTTTTACCGAGGATGATTTGATTTAATGTTACCTGTTAAACAGAATGGCAGAGCTGCTAAATGTACGAGGAGCCTGATCATGATCCCAGAGCAGAGAAAAACAAAAGGATACTGAGAAGTTCAAACTGAACAGAGCTGCTTGGATGGAAAGGAGGAGGAGGGATCAACACATGGGCGTCACATGTGATCAGTGGATCTGTGCAGCATCCTGCTGTGTGGGTTAACACAGGAAGAGGAGGCTTTAATGATGAGATCTTTATTTATTTGCTGCCATTAACTGTGCTTAGATGCAGGTGTCCTCTTCTTCTGTGTGTTTATGTGCTGAATTCAATTTACTGGATGATTTCTTTCACATTAAAACATTTAGAATGCTCTTTTCAGGAAATGTGTTTGACATAAAGAACGTGTTTATTTGACTCTTTAAACGTGATGTTGTGCATGCTTTCTGCCCTCCTATGCATTCATTGATAAGAACAGAAAACTAAACATTTTGGAAGAGAATTTTCTCCATTTCATCATTGGGGTGTTTAAAATAAAGATGAATACAGGAACTCAGCGAGTACCTGGTCACTGTTGATACCGGCTCCTCTGAAAGTTACTGCCACTAATATCATGTATTTGCAGACCACCTGAACAGACTGACCCCTCCAGCAGCAACCAGGAGGTCCGATGGGACCCATAACTCCAACATGGAGCCGAAGCATCAGACAAACTGTTTCAGATGCTTTACAGCTTTTTGTTGAAAAGATTAATAGTTTTTGAAAAGTGTAGTTTTACACCATCAGGAACACAGAGCAGAAAAATGTTATTTGGATCTGTTCAGCAGACATATCACTGTTCCACTGAGGAGTCATAAACAGCCACTTGTCTCTCACATGTTTTTAATTGCTGTCACAAAGCATGAAGCAGCTGCGAAGAGAACATTGGATTTGGTGCTTGGATGTTCATACTATTGTCATTTCCAGTATGCAGTACAGAAAACGTCAATCTATACGAGGTCAATCAGAAATGAGAGTGATGAAAAGAAGGAGAAAATAATGACATATTTGATCTACAGAATTCAATGAGAGACTGAGCTCTGTGTTAAAAAGACATGGTGTTTGAAATATATCAAAATATATATGTTGAAAATATCCTGGACATGTCGTGTGCTCCCCCTTCAGGAACTGAAGACGTGATGTCTTTGGTTCACTGTGACACCAACAGCTGGGTTTTTGTGCAGCTCTTTGAGTCACCTCCATCACTGTGTTGGCTCACAGCACAGAAATACACTCCGCTGTCCTGAGGCTGCAGCTTCTTTACTGTCAGAGATCCAGTCTGAGCATCCTTCTTCTCTGCTGGAAATTTGTCCTCACTGAAGCCGCTTTCATATTTATGTGGAGGAGATGTAGTGGTGAAAACTATCTGCCTCATTCCCTCCTCTGGCAGCTGTTTGTACCAGTACATCTGGTTGTAAGTAGCATCCTTAGTGTGGC
Organism: Odontesthes bonariensis; assembly: GCF_027942865.1. Lineage (NCBI taxonomy): Eukaryota > Metazoa > Chordata > Actinopteri > Atheriniformes > Atherinopsidae > Odontesthes > Odontesthes bonariensis. The sequence goes on along the minus strand of NC_134522.1, from coordinate 24,218,725 downwards.
TGCAGTCCATCGTGGCAGACTGACCCTCGTTCTTCCACAGCAGAAGAGTCTGGGTCACATCACTCCCGTCAGTTAGACCTGCAGGAGTCAAAGTCACATTGTGTTACAGAAGCTCCAACAGCTCTTCTGTGTGAAGTTTAAAAAGAACAAGATGAAATTATGATTATGAATTAAAAGAGAAGAGAACTTCTTCTCCTTTCAGTCCTCAGCATCATCATGTGCATAAAGTACCTGCAATACAGAGCAGAGCTGCAGAGAGTTTGATCAGAGCAGCTGGGATCATTATTGTGTTGGGAGAAGACTGAACTTGGAGACCACAGTCACTGTCAGTGTGTGTGATGGCAGCTCTGACATCACAGCACAGATATGAAGACTTGCATATGGGAGTGTCACATGACTGTGAGACATTGTGAGCTTGTACCTGAGCTCCCCCTACAGGAGAGCAGATAAATACAGATGGGAACAGTGTGCAGAGGTTTTTGTTCAGTGTTCACATGCGTTTGGATCACTGTGTTGACTCACAGCACAGAAGTACCAGCCTTTATCTTCTGGCTGCAGATTCTTTACTGTGAATGTTCCTCTTTCAGCTTCAGTCTTGGTGGCTGAGAATTTGTCTTTGCTGAATTCTCCAAAGTTGTGATCTATTTTAGCTGTAGTTGTGAACACGATAAGTTTCATAGTTTCTGTACCAGTACATCTGGTAATAGCCTCCACCCTTTGTGTGGTTACAGTGTATTGTTGCATTTTCACCCTGCTGCTCCCACAGTATGGGAGTCTGGTAGACATCACTTCCATCAACATGACCTGTGAGTACAACAGTGAGAGTTTCCAGAAGTGAACATCTTAATAGTTGACAGTTTCAGAAATATTTTCCTCTTCTAACTGCTGAATACAATCTGCTGATGTCACTGTACTTTATCTTGTATCCAGAGTACAAGCACCAACAAGCTGAGGAGACCCTGTCTGATAGAGGTCATGTTCTAAAGACGAGAGTCTCAGTTATCTTTCAGTGCAGTCACACAGATATGAAGAGATGCAGGATGGTGTGTCACTGCAGCAGTGACGTCTAATGGTGTCATCTGAGCAGGAGGCTACATTTCTCATCTGTGATGGGTTGAGCTGTTGAATTGTGAGGGATGAGGATGAACATGAAACATCAGTCAGCTCCTTAAAAGATTTGGCTAAGTGATTATTTCTGAGCACATTTTTTGGCATGTATCAAGGCTCCGTACTCAGACCTATCTTTTTTTTTTTTTTTAGCAACATTGTAATTCAGACCACATCCCTGCACCAAGTTAGCCACTTACATGGCTTCTGGTATCCCTGCTATGCAGATGATATCCAACTGTCACACTCAATCTTGACCCATAACAACACGATTACAGCACAAACCTCAGCGTGTCTCTCTGACATCACCACATTGATGAAGGAACTCCACCTTCAACTAAGACTCTCTGACACTGATCTGTTGGTCATAGGCCAGATAATCATTTGTCCAGTGGAACATCTGATAAAAAACTCCAATTCAACTATTTTCCAACAAACATGGTGAGAAACCCTGGAAAAACGAGGCTGTGCTTGATTTAGTGGTACGGCCCATGGTCATCTCTCACCTCGACTGTTGCAGTTCTTCTCCAGCAGGCGTCTCAGCATGCACAGGGAAACACCTACAAATGGTACAGAACCTGGTCAACATCAAAATAACAAATGCCACTCCACTACTCACTGAATTCCACTGGCTACCCATGGCAGCCCACATCACATTCAAGTTATTAATGCTTCCTACAGTGTTCCTAGACTCAATGTTTCCCAATCCCTTGGTTTTGTAATCTGACTCACAGATTGTCTGATTTTGACTCCTGCCTTGAGCACAAAGAGGTCTAGAGCTCCCCCTACAGATAGAAAAAGACGGGGATTTCCTCAGTTTGCCATGTGACACCAACAGCTGGGTTTTTGTGCAGCTCTTTGAGTCACCTGCATCACTGTGTTGGCTCACAGCACAGAAATACACTCCGCTGTCCTGAGGCTGCAGCTTCTTTACTGTCAGAGATACAGTCTGAACATCCTTCTTCTCTGCTGGAAATTTGTCCTCACTGAAGCCGCTTTCATATCCATGTGGAGGAGATGGAGTGGTGAAAACTATCGGCCTCATTCCCTCCCCTGGCAGCTGTTGGTACCAGTACATCTGGAAGTAAGCAGCACCCTTTGAGTGGTTACAGTGTATTGTTGCATTTTCACCCTGCTGCTCCCACAGTATGGGAGTCTGGTAGACATCACTTCCATCAACATGACCTGTGAGTACAACAGAGAAAGTTACCACAAATGAGCATTTTACCAGTTAACTGTTTCACCGGTGCAGACACCATCTAACTGCTGAAATGAATCTGCTAATAACATACTACTTTACCTTTGATCCAGTGAGCAAGCACCAATAAGCTGAGGAGCCGATGTCTGATAGAGGTCATGCTGTAAAATTCAGGGTCTCAGTTACAGTATCTCACTGTGTAGTCACAGATATGAAGAGATGCAGGGAGGTGTGTCACTGCAAGGTGTGACCTTCTCTGATCCTGTGAACCAACAGGAGGCCACGTTTGTTATGTGGGATGAGCTTAACTGAAGTGAACACAGCTGTGAAACCAGGAAGATTACACTGTGTGAAGTATGAATCAGCTGATGGAGAAGTTCTGTTATTGACGTGCACACTTGTAACACTTTGAAATATTGGAATAAGCATTTTTCTGTCCTTAACAAATATTCAAACACGTTAAACGGAGGCGGGTTTGTGTGTGGTCGGTACAGGAGTTCGTCAGTGTCTTTGGACATGTTGACGGAGCTGATGGTGCTTTAAAGACAGAGGCAGATGTACTATTTGATATACTACAGATATAGATATACTATCTGGGGTTTGTCACAGAACTTCTGAGCTTTTTGTCTATTTTGTTTGTTTCACTGTCTGCACATTCACCAGTTTTCTTCACCGTGAAGTTAAGTTTGTGAATGACTCACCGTTGGTGTAGAAGACATCTTAATTCACAATGAAACAATCGGTACCTGTGAGGAAATGATAAATAAGAAATCTGATGATCCTGTAGAAGTCTGACATGAGTGCAGTCACTCTGACGTCAGCAATGAAACACAGGAGTTAAATCATGACAGGGTTTCTCCTTTTAACTGAACTGAGAGTGATTTCATGAGCCAACCGATGTGATGTCAAGAGAGGAGTGGCTTCCTGTGGCTGTAAACCAGACTGATGGCTCCCATTGCTGCTGCAGTTATCCATCATTTACCTGCATTCTTAAACTTTTGCTTTATTCAGAAAACATGAAAAAGGCTCATTACATGAAATGACATGAAACCTAAGATTTAATCCCCCTTTTCTTTTTCTTGGCAAACTTCATTACATTAGAAATTCTGTTTGTCTAAAGGATCTAGCATTTATACCCTCACACCCCATTATAATAAAACCACTTCAGCAGGTGTCCCAGAGCAGTTTTTTTCATTTGTTAAAATTCAAAACCACTGAAGTTGATAAGTCACCAACAGCAGTTTTTGTAGAGTTCAGAGGGGATTTCTGTCATTGTGCATCTTGTGCAGCACAGATGATTTATTTAAAAGCCTTTAAAAAAACAAAACACATAAAACTATGTTTCACAGAGTTTTGCAGATGTTGATACAGTCAGAAAAGTCTCAGCATCTATACTTGTGTTAAGGCTCAAATCATGGCTCAAATGAGATCAGTGAGGTTTAAAGAGGAATGAAGAGGATGAAGAAACTCCATCACTGTAACTGATGAAGTGGAAGGAGGGAGTGGCTTCACATATTCTTGCTGCTGTAGATTGCCTTTCTGGATGTATAAATCGTGCTAAAGTGAGACACCAAGTTAAAGTGTACAGAAACAGTGTTACAGAACTTCTTACTTCTGTAAGAGTGCATACCAATGGCATTGGTATGCACTCTTATATTAGAGGGAAAGGAATAAATGAAAGTTTAAACTGGACGAGTCCAGTAACATTATTTTGCTTAAAGTATGCAGAAGTACTTAAACGGAAAAAAAAAAATGAATGGAATAATAATGAAACAGGAAAACGATAGTGAGAAGAGTCCGACACAATAGTAATAAGTGTGCCCTGCCTTTGGCACCCATAATAAGCTTTGACTAAACCTTAAGGACTGTTGTCTTTTCCTATGCAAGAAAATCTATCGTGACTGAAAAAAGAAAAAGAAAGAAGCTATTCATTTGTGGTCACATGCTTACCGCAGTGAATCACCACACAGGGCAATGCATGGGACATCATCTGTATAAAGTGGACCTCAAGGCTGTGTTGTTATTGAAGCTTTGATGATCATTACTTAATCAAATTGCTCCTGTGATATCTGAATGGACCTATATGTAGCAGGTATGCTAATAAAATGGAAATAGTGTGAAGAGTATATAGGTATAGGCTAGTATCAGAGATCTAGTATTCAACTCTCAGAGGAAGGAACAGGAGACTGAAGTTTGCTTTTTGTTGGTACCATATATTTTTTTCCACAAAGTGCTTGTATGTACAGTAATATAAATTCAAGTAATTGGCCATTCAAAGTAACAGTTCATAGAAATTACAATGCAACTGCAGTTTAAACCTTGCAGTGCAAATATCAAAGTCCATTGCAACACAAAAACACAAATACCCTCCCAACAGCCCACAGTTCAGTTCATAAAGTCCATAAAAACCCACGTCTGAATTTTGACTTGGATGTTAAAGTGCTGTGTGCTTTTGGCCAAAGGCCCGAGGTAGAGTGTGGGGCGAAAGTTATGGGTCTGGGCACAAGGAGCCCCCTACCAGCCCGGCAGGAGAGGACGATGCAGAGTCTCTAGGCTAGGCCTTCCTTTAGCTTGCCATCACATTGGAACCTGGCCTGTGACAAAGCACCAGAGTTCCTAATAAATCATTATGTACAGTCTCAATATCAGTGTGCACAAGTTCATATTAAATAGCACGGGTTGTACTATAATACATCAGAGAAGTTAATAAGGTTGTTAGCTGTAATTAAAATACATGAAAAATGTAAAGTGCAAAGTGAGATTTAAAGTGCTTAAGTGCATTCATAAACACCACACAACAATTGCACATGTACATACAATACGGCATTACATACTACACAAACGTGGACACGATCAGTGGTTTGGTGTAACCATAAATTGTAGTTGAACCCGACAAGTCAGGTAGCTAAGCGAGGCTAACCGAGCCCATACAAATGAATAAGAGCGGCTAATGCTAACGCGAATCGCTAACGCTTCAGACTCACCAGCTCCGTCTTTAACCGATCCCGTAAGGCTTTTCTGCTGTCTGCTCATACAGGGGACTCCTAAAATGTGAACGAGTTGAGATCAAGCAACCAGCAGCCATTAAAAGTGTTTAAACAGCGCAAATAGTGAACTGACCTGCAACCTGCTCTCGTTTGGCTTCCCCACTGCTCTTACCTGACAACACCTGTGGCAACCTTAAGACTATGCCTGATTGGCCACATTGACCAATGACCAACTTCTGAGCAAGGACCGCGGTGATTGGCTCAGAGTAAAAGCAGCGCAGAGACAAGGAAATAACGGGGCAAAGTAATACGGAGGGGAAAAATAATATGAAAACCACGTGTGTTACATATAGGCAAATAAAACCAGTAATAAATATACCAGTAACATATCAGAAATATCGTGCCCATCCCCGTGATTCTCAGCAGTGTGGACACAAGATATGAGGGTCCTTCTAAGAGTGAAGGACTTCTTGCAGCTGTTACGGTGGGACTTAAGACTCACAAATGAACATAAATGTATGTTTTAAATAAACCAACAAACCAACAATAGGCACACACATATGAACATTATGTTACATAGTGTCCAGTAGTAATCACTATAGGTCAAGGCTGAACCTCTTCAGTGGATGCTCTGAACAATTGGATCTTTTTTTCTCTCCTTAACCAGATGTGCATAATGAACTTTGTGGTATGTTATGATCATCTGACTGATCTGTTTCCTCCTCATTGTTATCTTTGCTACCATGATCACCGCTTTACATTTATATTTAGTCTTTTTACGATCAGTCAACCTGCTCTCTTTGCAGTTGTGATTCGGGATGTTTGTCCAGTGAACATCAATGACTATTGTAAGTCAAAACTCATATTCCCATATTGCAAGTGCTCGTGTCCGTGGCACCATCTGCTATTATAGCAGGCAGTGTTGTCATTGCAAATTTCACTTGTATATTAGTAGTGGAAGCACCACTGATGGATGTCCATAAAAAAAAACAATATCAGAGACACCACCTTTACCATAATACTTATAGTGTGCTTGACCTTTTCTGTCCTTTTCTGTCCCATTAGGACAAAAAGGAACCTAAAAGAAGCCAATAAACACACAACTACTGAAAGGAATAGCTAGGATCCAGGAATCATTGATTTTTTTTTTTGTTAAGGAACATCTCTGTTTTTCTGGCTATATGTTCCAGACAGGAACAGCATTACCTAACCTTTACATGCCAGCCATTTTGTTATGCCCTTACCAGAACTTACAATCCAGTAACTAGTCATTTTGTAGGATATGTTAAAACGTGTGCTAACTTCTTTTTATTGGTTGGAATAAAGAAGGTAAGCAGTTTCTTTAAAAGCAGTCTCAGAAAGACCCAACACAGAATACGACACCAGAAACAAGCAAATTACCTTGTGCTTATCTTTCAAATTGTTCCATTCTTTTCTGCCTGTTTGGGGGTAATGTGCAGCCCACTGCAATTTGTGATTGTCTCCTGGTCAAATTCACCTCACCACCTCTGTAGACATATAATAGACATACAATCCATATATAGAGAACACGGGCCTGTAGATACATTGTGTCGCTGCATCGAACAGATCAGTGTGTGGATGCAAAACAATTTCCTCCAGCTAAACTCAGACAAAACTGAAATCATTGTCTGTGGCCCACATAAACAAAGAGAAAGTGTTATCAGTCACCTTGAGACTCTCTCTCTAAACCCTAACTATCAAGTTAGAAATCTCGGGGTTATATTGGACTCAGACCTGAACTTTAACAGCCACATTAAATCTGTAACATCAGCAGCTTTTTACCATCTAAAAAACATTGCCAGAATCAAAGGAATAGTGTCTAAACCAGACTTAGAGAGATTGATCCATGCATTTGTCTCCAGCAGGTTAGACTGCTGTAACGGCCTCCTCACTGGGCTCTAAACGGGCTGTAAGACAGCTGCAGTACATCCAGAACGCTGCTGCTCGAGTCCTTACTAGAACCAGGAAATACGACCATATTAGTCCAGTGCTCAGGTCTCTGCACTGGCTTCCTGTCGCTCAGAGAATAGAGTTTAAAACAGTTCTGCTTGTGTACAAGTCTCTTCACGGTCAAGCGCCAAAGTACATCTCTGACATGTTAGAGCCATATGAACCAGCTCGGGCTCTGAGAACCTCAGGGAGGGGTCTCCTGCTGGTGCCCAGAGTCAGGACTAAACAAGGTGAGGCTGCGTTTCAGTTTTATGCCCCTAAAATCTGGAACAGTCTTCCAGAAGATGTGAGACAGGCCTCAACTCTGACAATGTTTAAATCCAGGCTGAAAACAGTTCCATTTAGCTGTGCATATGACACCTGAAAGTATTTTATCTGCACTCTTCACTTTTTAATTAATTAATGATTATTTTAATGGGTCTTAAATTTCTTTCTTTTTTAATTTCTTTCTTTTAGTTTTTTTTTTTATTCCTTTTTAATGGTTTTATTGCCTTCTTGTGATTTTATGTAGCTGTAAAGCACTTTGAATTGCCCTGTGTATGAATTGTGCTCTATAAATAAAATTGCATTGCATTGCATAGAAGACATATAATGCCAGCATTCAAAGCTAATACTAGTATATGCTTGTGGACGAATTGTGCCAGTCAGTAAAAGGTTTTAACGGGCTACTTGCCTCTCAGTCAAATCCTGGGTTTCCTGAGAGCACCCTTAATTAAAATGTAGTGTACATTTTAATTCCATTTTACAAGTGCATATAATAGGAAACAACTGCAAGCAAACGACCCATTTTTATTAATACAGACAGCTCAGCTCAGGTCAGCAACATCTGAATAAAAAAAATGTAAATACACTGAACTTATTGATCAATGGATCAATAATATGCCATTGATCGATTAACAGTAGAGAGCCCTGATGAAGACATAAGACAGATATATGTTTTATGAATTCTTCTGATATTTAAAAATAAGAATTGAAAGAGATGCGCTTTCTGTCTCGCACAATGTTGTTTTGAGACAAGGCCCCGATTAACCCCCTCTGACAACAGTTCTAAGTTTATAATAGGTCATGTCTGCAAATAAATGGCAACAAGTGCACAAATGCCAATAAAAGCTGTGATACAAATCCCCATCAGATCGGCTCCTGACATTTGGACCACATCTGGCCCACACCACACTTGCCAATGCCGTAACTGGAAGTGCCAAAAGTAGCCCAGATTGGGCCCTAACGTATCTGTTAACTGGGCTCTACCGTGAGTCAACCATCTTGTGGTGGCGTTCAGAATTTCAACTGAAACTTCTCATTCACGACATAGTGCATAACATACAGAGGGGAGATATGTTCACTACATGGGTTCAAAGAAGATATCATGCATTGCACCCTGAAGCCAGGAGCTGATTGAGAGCGCACTAGTTGACACAAGTTGGAGCCAAAATCTACGGCTCAATACAATTGTTTTCTTACCCATTGCAAATGCCTGGTGAGAAGTAATACCCCTCAAACGTTTCAACCATGTAGAGGCTCATCTCTTTTGCCTGACACCTGGTATTTATTTGTAAAATATGCACATGAACCATTTTTAAAACTGAGTAAGTTGTCATGAAACCCATTTAATAAGTAATAATAAATGCATCTGAGCTACAACATTGTGGACACTGAGGCTTGAAAGAAACAAAAAAAGGAAATTCAAACCGATATTATATGTTGAAACATTTTTATTGCAATTGTTGGATATACACACACACACACACACACACACATATATAAAACACTGAGATCAAACAGCTAAATGTGTTCAGCAAAAGGCTTCTTTGGTTTCCCTGCAGTATGGACTGGTACATGAGGCATTCCTGCCCACATCAACAGTTTCATACAATGACTCTCAACATAACCTTCAGTCCTTTTTTGCATTTCAAGTTTGATTGTTTTTTTGGGAGGCAATAATGTATTTTTTAACAGCATAATTTCACTTAGGGATCATTCTATTGAATGGTATATTGATATTCTGAACAAAACAATACCTTTCAGATCATCATGACTGATTCTTTTTATTTATTTATTCATGTGAATCACTGATCATTCACTATTTTCCTGCAATAGCTTTGTCACCCTAATGAAGGAATATTCTATTCTATTCTATTCTATTCTATTCTATTCTATTCTCTAGAATTCTAAGTCCTCTGATGCTTGATGACTTTTTACTCTGACAGAACATTTCACCCAGGCTTATACATACACTTACATTTACTTTTATAGAAGTAACATCTTAGACACCATAATGACAAAACAAAGTGAAGACTGGATTCTTAGAATTTTTTGTTTTTAGTTGTTGTATTTTTATTGTTGTTGTCATAAATAATGACTTTGTTTTTTATCTTTTTGCTGAAAAGCAAATCATTTTCAAATTTAGTTAGATTAGATGGAAGGCCTGATATGCTGCATAAGAAATTTAAGAATGAAAAAAAAATTAAAAGTTAGTTTAAAAAAATATATGAAAAGAAAGGAAAAGAAAAAGAAGAAAAAAAAAAGAAAAAAAGAAAAGAAAAGGAACTTTATGAACCAGTCATCTTTATGTTCTTCCTCAAAAACATGACGGCTCTTTCCAAAGATGTTCCAATCCTGGACAAAAAACCTCTCTATCTTGGTCTTCTTTTTGGGCAGTAATGTCAGAGGGCCCCTGTTTTATCATTGTGACCAGTCTTTGCTGTGTGGTCACAGCGGATTTTTTGGGTTCGGGAGAGTCTGGTATGCACCCCGGTAAAATGAAGTCGGACGGTACGTTGGATGTTGACTCATGCTCTAACTTTAAAATAAATTTTTTGTCCGGTCTCTCGAATGACTTTTTCAGATCCTTCTCCATGCTGTCAAAGTGCTTCTTGAAGATAATTTACTCTCTCTTCTATCTCTTCCTCTGTGAGTTTAGTCAAATGTCGGGCGTCTTCACAACTGTCTTGTGGTGCATTGAGACAGCTGGAGAAACTTTTAGGCAAGGAATCTCCAAGGTCTGCTCTTATTGGTGTCGACCTAGAATCTGCCCCATCTGTATTTTCTTGAGAGCCCTGCTGAATTTTGGGTAGCAAGAATCTCAAGAGGACTGATGACACCGTCTGTACGATGTCTGCTAACATCCCTGCAAGAATGGCTTGCATTTCCAAATCGAAGGTTCCACTTCGGCCCACTGGGCTGCTGTAACTTTTTCCAGATGTCTTTTAACAATTGGTAGGAGATTTTCCTCTGTAATTGGTACGGTGTCCATTTGCGTCCTAGTTTGTTCCATTTTTGTGATCTTTCCTCTTCTCTTTCGGTGTGAAATAAAATTCTCTTAAGCTGTCCGTGCAATAGGTCTGAAATATAGTTACATGTGTAACAGGGCCTGTTACTTTTGTCTGCGGCACAGTGCGTCATTCAATGTGCGTCAGAACGGCGCTCTCTGATGTTCTTTGTGACGTCATTGACGTCGATGTGCTTCAGAGCTTAATCATTTTTAGATTAGATGGAAGGCGTGATTCGCTGCATAAGAAATTTAAGAATGAAAAAAAATTAAAAGTTAGTTTGAAACAAAATGTGAAAAAGAAAAGGAACTTTATGAATCAGTCGTCCTTAAGTTCTTCCTCAAAAACACGACGGCTCTTTCCAAAGATTTTCCAATCCTGGAGAAAAACCTCTCTATCTTGGTCTTCTTTTTGGGCAGTGTTATCACGTTTAGCTGGTATTTGAGGGTTATAATCAGAATTTTGTCAAAATACATACTGTCTGGTGCCATTGCTTTATCCAGTAGATTTAGCGGTGAGCCAAATCTTTTGATAAGTTCTTTAACTACAGTCTTGGTTATGTCGTTCAGATTTTCTTCGTTTAAGGGGATGTCTTTGGAGTCGACTTCACCCTTTACCAGGTATAAAAGCCTTTCTTTGATTACTACAATATCGGGAATTAGGTGTTTGTTTCTGTCTTCGACGTTTGACAAAAGCCTCAAAATCAGTCCAAGGACAAGGCTGTTTACAAGACTGTCTGACGAGCTGTCAATTACCTCCACTGGAGCTTTTGGCGATTCTTCCTCATACTGTCCAGAAGATGAGTGTTCAAAACTCTCAACATTGGTAACTTCAGCTGCAGTCAAATTCTGTTCATTGATGTTTGTTATTTTTAAGTTCTCGTCCAAATCTTCTTTAAATTTTCTGATTTCACAGAGATCGTGAGGTAAAGGGGAGGGTGATGCCGGGACTTTAGGGGACTCTGATCTATCTTCTGGTGACTGCGACCCTTTTTTAAGAAGGTTTTCAATATCCGTGAGTGCTCCTGAAACCTTCTCTTCTGCGTTGTCTGATTGTTCTGTCACCAGCCAAAGAAAAACTTGCCGAAGGAACTTTCCAACAGCATCTTCTGTGATGGAATACAGAACCTCAGGAGAAACGGCCCTCTGTGTTCCATCCATTGTCTTTTTGATTTGAGATATTACCGAGTCGGATAGACATTTACCTCGTGGTACGATAGGGAGATGATAAACTTGTTCTGCCATGAGATGAGTATACATCTTATCAGTTAATTCCTTTGAAAATTTCTGTACTTCATAGCAGTGTGAGACGTTTTCCAGTTTCTGCTGTAGGTTTTCATCTGAACAATTCAGTTCCATGATAAAGTTATCCAGATTAGCTTTAAAGGTGCCAAAAGTAATGTCAGAGGGCCCCTGTTTTATCATTGTGACCAGTCTTTGCTGTGTGTTCACAGCGGATTTTTTGGGTTCGGGAGAGTCTGGTATACACCCCGGTGAAATAAAGTCGGACGGTACGTTGGATGTTGACTCGTGCTCTAGCTTTAAAATAAATTTTTCGTCCGGTCTCTCGAATGACTTTTTCAGATCCTTCTCCATGCTGTCAAAGTGCTTCTTGACAAAACTGGAGAAGAAAGATCGCTTGTTTACTTCTGGCTCTGTTGCGGTCTCCGTGGGTCCAGGGCTTGAGGCAAAAAAACTTCTTGCTTTATCAATGATCAGTTCCATGTCAAAGTGAGGTCCACGTGGAACACTGCTTCCAATGGATTCAGCGGACCTCACAGGTTCTGGAGTTTGAACGTTTTCCATTATAATGTCTACTATCTCTGCTGCTGCGCTCTTTGCTGAGGGAGTGGGGCTGATGGGCGAAACATGTCCACTTTCCTGATTTAGACCTGTTTCAGATCCTGACCACTTCAACAGGATGTCACTCACACCTTTGGTGGTTGATTCCGTGAAAATGTATGATGTATTGCTTTCGTTTGACTTACAGGAGTCACTATCACTTATTTCAATGCATTGTTTAGGCCAACAACATTTCTGTTTCAGCGTCAACAAGCATCCCCTTAGCCATTCGGCAGCATGACAAACCATGTGGCTAAGACGATTAATATTTGACATGAGCCCACTAACAAAAATGGCAGGCTTTGGGGGTAAAACTTTTGTCTCTGTTGCTTCATTGAGAAGAGAATTTACTCTCTCTTCTATCTCTTCCTCTGTGAGTTTAGTCAAATGTCGGGCGTCTTCACAACTGTCTTGTGGTGCATTGAGACAGCTGGAGAAACTTTTAGGCAAGGAATCTCCAAGGTCTGCTCTTATTGGTGTCAACCTAGAATCTGCCCCATCTGTATTTTCTTGAGAGCCCTGCTGAATTTTGGGAAGCAAGACTCTCAAGAGGACTGTTGACACCGTCTGTACGATGTCTGCTAACATCCCTGCAAGAATGGCTTGCATTTCCAAATCGAAGGTTCCACTTACCAGCAAGGCCCACTGGGCTGCTGTAACTCTTTCCAGATGTCTTTTAACAATTGGTAGGAGATTTTCCTCTGTAATTGGTACGGTGTCCATTTGCGTCCTAGTTTGTTCCATTTTTGTGATCTTTCCTCTTCTCTTTCGGTGTGAAATAAAATTCTCTTAAGCTGTCCGTGCAATAGGTCTGAAATATAGTTACATGTGTAACAGGGCCTGTTACTTTCGTCTGCGACACAGTGCGTCATTCAATGTGCGTCAGAACGGCGCTCTCTGATGTTCTTTGTGACGTCATTGACGTCGATGTGCGTCAGAGCTTAATCAATTTTGCCCTCGTGCAGAACTTTCACACACGTGATAGATGGGTAGCCTCGGGTTAAAAAAAAATAAAAAAAAGAAAGAAAAAAAAATAGATGATAAAGGGTCGATAAGATTGTCACGTGATCCAAATGCTGGAGTTGTACCAGGAGGTTATGGAGGATTCTCAGTGGGTCAATTACAAGTTGGATTGTTGTCTGTGGTTATACAGATCAGAGAAAAACGTCCCGTGTCTACCAAGACATATTATTTTTATTATCATTATTAGTAGCAGTGTAATTTCTGAGCGCCGGCGTCTTTTCTCATTTTCTTACCCACGAGCAATAAGCGTAAGCGACACCTACAGAGAATAACTGCACCCAGCCCTTTCTGTTGAAGCAACTTTTCAGACAGCTGCTGTTGTTAACAGCTGGAACTAATGATCACAACAAGCGAAGAAACGTCCGTTGGTAGGACTCGCAGATCTGCTGGTAATGGTGTGTTGTGCTCTTATCACTGTACAGGTAAAGCTTGTAGCCGTTATGCTCCGCCATGCTCTGCCGTCGCTTTCCAGCAAAACCAAACTTATTGAGGACACGAGCAGAAATGAGCTTTTAATGAGGCAAATAAATCTGCTCTCCGTTTACACGTTCCACTTTCCACGCAAGGGGACTGATCACTGTAGTTTTTCCCCCAAATGCTTATACACAACTCTGGAAACAACGTGTCTGCTTCGAAACAAAGTCAATATTGCACAAAATATTGCGCTCAATGTGCACCACCATCAAAAACACATGCTCCAGAACTGTATTTTCACGTCAAAATTTGCACACATTTTATGGGTCGCCACAACAATCCATGTGTTTCAGACTGCACTAAAAAGATTTGACACACAATTGTCATGTGCTAAAATGTGATTGATGCAGCACAATGAACAGAGCACAGTGTTTATTCATTGAAAAAAAGAATATGCCACATTTAGAAATACATAGCATGTTAAAAACAAAACAGAGCTATACAGATTAGTTCAATGCCATACAGGAAGTACAAAGAAGATGTGTACAACTATAACTATAAAGGAAAGCTGAGGCAAAAGATTTTCAATTTTTTTTCTTTTGCCAAACAGTGCTGAAAAAAACTTCCTGGAGCAGCTTATCCAGCCGCGATAATCCTCAACCCGAATGTCTTCACAGGCATCTTCCGTTGCTTCAAGGGCCGACATTCGCTCACATGGATGTAGATCAGAAACTTTCCAAAGCCACGGGAAAATAATTCCTCAAATGGGTTCAAAAAGGGGAAAATGAGGTTGAAGGGCTAAAGCAGAAAAGGTTTGGTGGTCCCCAAAAACATGCTTGAATATCTGCTGACCGATGAAAATTGACCCAGACCACTTTTTAATGTCTTCCTTGTTGGGGGGAGAAGAAGAAAGTCATTAAAATGGTCCAGAAAACTGAGGAGATGGGCAAGTATTTAATGGTCCAAGCATGATGATGGAGTACGTAAGTGATTATAAAAGTGTTCTGAGTAATGTTCTTTCCACAAACTGTAATGCTCTGCGCATGCGTTTGTAATGCAGAACGATGCTTGCCACCGTAAAGCGTGAGAGAGTGAGCCATGATTGTGCCAAGTGTGGCTCATATCTCGTTTGAATTTGTCTGTCTCTTTGGACGAGCCCTTCCTCTTGCTCTACCCTTCTGTTGACCTCTCCCTCTTCCTCCTGCCGGATGCTCCATGGCTGATGTTTCTCCACACCTACAGTTTCTCTCAGCAGCCAAAACACTTTATTTATAGGAGTTATTTTTCACCAGACTTTATCATTTGACTCGCATATAAAACAGGTTTCTAGGACTGCCTTCTTTCATCTTCGTAATATTGTTAAAATCAGGAACATCTTGTCTCAGAGTGATGCAGAAAAACTAGTCCATGCATTTGTTACTTCAGGATTGGACTACTGTAATTCTTTATTATTGGGCTGTCCCACATATTCTCTGAAAAGCCTTCAAAATCCAAAATGCTGCAGCCAGAGTTCTGATGAGAACTAACAGGAGAGATCATATTTCTCCAGTTTTAGCTTCTCTTCATTGGCTCCCTGTTAAATTCAGAATAGAATTTAAGATTCTTCTCCTCACATATAAAGCTCTTAATGACCGAGCTCCATCATATCTTAAAGATCTCATTGTAAGATATTTTCCTAACAGAGTACTTTGCTCCCAAACTGCAGGTTTACTTGAGGTTCCCAGAGTTTCTAAAAGTAGAATGGGAGGCAGAGCCTTCAGTTATCAGGCCCCTCTCTTGGGGAATAAGCTGCCAGTAAATGTCCGGGAAGCAGACACCCTTTCCATTTTTAAGACCAGGCTTAAAACTTTCCTTTTTGATAAAGCTTATAGTTAGGGATGGCTCAGGTGATCCTGAAACATCCCATAGTTAAGCTGCTATAGGCCTAGACTGCTGGGGGGCCTCATCTGTCACACCTTTCCTCACTTTACTCTCTTTATGTACATGTGACATTATTGTGGTCATTAACTCGTGTCTCCCTGTTCCAACAGGTATCCTTTGAATGGTGTTACAGTGCCCCCCCCTTTCTCTCAAACCCCAGCTGGTCGAGGCGGATGGCCACCCTTCCTGAGTCTGGTTCTGCCAGAGGTTTCTTCCTGTTAAAAGGGAGTCGTTTCTCTCCACAGTCGCCTCAGGCACGCTCAGGACGGGAGATTGGACTGAAAACAAGTTTCAGTGCAATCTGTTGGTTTCCTTAGCTAGGAAATTCATTTTGAATTGGCTCTATATGAATTAATTGGATTATTTTGTAAATGATTATGATTACAATTAATTGAATTCCAATTGGCTCTAATTGGACTTTATTATCTAAGTGCCTTGAGATGACATTTGTTGTATTTGGCGCTATATAAATAAAACTGAATTGAATTGAATTGAAAACACTAAGCCCCATTCACTGAACCAAATTCTCAGCGACCTATACCAACTTTTTAAATCAAACACTCTTTTGGCCAAACTTTAAACACTGTTCAGGAGCTTCAGGCACATTTTGCTAAATTCATCCGCTCTTTTTTTTGCTCAACCTTGAACACATTCCCAGTCACTAAACGCATTTCACACTGTGATACACTTTGTGTTGCAAATTTGTAAACACTGGCAGCAAACCGTGAACACAACTCCAACACAGCTGCCATCTCTTTCAAGAGAGCGGATGAATTTAGCAAAATGTGCCTGAAGCACCTGAACAGTGTTTAAAATTTGGCCAGAAGAGTGTTTGATTTAAAAAGTTGGTATAGGTTGCTGAGAATTTGGTTCAGTGAATGGGGCTTAGTGTTTTCAATTCAATTCATTTTTATTTATATAGCGCCAAATACAACAAATGTCATCTCAAGGCACTTAGATAATAAAGTCCAATTAGAGCCAATTGGAATTCAATTAATTGTAATCATAATCCCGTCCTGAGCGTGCCTGAGGCGACTGTGGAGAGAAACGACTCCCTTTTAACAGGAAGAAACCTCTGCCTATAGCAGCTTAACTATGGGATGTTTCAGGATCACCTGAGCCATCCCTAACTATAAGCTTTATCAAAAAGGAAAGTTTTAAGCCTGGTCTTAAAAGTGGAAAGGGTGTCTGCTTCCCGGACATTTACTGGCAGCTTATTCCCCAAGAGAGGGGCCTGATAACTGAAGGCTCTGCCTCCCATTCTACTTTTAGAAACTCTGGGAACCTCAAGTAAACCTGCAGTTTGGGAGCAAAGTACTCTGTTAGGAAAATATATTATAATGAGATCTTTAAGATATGATGGAGCTCGGTCATTAAGAGCTTTAAATGTGAGGAGAAGAATCTTAAATTCTATTCTGAATTTAACAGGGAGCCAATGAAGAGAAGCTAAAACTGGAGAAATATGATCTCTCCTGTTAGTTCTCATCAGAACTCTGGCTGCAGCATTTTGGATCAGCTGAAGGCTTTTCAGAGAATATGTGGGACAGCCCATTACTAAAGAATTACAGTAGTTAAATCTTGAAGTAACAAATGCATGGACTAGTTTTTCTGCATCACTCTGAGACAAGATGTTCCTGATTTTAACAATATTACGAAGATGAAAGAAGGCAGTCCTAGAAACCTGTTTTATATGCGAGTCAAATGATAAAGTCTGGTGAAAAATAACTCCTATAAATAAAGTGTTTTGGCTGCTGAGAGAAACTGTAGGTGTGGAGAAACATCAGCCATGGAGCATCCTGCAGGAGGAAGAGGGAGAGGTCAACAGAAGGGTAGAGCAAGAGGAAGGGCTCGTCCAAAGAGACAGACAAATTCAAACGAGATATGAGCCACACTTGGCACAATCATGGCTCACTCTCTCACGCTTTACGGTGGCAAGCATCGTTCTGCATTACAAACGCATGCGCAGAGCATTACAGTTTGTGGAAAGAACATTACTCAGAACACTTTCGTAATCACTTACGTACTCCATCATCATGCTTGGACCATTAAATACTTGCCCATCTCCTCAGTTTTCTGGACCATTTTAATGACTTTCTTCTTCTTCCCCCAACAAGGAAGACATTAAAAAGTGGTCTGGGTCAATTTTCATCGGTCAGCAGACATTCAAGCATGTTTTCGGGGACCACCCAACCTTTTCTGCTTTAGCCCTTCAACCTCATTTTCCCCTTTTTGAACCCATTTGAGGAATTATTTTCCCTGTGGCTTTGGAAAGTTTCTGATCTACATCCATGTGAGCGAATGTCGGCCCTTGAAGCAACGGAAGATGCCTGTGAAGACATTCGGGTTGAGGATTATCGCGGCTGGATAAGCTGCTCCAGGAAGTTTTTTCCAGCACTGTTTGGCAAAAGAAAAAAAAATTGAAAATCTTTTGCCTCAGCTTTCCTTTATAGTTATAGTTGTACACATCTTCTTTGTACTTCCTGTATGGCATTGAACTAATCTGTATAGCTCTGTTTTGTTTTTAACATGCTATGTGTTTCTAAATGTGGCCTATTCTTTCTTTCAATGAATAAACACTGTGCTCTGTTCATTGTGCTGCATCAAACACATTTTAGCACATGACAATTGTGTGTCAAATCTTTTTAGTGCAGTCTGAAACACATGGATTGTTGTGGCGACCCATAAAATGTGTGCAAATTTTGACGTGAAAATACAGTTCTGGAGCATGTGTTTTTGATGGTGGTGCACATTGAGCGCAATATTTTGTGCAATATTGACTTTGTTTCGAAGCAGACATGTTGTTTCCAGAGTTGTGTATAAGCATTTGGGGGAAAAACTACAGTGATCAGTCCCCTTGCGTGGAAAGTGGAACGTGTAAACGGAGAGCAGATTTATTTGCCTCATTAAAAGCTCATTTCTGCTCGTGTCCTCAACAAGTTTGGTTTGGTTTTGCTGGAAAGCGACGGCAGAGCATGGCGGAGCATAACGGCTACAAGCTTTACCTGTACAGTGATAAGAGCACAACACACCATTACCAGCAGATCTGCGAGTCCTACCAACGGACGTTTCTTCGCTTGTTGTGATCATTAGTTCCAGCTGTTAACAACAGCAGCTGTCTGAAAAGTTGCTTCAACAGAAAGGGCTGGGTGCAGTTATTCTCTGTAGGTGTCGCTTACGCTTATTGCTCGTGGGTAAGAAAATGAGAAAAGACGCCAGCGCTCAGAAATTACACTGCTACTAATAATGATAATACAAATAATATCTCTTGGTAGACACGGGACGTTTTTCTCTGATCTGTATAACCACAGACAACAATCCAACTTGTAATTGACCCACTGAGAATCCTCCATAACCTCCTGGTACAACTCCAGCATTTGGATCACGTGACAATCTTATCGACCCTTTATCATCTATTTTTTTTTCTTTCTTTTTTTTCTTTTTTTTTTTTAACCCGAGGCTACCCATCTATCACGTGTGTGAAAGTTCTGCACGAGGGCAAAAATGATTAAGCTCTGACGCACATCGACGTCAATGACGTCACAAAGAACATCAGAGAGCGCCGTTCTGACGCACATTGAATGACGCACTGTGCCGCAGACGAAAGTAACAGGCCCTGTTACACATGTAACTATATTTCAGACCTATTGCATGGACAGCTTAAGAGAATTTTATTTCACACCGAAAGAGAAGAGGAAAGATCACTAAAATGGAACAAACTAGGACGCAAATGGACACCGTACCAATTACAGAGGAAAATCTCCTACCAATTGTTAAAAGACATCTGGAAAAAGTTACAGCAGCCCAGTGGGCCTTGCTGGTAAGTGGAACCTTCGATTTGGAAATGCAAGCCATTCTTGCAGGGATGCTAGCAGACATCGTACAGACGGTGTCAACAGTCCTCTTGAGAGTCTTGCTTCCCATAATTCAGCAGGGCTCTCAAGAAAATACAGATGGGGCAGATTCTAGGTTGACACCAATAAGAGCAGACCTTGGAGATTCCTTGCCTAAAAGTATCTCCAGCTGTCTCAATGCACCACAAGACAGTTGTGAAGACGCCCGACATTTGACTAAACTCACAGAGGAAGAGATAGAAGAGAGAGTAAATTCTCTTCTCAATGAAGCAACAGAGACAAAAGTTTTACCCCCAAAGCCTATTTTTGTTAGTGGGCTCATGTCAAATATTAATCGTCTTAGCCACATGGTTTGTCATGCTGCCGAATGGCTAAGGGGATGCTTGTTGACGCTGAAACAGAAATGTTGTTGGCCTAAACAATGCATTGAAATAAGTGATAGTGACTCCTGTAAGTCAAACGAAAGCAATACATCATACATTTTCACGGAATCAACCACCAAAGGTGTGAGTGACATCCTGTTGAAGTGGTCAGGATCTGAAACAGGTCTAAATCCGGAAAGTGGACATGTTTCGCCCATCAGCCCCACTCACTCAGCAAAGAGCGCAGCAGCTGAGATAGTAGACATTATAATGGAAAACGTTCAAACTCCAGAACCTGTGAGGTCCGCTGAATCCATTGGGAGCAGTGTTCCACATGGACCTCACTTTGAAATGGAGCTGATCATTGATAAAGCAAGAAGTTTTTTTGCCTCAAGCCCTGGACCCACGGATACCGCAACAGAGCCAGAAGTAAACAAGCGATCTTTCTTCTCCAGTTTTGTCAAGAAGCACTTTGACAGCATGGAGAAGGATCTGAAAAAGTCATTCGAGAGACCGGACGAAAAATTTATTTTAAAGCTAGAGCATGAGTCAACATCCAACGTACCGTCCGACTTTATTTTACCGGGGTGTATACCAGACTCTCCCGAACCCAAAAAATCCGCTGTGAACACACAGCAAAGACTGGTCACAATGATAAAACAGGGGCCCTCTGACATTACTTTCGGCACCTTTAAAGCTAATCTGGATAACTTTATCACGGAAATGAATTATTCAGATGAAAACCTACAGCAGAAACTGGAAAACGTCTCACACTGCTATGAAGTACAGAAGTTTTCAAAGGAATTAACTGATAAGATGAATACTTATCTCATGGCAGAACAAGTTTATCATCTCCCTATCGTACCACGAGGTAAATGTCTATCCGACTCGGTAATATCTCAAATCAAAAAGACAATGGATGGAACACAGAGGGCCGTTTCTCCTGAGGTTCTGTATTCCATCACAGAAGATGCTGTTGGAAAGTTCCTTCGGCAAGTTTTTCTTTGGCTGGTGACAGAACAATCAGACAACGCAGAAGAGAAGGTTTCAGGAGCACTCACGGATATTGAAAACCTTCTTAAAAAAGGGTCGCAGTCACCAGAAGATAGATCAGAGTCCCCTAAAGTCCCGGCATCACCCTCCCCTTTACCTCACGATCTCTGTGAAATCAGAAAATTTAAAGAAGATTTGGACGAGAACTTAAAAATAACAAACATCAATGAACAGAATTTGACTGAAGCTGAAGTTACCAATGTTGAGAGTTTTGAACACTCATCTTCTGGACAGTATGAGGAAGAATCGCCAAAAGCTCCAGTGGAGGTAATTGACAGCTCGTCAGACAGTCTTGTAAACAGCCTTGTCCTTGGACTGATTTTGAGGCTTTTGTCAAAAGTCGAAGACAGAAACAAACACCTAATTCCCGATATTGTAGTAATCAAAGAAAGGCTTTTATACCTGGTAAAGGGTGAAGTCGACTCCAAAGACATCCCCTTAAACGAAGAAAATCTGAACGATATAACCAAGACTGTAGTTATATCAGAAGTTAACTTATCAGAAGATTTGGCTCACCGCTAAATCTACTGGATGAAGCAATGGCACAAGACAGAACGTATTTTGACAAAGTTCTGATTATAACCCTCAAATACCAGCTAAACGTGATAACACTGCCCAAAAAGAAGACCAAGATAGAGAGGTTTTTCTCCAGGATTGGAAAATCTTTGGAAAGAGCCGTCGTGTTTTTGAGGAAGAACTTAAGGACGACTGATTCATAAAGTTCCTTTTCTTTTTCATATTTTTTTTCAAACTAACTTTTAATTTTTTTTTCATTCTTAAATTTCTTATGCAGCATATCACGCCTTCCATCTAATCAAACTAAAGTTGAAAATGATTTCCTTTTCAGCAAAAACGTACAAAATAAAGTCATTATGTATGACAACAACAATAAAAATACAACAACTAAAAACAAAAAATTCGAAGAATCAAGTCTTCACTTTGTTTTGTCATTATGGTGTCTAAGATGTTACTTCTATAAAAGTAAATGTAAGTGTATGTATAAGCCTGGGTGAAATGTTCTGTCAGAGTAAAAAGTCATCAAGCAATCAGAGGACTTAGAATTCTAGAGAATAGAATAGAATAGAATAGAATAGAATAGAATAGAATAGAATAGAATATTCCTTCATTAGGGTGACAGCTATTGCAGGGAAATAGTGAATGATCAGTGATTCACATGAATAAATAAATAAAAAGAATCAGTCATGATGATCTGAAAGGTATTGTTTTGTTCAGAATATCAATATACCATTCAATAGAATTATCCCAAAGTGAAATTATACTGTTAAAAAATACATTATTGCCTCCCAAAAAAAACAATCAAACTTGAAATGCAAAAAAGAACTGAAGGTTATGTTGAGAGTCATTGTATGAAACTGTTGATGTGGGCAGGAATGCCTCATGTACCAGTCCATACTGCAGGGAAACCAAAGAAGCCTTTTGCTGAACACATTTAGCTGTTTGATCTCAGTGTTATATATGTGTGTGTGTGTGTATATCCAACAATTGCAATAAAAATGTTTCAACATATAATATCGGTTTGAATTTCCTTTTTTCTGTTTCTTTCCAGCCTCAGTGTCCACAATGTTGTAGCTCAGATGCATTTATTATTACTTATTAAATGGGTTTCATGACAACTTATTCATTTTTAAACATGGTCCATGTGCATATTTTACAAATAAATACCAGGTGTCAGGCAAAAGAGATGAGCCTCTACATGGTTGAAACGTTTGAGGGGTATTATTTCTCACCAGGCATTTGCAATGGGTAAGAAAACAATTGCATTGAGCCGTAGATTTTGGCTCCAGCTAGTGTTAACTAGTGCGCTCTCAATCAGCTCCTGGCTTCAGGGTGCAATGCATGATATCCTCTTTGAACCCATGTAGTGAACATATCTCCCCTCTGTATGTTATGCACTATGTCGTGAATGAGAAGTTTCAGTTGAAATTCTGAACGCCACCACAAGATGGTTGACTCACGGTAGAGCCCAGTTAACAGATACGTTAGGGCCCAATCTGGGCTACTTTTGGCACTTCCAGTTACGGCATTGGCAAGTGTGGTGTGGGCCAGATGTGGTCCAAATGTCAGGAGCCGATCTGATGGGGATTTGTATCACAGCTTTTATTGGCATTTGTGCACTTGTTGCCATTTATTTGCAGACATGACCTATTATAAACTTAGAACTGTTGTCAGAGGGGGTTAATCGGGGTCTTGTCTCAAAACAACATTGTGCGAGACAGAAAGCGCATCTCTTTCAATTCTTATTTTTAAATATCAGAAGAATTCATAAAACATATATCTGTCTTGTGTCTTCATCAGGGCTCTCTACTGTTAATCGATCAATGGCATATTATTGATCCATTGATCAATAAGTTCAGGGCTTTGTAGAGGTATTTACATTTTTTTTATTCAGATGTTGCTGACTTGAGCTGAGCTGCCTGTATCAATAAAAA
This sequence comes from Odontesthes bonariensis, assembly GCF_027942865.1. Taxonomy (NCBI): domain Eukaryota; kingdom Metazoa; phylum Chordata; class Actinopteri; order Atheriniformes; family Atherinopsidae; genus Odontesthes; species Odontesthes bonariensis. The sequence continues at coordinate 24,195,279 of NC_134522.1, read as the reverse complement.
TGGGTTGTTTGCTTGCAGTTGTTTCCTATTATATGCACTTGTAAAATGGAATTAAAATGTACACTACATTTTAATTAAGGGTGCTCTCAGGAAACCCAGGATTTGACTGAGTGGCAAGTAGCCCGTTAAAACCTTTTACTGGCTGGCACAATTCGTCCACAAGCATATACTAGTATTAGCTTTGAATGCTGGTATTATATGTCTACTATAAATGTATTGTATGTCTATTATATGTCTACAGAGGTGGTGAGGTGAATTTGACCAGGAGACAATCACAAATTGCAGTGAGCTGCCCATTACCCCCAAACAGGCAGAAAAGAATGGAACAATTTGAAAGATAAGCACAAGGTAATTTGCTTGTTTCTGGTGTCGTATTCTGTGTTGGGTCTTTCTGAGACTGCTTTTAAAGAAACTGCTTACCTTCTTTATTCCAACCAATAAAAAGAAGTTAGCACACGTTTTAACATATCCTACAAAATGACTAGTTACTGGATTGTAAGTTCTGGTAAGGGCATAACAAAATGGCTGGCATGTAAAGGTTCGGTAAGGCTGTTCCTGTCTGAAACATATAGCCAGAAAAACAGAGATGTTCATTAACAAAAAAAAATCAATGATTCCTGGATCCTAGCTATTCCTTTCAGTAGTTGTGTGTTTATTGGCTTCTTTTAGGTTCCTTTTTGTCCTAATGGGACAGAAAAGGACAGAAAAGGTCAAGCACACTATAAGTATTATGGTAAAGGTGGTGTCTCTGATATTGTTTTTTTTTATGGACATCCATCAGTGGTGCTTCCACTACTAATATACAAGTGAAATTTGCAATGACAACACTGCCTGCTATAATAGCAGAAGGTGCCACGGACACGAGCACTTGCAATATGGGAATATGAGTGTTTGACTTAAAATAGTCATTGATGTTCACTGGACAAACATCCCAAATCACAACTGCAAAGAGAGCAGGTTGACTGATCGTAAAAAGACTAAATATAAATGTAAAGCGGTGATCATGGTAGCAAAGATAACAATGAGGAGGAAACAGATCAGTCAGATGATCATAACATACCACAAAGTTCATTATGCACATCTGGTTAAGAAAAGATCCAATTGTTCAGAGCATCCACTGAAGAGGTTCAGCCTTGACCTATAGTGATTACTACTGGACACTATGTAACATAATGTTCATATGTGTGTGCCTATTGTTGGTTTGTTGGTTTATTTAAAACATACATTTATGTTCATTTGTGAGTCGCAAATCCCACCGTAACAGCAGCAAAAAAGATGACTGATATGTTCAGAAGTCCTTCACTCTTAGAAGGACCCTCATATCTTGTGTCCACACTGCTGAGAATCACGGGGATGGGCACGATATTTCTGGTATGTTACTGGTATATTTATTACTGGTTTTATTTGCCTATAGGTCCATTCAGATATCACAGGAGCAATTTGATTAAGTAATGATCATCAAAGCTTCAATAACAACACAGCCTTGAGGTCCACTTTATACAGATGATGTCCCATGCATTGCCCTGTGTGGTGATTCACTGCGGTAAGCATGTGACCACAAATGAATAGCTTCTTTCTTTTTCTTTTTTCAGTCACGATAGATTTTCTTGCATAGGAAAAGACAACAGTCCTTAAGGTTTAGTCAAAGCTTATTATGGGTGCCAATGCCAAAGACAGGGCACACATATTACTATTGTGTCAGACTCTTCTCACTATCGTTTTCCTGTTTCATTATTATTCCATACGTTTTTTTTTTTTCCGTTTAAGTACTTCTGCATACTTTAATCAAATTAATGTTACTGGACTCGTCCAGTTTAAACTTTCATTTATTCCTTTCCCTCTAATATAAGAGTGCATACCATTGGTCATATTGGCTTGTTTAAATGTATATTTCTTTCACAGCTGAACTTCCTTAAACTGTACTGTTTTAGCACTATTCCTTTTTAACATTTTCAAGTAGTTGTTCATTTTTCAAATGCGCTCAGCTTTCATTCAGCTCCAGGTCCCTCCATGAGTATTTTTCAGCCCTTTTTCAACAAAGTTTCTTCTAATTTGTTTCCATTTTCTCAACTTCTTCTTCTTCTCAACAACTTTAGGTGCCATCATTCTATTATGATTGAAACAGAATTCAAAATGTCAACAGAATTCTTCTCCTCCAATGTTGTGGGGTCCATGATGATCGCTGTCTGTCCTTGTTGTGTTGTCTTCTTCTTCCGGACTTTGAATGGAAGCCGCTTTTTGTTCTGGTCACTGACGTCTGTGTATACGTCACTGGCGTTGGTCATGTGGCTGTGACGTAGATTTAAACAAATCCGTTCTGGCTGTAACAATGAAAACGCGAACGGGGGCGTTCCTAGATCTTCCCACTCTGGAACCCATTTTCCAAAAATATCGTTTTGGGGTACCCAGAACGCCGGCTCCATATGGCCCCGACAGCCAAACGATAGGCAAAAATATCGTTTATAGTGAAAAACCTTTCCATGTAACCAGGCCCTCAGTATCTCGCTGTCTCTCCGCCTCCCTGTCGTTGGGCTTGTGCTCTGCAAGTGCCACAGAGCCGGCAGTTGTTTTCCCACAATGCACAATGTAGTGTACAATGTTCTTTGTTTAATTGTATTGCTTATATTAAGCAGTGGTTGGGCCAAAATTTTCTTCATTGAAATGATGACAAACCTGAATGCATTGTGTTTGCGGATACTGTGACGGCTGGCTTTGGCACCTTGTCTTCAAAGCTTAGTTCAACTGTCAGAAATCTGGGAGTGGCCTTTGACAGTTATCTGAGGTTGGACAAAACTTTTGGACTTTAAACTTTTGATGTTTGTTTTTAAAGCTCTTATCCGTCCAATAATGGTTGAGATATTGAGGGGAGACTAAGGTGGTGGAAAACCTAACTGAAAAAACTCTCTGGTGTCTCATAACTCCAGTGTCAGAGATATAAAATGCTTGAATTAAAGAGCTTTGAACTTTTCTCTTTTTCCAGACTATCATTTTCCAGAGTCACATCTCTGAACAGAATGTTTGTTTGAAAAGCATTTGTGTCTTTCTTTGCCTGCAGAAAGACATCAGTGAGTCCCTGCTCAAAATCCTTCAAGCCGATAGAAGCCAAAAATGTGCTAATGAGGAAACTTATGTTGGACTTTATATTGACATTATTCAGGTAAGATGAGTGAACCTAAATGTGTATGTTGTATTTAATTGATCTAATAATGACTAATTAAATCATTTTTATTGAGGGGCTTGTTTTTTGAATGCTTATTTGAAAAATAAGTCTATATAATAAGTTTTTGTCCTATTTTTGTCCCTCTTGAAGTGCATTAATGCCGTGCTCAAAGAAGCTGGCAAACTGAGTTCAGGACTATGTGATAAAGTGACGTTTGTTTCCAAGAGCTGCATACGTTTGTGAAGGGGAGAGTGGTTATTTGTCATTTTTATTTCCACAGATTTGGAAACTATGGGGACATTGTTTTTTCCCTTGTGATGTGATGACATTATAACCAATGAAAACACAGCATGTTGCATTCCTTGACCACACATTCTTTTTGTTGTAAAGGTACACTGAAGAGCAAGCGGAGCTTCTCACTAAAAGCACACAGAGAGGGAAGGGATCAATGAATGAGCTTGAAACAATACTCTTCCTCAAGACTTTGAAAACATGTAAAGAAATCAAGTGAGTTTCTAAGATAAGTGTCTTTTTGCCGAATCTGCTCATGTTCTTGAGGGTCACTTCAGTAACACATGCCTGAAGCAGGCAACACCATGTAGAATATGAATTGAAATACTCAAGCACCTAAGGAAGAAAATGAGAATACTGATGATTATAACTGATGATGGTTCTTACAGCATTTGTTCTGTTTGGGTTTAGGACATACATCCAGACTGAAGGAGCTGGCATCCAGCATTCCATTCTTGAGGAAACTTTGGCCATGTTTGAAAAGATGGAAACGTTAACTTTAAAACTTCTGATGGAAGTAATAGCTGATGACACAGAGGTATAAGTTAACCATTTGGTTTTTTAAGACAGTTAGAACATGGAACAGATAATACATTTATTCTTCAGATGAAAAAGAAAATAAATAAATAAAGACATGCATTTTCTCTCCGGCAGAGACACTTTAAAAATGACTTCAAAACAGGTTGTGGGTGGCCCCTCAAGCTTGCTCCTTTAAAGACCCAGTTCCCAAAGCTGACATTTGTTTTGGATGAACAAAAGATGATGATTTTACCTGCAAATAAATTGCAAAATATGCATAATTATCACATATCTTCAAGTTGTATTTTTTTTTTTCTTTTTTAAAAAAGATAACTCAAATACAACTACATCTCTTTGTATCTTTCTGTCTCAGATGGTGATGGATGAGGCTTATAAATTCATTGCTCATGCTTACCTAAAACATCTCATACAAACCAGTAAGCGGAAACTGAAGCGCTGGGATACTGATGTTGCAGAAAGAGTCGATTTAGATGCAAATGAGCTTCACAAAACATTCTCAGATCTGGTGAGCTCAACACTTTGTCTTAACATCATTATAGATTCCTGACTAGTATCTGATGCGTTCAATAAGGCTCCCGGTGTGCAACCTTGGAACTCGGTGCTGCTCGGTATACCCGAGGTGTTGGAGTGTGAATCCATCGACCGGCTGAAGATCACCATGGCAGTGATACAGACCAAGGTACAAAGGTAAATTACCCTGCTACACATTTGTAAGCTCTTACAATACATACCGTGCAGTACCAATAAATGTTTTATCTTCTCATTCAATAGGTCTTTATTTTTTCACTAGTCTTTGCACTCTAGAAAAAAGTGAAAATAGAAAAGTGAAATATTTGTATATCCTTTGTGTTCGTATCCATAGACACAAATTCAGAGGTTTTCAAAGTGATGTAGGACGTTTATCGTTTCTGTTTTGACACAAACTGTGATGTATTCCTAACCTTCACCAAGTCATTTCTGAGGCCTTACTATAACATAGGAATTGGTTCAGATTAAGCAAGTTATCTTTAGCATAATAGGTTAGGGTGAAAAGCAACCATAAGCAACCTACCCAGCAATATCTAACCTCAACCAAGTATTCAATTCCTAATCTTAACCAAGTCGTTTGTAAAGCAGTGACAAAACAGCATCAGGGGCATGTTAACGAGGTTAACAACTTAATATTTAGTGGAAGGGAACTTTGAACGTGATGGAGCTGCTCTTTCATGAGAATTTTGCTAAATGTGGTGACTGTGTGTTCCTTTGTTGTGTCCAGTTATGTTTTCACGACTATTCCTCTTTTTTAGAGCTGCTTTGTGCTGTTTGCACTGTCACCTAGAGGCCATTTGGCAAACACACATACAGTTTGTGAAACTCGAATAATTTACTCTTTTCTAACTCTCCCACATCACCCGTCCATTTTTCTCACGTTGTGGCATGAAATTAAAAGACTTACTGAGCACATACAGACAGGACAGAGCAGAGCAGAGCTTTTAAGGGTATCCACGACTGCCCCTGAATAATCTTCGTGTCATAATAATCATCCGTCATTTATTTTACTCGGTTGTACAGTACAGTAGTTGGAAAGGGCTGAGTGCTGTTTGTCATCACCACTATGACACAGTTAAGTAAGCAGGAAATTCAGCCAGAAGTCTCACCTGTTGACTAAAACAATTCAGAAGGTAACTTAAAGAAGCCAAAGGCATCTTCAAAAGAAATAGTTACAACTAGGCGGGATGGCTATTAACCACATTTAGCTTTGTTTCTATTTGTCTTATAGCATAAAAACCTCATCGTTTTGAACTGTAATTATTTCATAGTTTTGATGTCTTCAGTTTTGTTTTAAGCTTTTAAAAATAGGGAAACAAAGAAAATCTCCCAAATGAGCACATTTGACTTTACAGCAGAGATTTAGTGTCAACTGTATTGTCAAGGAAGACTAAAACATCAGTTATTTGTGTAACAGTGGAAAACAACACAAGTTTGCATTCCTTTAACAGATACTGACTTTTGTTGTTTCTCAAGTATCTAATGGAATCAAGAAGTTTTCATTATACTTCCGTGCATTGACTTTTATCTCTTAAGTTGAGGGATGTGGAGGGTCAACAGTGGATCTGCGTATTACTAACATGTTGTTTTTCCACTATCTTCAGCGAGGACCTGGATCTCTTTCCTGCCTTGCTGAGGTGGAAGGGTTATTCTAAAGGGAAAGTCAGAGAGGTGCTGGAAGCTCTACCTGGCCGTATCCACCAAACCAGCTATGGATCCATGTTCTGGTGCCTTTTCTGCTGTCGCTGAACCACTCTACGCAGTAAAAACAACAAAGCTCGAAATGTTTTGGAGCCTTTCCTGAACTTTTGAAATGGCTGTAAAAGAATCTGTTTCTGAGCTCCGTTACTCTTAAACTGGGTCTCGAGATACATACAGATTAACAGAGGACAAGCTAATTTGAGATCTGTTGTTTACATATCTGTGTGTGTGTTATTTTTTGGGGGATTTTTTTATATTTTGGTAGAGTTTGGCTAATGGAAAATGAACCATTATAAGTAAAATTTTGAGTTTGTTTCCTTTAAAGTGAAGATTGTTTAGTTTCCAAATCCATATGACCTATTTTACTTGTTTTTCGATAACTAAAATTTAAAAACTATTTGAGAACTATATGATATCTCATAATATATTTCTAAATATATGCGCTGCACGGTGGTGTGGTGCTCAGCACTGTCCCCTCACAGCCGGAGGGTTCATGGTTTAACTCTCAGCTGGGGCCGTTCGGTGTGGAATATATATGTTCTCCCTCTGTATTTGTGGTTTCTCTCGAGGTACTCCGGCTTCTGCCCACCTTTTTGAAAACATGCATGGTTGGTTAACTGGTTATTCTGAATTTGCCCTAGAAGTGAGTGTGCATGATGGTTTGTCTCATTTGTCTCTGTGTGGCCCTTTGATAGATTGGCAGTCTGTCCAGGGTGTACCCTGCCTTTCTCCCAGTGGCAGATGGATAGGCTCCAGCCCCCCACCTGAATTAAGGGGGTAAAGAAAAGGGATGGATGGATGAATATTTTTATATTGATATTTATCAAGCTTTATTTATATGAATGAAAAATTATTTGATTAAAATGACCTAATGCAACATGGACAAGCACAGCATTATACTTGAACCACACATTACGTTAGTTCTTGAAACACCAAAAGGTACTTGAGCAAATTAGCAAAAGACAGTGATATCTACAGTACCTCCAATAATTTCCATTTGCTAAACTTTTATAAGTACATAAACCAGACTGTATGAGTAACTGTAGCTGTGCTGTAAGGCTTTTAATCCTTTGGTATCCGTCTTAATTTTTGCTTTTCTTGATATGGAAGTGCTTTTCTTTTTTTTTTTCTGTTTTTACAGGAAATTGGGAAGGATTTCTCTGCTTAATAAATGTCTGAATGTTTGTTGAACTTTTGTTTGTTTGATTTGTTGAACAGGTACTGTGGGCCTCCGGTAGCAGTCCCGTCCTGGTGGTGGTTTTATCTCACCGTGTGAGTGCAGTAGCACGGGTGTTTTCTTTGTGGAGTTTTTCGTTTGGTTTTCCCCTGCCGCCTGGTAAGCTCCAGCTCTGTTTGCATTTATTTTGTTTTGCTGCCTAGTACTACTTTTAACTGAGTTTTCTTATAGGTTTTGGTACATCATTAGGTTATTTTCCCTTTTCTTTTTTTCCTTTAATAAATTGTAATTTTTATATACCTACTGTCTCTTGCCCGGCAGGATCTATTTGGAACCTGTGTGTCTGTTATTGTGTATTACAGGTGGCGTTGTCGGTTGACCTCCCTCCCCGCAACCGCATGGTGATTCCGCCACACTATATATCACCAGATTAACTGGTACAGATAGCTGCCTGGAGAACACATGAAACAAATGGTGTTCACTGTTGAAAATAGCAAACCTGATTTTGAACCAGAGTTCAGAAATGAAAGATTTGCCGTCACCAACACTCACAGTGGGGCTTCACAGTGAAGAATGTGATGCCAGGACACAACAGCCTGTATTTCTGTGCTGTTACTGAGCACACTGATGCAGATATGCTCAAAGCCTGAACAAAAACCTCCTCTCTCCTATCTCATTCCAGTGGACAGTGATCCCAGGAACTGTGATGTTGTATAACATGCACCTGTACTGTACATTTTTCTGTTTAATTTTTTTTTTGTGGTAATTTTCCTTTGGGTTGACATTATAAATAATTACCTTTTTTTTTCCCCCATTTCAGTGAAGTTTAAGACCTCTTCCTTCCTTAAAGATGTCAGAACTGTGGAGGATTTATTTATCAAGTTTTAGCTGCCTTTACAGATGGTTAGTGAAGTGCTTTGTCATTTTGGCCAATATCCTCTGCAATCTTGTGAAGAGGCCAAAGATGAGAAAAAAAAAAACACACTGTTAAAATGCATTGGGTTTTTTTCTCCCAAAAATACTAGCATCAACTTATCAAGAGAATTAAAGCAATACAATGTAACTTCTCAAAAAGCACATTATGGAGCTCCCCCTACAGGCTTGGAGGTAATGTACGGTTACACCGTCGTAAATACAACACCCTTTCGCTTTCACGTTTGTTGACGAACCGGCGAGGAGTCAGAAGGTGCAAGCTATGTCGACCGAGAAGGTAAGAGTAATCAAATGTACCTGGGAGCTGAGAGGGGTCTATTTGTTTTTGCGGTAGGTGTGCCAGAAAGCAAGTCGAAGTACTTCCGCTCAGCTCCCGAGCTGCTACCGGGCCGCTACCAGGCCGGTCCAGCAAAGTTACATAGCGCAGTTATTCCAACTCAGACCCCCGAAGGGCATAGGAGACAGGCCAATCGTAATATTGAAACTCATTCTTGCCGCACAATTTTTTTCAAGCTGTTATTTTAAGGTAGAAATGTTACATAGTATTGCTTTAAAGACATCCAGACAGGGGCATGACGTAGGCTTACGCTGCACTTTCAGCCAATGATATACCTGAAACTGTTGTGACGTTTTCCTGGGTGTATTTGTGAGGCGATCTGTTCTAACGTTTATAGAGATTTTTGGATAAAACAGAGAAACTATTTCTCCATTTCTTCCGTCTCATAAAACATTTGTCTCAATGATTCTGAAAACACCACAACTTGTTAAGATATGCAGATTAAAGATATAGACTTATAATATAAAGACATCAAATACGCATAACATGAGATAGTTGATGATTATGAGTTTCAAAATTCAGATGAATATCTGTAAAGTTATGACATGAATAGCAAACCAATCAATGTTTTTTTCCTGTGTTAACAATGGAGTACAAAAAGATACAAAAGGGACATTGTTTAACAGAGCATTACTGCATATAACTTACAGACCACTAGGGGGCAATGTGGTTCCATAGGCGGGTTAGCAGAGGTGTCAAGTAACGAAGTACAAATACTTTGTTACTGTACTTAAGTACAATTTTTATGTATCTGTACTTTACTCCATTACTTATTTTTCTGCCTACTTCTGACTTCTACTCATTACATTTTCACACAAGTATCTGTACTTTCTATTCCTTACATTTTTTTTGTTGTTTTTTTGATGGGACGAACATGAATACCTCACAACCTACCTCTTGAATACTACCTCACGTGTAATTGAATTCCAATAAAGTTTGAGAAAGAACATGCTCCTTGAGTGACTTTGTCTTTGACAGTAATGGTTTTATGATTGTTGTCTTGGGCCACATGTAGAACTAATCAGTTTTCAAATTAAGCTTGCAATTCATATAGTAGCATCTACCTTTTTTTTTTTTTTTTTTAATTTAATTTTTTTTTTATTTAAAGGTTACTTTATACTTTTATACTTTAAGTAGGTTTTGGAGCACGTACTTTTTCACTTTTACTTGAGTAAGGTGATACTTCAACTTTTACATGAGCATTTGAGCATTTTCCATGTGTGTATTAGGCCGATTTCAGACTAGAGCGTGACGTGGCGGCAGCGAGACGACGGCAGTCTTAACACCGGTTATCAGGCGGTGTGTTCTACTTGGCTTTTCACACCGGACAGTCCGCGGCCGCGGTAGTTCCGCTCCAGCCCTGTCTGCATTCCCCATTCATTTCAACGGGACGCCGCCGCCGGCCGCTGCCGTCCAAATTCCGCTCGAGTTCTTTTTTCCAAAAGCAGCGCGGGACGGAGGCGTCTCCCGTGCCGCTACCGCCCGACTACCGCCGCATCGGTGTGCAAGGACAGATCTGTTTCCATGTATTTTCGCCTCCGCCGGTGAAAATGGCTTCCGTTCCGCCACGCTTTGCCGCCCTGGTCTGAAATGGCCCTTACATATCAGAGACCCAAACATCTGTACAATTTCCATCCATTAGGTGGCAGTATCAGACCTTTATGCGAATCTACAAATTAAGAGGAGGAACAAGTGTGACACCACCCATCTGATGATTTCATGCATGTTTGGTGATGCTGTTGGAGAGTTGACTCAGAAAGGAGCTGGAAATTATCAATATAACTGCTGATGCATTAAGGGAAATAAACTAAATTCTTCAATATAACCAAACATTTGGAGAACAGAAAATGCTCATCTTTTATCTTTGCATTGCTTTTATCACCATGCTGCTTTCAGGTAATGACCTCGAAATAATTCAAACATTTCTGTCTGAGTTTTTTGCTGCATATCTGGATTAGAAAAGTGAATAAATCTCTCTTTCACTTTTCTGGTTTCATCAGTGCTGATAATGCTTTTTGCTGATCTTTTTTCAACAGGTTCCTCTCTCATTGACAAAAGTCCAACAGGTTCCAGCAGAAATGTACAAAAGACTTAAAGTAAAACCCCAAATTGTCTCTTCACACAATATTGATACCTACAACTGAATCCTCTGGTACAAGGAATCAAACGCACACCTGCAGCTCCTTGGATACTTGCTTTTAGCTACTGAAAATGTAGAGAAAGGCACTAATCTGGCACCGGCTTTAACCGGTGCCAGATTAGTGATCAGCCACAGGTGAGGATGGTGAGAGTGCGCTCCTCCAACCCTTCATTACAACAATACATGCCCAGTAATATTGTTGTAATGTTTTAAATATTTGAACGCAGTTTTTCTAGAGAAGATAATTGTTTTGTATTTGGGAGTATCGTCCATTGACTCTTTTGGGCTTCAACATGCGTGAGCATACCAACAAGAGGTAAGTGACATGCTGTTTATAAAGTTGTTTTGTAACGTCCCCATGCCAGTAATGTGAGAACCATGCATATGGTTTTGATGGTAAGGCTTGTGACTTTATTGTCGGATGGTTTATAAAGTGGTGTGACGTTTCTGCAGTGTGCAAGTTGTTGTTTTACGTGGAAGGGTTAGCACTTGCCCCTTAGCCACCACGTATTAGCCTTGCATGACAGGCTGCGCAAACTGCGCAATCTCCGCACAGGGAGCGCCAATTTGCACCTGTCTGTGTCCTACTGTCAGTATTTGACGACCTCTAGCAATGGGATTGCGCTTCAAATGCCCAGGAGTTCCCCTTTAGCAGATCTGAGGTAGAAAAGGTCAGCTGCTTCAAGTTCCTTGGGATTAATATCAGCCATGATCTCACCTGGTCTGCCCACATAGACAAGGTGGTCAAAGCTGCCCAGAAACGCCTCTTCTTCCTGAGGAGACTCAAGAAGTTTGGCATGAACCCAGTCATCCTCACCAATTTCTATTGGTGCACTATAGAAAGCATCCTGACTGGCAGCATCTCAGAGTGGTTTGGGAGCTGCACAGCCATGGACCGTAAGGCCCTACGCAGTGTGGTCCGATCTGCTGAGTGCATCATTGGTAGGAAACTCCCAACCCTTCAGGACATCTACCACACACGATGTCTCCGTAGAGCTGGCAAAATCCTTAAAGACTGCCACCACCCATCCTTCAGACTGTTCACCATGCTGCCTTTTGATAGGCGGTACAGAAGCATCCGGTCTCGCACCCGCAGAATGCAGAACAGTTTTTTTCCTAAGGCCATCAGGCTCCTAAATGGACTATAATGCACTCTCATCTCTTTCACACTCTACACTTATACTTACACTTATACTTTAAACACTTTATACTTACACATGCCTACCTCCACTGCTGATTGCACTGCAACCTTAAATATTGCACAACATTGTATTTCTTTTTTTATTTTCCTTATATTATAGTTAGTATAGGTCTCTGATTGGCATATGCTATTATGTGTATTATATGTACAGTACAGCTCTTGTAATTAGTGTTAAAATGTATATTGCATATTGTAATATCCACATTGCCTATCTATTCTACTGTCTTGTAAATATTTTAGTAGAGTACTTATGACATGACATGTTACGGCGTGTTATGTCTTGTTATGGTAGCTGCTGTACGGTGTCCTGTCCCAAGAATTTCAGTGCCCAGTCCGACTCTGTTGTTCTGTGTATCTGACAATAAAAGACTTGACTTGACTTGATTTGGTTTCTCCAGGTAGCTATCTGTACCTGTACATCTGGTAAAACTGAAGACCCTTGGTGTGGCTGCAGTCTATTGTTGCATTGTCCTCTAAATCTTTCCACAGTATGGAGGTTTGTGTGACATCGCCTCCATCGTTTTGACCTGTGATTTTAACATGTGAGGAGGTTATCGCACGCAAACGTTTGCATGAAAATTATTTATTTATCCCTGAATTCTTTAATTTAAAAAAAGAAACAGATACTAAACCAGGGCTCTCAAGTTTTCAAGTTTGCTTGGAGTGAGATTCGGGCGGGGCAGGGGACGGGGGGTTTCTTTCGTTTTTTTTTTGGGGGGGGGGGTCCCTTGCAGTATCCAATTGCCATAAACTAGCTACTTAAAGAACAAAGAAATTGTTTGATTTATACCAAAATCACAAATCTTCACTTTTACACTAAATTCTGCTATATTTTAAAATAAATTGTTTTAGGTATGCAAAGTCTTGACAAACACAAAAACAGACAAATTAAATTAAGACAAACAAACATAACCCCAAATGGGCCCCTTGAGCAGTCCCTCTCTGTGTGTGTTTGTTTATGAGTGTTGTTGTAAGTGTTTGTGGCAGATTTTGATGCTTGATGACTGATATTGGGGGCTCCCATTTAAAGCACTGTGGCTCAATGTCAGCCATTTTCACAGTCATGATGGATGACAGAGTTCCATTCAGAGCCAACGTGTTCCTGGTCTTGGTTTTATTGAGCACCATGGAAAAAACTCTCTCTGCATCAGCATTTCAGTGTGGCAGAACTAATACCAGTTTGGCAATTGTAGATAGCCTTATTGGGAATCTGTTCATACCAGTCACCTTTGAAAAAAATTAACCACGGAACCCTAATTACACTCCTACATATTTTTCATTTTTCATTAAGTTGCTCATGTCAAAGGGTGTGTGCTGAATATTTAGGCCAACTACTCCAACGAACACTTTAATCGGCAGGTATTGGTCTTTCACAAAGAATAGGAAAACTATAGTAACTAATAAAAGATTAAAATAAATGAAGATATGACCTGCTGATGATCCTGACGGTTCTCTTCCACCTCCAGCTCGTCTACAACTTCTGCACGCATTCAGAGCATAATAAGTTATGTCCGCTGTGCATTCATGGGACGCGTGCTTGCAGCAAGAAACAAGAAATTCTGTTTTCTGATTGGCTGAGAAATTCAGCTGTACCAGAGCTATAGTTCTGAGCTGTAGGAGCGCACAGTAACCTGCCATTGACTCGTTTATAGTATAGGGCATTAGAATTTCTGTGCAACGAAGTTGATCATTTCTCAACGTGAGAAATGGCATGTGTGAGCGTGTGAACTTGTTGAAATGCATGTGTTTCATGCTCATTGCGTGAGACTTGAGAGCCCTGCTAAACCATGACAGAGTTGATGTGATCGTTAGTTACCTGAAGTCCACAGTAGAATCAGTGATAATTTGAGGACAGTTGGTTTCACAATGATATCCATGTTCTATCGGAGATTCTCACACACTGTTACACAGATATAAAGAGCTGCACGTGGGAGTGTCACTATAGTGTATAATGTGATCCTTTGAACTGCTCTATAAAACCCAACTCTCACTTACTTACCGCTGAAAGAAAAATGATTGGTCCTTGAGGTCCCACTTACACTTATTACAATTCTGCTGTAGTTCAACTGTACTTTCAGTCAGTAATACTGACAAGATTAATAATCTCTATCTATACAAAAGAGTGAGGAAAAAAACGTACCTATACCTGAGACAAAAAAAAAAATATATATATATATATATATACATATTTTATACAGAGGATACCGTTGAGCTATCTCATCTCGGTTATCTTTCAGAGTTCATAAATTCTGGTCTGAGATTATGACCATAATCGACATAATAGAGTTTTGCGGCCATTCATTTTAGCACAGCTCTCTTGAGTGCGTAAAAGCAATTAGTGCAACGGTCTTTTAACGCCACAGCATTTCAGTCAGTTTGAGTTTGTGGTGCTGTGCATTATGACCAAATGTCTCCACTTTAGTGTGTCCAAAGGACATTGTTCCAGATGCTTGTTTGTGCAGATTTGTAAACGTAAGCTGTGCCATATGAGTGATAGCATATTCTTTAATGGAGAGCAACAATTGTTTCTCTAAGATCGTTGCTGACGTCTTTCCTCCTTAGCATTGTGTTAACGCACACTTGAACACCCAAACTTCTGCTTTTATAGAGGTGCTCACACTCGTTGATGATCATTAAATCAAGAGGGTTCATATAACTTACCCTCTAAAATCCTATGGAAGATTTAAGGGTGGACGGGCACACTGAGGTCATGAGACGATGAACTTTTCTAGAACTTTCCCTAAATTCTTAGGGAAAGCTCTAGGATTCTATGTCCTTGTTATACACAGTGTATACTGTGTAGCCTGATAGTTAATTTGAGGGTCAAACTGTTGTGAGGGAAGTTTTATTTGAACAACATCTTTCTAAAGACAGAGTCATAGTTGGAGGCTCCAACAGTGACGGAAGAAAAGGTTCAGCAACTCAAAATGCTGATTCATTGTAAATTGAAATGGAGGTTGCTTGTGTAGTTGCTCATCTGTATGTACCTAATTTTAAGTCCAGTTAAGGAAAAGATACCTTTTATTTTTTAGATATTTTTTTTATCATGCCTTTACACAAAAAAATACTCTAAACTGAAAAGGAGTGGACTTTTATTTCCCATGAGTGTGCATAAAAGTAATAATAATTCTAGAAAAAAAAAATAAAATCTACATTTGAAGTAAGAATTTAGGGAAGGCTCCAACAGTGACGGAAGAAAAGGTTCAGCAACTCAAAATACTGATTGGATTTATCCTAATATAGCTGCAAAAACTCACCTTCAATTTGAGGTTTATTTGATCAACAGCATGTTCCGTACACGTTGGTCCAGTAGATGACACTGTTTTCATACTTTTGAACAAAGAAGTCAGGGAAGTCAGAGAATATCATTGTTCCTCTGCGGTTTGAGAAAGTCCCATTACACCACACTGGATTAGATATTTATTTTCAGAGCTGTAGTTGGTTCCAAGAGATATCTTACTGTACAAATACACACAGCTCAGGGATATGTGAGATTTCACATGCTAACAATAAATTGCAGTGCTGTGTTTCTGTATGGCAGCAAACCAATTTTGATGAGAAGACTGTAGGTCATTTAACAGTTCAGTGGGGAAACACCGTTAGCTTTCAACTGGCATTTATGATACTTAACCTTACACATGATGTGATTTTTAATTTCCTGTAATCACTTACCATGAGCTCAGGAGGAAGAGCAGTCACCTACTGGTTCGACTCCCGGTTTCTCCAAAGTGTCCTTGGACAAGACACTGAACCCCACGTTGTATGAATGCGTAGAAGAAAGCACTGTGTAGGCTATATGGACTAAGACATGCGTGTGGGTGAATGTAGCATGAAAGTCCTTTGAGTGGTCAGCTAGACTATAAAAACGATATACAAGTCCATGTACCAACTTGTGTGTTCAGTAAAAGAAAAAAAATACCAACAAGAAACTTAAAAAATCCTAATATTTGATTCCCCTGATATCACTTAGTTTTACACAGAACATTGTAATAATTTATACACATAACAGTGACATACTGTACAGTAATGCTCAATGCTCAATTAAAATCTTTAGGACTTTACATGAAAATAATTTCTTGTCTGATATCGTTTTACTCAGAGCAAACGAATACCGTTTTCTCCATGAATTCAAGAGAGAATATGTATGATAAAGATAATGATAATCATAATAATAATATATGTTTTTGGAGTCAGAGGACTTTTTTATCTTTATCTCTGATCCTGAACAAAATGTTGACACATTGGTAACAAAAGACAGTATATACAGTATATAAAGCAATATACATGTCTGATTTACTGAAGACAAACCAACAACAGAAAACCTAATGGGTCAGTGCACCGAAAGTTTTAAAAATGTCCTTCCAAATAATATTGTGGCTACACTGATGAGAGTTTTCAGGATTTCACAACATGAATTTGATTGAAAGCAAAAGCAAATAAAACCAAAATGATCTTGTTGTGTGCTACTGGTGGCCGACAGAGTTGGATGCAGATTGAACTGATCAAGACAACAGTTAATCAGGAGTAAGAGGCTCTCTTTAGCTGAAAGTGTTGAATCCGGTGCTGTTGTGCAAAGGGATGCCCTCTGCTCCTCTGAATTCCTCTGCGATGTCATCGAATGTGCGGCCTTTTGTCTCGGGGAGGCGAATCCAGGTGAAGGTGAAGGCAAGCAGAGCCACAGCCATAAAAAGGAGGTAGACGTAAGCGCCACAGATTTTCTGTGCATGAGAGAAACGGACAGGACACAGACACTGTTCAGTACGATTTGTTCTTTTCTTTCTTTTACAATTTTGTAACCAGAAATGCTCTTTTGAGATGAAAATGTCATGCCACGAAAAAGCATGTAAAACACATCTGAACAAGAAAGATTAAAAACAGAAAGCTTGTTTGAGTTCCCTGATCTTGGTTCCAGGTTGGCTGCCATCTCTCAGTTTCCCTGGATAACTGTCAATTTAATTACTCATTAAATTATCTTGACCGGATTAAAAGGATTTATATGTATCAAATAGTAACTGTACAAGATTTATTTCTATTTTACCATGAGCACATATCTCTAGCAAACAGCAGTTTGAACAGATTTATAGTTTCTTTTTAATAGGCATGTCTCTAAGGTGTAAGTGATCAAGCAAAATCAAGAAATCCTCCTCCAAAGTTTCCCCAGAGTCTAGTTTGGTCATGCAGCGTACAGGCCAACAATATAAACGCACCAGTAATGGAGGAAAGAGGAGTGCCAGAACAAACTTCCCTCCCCAGTTGAGCATGCTGGTGAAAGCCATGGCGATGGGTCTGCCAGGCTGGTCGAACAGCTCAGCGGCAATGAACCAGGAGATGGGGCCAGGGCCCACCTCATAGGCTGAGATCAGGCAGAAAACCAGCAGGACCTGTAGGCTTCGTAGTTCCGGGACCAGGTGCTGCACAGTAGAGACAAAAGTGACTCTCAGAGGGAATGTTGTGAGTTAAACATTGAAAGTTGGCCAGTATGTTATGGTGGGGATCCTAGGATAATACATATAGTTAGTTTTTTATATCTATCTTTGTCTTAAAATCCCTAGACGAGGCTCCAGATTTTTCATTAGTTGGATATGTCATCATCATCTCTAACACCTGCATGTAACTTTTCCTGCACAAATTAAAATCACCACACTAAGATTGTTTTACCAGGACAGAATCGACGATGGTCATGAGTAAGTTGCACACTGCTATGGAAATGAAACCAGTGAGCAGCAGTTTCCTCCTGCCAGCCCGCTCCATCAGGAAGAACTGGAGAGAAAAAAACAAAGTGCTCATATTTCATCCACCTTTTGTTTTATAATGCAGAGTGACCGTGACATTTACTGACTTGCTGGTTATGTTGTTATACTCTAAAAAGATGATATATTGGGGAACAAGAAGCTGCAGTATAAATTATTTCAGGTATATCTTGTACTTACCGCCACCAAAGTGAAGGTGAGATTGACAGCTCCCACACCCAGAGTAAGAAACTTGGCCTCTTCAAACTTGGCCTGGAACATTCTGGTGGAATAGTTGATTATCTGGAAGCAAAGGGCAGAAATTTGATTTATCTTAGCAGGTCACAGGGGCATCTTTTTGTTCTTAAGGAACTGAGGTAATGTGCAGACACACTGCCTCCAATTCTGAGTGGGAGCTCGAGTAGCAGTAGGAGTGCTGAAGTTGAATAATTCAAAGAAGATATTCCACAGAGCTGCAGATAAAACTTAATAGCAATGAACAAGCGTGACAAAGAGCTCGGCCCTAGCATTTCATCACAGAAATGAATCATTTTTCAAATGTTTATGAATTTCAAAGTCTCAGCTTCAGAATTTAGAAAAACAATGTTTTACCACAGAGACTGACCGCATTGAATCCAGAGAGCTGGCTTCCCAAGTTGACAATCAGGACAATAATGATTGGCTGCCTGTAGCTGCGTTTCTTGAAGAAATCGTGGATGGTGACACCACTCTGAGTGTGCGAGGCCTCCTCTTTCATCTCTTCCAGCTCAGCAAATACCTTGTCTGCTCTGCCTCTCAGCCTCAGCAGGGCTGCAGGGTTAAGACATGAACCGATGACGCCTTCTTTAATTAAGCTTTCGAAGTGTAATGCAGCCATGAAGCTGATATAATAAATTGCATTTACATTTTGATGTTTTCAATTCTGGTCAGTCATTAATCTTAAAGCTCATAGAAAAGATGTATTCAACTTATCTCTAATTATTTCTAAGCATAATCTCTCTCCATAATCACCAACTGTGTCTTATGTAAAATAACATCTGCAAATGAATCATGAAACACCCCCTGGGACCCACCAACTTCTGCTTTGCATTTCTCTCCTTGGTTAATGAGCAGGTAGCGAGGGCTTTCGGGGCAGAAAGGTAGAATTAGGTACTGAGCCAGGGCTGGGATGAGAGACAGGGACAGCATTATGGCCCAGTGGTGCTCTGTACCCAACACTGTCTCCAGACCAGCCACCTGCAGGAAAAACAAACACAGAGATTCTGTTTCACAAGGCCAGTCTAAGCAGAAAACGTGTAATGTCCTCATCTCCAAACCAGCAGTTTAACAATTCATGGTCATAAATTTTGACAGGATAGTGTAGTGGTAAGATTTTCACCTTTCATGTGAGTGACCTGGGTTCAAATCTCCTGCATGAAAGGTACTACCTCTAGTCATGGTCCTTAGGCAAGACCCCCTTCCCCTACCAGTATAAGTTGCTTTGGATAAAAGCATCTGACAAAATACATAAACATGACCTGATGTGAATTATGACCCATAAATGGTCAAACAGTGTAAAGTACATTTTTCTAACCATGTATTTGTAACATTTAAAGCAATACTATGTAACATTTCTACCTTAAAATAACAGTTTGAAAAAAATTGTGCGGCTAGAATGAGTTTTAATATTACGATTGGCCTGTCTCCTATGCCCTTCGGGGGTCTGAGTTGGAATAACTGCGCATGTAACTTTGCTGCACCGGCCCGGGAGCTGATCGGAAGTACTTCGACTTGCTTTCTGGCACACCTACCGCAAAAACAAATAGACCCCTCTCACGCTCCCAGGTATAAGGTTAAGCTAGCGCAACATTGTCAGTACGATCATCATGGCAGAGGCACCGAAGAAACAGAAGAAGACATTGACTGATGAAGCAAGGAAGAGAAAGAGAGAGGCCGACAAAGTAACCGTACATTTCCTTCAAGCCTGTAGGGGGAGCTCCATAATGGGCTTTTTGAGAAGTTACATAGTATTGCTTTAAACCTAACTGTGGACGGTATATTAATTCTAGCTTTAATGATGTTTTTTGACTCCTAACATCAACCATTAGGGTGTGAGAGCAAGTACGGGTCTTAAACTTAAGATATTAATCCACAGATTACTTCTTCCATCATCCCCTGCTTCCTTCGTTTAAACTTCTGTCACCAAATTTACAAAGCTAAACAGCTCGCAACATATTGAAAGTGGACATTATGACGCACGTAGTGAAATGTGGAGTACGAATGTCATCACGTAGCGTGAAAGTGAAGATGCTGAAAGTCAAAGTAATGACATCTGTATACTACATCATGAAGGGAAGCTACAAATATTGCACAATTGTGGAGGGATCATTGCAAAACGGCAACATTTTGCACAGAGAATCAATGGTTTTCCATCTATTTTCAGACGTTAGTTTGTAATGAATTGGAGAACATGGATGGAGAGAAGTTGTTTGTCTGTGTTTGCCCACTGACTCACAGCAAGTCTGCATTTGCAGACACAACCAACAAAAAAGATGACAACAAGCACTGTCCTCACCATTCCAACCAATGTGCCAGAGGCAAAGGACACCTGGTTGAGCGTAGCAAAGGCCCCTCTCAGACTGGTCGGGGACACTTCCTGGATGTAGAGGGGGTTGAGACTCATCACAAGACCGCAGAACAGACCAAACACCAACCGTCCCAGGATGAGAACTTCAAATGACTCGCTGGCTTTGGAGACAGACATGATACACGCTCCCGCCACAGACAGACAGTTTACTATCAGGATGGAGTTACGCCTGCAGGGGAGAAGAGAAATAAAAAGTAAAGGCAATGATTGAGATTCTGCTCATATTTCTGTCTCTCCTACCTGCCATAAGAATCTGCCAAGAATTTGACTCCCAGTGAGCCCAGCAAAGCTCCAAAGTCTTTAATACTGACAGAGAGTGACCACAGCAGAGTCAAGCTGTGATCTGGCATTGACTGGTTCTGTCTGGCTCTCCAGGTGTGGTTGAAGAACTCTTCGATGATCTTGACATCAATAAGAAAAAGAGACACAATGTGGATGATTTGACAGTTTTAACTTACTATCACGCTAACAAATAGAGGTTCTGTCAAAGCAGAAAAACTCATAGCACTTCAAGTATTGCACAAGTTATCGCAGGCGTGTTTTCAAGTGTTTGTTAAAGCTCAGAGGACCTGCTTCAATTAGAAAGCTGAATGGAGCCTACCTGTGAAAAAGCAAAAGCCTGCCAACCGAGGGAGCTAGGGCAGGAGCCGAGCCAGGGAGTTTCAGGGGATTGTTAACTTTATTCAGTGTTTTATCGAGGCTCTGTAATATTTGTTTGAAAGTCAGCCTGGCGTCCAGCGTTCCCATCTGCATGGCTGATGAATGTGGTTGGCAGCCACTGTCTGATGTTTGGGTTCATGTTGTGTCAGAGTTTTAATGCGTTGTTTTCCATTGGAAAAATATTGCTTTTGATACATTACATTACGGTCATTTTGCAGACGCTTTTATCCAAACCGACTTACAATAAGTTTGTTCCACATCGGTAGGCGAAAGAACTTCAGGTCACAAGAAATCATAAGTGCATTTCCTTCCAAAACCAAACAGCTAAGAGCATAACTAGTGCTAGAATAAGTGCAGTAAGTTAGGTACCTAGACAAATGGGAAGACAATTTAGGAAACAAATTGTGGATGATACACTTTGTGGGTCTTCTCTGGATGGAATTTACCTCAGACATTTTGTAAAGTACAATTCAGAGACCTACTTCTAAAGTTAAAATGATTTATTTAGATAAAAGGAAAGAAATGTGAACATATGATGATGTAATTTTAAGATACATGTGATAAGAGTGTGGGAAACTGAAAACTGGAACACCTACAGTTCCTGTCTATCCTGCTCACCTTGGCTGGAGCATTGACGTTGCCGGTGTGGTAGCCAATCTGCAGAGAGCCAAGCACTGCTGCCAGGATGGAGGTCAGGAGTGTGGCCGTCAAATGGCTCTGAGACAGAAAGTGTTCGGGTTTGTGATGTCTTTACCCTCTTACATAGCTCATACAGTCATGTCAAAAAGAAAGTGCACACTCTTTCAGTTTTACGGCTTCATAAATCGAACATAAAAAAAGGAGAAAAAATCTTAACTGGCATTGAAATTAGGTTGACACAACTTCAGATGAATGACATTACATCACTACGTTATTATTTGTTAAACAAAAACCGAGCCAAAATGCAAAAGCAGTGTGTGAATAAAGTTATCAGTTTTTCATATCATTGGAGGATTTATGGCCTACTCTTCTTCATAATGTTGATTCACTTCATTGAGGTCTGTGGGTATTAATTTATGCACAGCTCTATTAAGGTCCCACCACAGCATTTTAATCAGGCTGAGGTCCGGACTTTGACTCGGTCAATGCAATGTCATTCAGTCATATTTTTATTTTTTTCACATGCTGTTCTTCATCTGAGCTTGTATTGACTTAATTTCAAGATCTGGTAAAGGTCAAAGTAAAGAGAAACGAGATATAAGCAAGTGTTAATGCTTTCTTTCTACAGACCACAATAATTTGTAGAAATTGATTCATACAAACAAACCTCTTGGAATGCCATTTGTTTGGGTAAGATGGAGTATTGCTCCCTCAGGATGTAGGTGCATTTATCTTCCACTGATTAAATTTTCTGTGAAACAAGAATGATTTCAGGATCAATGTAGAGTATAATAGTTTCAAAGAATTTTAATACTTTAATATGAGGGTAAAACTGCATGTGATCAAATAGTCATAAAGTATGGTCATTTGCTAGTTTCACTCACCCTAATTTCACTCATTATTATCTATACAGTGTGCATTTTGAACCTAAAAATATTCCATTTGCATCACTGAAAACGCTCCTGTAATATAGACAGACATGTTACAGGTAACACAAAAAGCTCTAGAATGCAAAATATATTTTAAAAAGAAACATTTGAAACATTGAAACATTTTTATTCATGTTTTTAAAGCAAACAGTAAGTGGGTTTGCATAAAGATTTACATAAAGATCTTTCTTGTTTCTCTGAAGACAGCTTACCTGAACTGTGGCCTAAAGGAGTCTGCTTGATTAGTCCAGAAGCATAAATGCAAAGAAATTAAAAGCTGGAACAATTTGTACACACAGGCCGTGCCTCTCAAATCCTCATGCCTTCATCTATCTGTCTATATTAACATGTCTGAACTGTAACTTTAGCCTCACTTCTGTCTTTATGTGCTGTATATTGGTCCCCTTCGTCATCCCTGAGTTTCAGATATGAGTGCGTACATTTGAACACACTATCACTTGAAACATTGGACCAGTGAGTCCAATGATAAAGTCGCACCCAGCTGGTGAATTTGGGGCAGACCTGACAGAATGGTAACTGTGGGCCTCCTCTGGTTCTCATGGACCAGCTGATAAAAATTCTGTATTCCAGCTGACCGAGGATGTGTTTACCTTCTGCACTCAAACCTCAGACTAAGTCTGGAAGGACACGGCAGCTCTCATGTCAGAGCTGAAAATAAACCTGGTTTGCTTGTGGCGCACTGAGTGGTCATTTTAGCGAGAACACAGGCACATGCTGATGCTTTGTGATGGCAGTGATGGTGTATGTAGGTTTGTGTGAGTGTGTTTGGGTTGAGGCGGTGTTGTATAGCTTAAAATTTAGATGCACATTATGGCAGCACACCTCCAAACGTCTTTATAGGAACACTCACTGCCTTCCTTGAATTATCCAACTGGTGCCAGTTACATATTACAAACGTACATACCTGATATATGAAGACTGCAGTTTTAAGACAGATTGAATTGCAACTAACCAGCAACAGCAGCATTGTATATTGTAGTTGAAGGCCACACCCCTCACACAATACTGATACAGTTCAGTATTAACATGAAATGTATGCAGTTAAAGCCAAGTTGATTCTTGGCCAGTGCATATTTTGTTTTTTATTTGAGTTATATTCCTCCAGTGGGTTTTCTCGGCCCAGGGGGGACAAACAAGTTGGAAAAGTCAGCGAGACATTCTGCGCTAAGACATGTACAGTTAATGAGAATTATAGACCATTTTTGAAAATGTATATTTATGAAAAAATTGCTTGTGAAAATAATTTAGATTCTTTTGGAGTAAACAGTTGAAAGCCTGTATTTCTTATCCAACTCATTCTCACTCCTAACTCCTGATCACATGCTGATGCTTGGCCGACTGCATCGACTTTGGACGCACAGGGTATCCCTAAAGCAACACTTTTGGCATGCGGAATTTACAGAAATAATATCATAACTGCCATGGCAATGTGGAAAATGTTGGAAAGCATATCACAATAAACTGGGTACTTTACTGCGTATTTAAATGCAATATTTTTCCATTTGATATGTGACAAAATAGTACAGAAGTACTGCGAAGGAGGTACAGATTATAACTGAATGTCAACATTAAACACAGAGGTGAAATACAGTAGTGTCAAGGTTGGACTCTAACATTAGTCTTGATGCTTCTGGCAGTGTGCCACTTCCCACCACAGATGGTTAACAGTCAATATGCAGCGGCAGAGCAATTCTTTATGCACTCGAAAGTGTTGACAAAGGGGTACAATGTGCATCAAAAACTGATGATTTCAGAATCTTTGGAGGGAACCAAAGAATAGTTTGATAAGGACTGACTTGTGTCTGTGCTTGTCCTGTTGGATCTCAGTGCTGCATTTGATGGGGTCGATCACAGTATCTTATTAAAGAGACTTGAACATGTTATTGGGATTGAAGGATTAGGCTGGTTTAAGTCATATTTATCTGATAGATTTCAGTTTGTTCTTGTAAATGAAGACTCTTCCTCACACACGAGAAATAAGTCATGGAGTTCTTCAGGGTTCTGTGCTTGGACCAATTCTTTTCAATGTTCCAACAGATATCCTTTAAATGGTGTTACAGTGTTTGTTGTCCCCCCCTTTCTGTCTTCTCAAACCCCAGCTGGTCGAGGCGGATGGCCACCCTTCCTGAGTCTGGTTCTGCCAGAGGTTTCTTCCTGTTAAAAGGGAGTCGTTCCTTTCCACAGTCGCCTCAGGCACGCTCAGGACGGGAGATTGGACTGAAGACAAGTTTCGGTGCAATCTGTTGATTTCCTTAGCTAGGTAATAGTTTTTGAATTGGCTCTATATGAATTAATTGGATTATTTTGTAAATAATTATGATTACAATGGACTTTATTATTTAAGTGCCTTGAGATGACATTTGTTGTATTTGGTGCTATATAAAAAAAATGAATTGAATTGATAAAATAGAATAAAATTGATATAAACAAAATAACAAAGAAAGAGGACGGGATAGGAAACCTTCAGAGTGTGGACACAGGTGGTGGATGAGTAGCGTTAGCAGGCAGGTGAGACTTCCAATGAGAATCTTTAGGTATCATGAAGAGGTGGAGATGGAGAAAGGTTGCATGAAGACACTCTAAGGGGAGAATAACATTGGACCAGAGTGGTGACATCAGATTTAAGAATGGGGTGAGTTTGACACAAGTCTTTAAAATGGAAGTATTAAAGAAAATAGCTAGAAAAAAAACAATACACCCTGGAACAATAGCAAGTGAAAACAGATCTTTCCTACTCCACCATGCCAAAAGCTTCATAATGATTGCAAGGAAGCCTTACAACAAAGAGAAGTAGTCCAAATCCCAATATATGCAAAACTTGTTAGCAATGTTATCAATATCTGTGATGGATAATAAATGCTCTGTCTGTGAATAATTTTGGATATGACATTTCAATAGAAAATGTTTTGACTGCAAATTCAATGTTAATCTCACATAAGGCTTTTCTACCAGTAAAACACAGGTTACAAGCAGCTCTTCAAGATCAAATCGCAATGTTAGCAGAACACGCACTTGCCGCATAAGTAAATCCAAGATGGGCAACAACTGCTTTGCATTGCCGAAATGTTCTAGCCAAACAAATGGAAAAGTATCAGAAGAAGGATGAACTTAATCATAAATGTTGAACGAGGAAACATTCCTCAGCCTCGTCACAAACTCTGTGCATGTTAACAATCTTCATAAAACTTGAATATGGAAGATATGTATAAATGAATAGCAAGTGGTCCTTTCATCCAAGAGGTGATGAAAAGCAGTTTAATGCAATTCACAGGAAAACCTGCAGTTACTCAATGGTGAAATACTTTCCCGCAGAGAAGTTTCTCAAACGTATACTCAATTTACTGCAATGAAACAGAATCTTTACAAAGTTAAGTTTCTATTTCCAAGTTTTCTATTTTCCAAATTGATCACTGGATGGAATTTTGCATGTATTTTGCCTGCCTGTATATTTACCTAAAAACTCCTTAGATGTTCCACATAAACACACACACACACACACACACACACACACAAAAAAAGAAAGAATAGTTAGCATCAGGGGGTAAAATGCATCATCCACCTGCAAGCTCTGTTCCTGCAGCTGAGTTCTTAATCAGGGTGTGGATATGCCTGTCTGGAATGTGACCTTTCACCCCTGAGTCCTGGCCTCCTGGCAGGCAACCCCCTGACCCGGCACTTAGGCAGCTGGACAGGTGCTGCTGCCGGCACAGAGGGCATCAGACACAAATGGTGAGCGGTGTGCACCATCACCCCTTCCCCCCTCCCCTACCCATGTCCCCCCACCCCAACCACTGCTAATGCTTTGCTATCACAGAAGCTAATGGCCCTCTCTAAATTACCTGTAATGGCGTTTCTGGTCTGCCTCTAAGTGTTTCAATGCACACCAACATGTGGAAAATAGGAGGTCATTGTACTGAACCATTATGTCTATGTGCGTATTTTCCCTGCAACTTTAGAATCAGAAAAAACTTCATTCTTTAGATCACAAAGCCAGATTATGCTTAAAAGTGTGATTATTTTCTTATTTGTTGTGTCATCTTTATTATTGATCCAATATTATGTGTCATACTTCTGAGTGATAAATAAAAAATACCTTTGTACTTCTTTTTATAGACAGAAAAAAATTCATTCCTTTTGTGTTTTAAAAACCTAAAACCTGTTAACCACACCCTCAGATTATTCACTCTTTGCCAAAATGAGCACCTTCTGTAGGTTAGATAACAAAGTTATAAACCTCTTAAGGAATCATGCAGCACCTGTACTGCCCACACGTCACTTTCAAAACCCAAATTCCACCCTTCACCAATGAAACCCCTCCGGCAGCCCGCCTAACCTCCACCCAAGCCCAAACAAATGAGAAAACACACACACAGATGCGCATAGACCCTTAAGCAGCTGCGTCATTATAAAACTCTTTTGAACTTCACACTGGAAGTCAAATGCCACATGTGTCAGTGCAAGACAGATGTATTGCAGCTGCCTTTTGGCTCAAGTTTCATCTATGATACCCAACATACAACCCCCCCATCCCCATCAACCTCTCCCCAAGCCTCCCACCTCCCATCATGCACTCATGCACTGAGAACATCCGCACCTTTGAAGTCTCATCACTAAATTGGATGCACAAAGCATCAAGCCATATCTGCACTGGGTTTCAGCATTCAAAACGGGGAATTAAAAAAACTATAACTGTTCAATTGAAACGCAAGTTTCCACTTTAAGTCTTTTATAATTTTTTAAAAATGTATTGATACTTGCCAGTTTCTTTCAGACTTCAGCGAAATTCAAGAGGTGAAAACTTTAAATAAAGTGTATTTCTAAATGTTTATTATCAGTTTGTGTAATTAATTTGACTTTGCTGCAGCATCATAGGTGTCCTTGTGTGCATTGCTGTGCAAATGTGTTGAGCCACCCTTCCTTTTTTTTTTTTTAAATTGTCAAGGAAATAGGAAATGGTTGCATGGATTTATTGAAACATGCAAACATAATGTTAATGTGTACATGAATATAACTAGCTTTAAAGTTATTATTTGGTATGCCCATCTTAAGTCTTGAAGAGCCTGAACATCCTCAGACAAACCTTTTTTGTCATCTCTTTAAGTAATAGTTCTCCAGTCTTCCACATTCAACATTCCAAAGTTCTTTTTTTTGGATGATGGCTTCCTTTTGTTCCATTTTCTGTCAAGATGATCCCACACTGCTTCAGCTCTGGGGAGGCAAGTACATCACTGATCATGTTCCATTTTGTGTTTGTCAATCCAGGTAATGCTTTTTCTGTTTTCACCATATATTTTGAGTCATGATCATGTTGAAAATAAAGCTGTTACTACTGAGATAGTTTCCAGATGGTATTACATGGTGGATTAAAATATTTGAGTACATTTCCGTGTTCATATTCTATCAATTTCGACAAGATCCCCAGTGCAGTCCCGAGCCATGACATAGCCTTCATCATGTTTTTTACTTCCAGCCAAGATAGCTGTAGACATTGAACGTTGTACTTAATCTGTACATAATGATGAGGATTTGAACAAAAAATCTTGACAGCCACCCTCCTTGGAGACCAATTCTGGTGAGGCTTCGGAGAAAAGTAGATGTATCAATTGAAGGTCCTGTGTCCTTTTTCTTATGGGCTTCACTTTCAGATACTGTTTATCTGCTAGAGATTTTTTTTTTGTCCTCCAATATTTTATCTGTCAAACGTTGTTATCTTTGGCATTTTTTTGTAGATGCAACTAACAAAATGTGTAAGAAGTAAGAAAGAAGCAAAATATAAAGAAATGAGGGGCTCAGACTTTTGCGGAGTAGGCTACTGCACATGATTGAGTGGGAAAAGCTGCAAACTGCAGTGGAGCATTGTAACCATTTGGGGTCAGTGTGAAACTCTTTTTTCCCACGTCAGAACCCTTGTTTTCTGTTACAGCTTCAAACCCCTTTTGACTGTCCAGACTGAGCAAAGTTAAACAGATTTAGTATGAAACAGTGTTCGGACCACTTGAACCGTTTCTCTTGCTGTTTTGCAGCAGGATTATCAAGCAGTCAGAGATGTTAAGTAAGTAAGAAATAGCTGGCATGTTTGTTTCTCTGCTGTTGTAAATGTAGGGCATCAGTCTTTTTCTCATTAAGGCTGCTTTGAATTTATCTCACAGTTCAGGAGAGAACCAACATGAGCCACCCAAAAGAGTGATACGACCCAGTTGTAAGTTCCTGCTGGATAAAAAAAAATGCACTTCATACACACGTGGAAAAAGGCGAAGCTTGTTTTTGTTCCTTCTTGTATTGTAGAGCTTTTTTTCTACCCCAGGTTTTTGTAGCTCAAGAATTGCAGTACAGCCTGCATTGGACAAGCAATTTGGCTAAACAGCAGTACATCGAGCCACATCGTTTTACATCAACAAACTTTATTCAGAAATGACACGTCTCGGTAATTTGTTTTCCACTACATTTCATTTTCAGCAGTGAATATGAAATATTTCAAAACATGTTGATCTTGATGATACCGCCGGGGAAGGGGGCACAAGACAGTTCAGGCTTTTAGACTGTCAGGGCGACAGTCAGCTGCAGCCTTTCTTCTCTACACATGAACCATCACGATTTGCAGCGACTGTCAGCCCGTGGGGTTGTTTTAGATCTAGCGTGAGATCTGCAGCGTCTGGAAGCACTTCAGCAGACACGCACCAGCTTTGTGTTCAAGCCTGAATTGAAACAGGCGTTCAGGAGAAAGACAGGTTTCTTTTCTCATTCTTGGCATAAATATTCAGTTAAAATTAGACGCGACTGGACTTGTGATTGTAATGAATTAAGCACCAGATACTGTATACATTCTTGATGGTGTATAGTGATGAAGACAGAAACTGTAAAACACAAGCAGGAGTAGTAAAATAACCAACATGGATAAAATAAACAGTCTTCAGGGCAGATAAAATGCAGTCCCATACAAGCATTTCAATGTTTTTGAATGAGTTACCGTTCGAGTCTAATGATTGACATGATGTACACAGAGAAATAATGTTGTTTGTTTGTTTTTTTTCATACAAGAAGCCAGAATGACAGTGAAGTACACGGACATGCAAATGCCCCCACAGTGAGATTTAGTAAACAAACAAACAAAGGTTATTGTACATATTTACAGCAGAAACTTTTTTTGTTTGTTTTTGTCTCGTGTTTGTGAATCATTGCAGTGACTCTTGGGAAATACACAACTCAAAACAAATACTCAAGCATTCAGACTTCAAAGCAAAAGCACAATTCTCCTATTTTGAAACTCAATTGTTCCCAAATTTTATTTACCTCCCTGTTCAGTCATTTTCCTATTAATCTGACACCCTCAAAGGCATTTTTATAGACTTGCTGCAGTGTTTAACAAAAGGTGGTTGAGCTTCAGTATGTGTGGTGGCTAGAGTTTCATAAATACTGACATCAGCTGTTGGAGGAAAGACAGTAACTGTATTTGCATGCACGAAACCTCTGATGTTACTGGGGTGAGTACAATATTTATTCTATGAACTGGCATTTGTAAATGCCACATCTTGCTTACAATAACTGGATTAAACATGGTATGACAACTGAAATGGGCTGATTTTCACACTCATACTGAGCCATGTAAACACTTTACTCCATTTACTAATTGGGTTTAGTCATCTGTGGTACATACTTTTTCTGGTACTAATAAAACTCTTTTCTGTACTGTTATCCTTTTTTTTTAATGTAAAACTAAAATCCCCATTAAAGGGTCAGAGATTTGCTCATGTTTCTGTAGTTTAACCCTAACCCTAACCATAACAAGGTAGTTTTGCATCCTACATTTAAACAAGTAGTTTTAGTGCCTAACCCTAACCAAGTAGTTTTGATGCATAAACAGCAAGTAAACCCAAAGAAAAGGGTGAATGACTAAAAACATGAAGTGAAAAAATAAAAACAGTTTCCGTATTGTGGTCTTGAACAGGAAAGTATTACACTTACTGAAGACAGACTTAAAAACAGAAGTGGATTTTAGAGTTGAGATGAAAATGTTACTTTGTATGAGCTATGTTTATGAGGACACAACTGACAACATTATAAGGCAATATTTTGGGATTGTGTCTAGGGTTTTTGACTTTCTCAACCCTTTATTTTCTCACAAACTAATCAATGCAGCTGCGATATTGGATCTTAGTTGTGCCACATCTGTGAATGGTTCAAAAAGTCTGTAAGAACACTACTAATGCTAAGGGGACACGTGGCTGTACAAGCACCGGTAAGCATCTTTTAGGTTCTCAAAGTCACTGTTTGTTTAGCTTTTTTTTTTCTTAAGTCTTCCATCAGTAAGATTCTTATGTTTTTATTTGCCAAAACTGAGAAAAAATATTTTGTAATACAGCATAACTGTCTTGAACAGGTTTTAGGTGGCACAAAAAGTACAAAAACTATCCAAGTAAAGTGACAACCTACAGCTAATTATCCCATACTGGTAATTATTGTACAGGATAACACATTTGGACATAAACATCTGATGATTGTTAAGGCAAAATATCAATGCAATTAGAAGGATTTGTGCAGTGCAAGGAAGAATCATACAGCTAAATTTGATCTTACAAATAGGAGTCCTCGGTCACAGTTTGATTACAACATGCTGGTCACTAAAAATTTGTATGTTCACACTGACATATCTGTTCTTTTTGAAAAGTATTTATCGAGCAACATTTGGACTGAATGTGACTCACTGTAAGCTCTTCTTTTGAGATTTGTCACTGGCCTGTGAGCCACTGTATGTAGCAGGGGGCATGTCATTTTCATCTAATAGCCTTGCAATGTGTATTATTGCCTGTTATTGTTCAATGAGGATAGAACAAATAAAAAAAGCAGACTGGACATACAGGAAGATGTGGTAACATACACATACATGCTCCTCCAGTGGTTGTCATCTCTTTACAAATATATTCTCATTCTTACCTGGAACTTTTCACTCACTTCAAGAGAAAAAGAACATGTAAAAACAGATAAAATGTCAAACATAGGGAAGAGAAAGTGCAAATATTTTGGCGCCACTTTGTTTGCTTTTGTATTTCTGTCTTCTTTTTCAAAAAAATTTTTTTTTTTTAAACTCAGGAACTTCTTTATTTTAATGCTCCATCTTTCTCTTTCCTGTCAGCAAGCGTACAGATGCCTTCCCTCTGTGCCCTCTGCTCTCGTCTCAGCTTCTTGACCCTTCTCGTCTCACACCAGACGACCTACTGTAACAGACAGAGAGACAAGACAGGAAGGAGGGAGAAAAAGTTTTTACCCGTTTGCTTCAGTGTCCAGCGAGCAAATGCTTGAAGACAAAGCTTTTGCCTGAGAAAAAGCAACGCACTTGTCAGTCACTTTAAAGGACCAACACGCACAATTAAATGTACGTAATTTAGTTTCTAACACAACAAAAAAAACACCTTTCCTTTGTTTTATTCAGGTTTTTTTGTCCAGTGTTTTTAGTTCAGCTTATAATTTAAACTGTCGCCTATTTTATTTTGTAAAAAACAAAAAAGAAGACATTCAGTGACTTAATATCATGAGCTGTTCTGCAGCTGTGCACAACCTACACACAGTTTGTCCACGTGCACTGTAACATGTGCTTCCATTATGTTACAACCAAGCGCTATCTAAACACGTCTCTAGAGTCGTGTTTTGTGTTGCAGTCGTGCCAAAACTGCCCAGGACAGTGTGCTGCTCGCTCATCAATCAGACAAGTGGCTGAAGGGGGGACTGAAAGAGGGAAGGAAAGAAAGGGAGGGAGAGGCCTGGGAGAGAAAGAGATGGGTAAAGAGCTTAGATTGCTTACAGATGGCTGTCAAAGAGAAGCAGAGGTCATCCTGAGCCCTGTTACAGCTCAAAATGTGTGTGAAGGTGTGTGTTTAGCAGCGATTTGAATGTGTGTATGCAACCATTTGAATTTGTTGGGTTCAAAACTGGATTGTGTTAGTGTAGGAGAATGTCTTTCTGTATGAGGTTGCATGTGCAGTATGTGCACACTCTGCTGGCCTACATGAGGTCCTACGTGCAAGTGTGTTTGCAGTTTGTGGGTGTGAGGGTGGAGATGTGCAGGTGTGCAGCCTGTCAGTGCTTCCGTAGATTTTGAATAAATATTTACTACCAAGTGTTCTGTTCAGACTTAAATACATCACATCCACAACTCAGTAAATAATTGTTTACATTCCAGATGAGTAGATCACGTAGTGGACGTTTTCCTCTGTTCTTTATGAGTATGAAATACAACATTATGGCAGCTTGTTTACTTGTCTTAGGAGGAATATTAGGATCCAGGTGACAGCAGTTTTACTATTTCTCTTTAAACAACATAAAACTATGTAAGTAATTGAGGCCACAGGACCAGGCACCACAAACACAAAGCTGGCACATCTGAACAATTTTCAAAAGCTTTTAAAACTAATTTTAGGGAAGCCATGTTGCCATTTTAACACTAGTAAAAAAAAAAATTTGAGTAAAATGGGAAAGCGTTTAATTAGTATTTAGTCAATCAACTGACTCTGCAGTAGTCACGGTTATTTATCTGCTTCAGCTTCAGTCAGCATTGATGGAAACAATACATCTAGGTGGACGTGCTAATTTTCAATGAGCGTGCTGTACTGGCTACAATAGTGAGCAAATCTAACTTTCTCTTTACCGAAACACACGATTATCAACTAAAGTCTCACATGGACATCAGAAAGTGACATCAACAATTCCTTGTTAAAAAAAGAGGAGTGGTCTATTTTACCGTCTATAAAACACAATGTAGCTAACTCAGTCTTGAGTCATCCCATTTTGTACCAACAAAAATCAGAGAAACAATTGATCGCTGTCATTGCACAGCTGGTACATTTCTAATAGAATAGAATACAATAGAATAAAATAGAATAGAAAAGAAAAATACTTTATTTATCCCCCAATGGGGGAAATTCAAATAAATGTCTGATAATAATGTCTGATACTGCGACATTATACATTAGTGAAGACTCTTTGACTCTTACTTAAATTGCTTCTCTCCCATTGATCTTACTGAGTCAACCGTCAGGGCTTCTAAATCATCAACATGTCTGTTGGACCCTGTCCCAACTAAAGTCTTTCAAGATGTTTTTCTAACAAATATATGGGTCTGTACTTGACCAGCTTAATCTGTCTTTTTTAACCGCCTATGTACAACAGGCTTTAAAAACTGCTGTTGTTAAATCATTTTTAAAAAAATCCCACTTTTGATCCTGATATCTTAGCCAATTATAGACCCATATCTTACTTTTATTGTTGTTTTATTTCTAAACTCCTTTTAATAGACTGAAACAACTAAACTAAAACAACTTACCAACCATTTACAAAATAATGGTTTGTATAAAGAGTTTCCACAGTACTGAAACTGTACTGATCAAAGTTACAAACGACCTTCTCATTGCCTCAGACAAAAGTCTTATATCTGTGCTTGTCATTTCAGATTTCAGATCTCGTGCATTCAACGCTATTGACCATAACATCTTATTGAAAAGACTTAATCATTTCATCGGAATCAAGGCTACTGCTTTGGACTGGTTTAAGTCCTATTCATCAGATAGATTCCACTTCCTCCATATTAATGATGTATCCTCCACATATGCCAGAGGTATATCTGGTGTTCCACAAGGTTCTGGACTTGGGCCAATTCTGTTCACTCTATACATGCTTCCTCTGGGTATTGTTATTAGGAAAATGACATACATTTCCATCGTTATGCCGATGATATTCACAGCTCTATTTATCAATAAAACCTGAGA
Organism: Odontesthes bonariensis; assembly: GCF_027942865.1. Classification (NCBI taxonomy): domain Eukaryota; kingdom Metazoa; phylum Chordata; class Actinopteri; order Atheriniformes; family Atherinopsidae; genus Odontesthes; species Odontesthes bonariensis. The sequence goes on along the minus strand of NC_134522.1, from coordinate 24,160,911 downwards.
AAACTAATCAGTTGCAGAGGTTACAAGTCTGTCTGGAAGACAGAGAGGTTTGGATAACCTGCAATTTTCTATTTTTGAATCAAGGTAAAACCGAGATCACCGTTTTGGGCTATAAAAACTTCTGACAGTCATTATCCAATCATTTAGTTACTCTAAATAGAATTCCTTTGGCTCTGACTTTTGAAGAACCTTGGAGTAATCTTTGACCAACACCTGTCTTGTATTCCACATATTAAACATGTCTTCAAAACAGCATTTTTTTTTTTTTACCTTTTCCAGACATTTTTCTGGAAAATACTGTCCTCAAGTGGTAGTACAGAAAACATCTGAGGCATTCAAGAAGGCCATGTTCCTGATGCAGGACAAGGTTCCATCACATTCATCCAAGACCTCAAAGATGACTGAGTAATTACAGTGCCACATTCATCACCTGACCCAAATCCTACTCCTCATTATAGTGAGAGTAACTTGTGGGTCTATCTCAAACATAAGATTTATAGTCAGGGAAGACAATAGACCTTCTTGAATATATTTGGCAAGCTGTGGGTTGCTGCTTCAGAGAGTTGTTCACCACTCTAGCTCGAAAATTTAAGAACAACTGGCGTACTTGAGAAAAAAAAACTTTTTTTTTTGTAAAAAGCTGCTATACAGCACTGCACTTAAAGCTGCCGTCGGCAACTTTTTTTTAGTCATATTACCTTGAACTGTCATCGGATTCTGGAAGTAGAATATTAAATAGGCTGTTTAGGAAAAATTCCGAATTCTGTAGCTCCCTCTAAAGCCTGTAATCGTGCCTGCAAAAATCGAGCGCTCCCGGCTGTTTTTAACCAATCACATTAGGTTTATTATTGATCTATTATCTGAGCAGAAGTCACCAACCACGTCTTCCCCAGCTTGTGTGCGCGCACACTGGTGTGAACTCACGTGCACAACCTCGTCCACAGAGGGGGAGGGACCTGAAAGTTGTATCAGTTCGAATTTTCCGACTTTAGACTCGGAATTTTGAAAATCTGCCGACGGCAGCTTTAAATAATCCCCTCAGAAAGACAAAACTCACTTTCTCATTTCTTAATCATTTAGGTTTGGCTGAAAACATTTCATTAGTTCAATAATAACATAAATCAAAAGGAATACAGATTTCCAAGCAAATCAATCATGACTCTTTCTTATATTTCAATGATAATCCACATTTAGACCACATTAAATGTTTTCCTAAAATAGGAAATCAGAATATTCCAACTTCAAACTGAGAAATTAAAGAATGCCTATTAGAAGTTGGATTTCCTATACAGGATGTAAAATATTATACAAAGTACTAGAAGAGCATTATTAGCTCGTTTCTTTTCTACGTTAAGTGAACTGTATAACTGTTGATGATAATTTTCATTTTTTATTTTTTATTTTTTTTTGGGGGGGGGCACTTTGTTTATGCAGATTTTCAATTTCCCCCCATAAAAGTGTCAAGGTTTATGTTTGTTTGTTTTTTAAATTCTAACAGAGTTTTGAATTGGTAGAGACTTCAAATACCAAAATATACACTGCAAAGCGCAGAAATGTTTTATTCACTATATGACCCCTTAGATTATTGTTGCATACAAAGTGAAATACATCAATATTATACAGTCCAACCTGTGGGGAAATAAAAACATGATATAATTCATGATACTCTTTCCTCTGGTCATGTAGAAGGTTTACTTTGGCTCACATCATTAAATTCTAAAACCCTGACATCTGGACTGGACAATCCACTGAGCAAGAAACTGATATTGATATAAAGAAAAATATGGTATAAGGAAATCATGGATAGATAGAGATATTTAAATGTTACGATATCTCAAAAATGCAGACCAGCTGTTCTCAACGGCAGTCTGGTCTCATGATAATGGATTTTTAAGTAGAGTTCTGTTAGTAGTAGGATTTTATGTCATAAACCTTTATACCTTGGCAACATCAGTGACATGTTATACCCGTAAAATAAGCAGTACAACAATATTTCCTAATGCCTCTTTCAACCGAGCTGAGATAGATGTCTCTGTTGTTCAGGGCTGAGCGACAGTTGTTCTGATGAATCGCCTTTGCAATTACCAGGCTCCAGAGCAGCGAATGGTCCTCTTTCCTCTTTTCCTAGTCATTGAGGATACTGTCTGTACCATTAACAACACAAACCTCCCCTGCCTCTCGCTGGACACCTTGGCCCCACTTGTGACAAAGAGCTGAAAGCAGATCCTGTCTAGCAGTGAAACGCCTTGAGTCATCTGGGACCTACCATTAAAGACATTTGGCTCAAGGGCTGGGAATCATGGTATATGACAGTAAATGTGGAAAGGACTGGGCTAACAGGACAGATACACAGGTTTTGACTTCAGAGTCATCTGCAGAAAACAGTCACATAAGGATGACGTAAGGATTTTGTAGCAAACTCCTCCAAGTAACAATGACAGAAAATAAATGCTTACCTAGCTGTCACAGTCCTCTCTGATGGGCTGTTTCTTTCAGTCCAGCAGTGTGTCAAGCTAATGTCACAGCAATTAAAACACAAGTGGTGTGGAGTAATTGCTGTTGGCTCTGAGAGCACAAGACCCTGAGCTCTCTAATGGTCCTGCAGCCCCACTGCCAGACCAGCTTAATAATGCCCTCCTTTCATTGCTGGACACAGCCAGGACAAACAGGAGAGCAAAAAAACAAGGAGACCAGAGGAAGAGAGGAGAGTTTGACATAACACAGGAGACAAGACACACAAAGCAAGCATAAAGCTGTGTGCAAGTCTGTTTCTGTCAGTGCAAGCCTTGTGTACGGAGCAGCACTGGAATTTTGAGGAGGCCTCCGTAAGACGAAAAAAGCCTCCAAAAGACTTTATTGAAGAGACGGCAGCACTCATTATTTCCCTACGGATTGCCAGCTCTACTGATTTATATGATCACATGCTAAGCCAAAATGCAGAAGTAGTGGGACAAAAACAGAGCACACCCTCACTTCTTTCATAGAGATTAATGGTAGCAACCAGGTTCTGATAATCAAATGCACTTGACTAATTGGTCATTAACAAGTGTGAGCAGCTCTATAAAAGCAGAGGTTTTGTCAGTTTGCTGGTCTGGAGCATTCAGGTGTGTGTTAACACAATGCAGAGAAAAGAAAAGCAATGATAGAGATGAAAATGTTGCTGCCCTTCAGTCTGGGAAGAGTCACAAGGCCATTTCCATAAAGGAAGAGCTACATGTCAGACTTCACGGGCCTCAGTTAGCATTTTAAATGTTAAATGTTCATGACAGTATAATTAGAAAAAGACTTAACAAGTATGGCTTGTTTGGACGGATTGTCCTCTAAAAAGACCACGCCAGCACAGCAAATCTGAACAAACCAAAGGACTTCTGGAACAATGTCCTTAGGTCAGATGAGACTAAGGTGGAGATGTTTGGTATCATGTTAGGTGAAAACCCAATACAGAATATCAGCAGAAACCTCTCATACCAACTGTCGAGCACGGCGGTGGAGGGCTAATGATACAGAAAAAGCTGAAAAAGAAAAGAAACAGGTGTTGCAATGGTCCAGTCAAAGTATTGACCTCCATTTGAGATTGAAATGGTGTGTTGGAATCTTAAGAAAGCTGTGCATAAATGAATGCTCTGATCTTAATGGACTGAAGCAACAACACAAAGAAACAGTGCATCAAAATGAATCCAAAACAATGTGAGACACTGATCATCTTATTTCCTTTTCTTCCACACTGCTACTGCATTTTGGCTTAGTTTTTTGTTGAATGAACAATGATACAATATAACATATATAACGTGTTGTTGTACTTTATCTTCCTCAACTATGCATTTTAATCCAATCATCTTTGAAGTTTCACTTTCCAGTGTTACCCCCTTATCCAAATACAGTCACCTCCAGTTTTAAAACAAGAAAAAAACACCAGCAGGGTAATGTCCAACACTCAAAGCTTTAAAATGACCATTACCAAACCAGTGGGCTTGTATTTTTAGGGTGGGGGTAATGCATTTCTGACACCCACATGTGTTTATCCTTACAGTGTTTGTAAGTGGAATTAAGACTTTTAAAAGAGAAGACTGTATTTCGTTCAGTACAGTGAAACAAAGGCCCATCAGAACTTCTTCTGTTCACCAGTGGCCTGACTGTGAGAAGGGTCTGCACAGTAAATCTCCGGCTCTACAATGAGGTTTCCAGACTCTTCAACGAGTGAATGCCTCCTTCTCTCACATCTCGAACAACGTATTCAGATGGTTCCTTTGCAGTTAAATGGTCAATTAACTGCATTCATATTGCCCTTCCCTCGTCTTTTTGACCACTTAAAGCAGTTTTACACTGCAAGCCAAATTCACCCATTCAAAAAAACGGCCACACAATATTTCTTTTCATTATCACACACTGATGGACTCGATCAAGGCAACGTAGGGTTCAGTATCAAGAGTGAGGAACCTAATATAGACGTGCTTCACTTTACCTTAAATGCTCACAAACTTTCACCAAAAAGCCCGTTCTGTAAACTGTAAGTATATCCAACAACATAGCACTGATGGTCCAGAGTTGCAACAGGGCAAGATAAGATTTAATGCCTGGTCAAGGCAGCTTGACTTAAAGAGATCCAGGCCATTAAAGAACAGCAGGGCATACCTGAACAGAATGGCTGTCTATCTTAGTCAAGGCAGAATGGAGCCATATGTTCTTATAGGCCCCTGCTTCTTTCAAGCAAACTTTCTGTTTCTCCTTTTCTCGTTTCATACCTCACTCTCTCCACAGCCTTCACTTGCTCAGTGTGCCTGAGCAGCACCATAAGGAGCTGTATAAAGCTGTCAGGCCATTTACCTCCAGCTCTTAAGCATGAAGGTGATAGATTCAGTGACTACAGCAAAAACAACCAGTCAAGCCTCCTCCTCTGCTCCTCCAATACCACCGCTATTTATCCTGGCAGCTGTGACCCCCGTCCGAAAAACCCTGACATTCCACTCGCTAAGAGCCAAAGGCACTGCAGGACAGAGCCAGGGTAAACATATGACCTCAGTGCTATGTGGCGCAGAACCAGCCCAGTGGTCAGAATCAGCAGCGCCAGTGGGACCAGTAATCACTCCATAAGGGGGATCCCGACAGACTGAACGAGAGATATTACGAAGACAGAAAGACAGAAACATGGGAAAGGGTGAGATGAAAAGAGAGACCATCAACAAAAATATCAATTTCCTTTCAAGTATTTGTTGATTCTTTGTCTTGCTGTTGACTTGCTGTTTTTGTTGTTTAGCTAAAATGAGGAGCAGGACAAGATGTCAAAATGTGAAAGAGTCTGAAATGTTTACGATCAGAAAATTATCAGCAAGTGTGCAAACAAGTAATTTTTCAAGCAGAAAGACAACACATTTCAGTTTCCCAGATGTGCTTATTTGGTGTACCCCAGTACATTTGAGGAGAACACAGTCAAGCATATTTGGCTTTCTCTTCCAACTATCTTGAGAATATTTTGGGAACTGACATGACTGTTTCAAAGTCTATTCATAAAGACGGACCACAAATGCCTTTTGGGAACCATACATAGATACAAATAGCAGTAAAGACTCTCTGAGAAGTGCGAAATGGGCCACAGATAATATGGACTTCTACTTGTCTACAGTAGAACACTAATATTAATAGCTAATAATATTCTGCTAAATGTGAATGTTAGATAAACATTGGTCCTGAGTCTGGAAGCCTTAAATATTTAGCCTTGTATTCAAAATCTCTTCAGGCTGAAGATGTTTCAGAGCTCCATTTGCAGTGTTGTCACAGAACAAAAAGAGTTCCCGGTTAGCGATGTCAGATTGTGTTTAAAAGGCAATGTCAGATGTGGAGAAAAAAAAGTGCAGATGGTTGCCTTGCTAAAAGGATTTTGAACAAGTGCTCTGCCGCTACACTGAAGAATGGAGGTGTCCAAAGTCCAAAGACACCAAAGTTCTTAACAATGTTGCTGGTGTTGGATGAGACCTGGTGAGAACTAGTCAGAACTTTGAAAACAAAGTGGTTGCTGCTGCATGTGATGGTGAGACACTTTTCATGTCAAGGTCATCTTTGATATTTGAACGAGCTGCTTCACTCAGTTATTGAGGGGAAGAAAACATTGATGTCACCTGTCAGTGTTGTCAAAAAAGTGGTGCGCACACTGTACTGTCTAGCACGTCAAGGGTGATAAGGCATGACAACAAATCCCACTTGGATTGTTAAGACTGTTAAGATGGTTCAGAAAATAGTAGCACAAATATGTGGAGCAATAAATAAATGTGGGCCCTGTGTATCATTGTTACCTGTCATTATGGAGTTAGTGATCTTCCCTTTGTTGTTTGTATTACGAAATATTTTCTGAGAATTAACGAAAACAAAAAATATATATTTTCTAAAAATACTGGCCTTTTAGCATAAAAAGAACTCTTTGTGAATATGCTAAAAAAAGTTGATTGTACTGTAAAAATCACACATAGATTTGCATATCAACTAAATACTGCTGATACTAATGTTAACTATTCTAGACTGGCATTTCATCAATGTGTGTGTGTGTGTGTGTGTGTGTTACTAGATTATTACACCATAAACACTCTACAGAGTTCAAAGCCAGAGGCAGGGTTAGTCAAAGCATTAGTTTGCCTTACTGAACAAATTTGTCCCTTGCCTTGTCCCTTGGTTGGCACTTGTCGTTGAGCTACCTACAAAAGGACAAAGACAACGAGGATTAAACTTGAAAGATGTGAAGGTCCCTCTTATTTTGCATCTTTATTTCACTATTAATCACTAACTTCTTCAGTTTGTGATTTCTGGATTACTTCTGGCAGTAGACTTCTGTTAGACTTTTTGGCAATTGTTAATAATCTCTGTGGACTATGATGAGTACTTACAGTATTGCAGCTCAGACTGTGTCAAAGATACACTCATAAATCAGTCTGACAAAGTATTCAACCGTGAGCGTTGAGTGAAGCAGTGAATTCTTAATTTGACTGCCAGCACATCTGTTTGTCACATGCACTGCAGTTACTTCATCCTCTCCTTGAAATTATTAACTGACTTGGCTTTTTAATTTATGAGGCTCTAAAGAAATATTACTGAAAACTTGGATTTCAATCAATTTCTACTTTTTATTATCATTATCATAATATTTAAGAGAATTCAGTCATTATAGCTCTAAGCTTGATTGCTGGATATCCTCAATTTTAACATATAAATAACAACCCTACATCTGTCGAGTTGCTGAGACAATACTGTATGCAGATTTTCCCAGCTGGTCTGACCTTAAAGTCAGGGTCTTGACCTCATTAAAAGAGCCCACTAAACAATTCTTAACCGTTCCTTCCTCCATTCTTCCGCAGCTTCCTCTCTTACCCTCCTTGCTGACGCCCAGACAGCCTTTCAGCTCTTGCAGGGAAATGCCCCTGTCCTTATTCAGGTCACAGTAGTCGGTGAACTTGCGGGCGCATTTCTTCGGTTTAGCCTTCTTCTTTAGGTACCTCTTGAAAGGTTTTAGTTCCTTCTTGTTGATGTCATGGCTACCGTTGTTATCCAGCTGGGCAAAGTACCAGTGCACCACTCTCTCCTCTAGAGTGTGACTGGGGTCAGGCTCCACAAACCTGGTGAGGGTCAGAAAAAAAATATGACAAAAACATCATCTCTTCATACATAATAGAATAAACTAAGCATTTACATAAAGCAAAGATAAATTGTTGCAAATACGTAAGATTTGCTAGTCAGCAGTTCTCAATCCTGCATGGCACACTGCCATTTGATGTGTTTGATGCGATCCTTTTCTTTATTTCTAATTGAATAGAATTACACAACTCTGTGCAAATGAAATAGTTATTGTAGTTATTTGCTTTAATGCAGATATTACACCTTTTTTTTAATTAAAGGTCGGGAGTCATGTGCATAATCTTAAAATGGTTCTCTGCTTTGCACAATTTATTCGAGCTTCAGTCACATCTATACACAGTTTTAGCACTGATGGAAGGTGGGCCTTAAAGGGATAGTTCGCCTCTTTTGACATGAAGCTGTATGACATCCCATACTAGCAATATCATTTATGAACATTGACTGACCCCCTGCTGTGAGCCGAGTCCCAGCCTAGTTTTGGCGTTGACAAAAGTAGTCCGGCTGGTTGGCCGGGGTTTAAAAAATAAAGCGTTTTGCTTCTCAAAACAATATGCGTTCAAAAGAGTAATACATTTGCATCACAAAATCGTTCTTCAGGAAAAAGTCAGACCTCACACTCGCTTGGCGCTATTTTCTCTCCCTTCGTATCACTGCGTGCTGCCACTTGCCGACAGCCGCGCCTGTACGGTGTTTGCTGCTCGGAAGCAGGGGACTGCTCGGTCTGCACTTTGGTCTGCACGGTCTACACAGCACGCAGTGATACGAAGTGTTAAAAGTTTTCAAGCAAAAGTCAGTCTGTCAGAAGCGTCGTGTCTTACCTCCCACCACCAGAGGGGGCTGGTGAGTTTATGGCTTGCACCATATCTGTGGTGAGGGCATCTAACAAGCTTGTAATGAATTCCACTTTCTTCCCCTCTGGGCAGCCTGGTACAAATCAAAGACAAAAGTACACTAAAATTACCTTCCACCAGTAATTTGGGCCATTACGGCACAGTGAAGCTGAAGTGCCTCTAAAGCCTCGACACCAGTGAATCAGCATGACAGATCTCAAACAGAGAACGTCTGTTACGTGCTTAAAAAATGCATTCAATCCCTGTCCAGAGTGTGAAGAAAAAGTGTATCTGTTACATGGCTGACAACCAAATGCAGGTGAATTATTACTGCATGAACATATTATCAGTGTAGGCGATAGTTTGGATGTTTTGTAAGAGAAAAACAGATCTGAGGCACATGGCGTGAGGTTGGACAGAAGTGTGCTGTGATGAGAGAGCTCTGTCGAGCAGTGCAGACCCGTTAACTTTTATGACACAATTCTGAACACCTTGGGTAGCTCTTTTTAATTGCCCAGATGTATGGTTTTAATGGCATGCTAAACCAGTGCAAATTTTTCCCTCCTAATTGTGTCTCTTAAAAGGGAAACTTCAAACGCAGCTGCATAGTAAACTAATCTTCTCATTCTGTCTTTTTTTTCCTTTCTCTCAACCTTTCCCAGTCGATCCCTTCTTCCTCCTCCTCTGAGCGTTTGTGGCCTCCCAGTCCTCTATGCCATTCTTTTCTTTCTCTTTGTGCTGTTCCATGGTGTTCTGTGGAAGGTGCAGACTGACCAGGTGAATCCAATAATCCAAGTATTTCCTACAACGTGACAAGCTTGAAGAGGCACCACCTTGCTGTGCCTTAATCCAAGTGTTAAATTGGAGTGTTAGCGCAAACTTTTGCGTTGTATGTGCCAAGGTGTCAAGGATATGGTGTGGTGCAGGACCTCTGGCAGCATCAGTCAGGCTCTGGGCTTATTCCTTTTCTGAAGACTTCAAAACCCAATAAAGTTGCAATAAACATTGCTAATTGAACTGATTTATCTTTTTTTTCTGACTTGTCTATGTCTTACCTTCAGGAGGCTGCTGCCAGATAACTCTCAGTTTTAAGAATCAGAAACTAATGGGTAAGCCAACCAAAGGTTAACTCAAATATCAAACATTTCATAGCAGTTTGAGTGAGAGTTATATATTTTTATACATCACTTTACGTTCGAAAGTTGTGTACTTTTTCACTAAATTTTCTGTACGTCTGATCATTTGTGCAGCAGTCCACCAACTGTTGCCACATGATGGTAACATGGACAGTATTACGCCCAGTCTGTGTGACTGCCTGACGCAAAAGGGATGTGGTGTAGAAAAACCACAATATAGCATTTGCTCAAACCACAATGAAGTTTTTTGGTGGCCAAAAAGGTTCTCCTCTTACGACTGCCATGAGTAACTTTTAGCTACGTTCGCGTGTCAGAGATCCATCTCACTCTCCAAACAGAGCGCTCTGGCTGCTGTCTACTGCATGCAAAAGATTGACGATCCATAAATACACTACACAACTCCACATAAAAGAAAAATTCTAATTCTAATGATCCCCTTATGGTGCAAATGGGATAAAGAAAATACTAATAGTGCCATTGTGACTAAAGTGAGACTTTTAATCAAGTTTTCCTCTTGTGAAACTCTTAAAACAAAAACAAAGAAATGTTTGCTAGCGGCACCATAGATTTTTTGTTTTGTTTTTCCTTTTCACACAAACTAAATACTGCATATAAGATCCGATGTGAGCAGATGATCACATTTTCCTTAGAGAGTCTGGAAGTTTACAGAAACCACAGTACAGTCATTTGATGTTTTCAAATTCTTTCATAGTCCCTGTTTCTCATTTTGTAAAGTGTAGCTTTAAGAATGCAAAGAAAAAAAAGAAACATCTCAAATCTTACAGTTGAATTTGACACTATGTATTTAACAACAGACAACAGCTAACACACTTCCCTGTTCTCAGCTCAGGGTTTTAAAGTTTGGATTCAGATCAACATACAATCAACCGAATAAAGTTAATGGAATCCCAATCCTCTTTCTCAGGGGGAGAGCTCTTACATGCCACTCCTCACAGAGGTGGTATTGTGACACTCTGTGTACATTAAGATTGTACCTGAAGCTGCACGATGTTAATAGACTACCCTCTTAAGCATTCTTTACTCCCCCGCCTTGATGTGATGGCCATGAAATAATGAACTTTGTTGTGGCGGTTCAGAACATCCTTCTACAGTACATAAAAATAACTTCAGCGCCCCACAGCCAAAGCACCGCCTCCCTCAACACTCACAGCACTCACACCTTCCATAAAACATGCCACACATCTGCTTCACAGTCAGGAGTATGTTTGACTCTGTAAACTCACCAGATGGGGAATTAAATAAGAGTTACAATGCCTTCTTAAATGATGGGGAAACGGCAGGGAAACAAAAGTAAGTGAACAGTAACAACGACAGACAAGTAGGTTACAACCTTTGGTTTGGAGGAGATCTTTGTTGCAAGGAAATCTTATTTAACTGCAATAGATATTCAGTTAAATAAGATAAACTACCTCTTTTTTTTTTCAAAAGGTTTCATCAGTTAAGTCAAGTTCACCATTATAGGCTGGACTCATGTTGCCTTTAAACACAAGAAATTCACAGGAAATAATATAGACATCTACTGTTAAACATAGTTTAATATCATTGATAAAGCTGACTTCTTGCTCTCATTGCATCATCTTCATATCAGATCTAAGTACAAAGTTATGTTAAAGCAAACCAAAACGTTCACTACTGCTCCACATTAAAAAAGTTTTCAGCTGTAGAATTTGGGGTGGCTTATTAAAGTTTTTTCTATGTGGTTGCTCACCAGTTCCTCTCTTGTTGCACCATTGATAAATTACCTGTTCAAGTGCATTTAGTGTCACTGTACCTTCAGACAGATAAGCTCTGAAACTTTAAGAAATTAAACTTAAAATCTACAAATTATAAGAAAAATGTTTTGTTTATGTTTAACAAAACCGTAAAATAAATGTAATACAGTTTCTGTAATTCCAACCCCAAAGTGAATTTAAGAGCAGTGAAAAGTAAATGAAACCTGTCAGGTCTCTGCCATGGAATGGGTCTTCTGTGTCTGTGATGCGAGATCGTGCAGTTCCGTCACACTCCGGTGTCTTGTACCTGTGAAAAGGGGATGAGGACATGGCAGCATGAGACAGAAGCCGGAGAAAGGAGGAACGTGTCTGAGAAATCAAGGGTGAACATCGTCCATGCTGACAGATTTGCTCAGTCACAGACAATAAAAGATTTCAAACATGGTGTGGAACTAAAACTCAGCGAAACAAAAACACCTTAATCCTTCTGAAGCAATTGTCCTGCATGAACTTGCTGCAGGAGAAATCATTTTGACTGCCTCCGTTATGGAATCCCGAACTGCCTTTGATCCATTTCACAGCATGCCATGTGTACATGGGGAAGTCTGACGTCTTGAAAGTACAACCTTTTGCCTTTATTCTTGCCCTTATTCTTCTGTGTGTAAGGAATTATTGAAGGTAATTAACCTTTCTTCTTATGATTGCTAAACTGAAAGAGAAACTTGACAAGCACAAATCCACAACAAACTGTCTGGCATTAACTGGCATTAACTGGCATGACTCGTTTTCTCCTGGCTTTTGTACCCGTGGTTCTTGAATGCAATGGAAAACAGACCATGTGTGTCTCATTTGTTTTTTTTTCCCCTTTTCTTTTAAAAGCAACAGCAAGTCGTCGTTTCTTCTTTCACAGTCTGCAAAGCCCCAGATCCAAGATAGGATGTCTGATGCATGACTCTGCACAATGCTGCCCAGAGGAAAGAAACTGGGACGAGACAAAGTAGAACACATTTCTATGTGATGAAATAATCACCTTAATATTTTCATTCAATATCTTGGAAATACAGATGAGAATTTGGCTAAAAAGTACTGGATCAATTTTAAGATGTCATACTTTACTTTTATCCGCAGTTACTTGAAGAACAAGCACTGGTATCTCATTTATTTCAAACGGGACCTGCTGTGTATTCTAACTGAATACAGTTGTCTTTGTTTGGAAAAAATCTGTAACTCATAAACTAGTAACACATAAACCAACTTGTGGAGAATGAATGACATCCCGTCTATTTATCAGTGGATGCTTACATTTATTCAGACATCTCTTTCTCTACTTCTGTGTCTCTAGTGTAATATTTGTGTTCTCAACACAAATTTAACAAAAACATCTTACACAATGAAAACATCAGTGGTGGGGAACATCATGACCTAACATGGACCTAGATTCTTCTGACATGAGGCTTAAAAAACAACAACAAAAAAATAAAAAAATATGTCTCCACCATTTCCCAAAAGCAAAGTAAACAGAAGCAGCTGAACTGAAAACAAAAATCATGCCAGAGACAGAGTGTTTATACCTAGCTAACCAATGTTCTCATCAGTGCAGTGAAACTAATCAGTCTGCCAAGTGAACTGGTAAGAGTAGACTGGTCTGAAAGTAGAGGTGTGACTGGATGGATTGCTGTTTTTCTGTTTAATTTTCCATGGAATTTGGTACAAATATATATGTTTCCCAAAGGAAGAAAATTAATAAATTTGGGGATCCATCAATTTTCAGTTTTGTAACCATGAGGTTTGCATTTCTGGTTTTAAGGGAGACATCTCTTGGTAAGATCACCCTTATATTTGGTACAAATAGAAGTCTCTAAGATTCTAAGAGCTGCATTTTAGTGTCATCATTTGCTTAAAATTTTACTTTGTCCAACATTTTCTTTTGTAAAACTTCACTGATCTGAAAGCATGGCAGTACACTCAGCTAAATATGAATTCCGTTACACATTAAAATGAACTACCGCAGAGTACTTTGAAGGAAATACTAAGCAGATGGTTTTGAATATTGTTGCAAACCAATGTTGTTACAGTTACGATCCTGAATTTAGGTAAATATAATTTAGGTAAATATAAATATGAATTTAGGTAAATATAAATATAATATAAGATAAGATGAACAACAGCACATGGCATATTCCACTGTGTCACTGTTTATTCAACAACAACGAAGCCAAAATGCAGAAGCAGTGTGAAAAAAACAAAGTCTACACTTTACGCTTGCTTAGAATAAGTAGCAGGCAGGTGCTGATAATAAAATTAACTTTATTAAATGATCATCAGTAAGTGTGAGCACTTCTATAAATGCAGACTTTTTGGTACTTTGCTGGTCTGGAGCATCCAGGTGTGTGTTAACACAATGCCAAAGGAGAAAAACATCAGCAATGATCTCAGAGAAGCAATTGTTGCTGCCCATCAATCTGGGAGATTTTATAACCATAAAGCTTAACTTATTGTCCATCATTATAGAGTGTGAACGTTTATTCACAAGTGGAGAACATTTGAGGGTGCCAATCTTCCCAGGACTGGACGTCCCAGCAAGTTCATCCCCAAGCCAGACTGTGCAATCCTCAGAAACTGAAAAAGAAAAACCTAGGAGCTACATCTCAGATAGGATGTTAAATGTTAAAGTTTGTGACGTTACAATTAAAAAAGACTTTTGGTAAAAAAGAATAAGTTTGGTTTGTTTAGAAGTGTAGCGTGAACAACCCTCCTCTCTAAAAAGAACACGGCAGCACAGCTTAGGTTTGTAAAGTTACATCTGAACAAACCACACGACTTCTGGAACAATGTCCTTCAGACAGACAAGATCAAAGTGGAGATATATGGTCATAATGCACAGCAGCACGTTTGGTGAAAAACAAACAGAGCAAACTTTTAATTCCAACCGTCAAGCACTGTGGTGGAGGGCTGATGATTTAGGCTTGTTCTGCAGCCACATGACCTGGACACCCTGCAGTCATTGAGTTAACCATGCACTCCTCTGTATACCAAAGTATTTTAGAATCAAATGTGAGGCTATCTGTCTGACAGCTAAAGCTTGAATGAAACTGGGTCATGCAGCAGGACAGTAATCCCAAACACAGCAGCAAATCTACAACAGAATATCTGAAAAAGAAAAGAATCAAGGTGTTCCAGTGATCAAGTCAAAGCCCAGACCTCGACCTGATTGAAAAGCTGAGGCGGGTACAGCAGCAGTGTATCAACAAATGACCATAATACTCAATGAACTCAATTAACTAAATAGTGACACAGTGTAATATATCACGGGTTGTTGTCCATCTGAGGTTTAGAAGATTCTTTCTCTGCTGTGTCCACCAGATAAAGGATAAAGGATATTACCTTGTGGAGGTTCCAGGAATGGGCCGTCCTGTGTCCACCAGAACACACCAGCAGTAGCCTGTGGACTGGTGGCACTGGACTGCTTTGTAAAGACCTCCAGGCCCACAGTCTGGGATGAAAATGTCCTCGCGAGGACTAGACCGAGCCTCCTCTAGGGCATTCTGTTTCTCCTGGTCACAAGAGGGAACTTTCTCTAAAATCAGGAGAAACACACTCAATGCAGAGAGACAGAGTTGGCCAACCTGACACAGAGAAAAACACATTTAAATAAGCTGTAATAACATTCAATGTGACAGTGTATGGAAAAAGTGAAACGGGATGATTGAGTGGCTGATTAGTAGTTCATCATTATTTAATTAAAGTTCTCAAAATGTGTTTACAGAATGCTTCCAAGTGTAGATCACTGTTTATAGTCAGCTTACCTTTGGCTCTTCTTTGAGCAGTTTGACTTCAGTATAAAGCGCAACAACCAATACACCATTGCCAGCCCCTCCTCAGCTTGTATTAGGAAATCTTCACCACAATCGTTCATAGGTTTCTGTTCAACAACAGGCTTCAGTCCTGCAACGCCTTGTACACTGTATTTACGTTCACATCCATTTAGCCCATTTCTCTCTCTTAAGCCAAATACAACAGAGTCACATGCTGAGCTTGTCACCACGGTGATGAAGTGTGCTTATACCACTCTTGAACAATTTTTCATTTACATTCAAGAGTGTTATGAAGAAAAAACGAATAACAACAGAGCCAAACTGACTATTGGGAGCCTCTTGACTCAAGGTGGTGACATGTGGTGGTGTTTTCACATTGTAGAACATTCTCTCCAACATGAAACTGTGGAGGGAGAAGTGGTTGAATCCTTTACTTAAGGCTGGATCAAACCAACAGAATTGTTACCCATTATTACAGTTTCCTTCCCATCTGTTGAGATTTGAGGCCTCTTATGGCTTATTGTTTCGTTTAAAAAAAATGTTTTTGTAAACGCAGCCAAAAACGAAAGAAAGACTCAAAATTCAATAGCTTGGCAGACATTTTACGACATAAACGCCATAAACTGTCCAGAGAGTAAGATGCATATTCCGATGCCTAAACTATGCAGAAGACTTTTTTTTTTTTACCCATAATGATGACTTTTAAAGTTGACAACTAATTGGTTAATCTTTTAAACCCTGGAATATCTTTTTAATCAGACCAAACTGAACAAACATGGACACCCTGTGTCACTTGGGAGTGTTCTGAAATACAGAAACCATCCCTATTCTACAAGGACAGAGTCAAAAGTTGGCCACCACAGAGTTAAACTTTTCCACCCCTCTGACCACCCTACAAAACCAAGGGTGAATTACTCTTATTACTCCATGGCTGCAAATCCTAAATGGCATGTTTAAAGGTCCACTATGTAGGATTTATGAGTATCTTAGTGACGGAGTGCAATGTAATCATTACTCTGTTTTCATTATGCAAAGAATAGTTCTGTTTTCATTGCCTTTTAGGGAATCATTTTAATCTACAAGCTTTCCCTTGGAAATTCCTTTGGCATTTCTTTTTCACATATGCAACTTTTCTGAACACAGCTACACCTACCTATGTTTTCAGAGAAGTGTTGCAGTGAGTGGGGTATGAGCATTATTTGCAGTTCATCAGTTCCAGTGCCACCCCAATGAGAGAAATGGTCTTAGCCCCTAAAAAGTTTCTGGCTCCGCCACTGTCTCAAGACCGGAGTGAGATTGTAAAACTGGCAAAGATTGGCATTTTTACCTTTGACCTTATAAAAACTGTCGATTAGCGTAAATAACTTTGGTTTTCGAGTGCATCCATCCATCCATCCATCCATCCATCCATCCATCCATTTTTTATACCCTCTTAATCCAACTGTCGGGTCGCGGGGGGGCCTATCCCAGCGGTCATTGGGGGTTTCGAGTGCATGTCTACCAAATTTGTTGCAACAGAAATGAAGCGCAAAAAAGACTACATCAGTTTTGGTAGTGATATGACCTCGTCACTCTATAACAAATGCCATACTAAGCATAATGCAACGGGACAGGTACTGTTTTTGTTTTTTTTAATAGAGAAACAGTACTGACGCCAACAAGACAAAACAAAAACATCATCCTTCATGGCAAAGTTAATAAAGATAGAGATGATGGTGGTGACAGGTCTACCAAGGTCACATTCTGCATGGCATGGCTGCCAACACAGAACCATACACCACTGCTTCAAATAACCTTTTTCCTCCAGGGAAGACTATACTCAACAGTTCTTTACGATGTTCATGCCAAGGTTCTTTCATATCCAAATTATTTAGCACTGTTTATTATGCAGAAGATCTGCTGGCGCCAAGCACTAAGATTCCCTGAAGAAAATAGTTTTTGTACATATAAATGGAAAAAGGCTGGATGTGAAATTCAATCTGTGTCCTCTCTGCCTGCCTTAAATATCTGCAATTCTACTCTATTTATTTTTTGTTTTTGTTTCCTTTTCAGTTTTATTTCTCTTCCCTTTGCAGGAACTGAAATAGGAGGAAAAACAAACTCTCAGAAAACAAATATTGTTGAAAAAAGAAGAAGAAGAAAAGAAACCTACACAAGTGGAAGCTCGGAAGAGCTGCAACCATTTACTCATTGTTGTGGTGATTTTCCTCACGGCAGCTTGATAATGAGCAAAAGATGACCGACCGAAGTACATTTGATGAGAGCAGGTTGCCCCATTCTTTGCATTCTACTTTGGTTCTTCTCCTTTCTCCCCTTCACTTTCTTCTTCTTCTTCTTCTGTTCCCTGCTTCCCTCCATCCTAATTCCACCCTCTTTTAACCCACACCACCCCCATCTCCCTGAACTCTCTCCTCTTCACTTCACTCCAATGGCTTTCAGCTGTGGAGTAATCGCTGCAATATTGTTTCTAGCGAGCCTTCTCTGCAGTTAAAATAGCTGAAATGTTGGGAAGAGGGGGAACTCTGGTGAGGTTTTGTAGGTGCATGTGTTTGTTTAAAGGCACATAGCACGGCAACAAAACCAGAGAGATGATTGAAATCTTAAGTCATAGGAAATTTCAACCAGTTTCTCAACACAGTTGTTACTTCTCAGCATATCGTTTATTGTATTCTGTCACTGTCTTCACTTAATGTGCTGAAACGTAAAACACACCTCAATGCTGCGCCACACTGGGCATGAAAATAGGATTAAAAGGAGAAAAAACATTTTTCAGACAGCCAATGTTTACGGAGAATCACACTCTTAGATGACATGATCCCATTAATATTCCTTCAACATTCTGTTTTCTTTTACTTGCCTCTCTGCAAGGGAGGATCTGCGCTTGGTGAGTTTCTGGTTCTCCACACACTCTTATAAATGAGCTGCTTGACATCGCGCTTACCCCTTCATGCTACATTTGGACAAGGGCACGTCTAAGTCTGGCAACAAAGCACCCGTTTGAAAAAATGGATTTTGCTTTGCTTTTCCTTAGCAAACATGTTTCTCTTACACAGTCTCCACATCACTCTCAATCATAATTATGGGGTATCCAGAGAAAGAGCCAGTAAGTGAATAATGTCGCTTATGTGCAGACAGGAGGACTGTGTTGCGAACCCAGGTTTTCCAGCTTGTGAGAAAAAGACAGAGCGGTTCTGATTCTGTTGAACTTCAAAATAATGTCCTCACCTTGCAAGCAGTTTTACAAAGAGGGAAGACAGAAAGTGAACTGTATAATCAGATAATCACTTCAGATGACTGATAACATCATGTCTCAGACTCCTCCGGACTCAGGCCTCAAACACTGGCAGGATGAAGCAAGCTCCAGGCCCAATAACAGGGGTCACACACGCCAATGATGGAAGAGGTATTCCAAGTCTTTGACTCACTAAAAAGTTAACTTTGTTACAAGCAGTCCTCCATTTCGAGGTTTGTTTAAGTAATGCCTTCGTACAAATCTAAGGCAACAACTACTGATTATTTTCTGGGAGAGTTAATTTATGAGATATAAATTAAAACAGGTAAAAGTGACTGCAGAGAACAGCTGGGTCAAGTAAAAGTTTGAATGTTTTCAAACTAATTGAGGTTGGAAAGGAAGCAAATGAGCCACCCAAACAAGAAGAGGTTTGTATGGACGTCAGAGGAAAAAAAGAACAACTTCTTACTTTATTTCACGGTCTTGATTGATAGTTTTATGCCCATTTAGTAAATTATAGTTTCATTTAGAGTGAAACTGACAATAAAGTAGAGTATATATTAGTGTGGGGAAACCTTGTGACTGGCAAGCGGCTAGCCAGTGAGATCCAATATTTTCCAGTTTTCCAGTTTTGTCAGAGCTCGTGTAACTTCTGGTGTCAAAAGAAACCAAAAAGTGATATCATGGTGACCATCTGTTTTACAGATTGATGTAAATGCCTTGCTCAATGGTAATGAAAATCATTCCAGTTTTCTTTCTTTTTTTGGTTCACTATTCTACAATAATCAAAATACAGTTGCAAATATTATCATGCATCTCTGCAAATAGGACACTCTTTTGCTTTTTTTAGTTGAAAAATAACTGCCCTGATTCACAACCTGCTGTCACACAAACAGCTGCCAGTCACAGTTAGCAACTAGTTGGTGGGAATAGTGAAGCATTTACAAAAGAAATTCTCTCAAGAATTGCCAGTAGCAATGACAGTGAATATTGAATTTCATATACAGTCAAGAATAACATTAAGTACACCACCTTTCACTGCTAAGGTTTTATGTATCTGGATGTGAAAATACACGAGCTGGTCCAAAATGAAGTAAATTCATGTATTCTTACATAAAGAATACATGAATTAAACTGTGTAATTTTTTTAACAAAAACTAAGCCAAAATGCAAAGAAATGCAGCGTGAGAAAAACAAAGTACACTCTATGACTGCAGGGCATGTAGAACCATTTTCAGCAGAAACAACTTGAGGAGATTGTTTTCTGCATGACATTATCAGTCTCTCACATCATTGTGGAGGAATTTTGGTATCAACTTTATCTGTTGGACAGATGGCCTCATATTAGACTACTTGACTTTGGTGTCCAGGTCATGCAAGACAAGCCCAAATCATCAGCCCTCCACCACTGTGATTGACAGTCAGCATGAGGTGTTTGTGCTGTGTTTGGTTTGGTCTGAGATTAGCACTGTGCATTATGCTAAAATCTCTATTTTGGTTTTGTCTGTTCAAAGGACATTGTTCCAGAAGTCTTGTGGTATA
This sequence comes from Odontesthes bonariensis, assembly GCF_027942865.1. Lineage (NCBI taxonomy): Eukaryota > Metazoa > Chordata > Actinopteri > Atheriniformes > Atherinopsidae > Odontesthes > Odontesthes bonariensis. The sequence continues at coordinate 24,141,006 of NC_134522.1, read as the reverse complement.
TCCAGATGTAACTTTACAACACTAAGCTGCATTGCTATGTTCTTTTTAGAGAGAAGAGGCTTTCTCCTGGGCAGCTCTTCCGCACAAGCCATACTTGCTCAGTTTTTTTCTAAGAGCGCTTTCACACCAAGATAGTCCAGGGTTCGATTGGGCAGGGAATGCCGAAAAATGTCACACCTTCATTTGGTTTGGTTCACTTTCGTACTGCGGACCAATCCTCCCGGACATCACTCAGTTACAACAGCTGCTCGTTTGAGGCAGTATTGCCCCAAACAAGCACTGACCCGGAAGGAAAAAACGGAAGAGGAAGGAGATCAATTGGCCAGGACCAAAAAACGGAAAAGCATCCCCTTCAGCCAGCTTGTGCAACGTCAAATTCATCCGGTCTTGAGGTTTCTGTTTTTACTTTGGTGTTCAAACCTAATTGCTTTTTCACAAGAAGCTGTCAACTATGAGGAGCAGGCGAGACAGCGAGCTATCCAGCATGTTGCTCTGTACGTGTCACTGCATCTCTTTGGTTCGCTGGACTGTCGGTTTGCATTTCCCACTGTAAGCGAACCACACTAGGGTTTATTTGCTAACTAACCGAGTCCCACGTTTTCAGGTCGCTTGTTTGGTCCGCACCAGAGTTTAGATGAGCTTTCACACCTGCCCAAACAAAGCCAACTATCTGAGGAAATGAACTCTGGTCCGTTTAAAGTGGACCAAACAACTCTGGTGTGAAAGGGCCCTAATAGTACTGTCATGAATGTTTAACACGCTAACAGAGGCCCGTAGAGTCTGAAATGAGATGGTCTCCAAATATTTTTGAAATGGCCTTAAAACCCTTCCCAGATTGATGGGCAGCAACAATTGCTTTTCTAAGATCATTGCTGATGTCTTTCCTCCTTGGTGTGTTAAATCACACCTGAACGCTCCAGACCAGCAAACTGCCAAAACGTCTGCATTTATGGAGGTGCTTACACTTATTGATGATCACTGAATTAAGTGCATTTGATTAGCAGCATCAGGCTGTACTTATCCTTTTAATTCACACAGAAGCAGGAAAGGGGGACTTTTGTTTGTTTTTTCCGTTTTGGCTTAGTTATATTAAATATATCATGACACAATATAACATGTCATGTGCTGTTGTTTGTCTGGGATTGTATATGTTAAACCTTAGATTTAAAGAAGGTATACTTTGTTTTTCACATGACTGCATCTGCTGGACTAAATAAGCAACTACTCTCAAACAAGTTCACCATATCGCCTCAACAATATGACACTCTTGTCTCGCCACTTGTTTGTTTTTTTTGCTGACCCTGTTGGCCAAAAACCATGCATATTTCCACCTAATCACACATTTTATTGCTTTCCAACTCTAAAATATAGACAGGAAGCAGCAGCATGCATTCATATATGTGCAGGTTGACAGGTGCTGATACTTAGCATGTGGCTAATTAAGTTGTTGTTTGTTTATGTGACAAGGTTCCATAGATTAGTTTACTCGATTAGATTTTTGGAGCTTAAAAGCTATTAACTTGTTTATAGTAAATTGTGGTGGACTTGAAGATGGAAAAATGCTAAATAACAATCAACAGAAAAAAAATAAATAGTTCTGGAGGTTCTGATAAAAAGTAAACATTGGTCCCATATATCAGCCAAACAACATTTCCATCCAATCCTAATACACACAAGACTCACAACCCCCTGCCTCATTCACTCCCTGACTCCGTACAGAAGCGTGAAAGCTGTCCAGCTGCCCAGAGGGTAGTGAACATGTCGTGGAGTAATTGAAAAGGAGACAGAGAAAGCTAAACAAATTACACCAAAGGAAAGAAAACAAGAAACATAATACTGGCAGAGTGGGCCTCTCTTCAAACAGGGAAATGTTTTACATTTCGTACTAGTGGCTTTGAAAGTAGTTATAAAAGAGTCAAGTTGACGTACACTTTATCTGGGGTTCAGACAACTCTCCTGATATAATTTCTCCACAAAAGTCTTAAGCCACCCCTGCTTTCTTTATATGTTGCAAGAAAATGAGAAATTGCGCAGCTGTATAGGACAAAAACAGAGTTTTGTACATTTCTAAGGAGCTTGAAAGTGAATATTTGTTCTGAGCACCTTTATTCTTCAACACAGCCAGAACCCTCTTAGAAAAGCTTTATTGTCATTTCTTTAAGTAGTCTTCAAAAATAGTTCTCCGGGCTTCTTCAAGGACATTCCAAAGCTCTTCTTTGGATTTTGGCTGCCTTTTGTTCCGTTCTCTGTCAAGATGATCCCACACTGCTTCGGTAATGTTGAGGTCCAGGCTCTGGGGAGGATTCATCACTGCATAAGACCTGTTGCCTCTGATTTTCAGTCCACTTCTCGTCTCGTTTGGTATACCTTCCTGACAGCCACTTTCCATGAAGACCATTTCAGATGAGTCTTCGGTGAACAGTGGATGGATCAACTGAAGGTCCAGATGCATTTCTCAGGTCCCATCAGGTCTTTGTTGGATTTTTTGGGGAGGATCTTTAGAGACATCAGTGTTAGATCCTGATCTGCTGTAGATATTTTTTTTAGGTCTGCCTCTTCGTTCATCCTCTACTTGCCCAGTTTCCACGGATTTTTTTTTAGGGTGAAATATGCCAAGTTTTCCACTAATAGTGTGCAAAACTGTTATTTTACATCTTTCAAACTGTCTTTGGTATTCTTTATAGATGCAACTAAAGATTTAGGAGGACATTTTGTGACATCAAAACTTTACATCAAGCTTCTAATAACGAAATATCTAAAGATACTATTTAAAATTAGCTATTTGCTAAGTTGTCTGTTATTTGTTGACAACACTCATCACTTGAGTAGGTGCTTTTTTTTATGCTGGAATGATTCCTGGGTCATTACACCCCTCTAATCGGAAAAAAATCAAGCACTCCTCAAGTACTTTTCAATGTGATTATTTCAACATTTCGCAGTACACCATGACTGTGAAAATTGCATATACTAAAACATTGTAGATAAATTGGAAATGATCATATTACTTCCTCATTATATGAAATCAGTTGTTATTGAGTAATAAAGAACGGAAATTATGCTTTGTGATGTCATACTACAGAATGGTGACAGCAGATAGGGAAGAACAACAAACTTTCATCTTTCAAAAAGCTTTGCCTATTTTTGAGTATGCTTTGCATCCTATATAGCCTGTCCAACCTGTAATGAATTCTTTACTGAAAGATAGGATAAAAAAAAGTACGCTTTGAGGTAGGCAGACCTCTGAATTGTTAGAAAAACTGAGAAAGAAAAAAAAACAAAGGATTGTTCAGTGTCAGCCTACTGCTCATTTTGAACCTTCAAACACACAGAATTGAGAAGACCCTGGATAGTCGATGAATACCCTTCGAAAATCAAAGTACCAATAATTTGAGGTGGTACAAGTGTCCTTTATCGCCTTGATTTGAAACTATACAGCGCTAAAAAAAAACAAAAAGAGCAAAATAGAATAGAATAGAAGTACTTTATTCATCCCGGCCGGGAAATGACTTCGCAGTTGCAGCATACAGACAAGTAAAAATAAAAATAAAATAAAAATAAAAACCAAAAATCGCATGAGATGGCAGAAAAGCAACGACTTTTGCTACTCCACTGGCTGCCTTTACTGTACTGGTTGTGTCTACACCGCTGGTTGTTGACATGGATATAGCTGTGCTGCTATATTATTAAATTATTGAATGCAATGCAATTACAGTTTCCAGTAGCTGTATCAAAAGCCAAGCACTTTTAAACCCTTGGAAACGATTCTCTGCACCTGTGTGAATCCTCAGATTCTTTGGTCAGTTTTAAAGGGCTTGATAAAAAATTCAAAAGAAACTCCTCAATAAATGATCGGGTACTAGGACTGGACTGAATGAATTTTTAAAAAAAGCAGCCGACGTACAAAGACGAACCTCGAAAGAGCTTCAGAGAGCCTGCAGAACTATTTCTCAAGGCCACTTTAAAAGATGATGGATGGATGGCTCAAGACTTTTGCACATTACTGCTGTTTTCATATTCTGTTATTATCAATATGTGGCCGATACTTTATAGCCTGGGTGCCAGCCGAACTTAGCCCCGCCCATAAAAGATTTGGTCGGGAAGTTCAGTCTGGCTCTGCTCAGTTGGGAAATCATTATGCCCGACCAAGAATTGGTCGGACAAATCAGATTGCCAGGGCGGGCTTTATACGATGATGGACAGATGATCAACAGGGACATTATCGAGTACGTCACTAAAGAGCTGAACATGGCTGCCGCTGGAGAGCTAGGGTGTGTAGATTCTGCCATCGAGTCCGTTCTACAGGATCTCCACATTGCATTCATTTAGAAAGACGAACAGAGGAACGCGATAAAGGCTTTTATCGATAGAAAAGATGTTTTTGCCATCCTTCCTACAACAAGTGTGTGTTGCTTAATCTACGTCACATACTACGTTGCTCTGATTGGTTGTAGGTCTATCCAATTGAGCGAAGAGGCATTTTTTCTCCTGGTTCGGTTGAAACGCCCCATACCCAAATCTCTATTGAGCGGTATCAGACTCACATTCTGACTAGAATCGTGAGTATGACGTAGTCAGGCTAGATACTTTACCCCAACTGAGAAGAAAGGAGGGGTTTATTAGTACTATGGTCAAGAACATGAGGCCTTATTTGATTCTGTCATACATAATTTATGCCTTACCATACTAAATGTGAACTATTGTCGAATGTAAACAATGTTCCGTGTGAAGCGAGTGTGCATGTCTTTAAAGCCTTTATATGTGGTGTTATCAAAGTAAGGGTGCATTTCTTTTTCTCACCTTGTTTTCTGGAACTGGAGCTGTTCTGCTTGTTTTCCTTGTAAACCAGGTGTTTTATCCATAACGTCGGAGCAGTTATCTCTGCAGTGACCGAATGAGTGTAGATCAACATCTCTGACACATTAGGGTGGTCATAAGAAAATGTTCAACCTCTAACCACAAAATTAAAATAGCATCTAAGACCCAAGTACTTCCAAAAAAAAAAAAAATCAAATATAGCATGTGGTATTTTTGACATCTGGATTTTTCCATTAGATCCAATAGTGCATTTTTATGAAATGGGATCTTACTTAAGGATATTAAATTCATGACAGACTGGAGCTTCAGTGAAGTGTTGGAATAAGCTGAGCATTGCTTTAGTACACTAAGGAGCAATGCTATGAGCTGCCTTTTAACCCATGAGGGTCATTAGGAATATGTGGTATGCACATTAGCTATGTAAGCGGCCATCTTAACGCACTGTGCTACTGGTGGAAGAGCTGTTGGAGAACACTTACCATCACCCACAGAGGGGATGTGGGTCTCCATGGTGGGTGTGGGCTTGGAGCCATCGTCTGGGTTGAGGGTGAGAAAGAAACGGAAAGAGACTACCATTATTGAGGTTAATACAATCTACTCTCCAGAACTGTTGAATGGTTGGGATTTGCACATGGCCCGGCCAAGTGAGACAGACAGAAAAAGAGACAGATAGACAGATGGAATAGCAGAAAAACACAAGACAGCCACCCACGTGTGGTTCAGTAAGTCACTCTCATACCAACATGATCAGGCTGCGCATGATGGAATCCACCTCATAATCACACTGTAATCCACCCCCACCAACCCCACCATCACACCCAATTGTCATGCAGGTGTAACTTGTGTAACTTGTGTAACTTGTGTTAATTACAACACAAACCTACAGCTACTATAATTCATTCATGTTTTTTAAAATAAGATCAATAAGATCTTCAGAGTATAATTTTGAGTAACTTCGGAAATGCCTTACCCTCAATTAAGCCTCACCATCAGCTGACTTGCGCCTCGGTGGAGGTCTATCCCTAAACTTGTCCGGATTTTTCCAGACTCTCATTAACACCGTTGACTTTGGAAGAATTATTATTATCTGGTTTTCCTTCAAGCCTTTCCTCTGGTGCCTCACTCTGCTCTGCCCAGAATCACATCTTTCATCATAGAAATGTGAGAATATTTCTTCTCCGAAAAATAAATAAATAAATTTAAAAAAGCTTAAGGGTTGAATGACCCAATGGCTTTTCCTGAAGCATCATCCTCAGAGTGACTGAAGGAGCCGTTAGGGATGAGAGATGAAATGTCTTATAGGAACCACAAAACAAAGTGCAGTTGCCTTTTTTTTTCCAAGCTCCATGGATGACCACAACCTGAACATCTGAGAATCTACACCAACATGTCACCATATAACACATAGGTCTCATTAAAGATGGTAAAACCATATTTTGATTGTTTTATGCATTATTCATGCTATACATAATTTAATGCTTTTAATCCTTTGATCAGAATTGTCACTGGCATCTCAAAATCTCTCCACTAAAAATCCATTTTTTCACCTTGTCAATATGTTCAAAGCCATCAGCCATCAGCACTAGGGCTAAGAATTTCTGCTTTGAATCGACACAGCAACATCCTTAGCCTCAGAAAGGTGAGCTGACACAGCCTGAATGTTCTGCGTAGACTATTTGGAGGAACTAGGACCAACCAATGCTGGCTACTTGCTGGATGGCGGTCTCCATAAGCAAGGTGGAGAAGAAAGTTGGTGTGTTTACATCTGGTTGACTGGCAGATGTGATATCAGATTCTGGAAGCTGTCTGGAATCTGCCTTATCCACAGATGGTAACCCACAACAGAAGTGCATATAGTTTATTTGGAGATATCACAAGGTTCCATCATAAACACCTGAGTGTCTTCAGTCTTCATTTTTCCTAAAGCCATTTCACAAACTTGAACATAAACAGCTTGATTTAGCAAATAAACTCATTGGAAAGTGGGATGTAGTGCCAATCATTTATCAGAGAGAAACAAGCGGGACAATCCAATGCGTCCCTTTCTTTTTATGTGCTTTGTCACAAGATGCCAGGGAGGATAGTCCTCCAGCAACTCAGGTTACCTACTACTCCCACCGGTTCTGGCTGACTGGGACAAAACGAGGCAGACCAGTCGGTGTCTTTCCTAAGAGAGATGGCTTGGCTGCAGACTCTTGAATTTGACCCATAAAACAGCTGAGTTTGCCACTAAGCTTGTTTTTTAATAACTTAACCAACGATGCGGAAGACACCACAGCTATGAGAGGGCCGGTCAGTATGTTTACTTTTTCTAATTTGTTTTTTCACTGTCACACTCTTGTTTGCAGTTCATGCCAGCAACCCTGCCAAAACCGCCGGAGAAAACACAATCTGCGGCACACGGTTCAAAAAGCCTACAGGGAAGCAGGGTTTGCCCAGGAAGGCGGTTGCACACCATGTCAGACTTCTCTTGAGCCCTGGGCAGACTTTTCTCTCTTCCAAGTGGTTCCTGCATCTTATGTGAAAATACTCCAATTTTCAGACAGTTGAGTGAGAGTTAGCAAACCCGATCATCATTTTATTGTTGTTTGGTCATTATTATGTGGACATAGCAGAGTGAGTTTTGCAGTCAGAGGAGACTTTGAGGAACTGCTGAGAGGCAGAGACGTGGCTGTTGCTCATTAGCATATTCGTATATATCCCCACTCCACAAATGAGGAAAAACTTGGAGAGTCATGCCTCATGCAGTGTTAAGGCCATGAGTTTTTTTTTCATGGAAAAAACTAACACAGATGATTTATTAGGGGACCAGGAACTGCCAGAGTGGGACTTTACATCTTTCTACAGCTGTAATACCATGACATCAAGTGATTTGTTCTTTTTTTCCTGCGTCAGAGAAAAAATATCTGTAGTGAATGATAAAACTAGAATTCATACCTTGTTGCAAAGTTGACTTTTGCTGTTATTCAAAAATAGTCAAATTTTCTGTCAAATGTTACATTAATATGCGAGATAAGAAATATTCAGACAAGCTGAAAGAGTCAATGTCCAAGTGGTGATGGATGTTATCTAATGCTGTGAATTGAGCTGCCTAGAATACTCACCCATGTGCAGTTTTGTAGCATCTGGAACATTCCTTGAGAAATAATTCGATCAAAAGCAAACAACAGAAAAACTGATTGGAGGTCATTCAACAGACAGTACAGTTGAATCCTTGAATCAGATCACATGTCAGATTATTGAAAACATTTTAGGGTTAAAATGACCTGATTTGATCAAACTGTAAAAAAAAAAAAAAAAAAAAATGCAATAGTTACTGTTGGTCACAGAGAAGTATGAACATAGAAATTAGCACAATTTTTTGTAGTCAAATCAAGATATATATACATATATTTTTTCTTCTAATTTCATGTTTTGAAATTCTCCTCTGTCAGTGCCATTAATAACCTGCTGTTCTTATTTACTGTTTGATCCAGGTCTGCACTGTGCGCCATAAATTATAAGGATGAAAAGCAATTAAAGTTCCAAAGCATCAGCTTTGGATGTGGGATCTCTATTGTCTAAGATGTCCTACTTTGCACTGAGTTTAATTAAAAACTATCAAAAACTTTACAAGAGGATAAACTTAAGATTAATATACCAGCATCTCCAGTGGCGGTCCGACACTGATTTACGCCCGGGCGAAACCCGGTGCAACCCGCCCCGGGCGCCTGCCCGGTCGGCCCGCCCCTAGAACTGAGAATCTCCTTCTTTCTTAGAACTAAAACTGTTACACTTGACAGAACTGCCTTCACTGCATTCATTCTTTGTTCAACTGTCCTATGACATAAGGTTGGCTGAATCCAGTTGCCTTTAGAGCAAATAAAATCCTCTAAACCGGAAAAGCTTTGAGAGGCCACCCATGTTTTCTACATTAAAAACTCCATTGAGACATATTATCTGTGAAATTTTAGAAGCAGAGTCCCTGTTTGTCAGATGGAAAATCTCAATAATTTTTTACGATTGTGCCGTATATTACAATTTCAGAAGGTACAGATGAAAGAAAGGCATAACTGGAACTAAAATGGTCAAGATTTTGTACGGTATTTTGTTCTTTCTGCAGTCAATTCTGTCAGTGATCCCATACTCGAATTTAACAGACATTCAAGGATCCATGGATTGCTGCAGTATCTTTATCTCTTCATTTACAAAAAGCTCAGCTGTCAAGCAAACATGCCAAAAAAACAAGCTCAAACAAAAACAGCTCCTAGACTGGTACTTTTGAATTGTGCAAATATGGACTTTGCACATGTCAAATGGAACTAAAATTATGCCAAAAGGCATTCTGAACTCTTGTGCTCTCTTTACCCCTCTCATACAAACAGAGGCACTCACCCACATGCACACGCAACATACAGCAGATCTCAACTCACCTTTTCTACCAGAGTTCGGTGGCCCGGGTGGTTTATCAGTTACTGACCCTGGAAATAGAAAAAGAGAAACACTATCTGAGCAGTGATTCCAGGTGAACACAGGATGCAGAGTACAACACTCTCACAGATTTTCCGGCTCATAGAAGTCTTGCGGCAGAGTTGCACACAGAGATCAATGTGTTTATTCTAGCATATCCACACTTAAACACTGGGCTCACTGTATTAACCTAACACAACCCTAATTGAATCTGCTCCACCTGCGGAAAATGATCATCAGCAAAACAAAGTTCCAAATGTCATTTCTTTGGTGCATGCAGGTAGTAGATGTCATGCGTGATTTCATTGAAAAAAATAAAATAAAATTACATTAAATTGTGCAACCAATTACAACAGAGAAAAAAAAGGGGGGAGAATTTTTGAGTGAGGGCGACTAGAAGGAAATTTACTACCTGACAATCCATTTGTCCCAGCATGAGATCCCATATATTCACGGAAGTTTCCTGAAAATGTATGCGAAATGATTGATTTGGGTCATCATATATATACAGGAGCGTCTAACATGTCAGCAGAGGTTATTTAAGAGGGAAATTGAGTTGGGCATGTTCAACTGTAGCAGCTGTGTACCGTATCAGTTTTACTGTGCCAAGATTTTAGTTCTTGTTTCATACATACCTTTGCAAGAAACAATGAAGATATTGGATCTTATGCAGGACAGAAAGGAGACAGGTAGGGATATGTTGCGTGGTAAACTATGTTTCAGGATCTCATCGAGTTTATCTCTAGTTGGACAACTGAGAAGCGTCACCGACTTCTGGTGGAGTGCAGTGAGTGTTGTAGCAGCACATCTTTTTAAAAGCAAATCTTTTTAGAAGTACTGCCACTGCAAAGATAATTTATTTATTGTATAATGTGGTGGATATATTGTGTTATTGTTAATACTGGTTTTAAAAGATGGCAATCACTTTACTGTCATGAAGAAAAGCTGAAAATCCATAAATGTCAAGTCATGTAACTCAAAGTACAACGTCTTTCAACTCTAAGGTTTTACATATTAGTATCAATAAGAAACATCTGTTTCTAACTAGACCCTAAAATTAGGTAAATTAACCTAAGATGAGCAGCAACACATCACAGAAAGTCCATCCTTAGTGCTTCCATAGGATTTAAGAGGGTAGCCGCCAGGTACTGCTAATGAAATGCACTTGATTAATTGATCATCAGCAAGTCTGAGCAGCTCTGTAAAAGCAGAAGTTTTGGTCGTTTGCTGCATTCATGGTATGGGTTCACACAACGCCAAGGAGGAAAGACATCGGCAATGATCTTACAGAAGCAGTTGTTGCTGCCCATCAATCTAGGAAGGGTTATAGGGTAATTTCACTATTTGTGCATCATTGCAGTGGACATCCCAGCAAGTTCACTCCAAGGTCAGACCATGGAATGCTCAGTAAAACTTATGAGCTACATCTCAGAATCCACAGGCCTCAGTTAACATCTTGAATGTCAAAGTTCATGACAGTACAATTAGAGAAAGACTGAAGAGGTTTGGATTGTTTTGGAAGGGTTGCAGGAGAAAGCCTATTCTCTCTAAAAAATAACTTGGCAGCACAGCATAGGTTTGTTAAGTTGCATCTGAACAAACCCCAAGACTTCTGGAACAATGTCCTTTGGACAGTGAAGACCAAAGTAAAGATGTTTGGTGAAAATCCGACACAGCATATCAAGCACAAACACATATGAACTATCAAGGACAGTGGTGGAGGTGCTGATGATTTGGGCTTGTTTCGCAGCCACAGGGCCTGGACAACTTGCAGTCATCGAGTCCACAATGAGCTCCTCTGTATACCAAAACATTTCTAAAGTCAAATGTGAGGCCATCTGCCTGACAGCTAAAGCTTGTCTGTAAATGAGTCTGTGAGTATGTAATAGAACAATGGGCCTCATGCAAGAACATTTTCGTATTTTTATTCTAAATTTCTCTCACTTTTTTCGTAAGGTCTCGTACGAACACGCCACGTCAGATTCAACAAGCGCTCTTAACTTGGGAAAAAGTGTGTAAACGACCTGCGTAAATGATGAATCACACTCATGCGTATAAGTCCACGTGCACGAGGATAGTAGATTTGCATATTCCACGCCCTAAATGATACCATATTAGGAGCTGTGCTTCCTCGCTCCTGTGCCAGGAAGTGTTGAGTGTTGAGTCATGAAAACAGCATCAAGGCGCAAAAAGAACAACTTTAGGGGCTCTGAGACTGAAGTTCTGCTTTCAGAGATCCAAAAAGGAAAATCTGTCATTTTAGCAGTGTCAGCAGTGGAATTACGGGACCTGCTAAAGCGAAGAAATGGGAAGCAATTAGGAGTGCTGTTAATTCCGTGTCACCTGTAGTTCGTAATGTCACCGAAATAAAAAAATAAATGGTCTGATATGAAAATGGCTTAAAAAAAAAAAACGTCTCGCCATGGCCAGCCGCTCGATGACTGCAACTAAAGCCGTGCAATCAGTTGTTGCCTCATCATGATGGCACTTTGATGGGGTGGTCCATGAGGGGGGTCTTCTGGCACCACACCTTCTGGTCTGCCTGGGCTGGTTCAGGTGGAGACCCTCGTTCATGGCAATATTGCGCCATGAACGAGGTATCGAGACACACCCACCTAGCCTTCAGCTCAGTGCGCTCCACGACAGCACGGGTGCTTTGATGCGTGTATGTGTCTCGTGCTCCAATTATGATTGGCGGTCCAGCCATGGCATGAAAGTCCCTCTTAATTTGTACTTGTTGGACAGCAGTGTATGGGAATTTGATGTACCGTGGGTGATAACCTGATGAGAGCTTTGATGACCAAGGGGAGCGCACGACTCACAGAGGACTGGGACACACCCGATCTGTCTCCAATCTCGTTCTGAAAGGTTCCAGTGGCCAAAAATCCAAGGGTTGTGAGGACCTGGGCGTGTGGTGGAATTGGGTTTGATCGGCGTGTTTCTCTCTGGAGTTGTGGCTCTAGCAAGCTGCATATTTGTAGCAGCACAGTCCTTGGGGATCTAAATCGCGATGTCAGCCATTCGTCTGTCTCCACACGGTCTCTTCAAGAGCCTGACGCGCTAAGTAGCAAGACAGCCGCTGGTTACGCTTCACATTGACCTTGTTATATACAGATTCAAATTAACCTTCAATTAGTGCACAATTTAAGTCAAACAGAATAATGTCAGCATAATTATGGGGTATAATGTATATTTATTTATGTTTTCTTCAAAGTAATTAAATATACAATCCATTAGTCAAGCAAACTTGATTCGAATAACAGCGGACTATTTTACGAAACTCCTACGACAGCTCTGGATCACTCGTAAATTCTGATCATACCTGAAAGAAAACGTAAAATACGAAAAGATTGGTGAATGCGCAAATTCTCGTAAATCACTCGTACGGACGATTTAAGAACAAATCTTTGCGTACGAACGGTTCTTGCATGAGGCCCAATGATCCCAAACACAGCAGCAAATCTAAAACAGAATGTCTGAAAAAGAAAATAATCAAGGTGTTGCAATGGTCCAGTCAAAGTCCAGACCTCAAACTGATTGAAATGCTTTGGTGGGACCTTAAGAGAGCTGTGCATAAACAGATGCTACAAACCTCAATGAAGTGAAGCAAGGAGAGTGGGCCAGAATTTCTCCACAACAATGTGAGACTGATAATGTCACATAGAGAACGATTACTTCAAGCTTTTGCTGCTAAAAATTTTCTACAAGATATTCAATCAAGAAGAGTACTTTGTTTTTCACAATAAGTTCTTCTGCCTTTTGGTTTTGTTTTTGTTGACTAAATAATGACACAGTGTGCTGTGGTTCATCTGAGGTTGTATTTCCTTTATAAGACCTAAAAGGAAATTAGATGTTTTTTTTAAAACCTTAGAACTTCAGTGTACTGTTGACAGTCTGAAAAACGTGGATTCAAACCTACAGGGTTTCATGTCAACAAACCAAAGGAACAAAAGCCGTCATCGGGAAGGGTGGGATTTTTCAAAGCTTGCAATCAGGAGCATTTACGCATCATTATGTGACACAAAGTCAAGAGTGTTTGAGCTCAGCCAAGGGTGAGCAGTTGTAGCCAGGCAAAAAGGCTGTTCATGGCAAATGAGACGGAAGTTGTAGATTTAGATCCAAACAAAGTCATGAATCGAGTGTTTTTATTGAAAAATACCTTTTATTTTTAATTAATTTATTTCTCTAGTCCCAATCACAACAAAAGTCATCTCAAGGCACTTTAAAGAGAACGTAAACTAGTTCAACTCAAGTGCAATGCAGCCCTATTATAATCCAATTCAATCCAGTCTGTAATGTTGATGAACTGAAAGGAGTGTTTAGGGATTCAATCAATGCCTGCAGTAAGAGATTTAGGGATAACACGTGGCCAAATATGACATATTTGCTTGAAAAATTTACAGATACACAGAAATGAATATATGTTTATTTTGGATTTAAATGAGTAGGTAAGAGGTTCAGAGTTATTAGACCCTATTATTTGAATTTCACTTGATCTCCTTGTATAGTGGATGCAGAAGGAGAAATACATAAGTTTAGCTAAGCTTAAAACAATGATTTGCTTGAACTAAAACTTAGAACTTGCTACATGCCTTTGTAGTGTGCTTCCATCCATCAGTAGAAAAGGATATTGCTACATTTGTAAACTATGCTGTCTCTCTTTAATGGATTGAAAAAAAAAAACGTAGAGAGGGAAACCGAACAGGTGATTGGTGGCATGATCCAGGCACATAGCGAAAAGAGAAGGCACAGAGGGTTTAGGAAGATACAGACAGAGATAGACAAAGGAAGTTGGAGAGCAAACAAAGACACATAGAGAGGTTGGAGCCTCGTGCTTGAGCAACTTCTGAGGGGCATGCGACCACTTTCACCACACTCCACAAAAAATTTGCACCATATGCTCTAGTGGCTGTGCAATCCAAATCTGGCAAAAATGATGGTGATTATCAGAAAGTGTTCCCATCCAGGATGAGTGTGCACCACGCTGCTCCTTTTCCTCAGGCCTGCTGAGAGCACTTATTATAGGGGGGAGGGCAGCAGGGTGGGGAGGCCCTTGCATGTATCCGTTAGCTTTCCCTCCAACCTTACACCTGCTATACACCACATGACAAGTAATACAAATGTGCCATAGTATGGCACACTGTTTACCGACAGTTTTTTGACATCAAAGACCTGTGTTCTCTCTTTATCAGCACAGCCATTCTCCCTGATAAGCTTTCATATCAGTTCATGGATAATTTAGTCAATCCAAGTTTGACCCTAAACATGTTGAGCTCAAAAATTATCTATTTTCAAACTTTACTATGATAAAGATCAAAAGCCTACGAGTAAAAAACATTTCCATTTGTTTTCTGAGTTCCAGTCCACCTCAAGTGGCTGAACATTAATTGACCAAACTCTAGTGGCTTGGCTTTTAAGCATTCTTGGCTGCAAGATCCAAAAAAAATCCCTGTTTACCTGCCTCTCAACTGCAACAAGAAATTGCCAAGAAACAGCCAAACAGATCTGAGTTCTACTGTGCAAAAATAAACTTCTGTCTAACTTGAAAAAAAAAAAAAAAAAAACCTTGGTACATCTCACCCTACACTTCCACCACCACTCCAAGTACCTGAACACACTGGTGTCCTGTTGTGCACAGAGGAGCCACTCACTGGCTTGCCGTCACTGGTGGCACACCAGCAGTAACCTGTCAGAGTATGGCACTGGACCTGCACAACACAGACAGAAAAAGGTACAAGAGACCAAAAATTAAATAAAAGCAACACATACTAGTCAGTGAACAAAAAGTAAACTCTTGGATGATGTGAAGATGGTTCAGATGGAAAGAGAAAGATGAGGTGTGAAAGATTTAGGAGGAAGGCAGCAGCCACAGATAATCTGATACGCACCTGGGCGAACGTTCCGTCCTCATTGCATTCTGGGATAAACATGGACTCTTGAGGTCTTCTAGCCTGTTCCAGAGCCTGGTTCCGCTCAACACGACACTTCGACTGACCTGCATCTGTAACATATTGACAGCAGCAGTCTGGTCTCAAACAAGGCACCTGTAGCTACACTAATATTTTTTTTTTTTAATTTTCCTGTGGTGAAGACGTGTTCTTTGTCGATAACAACTGCCCAGTGAAGTTTACTACGGTTGGCACTTTGAGAGTCTGATATAAAAGTGCCATGCTCCAGGGTATGTTTTGACATTTGTATGGGAATATAAAACAATTTATTAACTTTTTGTCCATTCTTTTTAAGAGTTGCGAATGGAAGAGATAGTTGCTCACAAATCTCAAAAAAAAAAAAAAAAAAAAAAAGAAGAAGCTTTTTTCCTTGCAAATAGTTCAAGATAAACATACACTGACTTTAGGCACTATATTTTTACTAGGGTGTTATTAGGGTGTTCCATATTCTGCAGTGATGTTTTGAAATGTCTATGGAAAATAAGCTGCCGTAGTGCTCATGAGTCACACTGGCTCTCAACGGACAATGATGCAAGTGGTTTTAAAGGGTCTAAACCCCATCAAAGAGCGCTGCTTTCATTGCACTCACAGCTTCTGTGGAGTCAAGCTTCGTGTTGAACTGTTCCTGAGTACATACTCATACCAGGGAGCTGACCAGAGTGGCCGCAGTCCTCCGCTTTTGGCAAATATTCTCCCAGGATAAATAAAAGTTTAAAAAAGCTGCCCCTGGACCTGAGAGGAGACAGACACAGTGTCTCCACTGCAGTAAAAGAATGACAGAACCACAATAGGGTGGTTGTGTCACAGAGAAGGACAGGCACAGTTACATTAATCTTTGGTCTTAGATGAAACAGTTCCCTTGCGGAAGGGCAGTTCTAAGAACGGTCCACATCGAATTCCATTCTATGAACTGCCCTTCCCTAGGGGAACTGTTTCATTTTGCATTCGCACATGAGTTGGGACCTTGATATCGACCGAGGCGACACAACCGTCTGCGACAGGTTCCTACAGTGGGAATGTGCCTTTTAGGCACTTTCTTACTAGTAGCATTTGTTTGCTCCCATTTGATTGGTTGCACCTACTAGAAAATGTTAAACGAACACAGTTTTACAGACATTAAACTGCATTTTTGCACTAACAAGGTGATTTCCAGAGAGCGATAAGCAAAAAACCTGGCGTATCTCAGCATGGTGTGCAGTGTGTCCTTAAAAATCGGAGAAAAACTGGACAAGTGGAGGAAAAAAGAAGAAGTGGCAGACCTAAAACTATTTACAGCAGAGGAACAGTATCTGAAAGCGATGTCCTCAACAAATAGCAATGAAAAAAATCCAGCAAAAAACAGACAGAAACTGAGAGATACATCTGAAACTTCAGTTGATCCATCACTGAAGCTTGACTTGACTGAAGCCTAATCAGAAATGGTCTTCATGGAAGGGTGGCTATCAAGAAGCCATTCTTAAGGAAGGGAAATGGGGAGAAAAGGCTGAGCTATGCCAAATGACACAAGAAGTAGATTGAAAATCAGTGGCAAAAGGTCTTATGGAGGGATTAATCCTCCCCAGAGCCTGGACCTCAACATTATTGAAGCAATGTGGGATCATCTTGACAGAGAACGGAACAAAAGGCAGCCAACATCTAAAGAATTGCTTTGAGATGTCCTTCAAGAAGCCTTGAGAACCATTTCTGAAGACCACCTAAAGAAACTACAAGACAGATTGTCTAAAAGGGTTCAGGCTGTGTTAGCTGTGTTGCCTTCATATTGTATTTCCATGTTTTACTAAACTACAGCACCTATTTTACATTTTCCTGGCAATATGAAATAAGTGACGGCTCAAGACTTTTGCAGCACTGTACCTCACACTGAAAAGTGAGATCTGAGATCTTTGCCAGGTTCTGTTATTGCAAGCAAGGATTATTATATGGACCGCCTGCTTAAATACAGTATCACTTTTATCACAACAAAAAAGCCCTGCTGCATCTACATAAGCTGTTTGAGCTCTGCCAAGCTTTCCCAGCCTTGGCACACCACTGTTATGGTGAAACAAAACCACTTTGAATAAGCAGGAAAAGAAATTCGCTCCAAAAATGGATTTGGTTGGATTGCTTCTTTTTTTTTCTAATGAACAAGGGGGCTGAAAAATGGGGTAAAATGCCATGTTCCAACCTTGACTCCAGACCTATTAATCTCTGTTGTTGCTGGGCTGGCATCCAGAGATGGAGGAAGTGTGTGATCCTGGTCTGTTAAAACTTACACGGCTACAGAGAGGCAAAAAATGAAAGACATCTTCTCATTCAGTTCTCCACTTTTCCCTTTCATTGTTGTGGCTCCAAGCTGCAATATCTCAAATAAGCACTTTGATCCTCAAATAAATGTATTTTATTGCTTTCTAAGCTTACAGTTGTAACATGTCAAAGGGAAGATAAGCTTCTGAGCAGGTTGCTTTTGCAGTTTATAATCCTGCGTTGAGATAACCATTGGAGAACAGCATACCATCCCCATTACCCCTTCCTGTTCATAAAGCTGAATTCAGCTGTGCTCAGTAACTGAGGCTTCCCAGTCCTCACCTTTCAGCTCCAGGTCTCTCCCCTCAGACGTTGAAGTAGGTGCTGGAGCCACTGGCAGCTGATCTTTTTTCACCCAGTTTTTACCTGAAACACAAAAAAAGTCACAACGTTTTGTTTATTAGCTTTAATTCATAGAAAAACTAACACTACAGATTAAACTCAGCAATTTACACTCCTACATAAAAACCTAGCAATGCATATACCGTCATATAAATTCTGCCAGATAATGTAATTATTAATTATATAATATATATATGTTTTTTTTATAATTATGGCTGCAGCAAAGATGCATTTCACAAGACATTTACTTATATATCTCTATCAATTTATCTGTCAAAATGTTGTTACTGTCTGTGATGATAAACCCTTGAAAACTGCTGCTATGAAAAAAGCTGATCTATGAGCTATGAAAAAAACCCTCTGACCTCGACACCGGCCTCGGTGTGCCAGTGTAAGTGTCTTATCTTTGCAGCGTGCCCTCTGCAGTTCACAGCCCGTCTCATAGCTCCGCCCGTCCGAACCACACACCGGCTTGCCCTGCGTCCGTGAGCAGATGACCCCACAGTGGCTGTCTCTGTCTCCAATCAGCCACTGCAATGACACATACAGTAACATGTTAACATGATACGGCTGCATTTCACATGAAACTCCCCTCAGGTTATACATCAAAAGAAATAGTTTTTAAGATAATGGACATTTTTTTAAATCCTTCTTTCATTCTAGTCCCCTTGTGCTTGAACAAAGTCTGCACTCAGCTCAATCTGAGATTATGCCAAACAGCATTTGTCCATTGTGCTCACATTATTTCTGCATTCCTCAAACACTTGTGAGCTGCTGCCTCTCTTTGTTTAGGCCAATCTAACAAAGATGTGAGCTGCTCTGTGCTGAAGCTCAGCATAGAGGCTGATTTATCTCAGTGATCTTTGGCTGAAGTACTTTGATTAAGTTTCAAAGGAGCTTAACCACACTGAACAATGGGAATCTTTCCTTTCCCTTTCGTCAAGATCTTTACACATGACCTATTGGTGGGAAGACAGCCTTCTTTCTGCCAACTGTAATGGTTTTTGGCTTCCCAGCAGTCTCAAATATATCTAAGCTCAAAAGGATTCCAGGGAAGCTCAAACTTTGCCAGATAGATATAGCTGTGGGTTGCTAAGGCGAAAGGGTAGGTGTACATCGAGCATCAGGACGATATCCTGCTATAAAAAGTGGATCAGCAGCGCATCTGAGCTAGCTTTTGTTCAAAAGATTTCAACAGTTCGAAATAAATTTAGAAAACGCACATCATGAGCTTGATCTGTCTCATCTTACAAGTAAGGATTAAACAGTTAAAATACCGTATTCATAAAAGAGAAGCATTTTTATGAATCTAAAGCCTGGTTTATAGTCGGTAACGCAAGACGCAACGCAAGCCCTTGCGTGCTTGCGTGTATCACCTCAATTTTCGAAACTTCACGCAAGACGCAAGACGCAAGACGCGAGCAGAGCTATAGAGTAGCCACTCTGGACGCGAGCACAAGCCACTATCTACATCACATCCGGCGACTTGTTCATCTTCCGGTTTCATCCCCTAATAAAAGACCGCTGTTTTCAAACGCCAAGGTAGAAAGCGAAGAAGAAGAAGCATGAATCCCATAGACATAATATATTATATATATTATGTCTATGATGAATCCACTCGAAGAGAGACTTGCCGAAGAGGTCCTGGCGGTGAATTTCCTTTCATCGTAGTAGGCTTGTCATTGAAAAAACCCGCTACTCCACCTACTGTCCTGGCGGTGAATTGCCACGCAGCACACGCGAGCGCTGGCAAAGCTAAATGAAGCATAAACGTCTCGAGCCATTAACACAAGCGCAAGACGCAAGCGCAAGGGCAGTTAAAAGAAGTATAACTCAGCCTTTAGTCATTCTCAAGCTGGAAGACACTATGTGTAAAAACCTTTTTCAAATGCATTTTCAGGACCTGTGTGCCAGCTGGTCAAATCTAACACAGGATATCTTGTAAAAGCAAGATACGAACGAAAGAAGGTGGTGAAAAATTAAATATAAGCAGAAGCACGGGAAGCACTTTACTTGCCAACCCCTATCAGACCATCTGGGGCCATTTGTAAAATGATCCACAATAGAAATTTGCATTTGCATGTGTAGTTGCTCCCATTGTTCCCATTGCTCCCATTGAACTGCCTGTCTTTTGCACACTCACTTGCATGGTTAAGCTGAGCTATGGTTACTGTTTCAGGTGGGCCATTTAACTGTCCCTGTATACATGCAGTCTATCAGAATTGAGTTATTGGCTGAAGTATGTCCAATGCCACAACGCTTTGGACAGCATGAGAAAACGAAGATATTCTGCTGCTTCTAACTTTTTTTCTCTTGGGACTATGTTTTGAGCACCTAGGCCCATTTGGGTCTAGTTGAGTGTATATAGTGATTCGAACCCCAACCCCATTATCTGGATGTGTAAATGTTCTTATCATTAAATGATGATAAGGACGAGAAGGATGACAGAGAGATCAGACTCTTCCTGAAGTAGAAAAGAAGATACAACAGTGACACTATCAGCCAGATCAAATCAGAAAGTGAGGTAACAGGCTGGTTGGGCATTTCAAAAGTTAAAGAAAATGTCATGAAAATGAGGGGTCATAGATGTAATTCTCTCATAAAACAATGGGCCTCATGCAACAACTGTTCCTACGCACAGATTTGTTCTTAAGTCATGCGTATGAGTGATTTAAGAGAATTTGCGCATTCACCAATCTTTTCGTATTTTACGTTTTCTTTCAGGTACGAACAGAATTTACGAGTGATCCAGAGCTGTCGTAGGAGTTTCGTAAAATAGTCCTCTGTTATTCGAATCAAGTTTGCTTGACTAATGGATTGTATATTTAATTACTTTGAAGAAAACATAAATAAATATATACATTTTATACCCCATAATGATGCTGATATATTCTGTTTGATTTAAATTATGCACTGATTGAAGGTTAATTTGACTCTGTATATAACAAGGTCAACGGGAAGCGTAACCAGCTGCTGACTTGATACTTTTGGATGCCTTAACGCATGTGTGCTCCGAAACCTTGTAGACAGACAAATGGAGGACATCGCGATTTAGATTGCCAAGGACTGTACTGCTGCAAATATGCAGCTTGCTAGAGCCACAACTCCAGATAGAAACACAGCAATCAAACCCAATTCCACCACACGTCCATGTCCTCACAACCCTTGGATTTTTGGCCACTGGAACCTTTCAGAGCGAGATTGGAGACAGATCGGGGATGTCCCAGTCCTCTGTGAGTCGTGCGCTCCCCTTGGTCATCAAAGCTCTCATCAGTTTATCACCCATGGTACATCAAATTCCCATACACTGCTGTCCAACAAGTACAAATTAAGAGGGACTTTCATGCCATGGCTGGAATGCCAAACATAATCGGAGCACTAGACTATACATATATACGCATCAAAGCACTCGTGCCATTGTGGAGCGCACTGAGCTGAAGGCCAGGTGGGTGTGTCTCGACACAGCGGGGGCAAACCGCTCTAAAGCCCAGAGAAGGCATACCAGATTTGCACAATATTGCCATGAACGAGGGTCTCCTACTAACTGAACCAGCCCAGGCAGACCAGAAGGTGTGGTGCCAGAAGACCCCCCTCATGGACCACCCCATCAAAGTGCCATCATGATGAGGCAACAACTGATTGCACAGCTTTAGTTGCAGTCATAGAGCGCCTGGCCATGACGAGACGTTTTTTTTTAAAGCCATTTTCATATCAAACCATTTCTTTTTTATTTCGGTGACATTACGAACTACAGGTGACACGGAATTAACAGCACTCCTAATTGTTTCCCATTTCTTCGCTTTAGCAGGTCCCGTAATTCCACTGCTGACACTGCTAAAAATGACAGATTTTCCTTTTTGGATCCTTTTGGAAAGCCGAACTTCAATCTCAGAGCCCCTAAAGTTGTTCTTTTTTTTTGTGCCTTGATGCCATTATCATGACTCAACACTTCCTGGCACAGGAGAGAGGAAGCACATCCTAATATGGTATAATTTTGGGCGTGGTATATGCAAATCTACTATCCTCGTGGACGTGCACTTAAATACGCACGGGTGGCATTCATCATTTACGCCGGTCATTTAAGTTAAGAGCGTTTGTTGAATCTGACATGGCGTGTTCGTACGAGACCTTCGTACGAAAAAAGTAAGTGAAATTTAGAATGAAAATACGAAAATGAGGGCCAATGTATTTTTCCAAGATGTACAACTCTGAACAAGTAGAAACTCTTTTGGCTATTTCATACTCCTGTTATATGCTCATACTCCCCTTAAATTGACACACACAAAAAAAAACTTTGTATAAGTGGGTGAAAGGAAAGTCAAACAAAGGAAGAGTAATAATTCAGCGGGACACAGATCCTGCTCGCCTTGCCATAACAGTGTGTCCAGAACAAGCCCGACAGTTAATGCGATTCAAACCTTGGCACTAAAATGTGGAAGAAAAACTCTTGTCAAACAGCTTAGACTAAAAAAGAAAAAAAACGGGACGCGTTTCTTTGTGAGTAACTGCAGTCAAGGTGGAAAACAAAGCCCATCGTTTCATTTTCTAACTTGCATGTCTTTTTTTGGTTTCAGTGAGAGACAACAATACTACACTAGTTAGAAAAGAGCATGCACATATATATATAATTTTGTTAAAATTTTTTCCTGCCACTTCTGCAGTTGAAGAACCACACAGTCTGGCCTCGGCCACAGACTGCTGACCCGTCCTCCACATCCATGACTCACTAACTTAATGGATGCAGCCTCTTTGCCTCCACTGTCATAATAAAGCATTAAATCACATTTTTAGATGCCATTGTCTGGTACGTTGAAATAAACCCTTTTACTAAGTCTCCCACATTTCTGAGTCATACTATCCCACCCACAGACTACAGTCTCCCCTAAAGGTGAAACCGAAGACTCCACCAGACCAGGAAAACTTTCTCAGTTTCTGGTTAGAAGTGTTTCTATTTTATTTTTTTTTTTTAACACATTGACTCCCAAGTCACGTAAAACTACGTTTTTACTGCCCATGCGTTGGCTCCCACATGGTAAAAATACGTTTTTACGTTTTTTTTATGGATTCTGAATCTATACATTCTAATGCACATTCTGTGTGATTTTTGTAATTATGTGATGAACAGAACTAACATAGATGGCAGTCAAAAACTGGTGTCATCATCTGGACATTTTGATCATTACGCCAATGGCTTTGCGTCAACTCAAGAACAATTTTGATAGCGCTGCATTGATTGTTGTGCATTTCCGCATTTTGTCCAATCGCACGTGTCGGTTTCCAGAGGGTGGCGGTAAAGTAACATAAACAAACAACAAGAAGGAGAAGAAGACACGCGACAAGTCTAAGGAGGCGGTCTTATGAACAGGTTAGCTTTGCAACATGCGACACGACGCAAATCCTCTGACCCGGATATGTAAGTATCTAAAGTGCGACAGGCTGAAAGAGCGCACGTTTCACAAAAGCCCCGATATCTCAGTTTGTTGTTGATTTTGGTGGATACCCGACTTGGTTTAGCTAAGGATAGCTCGCTAATGGCGGCACCTAGAGACACGCAGTTTTGACCCACAAAGAGTTTAAAGTCTCAGCTTTCAAACGAGCCATAACATGTTTCAGTGGCCCTATCACATAATATGCTGTGACTGTACAAAAAACGTCAAAAAAATGGTTTAGAACGCTGGGATTCTACGACATAATTCTGTAAAAACCGCCGGTATTCAATGTGTTAAGAGCATGCATGCGTAGTGGACCTATAGGTCTTGAACACAACCCAGGTAGTCAACCGTAAGCACCTCCCTTAGCTCCTCCCCATGCTGTATATAAAGCCTCAAAATGGCTCCAATCAGCCTCTTGCTGAGCTGGTGTGGTTACCTAATCCAGGTGGTTTACTTGCTGCTGTGCTGTTTTGTTAGTTCGTTTGTACAGTTCTGTTATGCAGTTTTGTTTGGTTCGTTCTACTTTTCTTTTGCTTGTGTAGTTCTTTGTCTTTTAGTTTGATTATCGATTAAGTGTTAGGTTTGTTAACCTTCTCTCATTCCTTTTTTTGTGTTTCAGTGTGGCCTGGGTGTCATCAGGTTGGAGGCTAGGCACTGTGGTGAGGACCTCACTTCCGTTTTGGCATGCAAGTACACTGGGGCACTTTTAGCGTGTTTGTGGTGGCTTTTCAGTTGTAGTGTTGCACGCCAGCTTAAGAACGAGACACACATCCAGTAGTATGCCACAGGCCCCAGCCCACTGATTTTAATTCTCTGTTAGTCATTTGGCTTTTAATATTGTTATAGCCGGCCTTTTAGCTTTCTGTTAATAAAAATACTTTACTAAATTCGTCTTGTGTTTAACCCTTTTCTCTCGTTTCTTCGCAGCTTTACTTTATTCATAAATATTATTTTCAATAAATATATTTTCTTTACTTAACTGTCTCTGCCTCCTCAGTCACGACCCTGTGTCCTTACAGCAATTGTGTTTCAGTTGTCATATCCTGGGTTGCAAGTCCTCAGGTGGAGTTGCTGGCTCTAAAAAAATTTCATCCTTTACTCCGCTTCTTGCCACATGTTTTTTGGAAAAGCTTGAATCGAACCATCAAGTGCCATGGCGTTATGAGCTCAGAGGTGCGAACTGCATGTAACAGCATGCCCATTTATCAAGCGGCAATGATTCTTTTGTACAAACAATTATTCAATTACACTTAAAAGGAAAACAAAGTGTACAGTATATCACAAAACCCGCTGTGTATCCTATTTTCCTTGACATACAAAAATCTAGCATTGGAAATTGAAATTATCATAGATTAGGAACAACACTTAACCTAACACATGACATATTACACTGTCAGTCTTTATTTAACAAAAATGAACCCAAAATGCAGAAACGGGTTGTGAAAAAATAAGTCTACCCTTGCTGCTTCTTAGAAGGGTCACTAGCAGCTGGTAATCAAATGCACTTGATTGAACTAATACTCAGCAAGTGTGAGCAGCTCTATAAAAGCAGAAGTTTGGGGTTTTTGCTGGTCTGGCGCATTCAGGTGTTTAACACAATGCCAACAAGGAAAGACATCGGCAATGATCTTGGAATCAAATGTTGCTGCCCATCAATCTGTGACAGATTATAAAGCCAATTCCAATTTTTTCTTTTTCTTACTCTGTAAAAGAAAAACATTCACAAGTGGAAAGCATTCAAGACAGTTGCCAAGTTCACCCCAAGGTCAGACTGTCCAATGCTCAGAGAAACTGCTAAAAAAAAAAACAAGAGCTACATCTCAGACTGTCAGACTTGTTTGGAGGGGTTGCAGGAGAAAGCCTCTTCTCTCTAAAAAGAACATGGCAGCACAGCTTATGTTTGCAAAAGCTGCATTGGTCACTGAACCAAAGCTGAAACGGAAGCAAATCTACAACAGAATGTCTGAAAAGGAAGGTGTTGCAATGGCCCAGTCTAAGACCAGACCTCAACTTGGCTCAAGTGTTGTGGAATTAAGAGACCATTGTTCTGATTATTTTTAAGCACTTGCACATAAACATCCATTTTCTATACCTGCTGAATCCGTCAGTTGGGTCGCAGTGGGGGCTGGAGCTTATCCCAGCAGTCATTGGGCAAGAGGTGGGGTACACCCTGGACAGGCCGCCTGTCCATCACAGGGCCACACAGAGACAAATCAGACATACAACCACACACACACTCACTTCTAAGGACAATTTTAGAGACACCAATTTACCTAACATTCATGTTTTTGGACAGTGGGAGGAAGCCGGAGTACCTGGAGAAAACCCACGCATGCACAGGGAGAACATGCAAACTCCACTAGAAAGGCCCCAGCTTGGAGTTGAACCTAGAACCTTCTTGCTGTGAGGCAACAGTGCTAACCACCACACCACCGTGCAGCCTGTGCATAAACAAATAGTCCAAAAATCAATTACTGAACCAATGCTGACAAGAAGAGTGGGTCAAAATTCCTCCGTGATGATGAGGCCGATTACATCATACAGAAAGCTATTAAATCTACAAGCTGACAAACTGATTCTGCAATCGGGTTTATTGGCATGTCATTTTCTATCATTTATCAAAGGGATAAACAAAAAAAATATTTTTGTCAAATTAGAAATGTTAACTGATTATGGTAGACCAGTTTTTTTCATCTTTGGAAAGAACCCTCTGTTTCTTGTCTATGGGATTACACTGGGATTTGTCATTGTATACATAGAAGTCCACTCAACTGAAATGAACTAATCTGATGTTGTGCTGTAGCTTTTTACACAAACTCTAGCATGAATCCTTTCACATTTCATTTTTACAGGCATGTCCTTCATCTAAAAATGGGGCTAGTAAATGTTAGAAAGCTACATGATGGTATTACAGCAGGTTCTTTTTCACTCTTTTAGTTCAGTCATCTCAAACTTAAGTCCAACTGAAAACATTTGAAACTAAACCATGATCTTTTCCTACTCTTAACCAAGTATGTTTTGGGTTTCTTAGTAAAAAACAGAAGCTGAACCAACCACAGCTCTCAGCTAAAAGAGGCTGAGGACTGATGCAATGCCACCGACCAACCTCCTAATGAGGACTTTCCTCTCCTTTTGAGAGAGGAAACACCCACATATAAATGGCATTTCAATTTCACATTTATGTGAGTTTTCTTCATGCCAATGTGCTCTCCTGTGGTGAACTGGCAGGACCATCGTGATTTGCTATATCTCCACCCAGTCTCACAGCCCAAAAAAAAAAACTTGATGGACACAAATTTTTCATGACGTCCAGTAAGATTTTTTACAGTAAAATATTTCGATGGACGTTTTTTTCCTGTCTCCACCATTCATTGTGTCTTGTGCGGGACTTGTCATCTAATAAGCCAGAAAAAGAAGATCAGTACGTGGTAAACGTTACAAGAGTGTTTGTAATGATGTTTTGTTAACCCTAACTAGATAGCTTTTAATCCCTAAATTTAATCAAATAGGTCAGTAAAGCAAACAATGGCTAACGGGCAAAAAAAAGGTTTTACTGATCTTCAATGTCATTTTGATGCAACATAAACACCAGAGCATCTCAGAATATGGCTGTGGGACACATCGAGGAGGCAAGCGCCATCTCATAAATGATTGATGGCAAAACAGTTTGGGAGCTTCTACCTTAAATCACATCAATGATGCAAAAGGGGTTTTGTCCAGTTGAGAATAAAATGAGTGGGACATTAGTCACACCAGAGTCATTCAATTGCAGAACCTAAATAGCTTGCACATAACCATACTTGCAAAAGCACAGCTTTAGACCAAAATAACCGCAAAAACATCCATCTAATTAGGAGGGATTAGTCAGACCATGTGGCAAGATTATCAAATAATCTAAAGTATACTGAACTCTCTAATGTAATCTGTTGACTCAGATTCTGCCATGTATCACAGCTGCTTCGAAGATATAGTTTCACAACAGTTTTGACAAAACAACTGCTTTACATCAGTTGTTGCCCCTGACTGCAGTAAAAGAGAACATGGCTTGCGTTGAAATATTGTTCAAATAAAGTTCACTCACACAAGCAGTGTTTGACACATGTCCCAGGTTAACCAGCAGAGACAACTTGATGAGTGAGGTTTGTCTTTTACCACCAAAGCTGGAAACAACACATCCTCGGACTAGGCTCTTACACTTTTCATTGTCCAACTCAGCTCTGTTTGACAGCAATAAGCTGCTACAGTATAAGTCAGGATGACAGGACATGGGCATTATCTGCAGAGGGAAAACAGCTCCTCTCTCGTTAGACCAACAACGGCTGAGCTTGAGAACATAAAATAACATTGATTACCTAAACTAGGCCAAAGCAGCATACAACAGAAAAATCAAATCGTAACAACCACTAACCCTAACCCTTTTTATTTTTGAAGAGGAGAAAAAGAAGAAAAAAAACTATTTCTTTTTCCTCTTTTTTTCAAATTTCTACAAACAAATCCAAACATTGTCTGGATGTGATGTACACCATCTCCTGAAATCAAACTGAGTGAGTGTTGTAAGGATATCTTGACCTGGAAACCATGAGCATTGAGATTCTCACATTTAACGAGCCAAATTTCCCCAACACACACAAATACATAAGCTCACACACATCTAACCCATAAGACCACAGATCCCTGAGCTCTCTCTCCACCACTCATAAAATAAGTGAAACGCAACCCCCATTGTGCAACCATTAAAGCTTTAGAAAAAGGCCTTTTTTTTCTTTTACCATCGCTGGCAGAGAATCTCTTCTAGTCTGACTTGCCCCAATGGAACAAGGTGAAAGAATACGATTAGAAAATAATCTTTTTGTTTTTATATGCATTCTGAAATGGCTGACAGGGAGAAAAAGCAAGCTACGCTAACAGACGCAGTAAATAAACAAATCTGCAGATTACGTCTTCTACAGTAAATGTTGAGTAAACTTTCCAAATGGCTTTATCCGTGTAGAGTAGAACTAATTAGTTTCAAGGGTCAAAACAATCATACAACACAATATAAACCGTTGATCCCATTTTCAGCCTTATCACACCTATCAGCTGTTGCTTTAGTTAGGTACAGAAGAACAACAAGACTGTGGACAAACGTCAGGCTGTATGAAGTGTGTTACCCACAATGCAACTCACCTGTCAACAGTGTACTCAGATATTTTGGGGATGTTGGCCGATAGCACCTAATGGAGCCTCAAGCAAACATGAACAGCAGGCTAAAAAGAATGGAACACTCACTTGTAGTGAAATCCATTCAACTATTTTCTTTCTTTTTTGAAGGCCCAAATGACATTTCACCAGACATCACACATGTCCATCTGGGACCACAAAGAGCATTATAAAACGTTTGTCACACATGCACTCACTTCCAGTAAGTATCAAAGCATGACATGACCTTTAGCAATGTCACTAAATGTGAACATTTCTACTGTGAAAACTTTTGAGCCACTCACTATTTCTATACTGCTAGGAAAATGGGAAATAGTTGTCATACTTAAATGAAACATGCAAACATAAATAGAAATACAGCATATAAGGACAAAACTGAGTTTGTACAACGAGTTTGAAAGTCAATATTTGGTATGACTACGTTTTATCCTTCAACACGGCCTGAACGCTGTTAGACAAGATTTCTTGTCATTCCTTAAAGTAGTCATCAGGAATGGTTCTCCAGGCTTCTTGAAGGACATTCTATTTTTTTCTTCTTTGTAGATGCAAATAAAACCATCCCTTTTTTGTAGAAAGGATGGATGCATCCTTCAGGTCACGTGTCAGGCCTTTGGTGATTCTTTTTTTTCCTTATTTTGCCATTTCTTAAGGATATCACTCTACTCAGTACTCAGTACAATACCGATACTCAGTACAAAGCACTAAGACTTGCAAACTCACTGCTGCTCTTCTTTCATTTAGTATTTGATAAAGTTTATGAGCATAGCTGTGGTAGCTGTAGGACTTTGGAATAAACCACTGTAATGAGCAATGGTTTGTTAGTGCATTTCTGTCCGTTTCATGAAAGATTGTGTAAAACGTCGACTCAGTACTATTTACGAGCTGCCAAGAGAGATAATGTTACCAACCTGCAGCCAGGCATTCCAGTAAGTGGTACTTGAGGTTGATGTTACTTTTGGAAATCGCTGACTGTATTGTTGTCACTATGAAAAAATATAAATACCGCCCCATCCACTGAGGTTAATAGGATACTTCTGGCTAGTGTTAAAATGTTTTAAATCCAGTGAACTACAGGGAAAAAAAGGACTTATGAGACTCAAACGTGTGTTAAAAGTGCTTGTATTGTTAAATCATTTATGTGTGAGTTAGCATCTCTGAAATCAAATTCAATGTTACAAAGCACAGATTAAACTCATAATGCCGATCATGTTTCCAGAAAGTTTTGTTTGTCTCGGGGGGGTGCCGTGGTTGTTGTGTATCCATTTGAAACTCTCTTAAAGAGTTAACGTGCACATTTGCAGACTTGTTAATATGCATACCAGAAAAAGGGGGTATTTTTTCATCTTCTAAATGCATGATTATAGACCACAGAGGCACAAATGTAGCTTTTTTTCACAGATTTTTCTGCTGAGTCAAACTCGCAGTAATCTCTCTTTAGTCTTTTGTTGAAAAAGTCCCCTGCAATGGCAACATGATATCACAAGCTGATTATATCAGATGTTAATGGAAAAACTGTTAACAGGAATAGTCACCCTTACGCAAATGACATCACTGCTTCTAAGGAAGAGGCTTTTGCATGCACAGATGAATTACATGCAGGTCTATCAGTGTGTGTGAAGTGAGAGGTGGGTGGGAGCTGAGTTGCCAGCTCCACGGTAACGTGTGATGGGCTCATTATTCTCATTGCATAGCAACAACACATACATAAAGAGGCACTTGTATATGTCCACCTCAGGCCTCCCTGCGCCAGCCGTTTATGGCATGCCCTCACTAGCAAGCAAGTGGATTAGTCAAATAGACTAAAAGGAGGATAAGGAGTAAGCCAACCACTGAGGTAACAAGCCAATGAAAGTCGTCCACCAAAGTCAGTGTTAATTGTGTTTTGTTAGGAGCTTTTAACAGGCTGATGT
Source organism: Odontesthes bonariensis (assembly GCF_027942865.1). NCBI lineage: Eukaryota > Metazoa > Chordata > Actinopteri > Atheriniformes > Atherinopsidae > Odontesthes > Odontesthes bonariensis. The sequence goes on along the minus strand of NC_134522.1, from coordinate 24,110,628 downwards.
AATCACTCTTTTCCAATAATTAGCATTTAGTTTTCAGGAAATCTTTAAAGCCAGCGCCATCCCTCACGCTATTCAAATTTACAAACTTTACATCACTGTGGTGTGAAACATTTTTTTAAAAAGTATAAAAAGTTTCTTACTCACTCTCCCTTTGCTTTTGAATTTCTAATTTAGTTTTGTCCTATAAAAAAAAATGCAATTTCTGTTTCAAAGTTCATATTTTAAAGTAAAAACCCAGAACACACAGTTCAGCTAAATTTAGTGCTGTGAAGGAAGCGTGAAGGGAGCAGGAGGTGGGAAGTGTGTGTGCAACTCACATCATGAGCAAGAGATGGGCTTAGAATATCAAACTGTATTATTACTATCAAGTTTCAAGGGGTGACATTTTGGCAGATTAATGTCTTAAAGTTGACTCACGGGAAGAGTGCAAAGCAATTATGGACAAAGTACACTATTGTGTACATTAAGAAAAAAAACTTTTTAATCCCATCTCTATCTTTGAGCTAAATCCAAAAAAAAAGTGGAGGGAGCTGAGTGAATCTGAAACAGACCAAGAAAGCCCACAAGCTAAGTGTTAACACACTGCATAAAGATGTGGGGAAACTACAGCGCTGGGTGATAACTTTTTGTGGGTTTATCACGTTGTCACAAGTGGCTGCTTTAACATTACAGGCACATATGTGTTCCTTATGAAATACAGATTACAGATGCCTTAATGGATCATTCTTCATATGGAGTCCAGTTAATTGAACATATCTGATTAAAAAGTGTACGACTTACATTGTCACACTATCACACCATATTGAAATCAGATTTCCTCTTTCTGATAATCAGGAGATAAATACGCAATTAACAAGCAGGGTGACTTCCGTACTTCTCTTTTGAAGTGGTGTGAAGAAGTCTAAATCAAAGTTTGAGTAAGGGGGAGAGAGACATGTTCTTCCTTTTCGGATACTGCTCTAAATCTGATTAAAAACATTCCCTGTTTGTCACTAATGCTACATCCTGGCTACAGAACAGTCAGCTCTGCCTGCTGTTCCCAGGAAGTGCGGAGGTGGAAGTGTGTGTGTGTGTGTGTCCATCACACATTACAATAGATCCTACGTCCCCATTGCTTACTTAGGACCACACACTCACTCAAATCAAAGGAAAGTTAAATACGACGCAGACCAGAGGCTAATCTGCTGAACGACTCTGATATGGAAGCGGAAATGTGTCTGCCGTTTTGATAATCTGAAGGATTAAAGAGAGCAATAACTCATTCAACAGGCAGTCTTCCTCCCAAGCCACATCCTGTGCAGGCCCCGAACTCAAAATTTACATAAAGCATGTTCCCTTTGTGAACTAGACAATAACGTGTAACATGTATTTTTTTGGAAGTGCACCAAACAAACCACAACTATCTGAAGGACCTGCAGAAGAAAAGAAAGGTTCAGTGAGACATGTCTTGGTCTGTGATCATCCGTGAGGGGAGCTCTCACGACTGACTCAATGACACGGCTGCTTTTCATTACACTGATTAGAAAGCTCTGAAATTGAGCATTAAATACATTTGCTAATCATGGAGTCATCACAGGGAATCAGCATATGCTAGCAATTTGAGTGGACACTGGTGGAGTCACCCTTAAAGCCATCTGTTAGAGTCCACTGAACTGTAAGTGGAGCACTGGTTTCTGTGAGAGTTTGGCTTGTGAACCATTTTCCTTCAGTTCAGGTTTGTCCACCTTTGACATGGTTCAGTAAACATACGGGGGGGCTCTTGATTTGCTGTTTCTTTCTTAGCATGTCAGATTTACTTCAACTAATCAGATTTTATGAAAAACTCACATTAACAGTACATGGAAAAATGGGTTTTTACATTCAATTTTCTTCTCTTGTGAAGACGACACGCGTCTACTGTAGCAGCTGTGTCAAGCTGCACAACTCATTGTAAAGATATGTAAACTACAAGAAAGAGAAGGTAAGGACACGAACGAAACCAAAATTTTTTCGAATGTTTCAAAGCTGACAAAGACCATAGATTAGTACCAAGCTAGTAATCCATCTACCAGCATATTTTCAAACATGAGCATGTAAATGGCCAGAGAATCGGCTTCTGGCGGACTCTGCTGCCACCCTGGAATACAAGACGGCAGGGGATGCTAAACTTGTAATCATTGCTGGAAATACTCTGGAGGGGGAACAGGGTAGAGCTCAGAGGAGGCAGGACATAATGGAAAAAATTGTTTTTAGCACATCCAGGAAGGTGAAGGGGGAGGGGGGTAAATGACTAATTCATAATGATGACCACTTTCGCTTTGATATGAATAATACATGAATTTGGCTGCTTTCAAGGCTCAAATAACATTACAAGACTAAGGTTTTCTTTGAAATGTGTGACACATCTATGATATGAATTATATTAAAAAAAAAATTAAAAGAAGTGATGTTGCACAACTGCAATATGTTCAGAAACACAGGAGTGGGTAGGAGGGGAAGGAAAGGGATGATACACCGCGTCATGGTGCATCATCCGTCATGCCAGAGAACCAAGTTTGAGCCCCATTCAACTAAATATTGTCCATGGACTTTTAAATCCATATCCAACTATTAGCTGTAGTTGGATATGGACTTTAGTTAGTTAGGATTTAAGAAAGTTAGGATTTAACAAATGCATGGTTAGGGATGAAAAAAGGCATGGTGTGAGACACTGCTATATTTTGGTATTGAGAAAACATACCTACAACCTGTTTTTCTGATGATATTGGGCTGTAACAGTATAGAATTCACTCATATTAGTTTTTACCTTTAGTGACAGAGCAACAGGACAGCAATGCCGATATGCAAGACAGAAAACTAGCTGGACTGCTATGAACTCTTGCAGCTACTGCGATTAGTTCATTGTGACCTTTGCCTGAAGTTTGTACATCAGAAACACTGAAACAAGGAACACTGAAAGCATGTCATGGATTGCTTAGGTTAATTCATCATCCATGATCCCTGCAGCAAAACTCAAGGTAAGATTTTCAACTTCTACTCAAAAAAAAAAAAATCTAAAGGAACATTTTATTCATAATCGCTTTTGAAAAAAATCTTGCATAATTAGACCCCACTGTGATGCCAAATTCATACCGCAAACATCAAAATGTCATGGCTGAATCGCCATTAGATTTGCTGTCAGTATTCATGGTCTCCAGAGGATTAGAAAAACAATTTGACGATTACAATATAATTTCTAAACATACAGCATTAGACAGGCTATAAGTTGTGGATCATCTGCAAAGGTAGATTCTAAATTGAATCAATCTCTTTCCATCACTTCCATTACTACACGCAAAATTGTGTATGTTCAGGATCCTCACTTCAAATAGTCTTGACTTGTTACAGGACAAATCTCTCCGTTTGTTTCCTATCTGTGACCACGAAAAAAAAAAACCAACATGATTCTATGAAAATAATTTTTTCTACAAAATCTCTCACACACAGATGCAAGCTCCAACAGTTTTCCCTCTCAAATATCACACAACTATCTCTTCAAACCATCTCTTACTTCCTATAACTTCCTTTGCTCCTTATTTTTTTTAAATTACAATGTCCTTTATGATGAAGTCATAAAAAGTTTTTTAAAAGGGTGCTGTCCATTAAGGGAGAGATTTCCATTTAATAGCTAAGCAAATCTAAAGCAATCCTACTAAAAAAAAGCTGCCTAAATAAAATGACACATTTCCATTTTCATCCACCAAAGGGTGGCAGCAGTGGCTACCTTGCTCATGGTTACAATTATTTTGAAGCAGTTGCCCTAACCAGAAACAAACCTCTGGGAAGCAAAAATAAATAAATAACAACAATTACAAGATATTTTCCTAATAGAGCACTTCACTCCCAAACTGCAGGTTTGCTTGTGGTTCCCAGTTTCTAAAAGTAGAATGGGAGGCAGAGCCTTCAGTTATCAGGCCCCTCTCTTGTGGAATGTCCGGGAAACAGACACCCTTTCCACTTTAAAGACCAGGCTTAAAACCTTCCTTTTTGATAAAGCTTATTGTTAGGGATCGTTCAGGTGATCCTGAAACATCCCATAGTTAAGCTGCTATAGGCCTAGACTGCTGGGGGGCCTCATCTGTCACACCTTTCCTCACTTTACTATTTTTTTTTCCCGTTTAATTTCTTAAATGATATTATGTACATGTGACATCATTGTGGTCATTAACTTGTTTCCCTGTTCCAACAGGTATCCTTTGAATGGGGTTAAATAAATAATAATAATAATGGTGTTACAGTGTTTTTTCCCCTCTTTTCTGTCTTCTCAAAACCCAGCTGGTAGATGGCCCACCCTTCCTGAGTCTGGTTCTGCCAGAGGTTTCTTCCTGTTAAAAGGAAGAAACCTATGGTTCCTTCTCAGGCACGCTCAGGACGGGACATTGGACTGAAGATAAGTTTTGGTGCAATCTGTTGGTTTCCTTAGCTAGGTAATAGTTTTTGAATTGGCTCTATATGAATGAATTGAATTATTTTTAAATTAATTATGATTACAATGAATTGAACTCCAATTAGCTTGAATTGGACTATATTATTTAAGTGCCTACAGATCACATTTGTTGTAATTTGGCGCTATATAAATAAACTGAATTGAACTGCGGTAGACATCTACAAAAGGAAAACAAAGAGAGTTCCCCTTATAATTTACTTTCGTCTTTCATCCAACTTTTGGGAGTATCTAGCATGTGATATCTGGAAAGACAAAAGTAAGTCAAGTTAGTTAGTTTATCAGAATAAGAGTAGGTAGAGCGCTGCTAGAATCCCTCAAAATCAACTGGTGCTCTTGGAGGGTGCAATGTTCAACAAAAAGAGAGGAAAAAATCCTTGGTCCAGGCACTTCAGTTGATTTAAAAAGTCCAAAACAATCTTTATTCAGTTGGCTAGTACATTAAAAATCACCAACGCGTATCGGCTCTAAGGCCTTCATCAGGGTGTGTGTTACAGAGGCAAACAGGTATCTAATTATATGATTGCCCTCAGGTGTAGTACCTGTAGGCCTACTCCAAGCCACAAGGGGCAGTGGTAAGCACCACAGTATGGCAACATGGCAGATATAAGTATAAGAAGCATAGATGTCTCTTTTAACTACATAAGCCTACATACACCGTAGCCAATAGTAATGATTTGGTATTGATCTATGGGATATATCTAATCACTCTGTGTAGTGTTTTTTATGGAGAGAGCAAATTGTAGTCTATGCCTAAATCCTTCCCCTTTCTTTTATAAGTAAATTGTCTATTCCAGGAACTGTGTATGTAGGCTTATGTAGTTAAAAGAGACATCTATCTAGTTTAGAGAGACATCTATGCTTCTTATACTTATATCTGCCATGTTGCCATACTGTGGTGCTTACCACTGCCCCTTGTGGCTTGGAGTAGGCCTACAGGTACTACACCTGAGGGCAATCATATAATTAGATACCTGTTTGCCTCTGTAACACACACCCTGATGAAGGCCTTAGAGCTGATACGCGTTGGTGATTTTTAATGTACTAGCCCACTGAATAAAGATTGTTTTGGACTTTTTAAATCAACTGAAGTGCCTGGACCAAGGATTTTTTCCTCTCTTTTTGTTAGTTAGTTTATCATTTGCAGACTCAGACCAGAAACAGCTGGTGGGTCACTCACATCATTTTAATCGTTGCCAGGTCAAACGCAATTTGCAAAGTCCCCCTTCAAGTCTTCTTTGAAATGAGCAAAAACCTTCCACCCATCCATTTTCTATACCCGCTGAATCCATCGGTCGGGTCACGGGGGGCTGGAGCCTATCCCAGTGTTCAATGGGCGAGAGGCGGGGTACACCCTGGACAGGCCGCCAGTCCATCACAGAGACAAACCAGACAAACAACCACACACACACACACTCACTCCTAAGGACAATTTTTAGAGACACCAATTAACCTAACATGCATGTTTTTGGGCAGTGGGAGGAAGCCGGAGTACCCGGAGAGAACCCACGCATACACGGGGAGAACATGCAAACTGAGCAAAAACCACTGCAGGAAAATTTTCTCCTTTTTTTTTTGGAAATCCAGTTTGTTCACTTTTTTCTTCATTTGGAATCTTCAGGTTGTCTAACATCAGAACTGAATTTTTTTTTTTTTTTTAATATTTTTTTGGGCTTTTTATGCCTTTAATGATAGGACAGTGTGAGAGAGACAGGAAGGAGGGGGCAGACACGCAGCAAAGGGCCACTCGGTGCGGGAGTCAAACCGGGGCCCGCTGCATCGAGGACTAAGCCTCTGTACATGGGGCGGCTGCTTAACCCACTTCGCCACCGACTGCCCCAGAACTGAACTGAATTTAACTGAATAATATCTTATGAATCCAAAAAAAAGAGTTTTTGACATGATTTGTGTTACTGGTTGCAAAGACAAAGAAAGATGTCAGCTTTCACCAGGATGGGAGAATCAAACATAAGGATGCTATTTATGATTCCTCTAACGCCATCTCCATCCTGTAAGTATGAAATAGTTCAATATCAAAGCATATAGCCATTTTCTCTTAATTTGCCTGTTGATCTACTTTTTCCTTTGATCTCTTAAATTTCACAATGTATTTTTCAACAACCGTCAGAATTCTTTCTTAAGCTGTAAAGGAAAATAAATACTTTAAGGCTAGAAATATATTCTTAAATCTGCAGCTGCTGTCAAGGGCAAAGCAAGTTTCTTTCAATGCCATATCTCATCAACTATGCTGCAAAGTCAGACCAAATCTCATAAGACACCCCCACTGTGAGCAGTATGATATACAAGCATTGCCTGTTTTTACCTTAAAGTCAGACTTCTCTTCTGCCACATTTAATTTACCTCTCTCAATTAAAAACAAGCCTTCATTCCTTTGTGCACTGTAAGCATAATTAAGACTCACAGGCAATGCAGACACCTGCACACACACACACACACACACATGCAGACTGCTCACACCTGCACTGCGGCTGTGATCTACCTCACACCAATAAAATAAAAAAAAAATACTTTCCTGCTTTTGAACCAGGGCTCTACTCTCCCAAGTAGAAGGTATGCGGTCTTGGCTGCTTTGCCGCTAAAGGCCTGGCTGTTTATATTTGTTTTTCAGTGAGTTTATGGAGTCCTCACTGATACTCTCAACAAAGGTCGACTGCTCGATGCATCCCGTACCTGGCATTAACAGGTTGATGTGATGAAGAGGATTACGGATGCATTAGCATCCTCATTTGTTAGCCCTTATTTCTGAAGGCATCCCCCTGGGAAACAGATTTCTTGTCAAAACAAAAAAAGTTTGAGGATACAGTTCTATCCACCACCTGCCTCATTAGTCTGATCATTTCGGCTCCTAAGGTTGAAAAAAAAAGCTGCCTAATATCTTTTTGCACTCATTAAGGGGTTAGGCAACTTTAATCCTCTCAGACTGTGTCATTTTGCATCACAGCTCATAAGAAGCTCAGTGAGATTGTGATTTTTTTTTTTTGGCTACTCTTTAACATGACTGAAAATACAATGATAATATACTGAATATATATGTGTTGCACTGCTGTCGAAGTGAAGAGTGCGATTACCATCCATAACCATCGCCACGCATCCTTATCATCAAAGGGACCCTGTCCTCCCTCTAGCTTCTGAACAAATTACTAAAACAATAAAGGGGACTGCAAGGTTAAAATCACAAGAATAAGGAGGGAGTGGGAAAGATGGACTTATCTCAACGGCACAGACTGCAACAATGACATGAGGAAAATTTTTTACAAAGAATCGTTCGTCTCCCGTTAACTTGTGTTGTCTTGTTCTGAGAAATGTTGGACTGGCACCGATTACATCATGGAGCCTGCAGGGAAATGAGAAGGAAGAAGTGCTACGCAGTGAAATTGGCTCAGTTCCCCACTGATAGCAAAGTGGAAAGTGGGGGTGTGAATTCTGGCCTAATGGCAGCTGTGAGCAATGTTAAAAGTATCCACATTGTGGTGAGTGGGGGTGTTCAGCGGCCAAGTGTGACCTTGCAAGGAGGAGGACAAAGTGGATGCAGACGGAGTTTCATTTGATGAGGATAAAGTTGATGGAGATGCGATGATTATTCAGCAGTTTCATCCCGCTTTAAGTCAGAAATGTTTATCTGTAAAGAGTTTAGTTTTTAGAACTAAGAAGCTTTGCTTTCAGGTTGACCACCCTGTATTTTGGAACTTATCCAGTGTGGGTTTGAAAGGTTTTTTCCCAAAGCTGAGGATGAAAGAATCTCCCAGCCTGCAGAGGAGTGTAACCTTCTTTGGCTAATGTTACAACAGGAAGAAAGATGTTCACCACAGAAAGGCACGTAATCGATCCTATAAAGCACGAAAGGATCCTATAAATCTCATTTCCTAAAACATCCAAGCACGTGTGGCTGACAATAACTTGGAAACCTGGGAAGAAGCAATAATGTAACAAAATAACAAACACTATGTTCATTTGCACTGACACAAAAATCCAGTTGGATCTTCTCACTACCTGACCTGAAGATAAACCATCACAAAGTTAGCAACACAGAACCGATTAGACAAAGCACAAGTTCATTATGGCTCCTCTCATAGACCTCAGTGTATTGTTTACAGAGGGAGTTTTCAAAGATGTTGTGAAATAGTTCCAGTATGTGAGAGAGTATTACATATTCACCCCCTGCTGTGAGTCATCCCTCCTCCCCTTCGACCACAAATATTACAGTGCATCTGCGAACTATAACAATACTGTTCCCCTCCGCTTCGCATCACTTGGTTCCCTCTCTGCCTGGATGGAGCCGTGAGTTTTTGTAAAGGAACAGAGCAACAGTGTGTGAGAGCGCGGAAAGAATAGACAGGACAGTGAGACATAACAGTGACAAAGATCTGTCTGAGAAAAGTAGAGGGAACGGGAGCTGGGGGGCACCGGGGTGACGGAGGGCAGGGAAATCTTTTTGCTCAGTGGTCAGACTGAACACACTAACCTTCTTTACTCTCACTGTCTTACACTCTGATTGCACCAGTAAATGTGTCCAAAGAACAACAACAAAAAAATGATAGATACAATCTGAATTTTGGTGGAGTCTAGCTCCACAAATCCACCCGGTTGGAGACGATCAGGACTGGTGTGGCTGTTTCTAATCACTCAGTGAGACGGGATGAACACTTTTTTGGAAAAAGCATCAGAATTAAAGCAATCAGCTGCCAAAATTCTCTCTTCTCCTCTGGAAGAGAGGTTCAATATGGAGGCGTTTTGTTTGACTAAATAAAAACACAATAGGTCTATCAGCTGCACAGTTTCAGGAAAACCTAAGCACAACTTTAAAAAAGTTAAAACCAAGAACGCAAATTCATCTTAGTGCCTCTGCTTCTTCAAGCTTATTTCTTTACTTGACAAGGCCATCAGTACGAGTTAACACATTTAATTTGTCTAACCCATTTAACATGTTATGACTGCGTATGGAAAGTCCTTGAATTTCATTCCTGCTTTGAAGAACTCTAGGCTACTTAATAAAAGCATCAAAGGTCGACTCGTACCCTTCTTTTTACACCTAGTCTGCACAAAAAAAAAACACCCTCATAAAATGCAATAATGTGCCACTTGTTTTCCAATAATACCTGGGTCTTTTTTTTTTTTTTTTTTTTTTTTGCTAATCCACTCTTGGTATCACACAGGAAGATTTCAGGGTACTTTTCCACGATCTTTTGTTAACGAATCACGAATTGTGTCATTTTAAAACAAAACTGTAAAGAACGATTATAGCTCTCTGAAGTGAAATCTAGCCTGAACGAATGACGCGCTACAGCGTTTGGCACATCACCTTTGTAATTAAACCAAGTGAATCCTTCATGTGAAACAGTGCGGACTGTGAGCCAGCAGACACACAGCAGACACACAGCAGACACACAGGTATACACTCACCCGTGAGCCAGGCTTCTGTGCCGAGACGTGAGGCAGGTAACAGAGAAACAGCGGCGCCAAAAAGCAAGAAAAGGGGAAAACAAGAACGCTTGGCAACAACATAATTGAGTCCGTCTGTGATCAACAGGTCCAAATCTTCCACAAAAAAAATAAAAACGCACACACACACACACGCGCACGCACACACTTTTCTTTTCCTCTCTTTTTAAAGATTTCTCCTTTATCTGCTTGTCCAATCACTATTCACATAGTGCCACGTGTGGGATCGGAGATCAGGACTCGTCGGTGACCATTGCGGTTGAATTTTATCCACTGCGGGAAGGCCGGCTACTCATCACGGCTTCCACAGGTTGAGTCGCTCCTGTATCCATTGCGACATCTTTTAAAAGCAAAGGAGGGAGCGAGCACCGCTGATTGGCACTCCTCGGGCCCAATAGCAGCGAGGGACGGCGAGTAAGCCACGCCCACCCCCCCAACTCGCCCAACACGGAGGAGAAAGCCGCGCCGGTCAGTCAAGAGAAAGGAGCTGGAGAGGCAACAGCTGCGCAGACGCTCAGCGTATTATCGTCAGTCTTTGAGAGCGACAATGGCCGAGCAATTGTGAGGTCAAATTTTAGGTTCTCATCCCCATTCAGAGACACATAATGCTCTATAATAGCCAAGTATCCTGCTGCTGTGACATTTAGCCTGCGTACTCGGTTTACAATGGAAAACATCTATTGAGTAAAGTCAATAGCTGTCACAGGCACAGCAGGGGGTCAAGCTTGTGTTTGTATATTTGTGTGTGTGCGTGTGTGTGTGTGCGTGAGCCAGTGTGTGTGTTGGCTGAAGATTCTGTGGTTGATTGGTAAAAAACGGCTGTTTGGTCCATTTTATCCCAAATTACTGGTTGATTTTTAAGAATAAACCTTACTTTCTGAAAGAGCAGACCAGAGTGAGTAACGCAACATTGAAATAATGTTCTGCATTGAAAGGTTCTTCACGAAGAGCTGGTTTCAGTTTACAGTAACAAATGTATCAGTATGCAGAGCAAAGGATTTCTTAATTTGATAAGATCCTCAATTTGATAGATTTTTTTGGGATCCTTAGTTTGAAAGAAGATCAACACATTTGCATCATATCATTATCTACAAAACACTGATGCCTGATCATAGTCAGTGGTGGAATGTATCTGTTTTGCTACAATTAAGTTAAAATGTCCATTCTATACTTTACTTTATTAAGGGAAAATAGAAGGGAAAAGTCTTAGACAGATATGAAGACGAGTAGAGTCTAAAACTGCAGCACAAGACCAATAATGGGGTCCCTTACTTTATGTTATGTGCGTTTGGTTATAATTATTATATTCATCGCAAGATTTAATTTGTAAAGTAACATTTTAAAATTCCAGTTATGATTCTCTCAATAAGGTAAAAAAAACTTTGCCAACCAGTGACCACACTGCATTATTGTCTAACATTAAAGATGTGCTTACTATGCACTCAAATAAGTGGCCCCACACTAGTCATCCTACAAACTGTCGAATTCTGGCTCACGCATCCTCTTCCCTTCTGTGCGCTCTCTTTCTCCATCCTTTTGCTTTTAGATAAGCTCGGCGGCCCGCTGAGAGAAAGTTACAAAGAAAGAGGAGAGAGCTGGGGAAGGGGAGTTCTGTGCAGGTGTCCAGCTTCAGTCGAATAACCTCTCGATCCACAGAAACTGGGCTTTTAAGAGCTGAAAAGGGCCATCCGCTTCCACCCCCAAAAGCCCTCCCCAGCAGTCTTTGTCCCTATAGATATTTTTTAATTGTCGGTTTTGACAGTTCAACGGCCTTTTGAGTGCCTCACTGAAGAGCCTTGTAATTAGAGCTATTGAGCTCCCGGAATTGGCACAATTAAGGTCAGGATTAATGATTTCTGTGTGCGCTAGCCGGCCTCTACAAAGAGGGATTTTCTCATACATGATTGAGAGAATTTGTGAAGAGGGTCAAGCTAAATCGGTGAGAAGAAAATGGACGAAGCAGATGTATGTAACAGGAGAAAAAAAAAAGGCCTATGTGAACTCTAGACAGTGAATTATCTGGACTCTTGTTTATCGCAGAGCTTTGGAGACTCTGCAAAGTGTTACTGTAGTATCATTATCAGAGCTGTGAGAGATGTGCTCAACTGCAAGCTGTTTCTCAGAGTGGTGACCCCCCACCACCCCCACCCCACCTCCTTGTTTTGTGCCAGCTGGTCCACTCATGTCCTGGTCTGACTGAGGAAATGTTGTGGGAGGTGAGGATGAGGAGCAGAGAGGGGGAACAGGAGTGTCTCTTGGAATGTTAACGAGATCAGTTTATATCTGCTCTTCCCTCTCGCTTTAACCCTCCACCCTGAACAAAGAAGACAAAGTTTTCTGGGGAGTAAAGCTGTTGCAGGGAAAGCATGGCTCGACACTTTAATTCTGTTGTCATTTGGCCAAACATGAAAGAAAAACTCCGACAACACAAACAAAAAAAAAAAAAAAAGGCGGAATGAATGGGCACGCTGAAAAGAAATTTACTTCCCAATTACCGCAACAGCCCCTTCAGAGATGCCCCGGCTGCTATCCCCCGCCGGCTTACACCAACTACACACGGCCGAAAATTAGCAGGTGTCTGTAGACACAGAAACAGACGTAGTGGTACAGAGGCCACCCAGAGCTGCCTCGGCAGGGCAGAGGGGCAGATTTAGCACAGATGTTCAGCCGTGATGTCACTTGAGCGAAAAGTTTACACGCACACACACAGTTCAGATGTGTTGTGCTGAATGTTGGGATTAAAAGGACTTATAATATAAATTAGTAAATTGCTTCATTATTACTATGGCTGTAGTTTAACTTTCTTATCTAAATAAAAGCTGAATTTATACTATGCCCTCTATTTCAGTGGCCTCTTAAAGGTACATTTTAGTGCGGAAAGTTTTACTCAACATCAGTTACAACCCCGTTACTAAAATCTGGACAGCGTACTAAATGTCAATAAAGAAATTTGAAAGAAATTATTTACGAATCATTAAAAGGCTGCATTCAGTAGAAAAGGGTAACAGGTCTGAACTGTGCAAGGGCCAGTTTAGTAGCCAGTCTCTTTCACTATGGAGCCATGCTGATGTATTATAAGCAAACGTGGTTTGGTTTGTCTCGCTGATATATGCTAGACTTTCTCAGAAACAGATGTCATCTGGATGCTTAAATTGCTATAAAACCAATATAAACACCCAAAAAGAAACAACATATATGCATTAATGATGATTTCACAGATGTCAAGTTACCCATGCCATGTGGACCGATGCACCCAATACCGTCACTGATGCTGGCTTTTCAGCTGTGTGCCGACCACAAACCAGATGGCCCCTTTCCTCTCTCACCTGAAGGCAACAGCTTTTGATGAATCTGACCATAGGACAGTTTCCTCTTGGCTTCATCTTAATATGAGCACAAAACCAAAGAAGGCAGCATTATTTCTGATCGAATCAGTGATTCATATTTTCTTTGTGTGATAGATTTCCCCTAATTCATACATTCACAGCGGTTTGAAGAAGTGTTTTATGAGCACATGGAGTGATTTCTACTTTAGAATCTCCAGAATCTTGGCTGTTTTTATTGCAGCGCTGCATTCAATTTTGTTCTCAGTCGTGACACGTGTACACAGAGATTTTCTCTGGATTTTCATAATCTTTTAATGATATATGTTGTGATGATGGAATCTCCAATTCTTTGCATTATTTCTTGATTGCTGAACTACATATTTGCCAACTCATTTTTTCAGACTAACTGCCAACTGACCCAAGTAATTGTGAAATGCTCCACTTAAAACTTGTGGGTTTTTTTTAGAAAAATGCTTTTTACTGCACTATTTTTGTTTACTGCTCCACTTAAGCTTACATTTCAAAACTGTCATTCAGTGATCATCATACTTTCAAAACCAAAGTTAACTTCATATATTTCAAAGCAAGTTAAATTTTGTTGTAGCTGCCAGACTATGTTTGGACAAAAATACATTCATTAACTTGCAGGAATCAACCTGATCGAGTGAAAACAACCAGTTAAGACAGAGGTGTCAATCAAGACAGAGCTGAAGAGGGAGAGAAAGGGGCCTGAAAGTTGTGTTCTTTCCAATTTTGTAATGTGGTGTACCTTCTTCTTCAGTTCTGCTTTAAGCAATCCCTCTTTAATTGATAAGGGCCTATAAAGTATAAAAATACATTTTAAAAAATGCTATTAAATCATTAATGATAGATTCTCCAGAGTTTTCTAGATCCACTCTGTGGGAGACTTTTAAGGCGTTTATGCGCGGGCAAATTATATCATATGTTTCACCGCTAAAGAAGGCAGAAAGGTTGGAGATATTTAAAATTAACAATTTGTATGCTACAGCTCTAACCCCTGCTCTTTACAAAGAACGCCTTCAGCTTCAGTCTAAATTTGATTTATTATCCACAAGTAAAACTCAGAAGCAGTTATTCCTCGCTAAACAGCGTTTCTTTGAGACTGGGGACAAAGCAGGAAGATTACTAGCGCATCAGCCACGTGCAGCCACACTATCCACAATGATCCCCAAGATCAAATCCACGTGAGGTGAAGTTACCTCAGATCCTATCAAGATTAATAAGATATTTTGTTATTTCTATTCTAACCTCTTCTCTTCACAATGCCCTTCAGATGTTTGGGATGGAGACAACCCTCTATATAAAATTGTTTTTCCTAAAATGGATGGGGATTTGTGTAGGGAGCTGGGAAATCCAATTTCTGCCAGGGAAGTACAGGAGGCAACTATTTCACTTCAGAATGGTAAAACTCCAGGCCCTGATGGGTTCACTGTTGAATTTTTTAACTATTCTCAGCCACCATTACTCCCGAAAATGTATAATGAATCCTTTACTGAGGGCCGGCTACCTCCCACCCTGTCGGAGGCCTCTATTTCTCTCCTGCTTAAGAGTGATAAAGACACTCTTATGTGCGGTAGCTATAGGCCCATTTCTCTCTTAAATGTTGACCTAAAGATCCTTTCAGAAATCCTTGCCCAACGCCTACAGCAGATCCTGTCAAATATGATATCAACTGACCAAACAGGTTTCATGCTTGGAAGGTTATTTCATGTTATTTCATAACACAAAGAGGTCTCTTAAATATCATTAGCGCTCCCAGTTCGACTACCCCGGAAGTTATTATCTCACTGGATGCCAAGAAGGCCTTGGACAGGGTGGAATGGAACTTCCTTTTTTTTGTTTTGCCGAAATTTGTCTTCACCCAATAATTTATATCTTGGATCAAATTGCTTTACGCCAACCCAGTCGCCTCCGTCCACACAAATGGAGTCCAGTCCACCCCATTTCCCCTCTATCGTGGAACCAGACAGGGTTGCCCTCTTTCCCCCCTCCTATTTGCCATGGCTATTGAACCTCTGGCCATCTGGCTGCGTCAGGAGGGTGGGTTTGAGGGCATAAACAGAGCTGGTACAGCTCGTAAATTTTCATTGTATGCCGATGACCTCCTTTTATACATGTCGAATCCAGCTGCTTCTCTCCCCATGGTTCTAAATATCTTAGACAAATTGGGGTCCTATTCAGGTTATAAGCTTAACCTCCACAAGAGCGAACTCCTCCCTATCAACTATCTGGCCAGAAATATACCCCCTGTTTTTTTCCCTTTCAAATATGCTACAGATAGCTTTAAATACTTGGGGTTGCGCGTTACAAATTCAATCAATCAACTTTTCTCCTATCCTCACCTATGGTCACGAGCTGTGGGTAGTGACCGAAAGAACGAGATCGCGAATACAAGCGGCCGAAATGAGTTTCCTCCGCAGGGTGTCTGGGCTCTCCCTTAGAGATAGGGTGAGAAGCTCGGTCATCCGGGAGGGGCTCGGAGTAGAACCGCTGCTCCTCCGCATCGAGAGGAGTCAGATGAGGTGGCTCGGGCATCTGGTGAGAATGCCTCCTGGACGCCTCCCCGGTGAGGTGTTCCGGGCCCGTCCCACTGGGAGGAGGCCCCGGGGAAGACCAGGGACACGTTGGAGAGACTATGTTTCTCGGCTGGCCTGGGAACGCCTCGGGGTCCCCCCAGAAGAGCTGGAGGAAGTGGCCGGGGACAGGGACGTCTGGGTCTCTTTGCTCAAGCTGCTGCCCCCGCGACCCGATCCCCGGACCAGCGGAAGATAATGGATGGATGGATGGAACTTTTCTCCAAAGATTTTGCTCATCTCCTTGTGACCTAGACTTTGACAGATGGTCTGGTCTCCCTCTATCCCTGGTAGGTCGTGTTAGTTTAGTTAAAATGGTTGTTTTATCCAAGTTTCTATATCTCTTTTCACATATCCCCGTCCTTATTAAAAAGTCTTTTTTTAGATCACTCGATCAATTAATAAGTTCCTCTGGAGCAATAAAAATCCATGCATCAGAAGATCAGTCCTTCAGCTCCCAAAGGCTCTTGGACTCTGTTCCGGATCTAGGGTAGACTCAGGAACGGATCCGCAAAACGGACCCGGATCGGAGTCCTCTTGCACACCGAAACGGATCCGGAACAGATCCAGATCACGGATCCGGGTCGACGCATTAAGATCTACATCCGGCCCGGATCCGTTCATAGATCACATCATCCGGCCCGGATCCGTTTTGGATCCATTCATAGAACACGTCATCCGGCCCGGATCCGTTTATGATACTTATAACGGAGGTGGACTCATTTGGTCCAGAACCTTTATTTATTATGAATTTATTAACAAAAGTAGATACAGATAAAAACTTGCTTACCAACTAGAAATGACTCCATAAAAATCCCACCAGTTTAGCCTTATACACCGGAAAATGATTTATTGTGAAGCTGCAAAAGACCTAAAATTGGGTTATTATTACGAGTAAATTTACAGTTTTGAGGCTGCACAGTGGTGCAGTTGGTAGCACTGTTGCAGGTGCAGTTGTTTGTGGTTTGCATGTTCTCCCTGTACATGCATGGGTTCTCTCTGGGTACTTCATCTCATCTGCTATCCATTGTGCTGTACTGCTCTCCCTGCCTCCCTCATCCTCCATACCAGGACAGTAACCTCCACCAACCTCCCTGGAGATATAATGGGACATTATAGTATGATCCTTGTGATCATATGATTGGTTGGATACAACCAATTAAGTGGAATTGAGTTCACTTAAAAGAGCTGGCACAAACACCAGATTGACCAACACATCACTACAAGTGGCTAATAAGATAATAGACACAAAAAAACATGAAAAAATGTGATGGAAATTCTTAAATTTATTTATGAATACTCACATACTCATTTAAATGAAAAAAAATAAATAAAAAAGAACTGGCATAAGTGATGTGCTGTGCTTAGACATCGTCAGCAGAGTGAACCTCGTGTGTTCTGCGTCTCCTTGAGGTTCCCCTATCTGCTGCCAAGTTGAACCACCGAATGGCATGCTTGCAGACATCATGTTCAGTAGAAGCACGAGTGACAGGATCTTTTCTGACAGAATCTGTAATCACAAAAGGAGATTTTCAATTAAGTTATTATCATCCGCCATCATAATCGCAATCATAGTGATGCACTCCAAAATAGACAATCTGTCACATACTTCAGACATAGAATTTCTAAATATAGGAATGCAGTTTAAGAGTAACAAAAATAACCTGTATATAGTCAACTTAGATTAATGAGTGATGAGTGAATGATATAGTGACCAAAACTACCAGGGTTAACTCAAATCTACATTACCTACCGGCAATATGCTATGTGAGCTAGCTAACCACGCTCGCTATGCTATATGCTATATCACTATGCTATATTACAAAGTTAAAAGTTAAATCATAGAGACAGATTCACCCGCTTTCCATCTGCATAAACAAGCACATATTAACAGTTTTAACAGTTTACTTACAGTGTAGGAAGTTTATTTACAGTGTACGGTCTGCCGAAGGAGACGTTTCGCTGTTGCTTTACAACTTCCAATGACAGTGTAACAAAACAAAACAAAACAAAACAAAACAAAACCCGGTAAAAGTAAGGAGAGAAGAAAAAACACCACAAAGAAGCTAATATGGAGAGCAGGGAGGCCACCGTGTTCATGGTCTACATGATGGTGATATTAATCATGGACGATCACATCAGGCGTCTAACATGGAGGCTGGAAGAGCTCACAGAGAGAGTCAGGAGATACTTTTTCATTTCATGAAGGAAGAAAGGAGAGCAGAGCGCTGCAGACAAAGGAGACAACGTGTAAGTTTAACTTATTAAACACCTGCCGGTTCTGTCTGTGTGGTATGATGAAACATTTCAGCCGTGATAGCATGACAAGGGGCGTAGCTACCGACCACCAAACACCTCCGTCAGATGCGTTCTATAGAACCATGAAAAGACCCGACCTCGGAGAAGGAGCTGAAATGGTTATAGGAACTAAGGGAGAAAGCCCCGAGTTCCTGTATGTCCGAACACGGGAGAAAACGGCCCCGCGGATTAAAAGGTTATTAGAACTGCCAAAGGTTCCTACAGTCCGAAAGCGGCTATTATTGGCTCTTGATCCTAAACAAAAGCGACTCATTTCTAGCATTTACCGCCTTATTAGTTCTGCTATGGACACACCAGCATTTGGTCCCAAGGATTCCTGGGAGCTAGAGCTTGGAACCACACTGCCCGATGATTATTGGCAACAAGTTTTACGGCTGATTCACTCCTCTTCAATAAAGTTATACACAAAGTTCATTACACTAATTTGAGGCTATCTCGGATTTACCCCAATGTAACGGATTCATGCTATAGGTACAAACAATCCCCAGCCGACCATTCCCATATGTTTTGGTTTTGTCCCAGGCTTGCCACATTTTGGTCTGAAATCTTTAATACTCTTAGCACAGCATACGACACTACTATCTCTCCAGATCCTCTCTTGGCCCTATTTGGTTCCCCTCTGCAGTCTCTCGCCTCTAAAGTTATGCAAACTGATCTTGCCTTTGCCACTCTGCTGGTGAGGCGACTCATACTTCTTAATTTGAAACACCCTCAACCTCCATCTCACATCAGGTGGGTGAAAGAGGTGCTACTGTCCATTAAACTTGAAAAGCTTCGATTTTCCCTCAATGGTTCCTTAGGTCAAAAGACTTGGAGACCTCTTTTAAATTATATTGAATCTTTGACATCTCTGCCTGATTGCGACGACTGAGCCCCCCCCAACATTTATTTATCTATTTAAATTGTATTTATTTTCCTTTTTCATTGTATGTTGATATTGGAGTCATAGAACTGTTCTCCGTTGAGTGGGGTGGGATTGTGGGAGGGATAAAAAAAACTGGGGAAAAATGATAGAGTGGAAGTCTTCTCTGTCACGTTGTACTGTTATGTTGCCAGCCATTCATCCATCCATTTTCTATACCCGCTTAATCCGTTGGTCAGGTCGCGGGGGGGCTGGAGCCTTTCCCAGCGGTCATCGGGCAAGAAGCAGGGTACACCCTGGAGAGGTCGCCAGTCCATCACGGGGCTGCACAGAGACAAACGAGACAAACAACCACACACACGCTCACACTCACTCCTAGGGACAATTTTTTAGAGACACCAATTAACCTAACATGCATGTTTTTGGATGGTGGGAGGAAGCCGGAGTACCCGGAGAGAATCTGATACACGGGGAGAACATACAAACTGAGCAAAAACCACTGCAGGAAAAAAAACAGCCGAAATTTGAACCTGGAAAACTCTGGCTGTGAGGCGATGGTGCTAACCACCACACTACCGTTGCTACCAATAAAGAAAGTCTTTAAAAAAAAAATCATTAATGATAAGCAGTCCAGTGAATATAATACGAGATTGTGTTATGTCCACCATCTGATAATTTTTTTTTAATGTAAATCCATTTGTAACTTTTGAGTTATCCTGCTTAACCAACTAACAAAACAATTATGTACGTTGAATACAAGATCCTGAGAATATCCAATATGTACAATACATAGTTTTATCTTCAACGATAATTTTAAAATTTTGGTTACTCCCTAAAATTTGTAATTTTGTTGTGCTTCTTGGGCATTTTATTGTGGTTTTGCTGCCAAATTCATCAGTCATTTCTAACACACTCAAAAGGGACCACTGTAGTGAACACCTTTACTTATCTCCAGTCTATATTTTTTACTTTAAACATGTTAAACATTTTCCTTGTTTTCCAATAGTAACTGAGAAATAATAACACCCTAAAACAGGCCACTCTGCATTATGGCTTCTGCTTTATCTCCAGGACATGTTGTTGCAGTTACTTCTATGCTTTTACGAACATAAAATTTGGTTGTTAGTATCTTCATTCAAAGGTATGCTTTTGCATAATTGCACAGTCGGAATACTTCCTCCAGTGTCACAGCTCTCTAAACTGTGTGTGATAATGCATACAAAGTTAGTATGGTAACATACAAGCAAACAAAATCACAGCACTGAATGAAAGACAGACGGGGGAAGGGGGGTGGGAGGCGCGCTTAACGGAAAAAATTGGAGGTCAGATAGAGAGCCCTCTCCTTTTAAAGTGTCATCTGGATTTCATTTCATAAATTCCACAT
This sequence comes from Odontesthes bonariensis, assembly GCF_027942865.1. NCBI lineage: Eukaryota > Metazoa > Chordata > Actinopteri > Atheriniformes > Atherinopsidae > Odontesthes > Odontesthes bonariensis. The sequence continues at coordinate 24,090,221 of NC_134522.1, read as the reverse complement.
ATTTTACATGTACTGGCTGCAATTTTCACTAGCTCCTGAAACGAGGAGCCGTGTACAGGCCTCGGCTGGCCAAAAAATTCGGACAGCAGGAACCTCTTACTACCCTCTTCAAACACAAACTCGGACTAAAACACACTCTCTCTGACGCTGTTGTATAAGCATTCCTGGTAATGAAAATGCACAGCTACAAATAAATAAGCCCACAAAGCTAAATTATCTATGACATTTATCAGAGATGCAAAGGATTTTTACACATTGAGAGAGTGAAAGGAAAAGTGGCAACGGAGAGCCACGGGTGTTAAAAGGGCTATTGAGTCTGGACTGGGGTGTCCCGCACCTGCGCTGTCTATTCACCCCACTGTTTACACACTGTCATCCACAATTAACACCTCCTGGGGACTGTGCTGCCTGCTCTCCACAGGGCCCCCGGACCCATCCAGGGCCCTTATGGATGCCTAATTGAGCATACTGCTCTCCTGATTAAATTAACAGCTCTGTCTCTGGGACCTTTTCCCCTCTTCAGCTGAAGGGGGGGACTATTCCACACCCGCATGGGACCCCTGTACGGTCCAACAGAATACAGAGCAAAAAGAGAGGGGGTTGGTGGCAGCAGAAAGCAAAGGGTCAGAAGGGGGAGTTGTTGAAACTGTTCAGAAAACGTGGCCCTCTCGGTTAGCAAACCAAGGCTGGAAATGTGAACTGGGGGCAATGAAAGGTCTCAGCCTTCACAGGGCCGCTGAGTTCCAGCAAAGCAGCGAGTGTGCAGGACAGTGAAAAGACAGACCGTTGAGAACATGCACAACATCAGCATACAGGGCTGTACACACACTCATGGGAAGTGCTACTGCAGCATTAACTTTCTAACAGTCCCCTTGGAAACACTCTTTTCTTTCATTTTTAAAACACACACCATTTTTCATGTTTTCTTGTTGATACAGAGCAGCTTAAATTGAGCCTCAATATGTCTGTGCTTCCCAACCAGTAATGGTGGAAGAAACATTCTCATTCTCAACTCATTAAAAGTTGAGCCACCAAATAAAGTCCGGGACTGAAAATACCTAAAGTAAGTCGATGCAGAGATATTTGATCTGTGAGTCATACTGTTACATATTGTTTTGTTTTTTTTAGATATAATAATGTGTAAGTGGTATTTTATGATTGTTTGATAAATGTGAAACAGTGGATCATATTTGATTAGATCTTGTTATGTTTTGAAGTGAGATCATTGCTGGTATAAAAACTGTGGCTGTAAATATATTGGGGGTAAAAACTGTTACGTTCTGTCAATTTAAAATATCCTTGTAAATCAAATGAGTTTTTAAGTACAGTACTTAATTGGATATACTTATTCCGACATCTTTTTTGTTGTGATTCAATCTGTATAACTTGATCAATCTATTGGTTGTGATCATAAAGTCTGCTACTGTTATGTGTTCTTCTAAAAAGTCATTTGTTTCTGTTTATATTACATGAATAATTCTAAACTCTAAATTATCCCATATTTAACAAGGAAATTTAGAGAAAATTATATATATTTAAATCATATATAAATATAGATATAGATGATATATATAGAAAATTTGGAGAAAATACGGGTCTTTCCAAATTTAATGTCACAGCCTCCAGAATGGGAATTACTCCATTTATCAACACCAATAAATTATTAGAATATTAAAATGTTGGCATTTTGGCAAAGCTGTTTATAAACCATTATAATTATGCAACATAGCGACTTTTAAATAAATAATGTCAATGAAGGAGGAAGTTTGGAGAATAAGTCTTGAAATAAAGGATGTTACCTAAAAGATAGTAAACTCATTTTTTTTCTTCTATGGAACTTTCATATTCTAAGTGAGAAAACATTGTCAAATGTGAACCATAACCATTAATGTCACATTAAATTTCCTATTTTTTCTGAATTTAAGGAGCAGGAAAAAAAATTGGACATGTAAAAGAAAACGAGCCAAACATAACATCATGGAAGTTAAGGAAATAAAAGTTAAGATACACATGGCGCAATCATTTCATGTTGGCCTCAACTTGTCTGAACAGCGTTACACTCAGTAAATTTACTCCACTGTGAGCGAACCGTCTGCCTCCTGGCCCGATCCACTACGATAGTAGTAAAATATAATAATGAGGAAAATCAGAAGCTCTCTGGAGAGAGATGGAAATGCACTGAGAATGAGTGCACCCTCTCTGGTTCCAGGTTCTGTTGAGGAGTTTGCAATGTCTTTATCTGTACTTGTCAGAGCTTGGCGCACATGTCCAGCTGAAAGGCAGATCTGATGAAACGGATGAATTCATGTCAGCTGAGCATGCTGACGGTCTGAGCCGTGCAGCCAAAAGTGCGTATTGTCTGTTTTTTTTTTCTTTGAGTTTTTCTCTGTCTGTATCCGCTGACTGGATTTATGTGTTGCCTTTGTGTAAAAGTGAACGGCACATAGATCTTTCTCTAAACACAGATACTGACACGTGTTTGTTATAATATCAGACTTCTGAAACAATCACTTGCTGGTGGATCTCTCACATTTTCCAAAGAGGATGAGCGCATAAAGAATCAGTCAGGTTGAATGGTAGCACGTCTGTAACATGGTTGGGCCTAAAGAGCATCCTAAAGTCTCTTAGACGTAAAGGTGAGGAGGGGAGGTGGAAAAGGATACTGTTGTCTATTAAATTAAATTAAATCCTCCCGATTAAATAAAAGAGGGACCATTTGGCTTGTTATCAGCATACAGTTCAATATGTGGCAGTGTGGGGCATGGCGTGGGTAACTTTCACATCTGTGAAGAGATCATTAATACCCAAGGATATAGACAAAGTTTTTGAGCTAAATGTAATGTCATCCAGGCATTATCTGCTGCAGGGGAAGTTCTTGGTTTATTTCAGCGAGATAATTATTGTGAAAAATATACTTTGACAAACTTTTAAGCAGCTTAAATCCTACATCAAGCTACAACGGTTTCAGAACTGTAGTAGTTGTTCTCCTCAGTTCCCAAATGTTAAAAGAGGTGGTAATGCCACACAGTGGTAAACATACCCTTGTCCTCACTTTACCAAAACTTGTTAATGGCATCAAATTCTAAAAGAGGGCAGATTCTTCATCAAACAATAGAAAAATTTGAAAAGAATCACATATTCAATATTTCATGTTTTGTATGAGAACTAATTGCAATTCTTGCATTTTCTATGTTCATTTCTATGTTGAAATTGTGGTTAAGGCAGCCGTGGTGCTAATTAACTTGAATACCTATTATTTCCCAGCGTCACAAGCATTTAGACAAAAACAAAACAACGTTTCTTTTTTATTTAAAAAATAAAAAACAGCAATTGCTGTATTCATAGTCTGTCATTTTGATCTAAATATGAATTATTTTCCCTACAGTTCCAGTTAACAATTAACTCAAAAAAGTTTTCCATGTGATTTGTGTATTACTACGCCACTGTGCTGAATTTATGCCACGTGACAGCTCTGGTAATCTAATGTTAAAAACAGATTTCAGGGTATAAATGTGCTTCTGGGTATTAACTGCATTTTTATCATCAAAAGGTAGCTTCAGTCCTGCGTGCACCCTCACAAATTTACATACACCTATCACACTTTAATCTTTTTTTTTTATTTCTTCACACCCATAGAAGCTTTGGTACCTCCAGACTGGTTCCCAGTGCAAGAACAGTAGACGAGGGGAATGTACTGGGCTCTCACCACCAGCTGGGCTTTGCAGTGGTCTCCATAACTGAGCTGAGCTGCTCACCTCTCGATGAACCCCCAGGCCAGCTTTGGTGGTGGGGAGAATGCCCTACCAATAACAAAAACAAAAACACAAAAATTCTGCCGAGCATACCCCTGCACCAGTGAACTGTGCAGCCACCACACCGTGCCCCGCCCCTCTCTGGATCCCCACTCAGACCTGCGTGCCCCCAGTTAACAAGCCAGACAACACGTTCCCTGTTGTCACTTGTTACCCACTGTCCTGTTGATACGGCCCGCAGGCGGGGCCACTTAAACTCGCACTGTTCCCCACACCGGGTCAGGAGTTTAGTGGGTCATCAACACCGCAGTTTTCACCCGGAGTTATCTAATCCTGATTTAAGTACTCTCACTAGACCAAACCAGGCCAGTGTGTTTTCATGAAGTAGCTTTCAGTAGATTAATTAAAGCTGGTGTCACGTGTGGTGAGAGAAAAAGATCAGAAAGACAACCCAATTCATCCTCCAATGCGTTCAGGATTCGTCCTTCATCCTGAACTGGGTTATACAGATATGAAGTGGTGAACGCTCTGCCCTGCCCTGTCTCAAACACTGACCTTTCACCTCAGACCAGGGGCGATTTTAGGATCTGGTCTTTAGGGGTGCCCAGCCCCCAGTGCTCACAGAGGCACATTATTTCTCACTAATTGAGGCGAACTAGTAGCCTGGCTGACGCGTCCACATCTCGATGAGATGGTGGTCTGGGAACTAGGTGTGCATTTTCTCGTATTTGAGGCGTGGTTTACGAATGCCTAGAGCCGTTTATTGGGCGCTACGAATGTCTATCAAATGACATCAGGTTCTTCCCATGCTGCTTTGCGCGCGATTCATAGCCAATTGTATCACTTATACCAGATGACGACAGAAATTCGACGAGGAAGAAGAAAAAAATGGAAAATAAAAGTAAACTTGCGCTCTAAGCTACTTAAATTGACAACAAAGTAGGCCTATATGCTATATTCTACATGAATTTTTATGTTGTAGAGTTGTGAATTTATTTTAATAATGGAGAAATTGAGCAGCCTTGCTTTGTTGTCTACAGTAGTAGATCAACCCTCATCTTACTTTGAAGCTCCCAGCTCCCAGAAGTGACGTCGACGCAGCTTTAGCAGCAGAAAAGCTATCAGGCTTGTGTTGATGATAATAATAAACTCCTGGACTATGTACAAACTTCCAAATGCATCGTTTTGTGAGTACAGACCATATTTGTACTACTGTAGAAGTTTGGTGTCATGACATGTGATTCTAGTGTGGTAATTTTGGAGATACTGCCAGGGTCCGTTAGCGCTTGTACTAAGCTATTCGGGATAACTCAGTAACTCAGCTGATGTTCAGCCAATATCGGAAAAACTTCGGGTGGGCTACTTGGCTGGATGTCACGGTTCAAATGACGCTAGGGTGAATCTACTCCGAAACACTTTCTAAGGCTGCATTGAACGGTAACGTTGTGTCCGCTGTCATGTTGGATTAACACTCTACAAGCTTCGGTGTAGCGCATAGACGTCGTCATCGTCTTGCTGCCGCCCCCCCCCCCCCCCCCCCCGTTCTGTAATTGGATCCCAAACTCTGGCAAAAATAAGGGCGGTGGTTTCCAGGCTGACTTTGCAGTGAGAATGAAATCGAGCGCAAAGCAGCATGGGAATTCCCAGGCTAGCGAACTAGTACATTTATAAATTTTGGAGCCGTATTAGTTTTTGCTTTGAGTAGTGTTTTCCCCTACAAAATTAAATTTTTGACCTCTTCATTTCAAAAGACTGTGGCTTGACAGGGATAACAGAGAGCCTGAGACAAATATTGAAGATAACTCAACATTTATTTTGGGAGTAAAGAGTTAAGACAAAAACAAATGCTAAAAAATAAATAAAATGGTCACTAAAATAATGCATCCTTGAGCAAAAAAAAAAGTGTTTTTGCATAATATAATATTTTTAAAATGTGCTGAGCCAGGGGGTGCCGAGCTATCTCACGGTGGTGCCTTAGCACCACTAAAAATACCCTGGCCTCGCCCCTGCCTCAGACAAAATCTGACTTTTCAGAAAATAAGTTATCCTGTAGGAATACTTTACATTTAGCCCTGTACACACTTAAGAAACACCAACAACTCTTTGCATTTTGTCATCTTTTGAGAACGAGGAATCTGTAACTCTTGAGCAGATCAAGATCTTTATCAAAATCTTTCCTAATTAATTCTAAGTCATCCTCCGGGCCTCATTGAGTGGAGACAGGTGCATGAACGGGTTACCTAACGTAGAAACAACTTTAGAGTCTTGTCTGTTAATGAAAAGCTTAGAGCCACACATGACTAAAAAAGGAAGATTTAATGTTGAGTGCTGCCAAGAAATGTTCATGAGAATAGAATACCGTTGCAGCTTGCTTATTACTATAACTTACTTTAAACATTGCAGACCTGTTTGGCTCGTTGCAGTGTGACATTGAAGCAGCTACAGGAGTCTCCCTGCAGCTATCACTGAATTATTTACACCTGTGCTTCTCCAGCCACTCTCTCCACGGTGATGGAGGGGTAGTGAAAGACAGTGAACACCTGGAGAGAACCACTGCACATTCAAAGTGTGAAATGAAAATGGAAGGAAAAAGAATTCTCCAACTGTATCAAAATTCACAAGTAACTCATTCTGGAGCAACTTCACTGGTACATTCAGTAATAAAACCTGTTATTAGGCTAACTCGTATATCATCTTAAATAATATCGACTCACTGCTGACCTCCCTTTGGCGCCCCTACGCACAAATCTCTAGGACTATAGTGCCATCTAGTGCCCATATTGAGTAACTGTACTCAATATCAAATCATCAAACTCGGCAGAGGACAGCTGTTAAAGATGTCACTTCTCATGGAACAGCTGGCGCAGATTACGCAAACAACTTGCTTATATATCGTTTATTATAAGTTTATGACTTGACTATATACTTGACTGTCTGTTAACACAGACCGATGTGTTTTTGCATGAAAAATAAGTAATACAGCAGTGATATTTCCTTATCTGAACATGATTATGTCAAACTCATATTCTCAACACATATAAAGCCACTGCTCACTGTCCGACGCTCTAACATTCAGCACCGATAGGTTATTGTTGTGTGAGTCCACCTAATCCTAGGCTGTATTTTCAGCATGTTTGCCACAGAGCAGGCGGAGCTAAGCAGATTGAGATGACGGATGCTGCTGAAAAGCAGGTGGAGACCGTGGATGTTTACGAGATGCGCTTTGCCTCGGGAGGATCAGATGAAGCTGGATGTGCTATATACCTTGGTTGGAAAGGGTGAAACTCCCCATGAGAAGGTTTTGTTTTTTTTTTAATTTGTGACTGGAGAGCTGAGATTTGAGCTCCGCGTCAGAGAGAGGCTGACAGACTGTGAAAGGCTCCGTCCGTGTCTGTCGTGTTGCGACGATGTGATGCTCCATCTTTGAATCGACGGCCGGAGCCCTTTTCTCCCTGAAACGTGATATTATGCGGGGACTAGGGCAGACTGGACGGATTACAGGGGAACAAAGTAACGGTTTAGAAAACGTTTTGGAAACTGGCAGGTCAGTGGACGACTGCGTGGTACGGCCGCATTAAGCGCACACCAGCCACGGAGGTCACAGAGCAGTGAATATTACATTAAATCCACGGCAAACAGCAGCTTATTTATTACACCAATTTCGCTGTTAAAATCGACCCTGATTTGTTTGTGTCGAGATTTGCAATAATGCCGTGTTCCACTGATGGAGACTTCAGTGGAAAAGCCCAGGCCTTCAGTGTTTACAAAGCAGCTAGTGAGCCTATGTTGGGAGTAGAGAATATGATGCACAGTGTCTCTTTTATGAATATTTTTCAGCTAACTGATTACATATCACCCTGGCCTTTGTGTGTCAAGGTGTTTGTAGGCTGATTGTGTGATGTAGAGTGAAAAATGTTGCTCTGAGTAATCAAATTCTCTCAGCCTAATAACTCTGCCAAAAATAGATTCTCTATTGGAGGACTGTGGTGTTTTTCTGTGTTCTGTCACTTCCCTGAAGGGAATATGTCTCATCTGGTGTATAATCACGGAGTGCGTGAATATGTGCTCATGCATGCATGTATCTCTGAAACTGCCTTATGACCCTCCCCCACAGACTGCATCTCTTTTAAGCTCTTGAATGAAGGTTAGAATCCCTCTAATTGAAACCTCTAACCACTTTTTTGTCCACTTCCATGTGTCATACAACCCTCCCTCTCTGCTCTCCGTCTGCAGCGTTAGCCAACTATGGTTGACCCCTCGGATGCTGAGGAGCAGAATAAGTGTAAAGGCCCGCAACTTGACACACCGGCTGTGGCCACAGAGGACGCTCGACTGCCAGAACAGGCCGATGGCACAACAACAGAGGAAGAAGGGGATGCCGGTTTTGAGACGCCGCCCACTGGCAGCTCCGAGACAAGCCCCTGCCACGCTGCATCGCCGGTGGGGCCAGAGGTCACCTCTCAGGGCGCAGCGCCTCAGCAACCACAGACTCAGACCGACACAGACCTGTCCCCCAAATTGCACCTGGACCTGTACAACTTTGATTCGCCAGCCGCAGAGGGCAGCCGCTATGTGTTGACGAGCCCTCGCTCTCTGGAGGCATGTGCTCGATGTGGGGTCAAACCTGTGGAGCTGCTGACCCGCCCGCTCACCGACTTTGCCCGGGAGGCTCCTGGCCGCTCAATGCGTGTTGCTACCGGTCTGTTTGAAGTGTATGAGAGGGACCGACATGCAAAACTGAGGCAATGCAGAGAAGAGAGGGAGAGGATTGTTAGGGAGGAAAAAAGAAGGATACTGCAGGCGGCGGTCAACAGCAGCAGTGCGTCTTCGTCCTCTGTGGATAAAGTGTCCTCTGGCTCTAGCCTGCCTCCTAAATCTGGGACAGTGGCCTCCAGCTCAGTTCCCAATCCGGGAACGTCCCCTAAAGTCACAGCGTCAGGTCAAACCTCTAGAGCAGGTTCCGCTATTTTATCAAAAGCTCCTGCCTCCACTCTCAATACCTCCCCTAAATCTACCCACCCAGGATCTACCCCGTCCTCAAAATCTAGTTCCACAACCACTACTCCACCTGCCAGGGGTGGATTTCAAGGGTCTGCCAAACATTCAATGTCCTCGTCATCTGAGCATGTTAAAATCCCACGGCCACTCTCATATGGCCCTCCTCCAGTGGCCAGGAAGCCCTCTGGTGGTAAACCCTCAAACACATTTCCACGATCAACATCCAAACCTCCCTCCTTCCCCAGAGCCAACACCACATTATCATCATCAGTGTCAAAGCCTGCAGTTCCGAGCTCTGGCACACCTCCGAATGACGTAACAAGAGGGCCGTTCTCTCAGCACAACGGACATCTTGGGTCTCAACCCAAGGTGCGAGGAAAAAGCCATTCGCTGGAGTCTTTGCAGCGAAGGATGGATCCCATCTGCTCTTCAGCCTCCACAACCACAACTACGACGACATGCACCTCCTCAGAGTCGGGTGCCTCCTCTTCTTACAGTTGGGATGGTGGGCGAGATCACTGGGCTAAAGCATCCAGTCCTCGAGCTCGCACTATGGCCACTTTCAACTCCCTAATGGGCCGCAGCCTCAGCCTTGGTGATCTGAGCCACTCCCCTCAGACAACACAGAAGGTGGAGCGCATAGTGAAGGAGGTGAGACGTCGAGGCCTGAAGGCCGTGTCCGAGCGTGACCGCAAGATTGCAGCTTTGATGCTTGCCAGGTATCAAGAGGAAGACATCATGAGTCAGACCCGCTACGTGGCTCACCTTCAGTGGGATAGTGACCGCAGGATGGAGGAGCTACGTCGAGAGCAGGAGGAGAGGGAGAAGCAGCGTGCTGTGCTTCAGTGTCAGCGAGTATGGCAGACACAAGTGTCGATACGCCAGCGGAGGCTCAGCCAGCAGGAGCGAGACTCAGCGGCTGCCAAGATGCGACAGGCTGAGGAGAGTGAGGAGCGATGGAGGGAGCTTGCAGAGCAGCAGGAACGCAACCGTCTATTGAGGTTACAGCAGGCAGCGCGAGAGGAGAAGCACAAGAAAGCTCTCCAGGAACAGAACCTGAAGGCCCTGGAGGAGGAGAGGGCTGCCATGTTAGAGCAGGAGAGGCTGCTGCTGAAAGAGAAGCTCACCATGGCTGAGCTGAAGAGGCAAGAGAAAGAGCACCAGGCCCAGGAGGAGAGGCGAGGTCTGAACAAAGCGGAGAAGAGACGCCACGCCGCCCTGAGACAAGAAATTGCCCGCAGAGAGCAAGAAGAGAGAGAAGAGGCCAGGAGGGCAGCAGAGGAGAAGCTCAGCCGCTCCCTTGAGAATTACGAACAGATTGTTGAACGACGAGGGCAGGAGCTGAAAGAAAAAGCCAAGCGTGAGGAGAAGCAGATCCAGAAAGCTCGCAAGGCAGCAGAGAAGCGTGAGAAGCAGCAGCAGCAACTGCTGGAGGCTCGCGTGAGGGAGGCAGAGAAACGTGCCCAGCAGGCCGCTCTGGTGGCCGAGGAGAAGGCCAAGGAGAAAGCTCAGCGGGCCATCCAGAGCCGACAGGAGAAGGAGAGACTCCAAAGGCTCAACAGGCAGCGCGTAGAAGATGAGGAGAAGCAGAGGCGTCTGGAGCTGCTCCAGTCCATCGAGAGAAAGCTGGAGAAGAGTGAGCAGATCTTCAGGGAAAAGAGGGCGGTGTTAGAGAGCGCCCGCTCCGTGGCTCAAGCATCCTTTCATGTGCGAGATAAAGTGCGGGAGGAGACCAACATGCGCACCTTTGACAAAATGGCCCTGGAAGCTCAGCTCAAAGCCAACCTCAATGAGAAATAAACCCATAGCTTTGTTGTGAATTCCTTACTGCTGGTCAGATGCTTGGCTCTTGCCTTCATGATGGCCCTCATCACTCAGAAGCTTTGCCCTTCTTCCTACAAACACCTGCAGTGTCATTTTTACCGTACATATCATTACCCATCAGCAACTTTGTTACATTTTTGACCATTTTTATTATAGATCCTCTCAATGCAAACAAAATCATTATTTCACCATGGATGTATTAAGACTACAAATGATATCAGCTGTTAGAAAAGAACAGTAGAGCTTTGAGGCCGATAGAGCAGTCTTGATATTGCAGTGTGGAGTGAGCAGCTTTTTGCAGCAACACACCCCCCTCCTCTCTCCGTCTCTTTGCCCTCTGCTCCATCTGTCTCAGCCACTGGACTGAAAGCTGTGCTGGAATGAAAAGAGGCATTGTTTATCAGGAAGCACAACTCCATGACTACTGCAGAAGCTTTTAAGGGAGTCTTCCTGCAAGGGAAAAAAAAGCAAGCCTAAGAAAAAAGTCAAACACAAAATGGTTCCAGACCCTCATAGAAAAACAAGATCTTTTTGTACACACTCTGACACAGCCAGAACCAGCATGGTAAAGCCTTGGGCTGGACCAATTCTGCACTTAACCGCTGACAGTGCAGAGCAGGGAGGTGCAGAGGATGCTGGATACTGCAGCAGGGCTGTTCTTAGTCAAATTCCCTTCAAGGACTCCCTCTGCCTACATTAACAGTGAAGTGCTCTGATTGACAGCAGCCTCTTGACTCCCCCACCATCAATCTACACCCAACACAGCCACCCGGTGACAGGGTCAACAGGTATGTGTTTTTATTGCTTCCACAGCTATGGAATGTCTTCTGTTTGGCTGTGTTTGCAGTAAAAAAACGGAAAAAAAACAATGCTGACAGCACAGAGGTATAAAATGCATTTACTCATGAGTCACGCAAGCGAACAACGAGTTTTAAATGCCTCTGGCAGCACTAATCCTACAATCTCTGAGATTAAAAATAAATGGAGATACACATGAGTTTTTGCCCTCAGATGTAGCTGTTGCCATCGTGACAGAAATCAGGAGAGAGCTGCGGGAGAAGTGTGACTGAGCAGGGAGACTGTGTGGGAAATGTAGGCAGGTGGTTCTCTGCAGACAGTTATAAATGCTTACTTAGTTTTGTTATATACCTGCAGGATCCTTCATCTTTACTAAGACCTTCACCCAAAGAGTCAGCTGTTATCCCTACTGCACATCTGCCGCCAGGAAGTAGACCAGCCTGAGCATTTCAGACAGTCACGTGTCTCATATCTGCTTACTGCTGAGGTGAAAGCCAGGGTGAATTTCAAAGGCAGCAGAGGACCAGCAGAGGACCAACAGGCTTATGGCTGACCGAGCACTGTTCCAGGGCAGATAATTATGGGCAGGACGGGATGAGACAGCAGAGGTGCTCGTCACGTGACTGAAAAGATGAAGCAGCAACATTTATTTCAAAATACAGTAGCTGCAGAAAACAACCAACAATAAGCTGTACAATATCGGGTACATCTGGATTGTGGATAGTCTAAAATTGATTTAAACTGCATGTTACAGACCAAACATGTGAGATGTAGAAATATTTTAAATGGAAAATTTGAGAAAATGAATCGGTTATCAATGTTTTAAAAAGAGGCGTTTTTAACAGTCAGTGGATTTTGAAAAAAATCAGAAGCCTACATCGTAAATTATAGCCAGTCACTGAAAATAATTACTATGGTCGAGGCGGTGCGATACTATGAAATGTTGTAATATCTTTGAATGGAGCAAATAGATTTTTACATAAAACACAAGAGCTTAAACTTTACAGATCAAGTGGTTTATTATCAGTATAAATACAAGTGATGTTTATTTATATATTTAGAATAAGTTATATACTTTTTCAATAGACGTCACAATACGCATTTGGTCACAATAATTGTATAGACAAAGTCCGACATCTTGAGATTGACTTCAAACAGCAAAGTGACCATTATCATTATTTTGATCCAGTGAGTTTATCTTTGGATCATCGGAACTGATTTGAGGTATACTGCTGTGTTTAGTTGTTACCAAAAGTAAAGTGATCATTTTTAAAGAATATTGTAATGATAGTTTTCAGTAAACTTCATATAATGTCCTGTAAAAAAAAGAAAAGCTGAATTAAAGAAATAAACCAGTCTAATATCGTCATTATCATCAGTAAATACATCTATCCTCAGCTTGTTTGTTGCTGAGGATCATTTTTGTCTTTAAAATTTGTACCTGAAAAAAAACTTAATACCAAAACTGAAGAGCTGAATTATCCATTTTATTGAAGTAAATGGACCTCTCACTTTCTTATTTTATGTGCTGCAGGTCCCAATGATGACCACGAGCTGCTGACGGAACATATCCTCCCGCCTCCCACTGATTTTTCTCTAACACGAGTCTCTCCTCTAATGGAAATGCATCCATATCATCTTTTTTTACTTATTTTTTTACCTGTTGACATCACCATCACTTGTCCTGCAGAAATGAGGACCCCAGACAGAAGCCACGGCCTTTCACCTGCAACGGTGACATGTACGAGGGTCAAACACAGCTTTATTACCACCAAGGCATGCTGTTCAGTCCATAGTATGTTCCCTCTTACCTTATCCTGACATGTGGGCGTTGTTTTTGTATCATTTCTGGTGTTATTGGCCATTTGTACACAATCATAAAATGCTTTCTCCTGTGAACTACTCTGAGTTTGGTCGTTAAAAGAACATGAAGAAGATGTAGCAACAATGAAATGCTCGAGGCTGATACCAGACGCTTAAGTGGGATCATTGTTCTCATCAATTCTCTTGACGTAGAATCAGTGCAAACAATCAAAACCAGACAAATTAAAACACATTTTTCCAAGACATATTCACAGTCTGTGCTCTCTTCTTCATTTACTGCAGATTTATTCTTCCATCCATCCATTCATTTTCTAAACTTGCTGAATCCGTCGGTCGGGTCGCGGGGGGGGGGCTGGAGCCTATCCCAGCGGCCAATGGGCGAGAGGCAGGGTACACCCTGGACAGGCTGCCAGTCCATCACAGGCCCACACAGAGACAGACAACCACGCACCCACTCACTCCTAAGGACAATTTTAGAGACACCAATTAACCTAACATGCATGTTTTTTGGACGGTGGGAGGAAGCCAGAGTACCTGGAGAGAACCCACGCATACACGGGGAGAACATGCAAACTCCACACAGAAAGGCCCCAGCCAGGAGTTGAACCTGGAACCCTCTTGCTGTGAGGTGATGGTGCTAACCACCACACCACAATGCAGCCCAGATTTATTCTTTAAATGTAAAAAAAATTTAAAAAATGGACTTTTATTAATTTACTTTAAAAATTTACCTTTATTAATTTTGTAGTCAAAATTTGACCGACTGACCGACAGTTCAACATTGATGCAGTAAGTGTGTCAAAGTGGTCAATGGAAGAAGTCCTCACATAAGGTCCAACTAGATAAAAAAAATGTCATTGTAGTTGTAGTAGTGTAGTGTAGTTTTAAGACTTTTCATACTTTAACTTTAAACAACTAGACTAAAACACCAGGAACTGCTGGTTATTTTTCTTCTTAGCAGCAAACTGTTTTTCACAAGATTTTGTTACAAATTCGCTATTTGAAAAGTAAGTCATAGGATTTGAAGTATAGACTTAAGTACAACAGTTGAGTGAATCCATTTAGTTGCATTTAGTGTGTTAGCCAAACACATACTAGATTGATTTTGGTTATTTAACTCCCTTATCAAATTATCAGCTCTTCATTTTCAGCTAAAAAGTTCCAGGAAATAAAACTACCATACCATATTTCCCGTCATTTCCACAACATAATTTCTGAGAGTCTATAGTAACACAGTTTGCACTACTTAGTAAATATTGAGTGATTCAACTAGAGGAGAAGGAAACATCAGTACTTCAATGCTAACAGTTTTGAATAAATGACTGCGTAAACATTAACATGCAGAGATATAATATGAAACACTTATTTGGCCTCTGTTGTGGACTTTGTTCACTCTTCGATCAGTGCTATAGCAAACAACTTGGGAGTGTTTTACTGCAGGGAGACAATAAAAAGTAGAGGACAGAATAAAAAATAAGGTATTTAGGACTCCAGTGTTTTTGACATTAAAAGTTTCAGTCAAAATAAATTGAGGAGCCTATATTTTCTTTTTTCTTTCTTTTTCTTTTTTAACCTTGTCCTGTCCAACATCATTGCAAGCAGAATTATGGTCTGAATGCCATGTTGTGCCAAACCTATTTGGAACACATAGGAAAGCTTTATACCCTTTATGCCTATGCACTGAATAATTATTCATTTATTCTTGTTGAAATTATATATTATTGCTGAACCTTACAGTTGAACAAAGAAAAAAGAAGAGAAAGTAGACAAAGATAGAAAGTAGAAACCCAGATAGCAGTGGACTCCGGGGCGGATCCGCCGTCCTGATCAACCACTCACCCTGCCTCCCCACAGTGTTATAGGACCCGTCGCAGACTCTAGGCGGATCCGCACATTGCACACGCTCTTTTCAAACCTCGGCTTCAGCTGCATTTGGATAGGGTCCGGATAAGTGCTACATCCGGCCCTGATCCGCCCCGGACCCTATCCGGATCCACACATTAAGTGCTACATCCGGCCCGGACCCTATCCGGATCCACACATTAAGTGCTACATCCGGCCCGGATCCTATCCGGATCCACACATTAAGTGCTACATCCGGCCCGGATCCGTGGTTCTCTTTTTCAAAAAAATTTGGAGATGTACAGTGGGGCAAAAAAGTATTTAGTCAGCCACCAATTGTGCAAGATCTCCCACTTAAAAAGATGAGAGATGTCATTTTCATCATAGGTACACTTCAACTATGAGAGACAGAATGGGGGGAAAGAATCCAGGAAATCACATTGTAGGATTTTTAATTATTTAATTGGTAAATTCCTCGGTAAAATAAGTATTTGGTCAGCTACAAACGAGCAAGATTTCTGGCTTCACAGACCTGTAACTTCTTCTTTAAAAGCCTCCTCTGTCCTCCACTTGTTACCTGTATTAATGGCACCTATTTGAACTCGTTATCAGTATAAAAGACTCCTGTCCACAACCTCAAATAGTCACACTCCAAACTCCACTATGGCCAAGACCAAAGAGCTGTCAAAGGACACCAGAAACAAAATTGTAGACCTGCACCAGGCTGGGAAGACTGAATCTGCCATAGGTAAGCAGCTTGGTGTGAAGAAATCAACTGTGGGAGCTATTATTAGAAAATGGAAGACATACAAGACCACTGATAATCTCCCTCAATCTAGGGCTCCATGCAAGACCTGTGGTGGAAGTTTTTCTTACCTTCCTATTACATCTGATGAGAAATGAAATAGAGAGCTTTTTATTTTTTCCGGCCGGCCACGTGTTTAGAGGTCAATCTTACACCACTCAGCGGTTATGGTGAAGTAAGACTCGGGACAAAGGGAATCGAAATCATTTATACCTGAGGAAGGGGCGGGCTGGGGGGTTGCGGGGTTGGGGTGTGTCTCTCTTCTCTGGAACACAATTACTGTGTCTCAGCATATGGTACATGAGGCAATGAGGCAAATGGTGATGTGGATTAGAAAGTCTGTTGTGGGGGGTTCTAAAGCAGTTCTAAGAGACAGAATTTACCATAACAGATCCGGGGGGAGCCCCGTGGGGTCAAAATGATAACAAGAAAGGTGAGCAAAAATCCCAGAACCACACTGGGGGACCTAGTGAATGACCTGCAGAGAGCTGGGACCATCCAGGCTACCATCAGTAACACACTACGCCGCCAGGGACTCAAATCCTGCAATGCCAGACATGTCCCCCTGCTTACGCCAGTACACGTTCAGGCCCGTCTGAAGTTTGCTAGAGAGCATTTGGATGATCCAGAAGAGGATTGGGAGAAAGTCATATGGTCAGATGAAACAAAAATAGAACTTTTTGGAAAAAAACTCAACTTGTCGTGTTTGGAGGAGAAAGAATGCTGAGTTGTATCAAAAAAACACCATACCTACTGTGAAGCATGGGGGTGGAAACATAATGCTTTGGGGCTGTTTTTCTGCAAAGGGACCAGGACGACTGATCCGTGTAAAAGAAAGAATGAAAGGGGCCATGTATCGTTGAAGATGTAGTAACATTAGTAGTGTTAGATTGATTCTTTCAATGGAAGCTCAAGAACAAGCCGGAGGAATCTCAAGTTAAATAAAGTGTTTATTGGTAGTCACACGTCAAGCATGTCAGCGCTGGGCTCAGTGGAACAGAGCTCCCGCAGGAAATCCGTCAGACTGAGCCTCGATTTCCAGGTCTCATTTGCATTTATAGCCTCATAGGTTGGACTCACACTCGACCGAGTATGATTGGACATGAGTAGGTTCAACATGCTTTGTCATATTCTCTGGATCAGCCAAACAATGTGTGTGTGTGAATCTGCACCTGCTTTCCCAGGCTAATTGTTTTGTCTCCCCATTCCTGGATCACTTTAGGTCATCGTGGAAAAGTACAGAGACTATTTCATTCATAATGTCTAAGAACAAAGCCAATTTTAACAGTAGTAACAAGTAACATTGAAGATGAAGCGTGGCTGGGTCTTTCTGCATGACAATGATCCCAAACACACCGCCCAGGCAACGAAGGAGTGGCTTCGTAAGAAGCATTTCAAGGTCCTGGATTGGCCTTGCCAGTCTCCAGATCTCAACCCCATAGAAAATCTTTGGAGGGAGTTGAAAGTCTGTGTTACCCAGCGACAGCCCCAAAACATCACTGCGCTAGAGGAGATCTACACGGAGGAATGGGCCAAAATACGAGCAACAGTGTGTGAAAACCTTGTGAAGATTTACATAAAATGTTTGACCTCTGTCATTGCCAACAAAGTATTGAGATGAACTTTTGTTATTGACCAAATACTTATTTTCCACCATAATTTGCAAATAAATTCTTTAAAAATCAGACAATGTGATTTTCTGGAATTTTTTTTTTTTTCTCATTTTGTCTCTCATGTTGAGGTATACCTATGATGAAAATTACAGGCCTCTCTCATCTTTTTAAGTGGGATAACTTGCACAGTTGGTGGCTGACTAAATACTTTTTTGCCCCACTGTATGAATGAACCCAGAGGCTTAAACCAGGTAGAGGACGGTTTGATGGGAAAAAAGGAAATTTACTTTGGGCAGGACCATCATTTTAATGGTAGCAACTCTGCCCCATGAGTGAAATAGGTAAGGACTTCCAACGTGTGAGATCATTCTCTACTGTCTTTAAAAGATGATCTTAATTTAACTTTGTTAGTTCTGAAAGCCTAGGGGAAAAGTTGCCGCCTAAATATCTGATATGTCCTGCCTGTAATGTGCTGGTGGAGATATAATTTTACTATCTCATTTACCTCTCACAACACAACCTCCTTGATCCAAACCAATCTGGTTTTAAAAGTGGACACTCCACTGAAACGGCTCTGTTGGCTGTGACAGAAGCCTTAAAAGAAGCCAGAGTGACAGTAAAAACATCAGTACTTATCCTGCTCGACCTATCGGCTGCATTTGACACTGTCAACCATTGTATCCTTCTGTCCATACTCTCCAGCATGGGCATCACAGGGAGAGCACACTCCTGGATCAAAGGTAGCTAGAAACTTGGGTGTCATGATTGATGACCAACTAACCCTCAAAGATCATGTCGATCATGCCACTTTGCATTGCTAATAAGAAAGATCAGGCCATACCTAACCCAACATGCCACCCAGCTCCTGGTACAGGCTATGGTCATCTCCCGCCTTGACCACTGCAACGCACTCCTAACTGGTCTCCCAGCCTGTGCTGAGAAACCTCTGCAGATGGTCCAGAACGCGACGGCGCGTCTGGTCTTCAATCAGCCTAAAAGAGCACACGTCACCCCTCTATTCATTGAACTCCACTGGCTATCCTTTGCCGCCCGCATCAAATTCAAGTCACTGATGTTAGCCTACAAAGTCCTTAATGGGCTGGCTTCAGTCTACTTGAATGCTCTTGCAAAGGCTTATGTCACAACTCGGTCACTCCGGTCATCACAGGATTGTCGTCTAGCAGTGCCTACACCACGCTTAAGACAATCCAGACTCTTTTCATGTGTCGTTCCACAATGGTGGAATGACCTACCGAGCGCCACCAGAACAGGGGCGTCCCTGAATATCTTCAAGAAACTCTTGAAGACCCAGCTCTTCAGAGAGCATCTCCTATCCTAGCACTTACCCTGTACTTCCCTACCCCCTCTACTGCACTTTATCCTTGTGTAATTCCTTCTATGCCTGCACTCTATCGCCACACTGTCACCCCTGTCACCACTGACAGAATCTGACTTGTGGTTTCCTTCTATGTAGCCTATTGTTAGCTTTGATATTAGCTGTAATGTTATATATTTTTTCAATTGTAAGTCGCTTTGGATAAAAGCATCTGCTAAATACATAAACATAAACATACTACAGTTATGGGCAGAACAATGGTCTTAGACCAGTTAATGAAGTAGTCAGAAATGGAGTGCAATTGTATGACAGAGAGATCTATGAGTTCTGAAAAAAAGTAATACATAAGCATAAAGGCTTATCTTATGCTCAAGATTTTTGGATTGGATGCCTTTGATATCTACATTTTGTCTGATAGCAGAGGTTCAATAGAAATGGCAAAAAAGTGAAGGGGAAAGTGGTCTGGTGCCCCTCTGCAGACTAAAGCTTGGAGATGTTTGATCAATTGTACCGACACATGCATCTGGAAAGCAATATAATATTCTTATCTAGTTAATAACGGATGACCCGAACCTGAATTTATTCAAAGTTCCAAACAAAGATTTCGAGTTAACACGATTAAATGCCTTTTTGGCATTCTAGAGAGACAATTGTGGTTTCCAAGTTGTTAATGATAAAATGGTCTATGAGATTAATTTGTGTGGATGTGTTAGTGGAAGAGTGTCTACCCTTTATAAAACCTGTTCGGTCAGGCTGTATTATGAGAGAGGTTATTTTTTCTAACCTGGCAAGGGTTTTGCAAATAATTTTGAGGGCTACATTTATTAGTGATATTGGGCGCTGGCTGGCTGGAAGTGTGGGGTCTTTGCCCGGTAATGCAGTAGAGTAATGTTAGCAGAGTTCATGTTTAGGGTTTGGGATATAATTTTGTGAAATATAGGTGCCTTTGTAGTCGAAAGTTCTTTGTAGAACTCTGTAGGAAAACCATCTAGTACGTTTGTACTGGAGCTAACTGTTCATGTTGACATCGTGGAAGGTTGATGTTACCAACAAACTGATCAATGTTATCATCTGGATCAATTATTGATAAATATAAGGTTTTGTAGATTTGCTTCATGTGACGTCACTGATGACGTTTGAACCACTTCACTGCTTCATTCAGACCGTGTCAGCTGACTGCTTCGAGTTGATGGGCAGAGCTTTGAACATTTGCCGCGATTCAGTGTATTCAAAATGGCTGAAGCCCCGGTTCATGTCCCCGTTTCTACACGTATTATACGTTACGAACAGCGCTTGTTTTTTGATATTCGGAGTTTTGGATTATTGTGTCATGGAGCAACCATCGAGGAAGCGTTCCCAAGTGTGGGAATATTTCGAGCCAAACCGTTCCTTGTCATATCAGCCTCCTCTGTTCCCTGTGAAAGAGTATTTTCCAAAGCTGGAAAAATTGTCTAAAAAAAAACCTTTGAGCTCTTCCACTGTGCAAAAACTACTTTTCTTGAATAAAAACACCTGAAGTAACACAAGCACCCTCTTTAGTACACCAAGCACACGCCCAAAGAAAACATGAATGACAAAACAAAGATTTTCACATTGTTTTTAAATCATTATTTCATGGGTAAATTACTCAATCTTTAATGAGGTACTACAAACACATATTATATACACAAGAGCTGCATCACATTCGCAGGGCTTCATTTGGTGCAACAATCGCGACTGCCAGTAGATGTCACCCAAGGGAATTGAATGAACCTTCAGGTAGTGAACCACTTTATGACACAATGGTTCAAAATGATTCAATGCTTCAAAAAGCCTAATTTTGCCATCACTACAGGCAGGTTGGAGGCAGGTCGGAGGCAGGCAACAAACACTGGAAAATCTTGCATGGATGCAGGAGAACAATCTGGCAAGGCTGCGGGTTCTGAAGAGGTTTATATGCAGGGCTGATTGGGAATGAGCTGCAGCTGAGCTTGCAGGTGAATGTAGTTGGGCTGATTAGGGAGGAGTGACTGTTACAGTGGAGCAGAGGCAGGGAGAGTGGAAAATTACTGAGGCAGAGTGTAAAACAGCTAAGAGAGCAACTCCACCTTCAACAGTTTTTAAATCAACTTCTGTGACGCATTTCCTCACACCTTCTGCTGCTCTTATAACAAAGGAACAGGTTTTTCAGGAATGTAGATGTGTCTGTGTTTGCATGTGTTAAAGTTCATATCAAGTTTTTCCTCCTTACTGGAATCAACTCCTTAACCTGATGTGCGTTCAAACAAAATTCTTTATACCATCACTATATAAGTGTGTGGATAAGTATAACTATATGTACACATATAAAGATAAATATGACTTTTATATAGAAATATACCACCAATATTAAAACTAAAGATTTTTTTAAGAACTTTATAGCCAGCTTCAAACATTAACAGGAAATTATATTACAAAATATTATCACCTCAACTTATACACATACATACATATATACACAGCTAAAATTAGGCAGGTTTTTAAAATACACCTCTCAGAGTCTAGAAAGCCCTGATGGTTCACCTCTGGTTATTAAAAAAAGAAGAAGCAGAGAGCATTCTTTGTAGGAATAAAGATTTCTTAAAATCATATTAGAGAAATGCACAAAAAAATTAAATGGATAAAAAATGGTCACAACTATCATAAACTTTTAAAGGGCAACTCAGCAAAATGTTGCCACCCCACTACGTTTTAATGGCGGTTAAGGGACTCTTGTTTGAAGAGCTCAAATCAACAAATGGAAATACATAATGACAACAATACATTTAACTTCACATTCTATGACCTATTCCACTGACCCCTGATCATACTCTTCGGAAACAGACTAAACCAGGACAGATAAAGCCAAATGTCTCCAAGGCATGGTAGGCAGTTAATGGAAAAAAGCTTTGGTGTGCATTTGTGTGAGTGAGATGTCCCTAAAATAGAAGTGTAAATGCCGTAAAAAGACGTTTTTTAAAGACACACAGCACTTTCATTATCCATCAAAAAGCCACATTTCCCTTTGCCGCGTTTTTTCTCAGAAGCTGTTATAAGCTGTATTGAAGCATTGGAGGACTTGTTAGGTAGGTTTGAGGGTGTATAGAAGAAATGGAAAACTAATTAATTTCTAAGTGTCTCCAGAGCAAGGCACGCAGTCCCCTGAGTGTGCAGGCTTTGTGTATTTTGGTCATTCAGTGTTTTGATAAAAACTCATTGGTTAAACTTTAGTCACTTAAGAAGTTCTCTACAATTCCATCCCTCTCATGGAGTAACCATCAACCATGTCTCCATCACCCAAGTCCACCCTAATACAGTGTGGAGCATCGTAGGGCGATGGAGAGTCTTCCTCCTCGTCTTCACAATCAGTGTAAATACACTCAGTGTTCGTTGAGTCATTTGAAGACACATTGTCAGTCCCATTTTCAGATTCCAGATCCTGACCTCTGCCGTCATAAAGTTGTTTTCTTTCAGTGGAGCACGTGACAGATTGGCTGGAGTCTGACCTGGCACTGCTGTCCAGAAAATTCCCTGAGTGATCGTTAGGTGTCTTGACAGGCTTGTGGAAAGGGACCGGACAAATCTCTGGTTTGGGAACAAGAATATTCATTTCGCCCACTTTACTGTCGTCTGGTCTTTGAGTCTTTTTGTCAAAGATCTGAATGAACAACGAAACAAATTCCCAAAAGTTAAAGAATGAATAAGATAAAATAAAACAATAAATCATGAATACTCTGTGTGATTTTTAATTCAGACATCTTACCAGAGGCTTGGGAAGATCGTCTGTCGACATGGTCCAGGCTTTTACCACACAGATGATAATCACTACCACAACGATTGTAAGGGCAATGACAGATGCCGGCACAGCAGCAAGCAAAACCACATTTTCCTCTGCTATTGAAAAATAAATAAGATTAAGCCAACAAAGTTTACATTTCGAAAGAATACTTCTAATTTAGTGCTAAAGCAAAGAATTATTTGAAAAGTTGTCTCAAGACAGACAATACAGGTTATCTTTTGCAACTTACACATTTAGACTTTAATAAGTACACTGTCTAGCCACGCAAAAAATGTCACATATTTATGAAAAGATTAATCACCCACATGAATAACTTATTTTCCTCCTCACTAAGCTGCAGCCTCTGTAGAAGTGAGCTACCAATCAGAAACAACTTACCAGTGACACAGATTGTGTCGGTCTCTCTGAACATTACTCTAGTAAGATCTTTTCTTGTGCGGTAATATCCTTCCAGCGTGACACACCTCTCCACGCCCTCGGGGAATGTCACATCAACTTCACAGATGCGACTCACTGTGCATGCTGGAGATTCTCGCTGAAAATCTCCCTGAAATTCAGAAGAATTTTCACAACAATGAGCGCAGCATTCATAATGACTGTATTGTAGTATTGCAACAGGCAGGCTTAAATTGACTCTACTTATGTAGCACTTTTCTAGTCTAGTGGACAACTCAAAGCGCTTTTACACTACATGTCACATTCTCCCTGTCACGTACACAGCACGTCCAAGTGTATAATGTGTTACTTTTGTGTGGCATTTTTCTCTAGCACACATCGACATGTGGAGTCAAACTACAAATTACACACACACACACACACACATACATGTTTATGATAATTCCTTCTGTAGTGCTCCTCTCTGTTAAAGAGATCCCCTCAAGTGATGAAAAACAAACTCTGCATTCAATTTTCTGTCAACAGAATCTGATTTTCTAATGTTTTAACCCTTAATCCAATGGTATTTGTAATTTAGAACATCAATACCCTGGCTGCCTAGTTCAGCAACTGAAACGTTGGCACGCTATAGAGTTTTTTCTTTACAATCACACACTGATGAACATATTAGGACAATTTGCAGTTCAGTGTATTGCTTAAGGACTCTTTGAGAGATAGATGCACTGGGATCAATCTGCCAAAAGACAACCACTCTACCAGCTGAGCCAAGACTGTCTTGTAAGTAAAGTATCAAATGTTTTCTTCTCAACTAACTTGCAAGGCAAGGTATTTCGTGGCATTAAAGGGGAACTGCGGTATTTTCAACATTAGGCCTCTTTTATGAGTCGTTTGCAATGTTTTAGAACCCCCCTCACCGCTTTTTTTTATGTTTACTGCTGTCTCCGGTATTTGCCTAATTTTGATTCTTCTCAACCTGCTTCAGAATGGTAAGTACGGTGCATGTCCAAAAAGGTCCGTAAAAGCACCATAAACGTCCGTTTTCAAAATAATCAACTCACCGGAGTGGTTAATGGTGTGCACTAGTAATCCATATCAAATTTCATTGCATTCTGTCGTGTTTTATTTGGCAGTTCGTTCATGCTCGCACTATTTTCTTAGCGGTGGCTGAGTAATATCAACGAACATCCAGTACAAAATGTCAAATAAAACACGACAGAAGCAACTTTTCGCAACAAAATTTGATATGGATTACCAGTGCACACCAGTAACCACTCTGGTGAATTGATTATTTTGAAAACGGACGTTTATGGTGCTTTTACGGACCTTTTTGGACATGCACCGTACTTGCCATTCTGAAGCAGGTTGAGATGAATCAAAATTAGGCAAATACCGGAGACAGCAGTAAACATCAAAAAAGCGGTGAGGGGGTTCTAAAACATTGCAGACGACTCAGAAAAAGAGGCTTAATGTTGAAAATACCGCAGTTCCCCTTTAATCGTTTTATTCCTGAAAATAAAAAAATACAAACAAAAATAGATGAAACTCCCCATCTGTGAATGCCAGCTACTCCTTACTTACAAACTTTGTAGAGAAAGTGAATGTGGGTCCATTGGCAGCATGTGGTTTGACAGACCGCTTCAGTTTTTCATAGAAGTAGAAGGGATTCGGGAACCTTACCGAAGCCCCGTTCTCATTCTCATTTACATCAACTGGAGGGAAATCTAAAACACCTAAGAGGAGATTTTCAAGTTTAATCTCTTATCAGTTCTCTCTTTATAAGTCAAATACCAGGCATCCTCTCACACTCAAACACTTTAGTAACTTTCATCACGCTCTACACATGAATGCGTTACTTACATTTTGTATCGACCGCCTTAAAATCATTGAAGGAGAATGAGTTTGATGGTACTGCTTCAGACTTGTTGCCTCCTTGAATGGCGGTTACTTTGACACACATGAAGTCCATGTAGTGTGCCTCAGACTGCCAGACAAAGTCGCTGAGATCATACAGATGATCACTCGTATAGCCCTCATGACTCTTTCTGTAAAAGTTGGAAGAAAGCAGTGTGATCCGATAAGCAACCATAAACTCAATTTAAATAAGAAAATGCAGTTTATCTATAACGAACAGAATCTACAGTTTCACTGTAACATCTCATAAGCATCACAGATTTCCAGTCACTGACGAGAAAGAACAAGAAGAATTTGTAGCAGTGCAAACATTACATCTATATATCGGTGGGCTTATCAGGGGCTTTCTACACACGTGTCTACTTGGATGAAGTCACCGCCGCGCGCCGCTGCAGCACAGCTTATTTACCCCCGGCTCTGTGACAGTCAGCTAACTTTAAACGGAGTTTGCTACTGCTAGTTTTGTGAAACATGGCAGGATATTTATCAGATTTTGACAACGTGGACGACAACTTTGGATGGACGTCCTTACGGAGTGAATGAGCTGTGCTGCCCCCAATAACAACAACACAGCAGCTATGAGCTAACAGTGCAATAGTACACGTTCATTCATTCGTCTTAAAGTATTGGTGAAATAAAGACAGATAATGCCTTATTTAGAGGCTGTATTGTCTATGCCCTGTTCTCTCCTGTTATATATGGATATACGCGGATCTCCAGTGATCTAAATATCTTCCGAAAGATGCCGACTTTCACCAAACTGTCATCGGTGAGTAGATGAACGTATTTTATGCCAGAAATAAGGTCCAGGTGTAATAAAAATAAATCAATTTAAAAAAAACGAACCCCCTTTAACTTTGGTGAACAGTAGCCCACATAAGCTACAGTTTTTAACGTTAGCTTTAAAAATTTAAACATGAAAATGGACAGAAAAACCCACACTAAGAGGTGGGATTTCTTTCTGGTGCATTCTGAGCAAAGCTCTTCAGAGACATTCATTTAAAGCCTCAGGAAATGTAATCTTCCTGGAGGGAAAAAAAATTATTAAAAAAAATTATGAAAAATCTATGAAAAAGAACAAGAAATTTAAATGTATGCCTCACAGTTATTTTGTATAATAGCAGCTGACTCTTACCCATTAGATGTTTCGATTTTTACTTTGAAACTGGTTTGCGGTTGCCCTCTGCTGTAATCCCAATGGACGGTGGTTTTCAGATTTTGGCAGCTCACAGTTACATTCGCTGGAGGAGGAACTGCCAACAAGAAGAGGACGAAAGACCTTTAGATTGTCTTGCAACTCAAAATCAGTTAATATCAAACCATTTGGACACAGGAGAGATGACAGGATATGAGGAAGAGTGACATGTAACAAACATCCTCAGCCAGTCTAACTGGTCAAGTTGCATTTCACGATGAGCTGTCTAATAAGCAGATTTTAAATCCACTCAGTTTAGAATGCTTCCTGAATTGCCGAATAAACCAACACTTGCATATGGCAAAACCTTTCAGTTTTATCTTTAACAGAAAATACAGAATATTACAATTTTACAGAATATACCGATTTGTTTTTTCAAAATGGGGATAAAAATCCTGGCCAAAGTTTCACTCTATAACAGAGATTTATGAAACCAATGAAGTTACTGTAGCTTGTGGAACAGAGGCAAGCGTGGCATTTTTTTTTGTGTTTGAGATCGGCCCTGTCAGCCAAGGCTGAGAGAGGCAAATGAAAGCTTTAATCATCCAAATAAAATCAAATTGTACATACAAAACTCTAAATAGTTTCAACAATTCTGTCACAACTACAGATGCACAGAAATGCACATTTTTGTATTCAACATGCAAGAGCATCATGTCAGAGGGGTTTGTGTGAGGCAATAACACACTTGATTCTTCCAAATTCAACAAGAGAATTCAATGTTTCATTTTCATGGAAGAGTTTAAAGGGTTAATGTCACCTGTCATGACATAATAACAACTCATGACTGCTGTTCAGAGTGTTTACTTATAAAGACCAACTTCACACTGGGAATTAGTTTTTCTAGATCATCTCTGCTGTTGTTGTGCCTCGTTTTGGATTCTGCTAACGTCTTTACTGCTACTGAGCTTCATGTTGGGCCCCGTTAACATCTCTTCTGCTAAATAGCTTAATGCTGGGATCGGTTAACAGTTTTGCTGCCGATGAGCCAAATGGTAAATGGACTGCACTTGTGCAGCACTTTTCAAGTCTAGTTGACCACTCAAAGTGCTTTTACACACCAAGCCACATTCGCACACACAGAAACATTTTTCTTGCATTTGCTCTTGTCTTATGAAAATGTATGTTTTTGTCATTCCGTATTGATTGTTCTTCGTTTTATTATTATTTACTATTCTCAATGTTGTATGCAGTTTCCTTTTTGCCAAGCCATCACTGTGAATTAGTTCTTGATTATTTGCATGGTTAAATAAAGGTTTAAATGAGAAAATAAACTGACAAAAAACAAACAAAAAAAAAAGTTTTCACGCCTATATTGAAGTGGTTGATTAAATTCACATTACCAACTCCTGCATTAAGGAACTGGCAAGAAAATCATCCACCTTAAAATCTATGCAAAGGTTTGCACTGTGTTTGATGGATTGAGCTGTCACTGCCAAATAATATGCTAAGTTTGTTACATATTTCACATCTTTTGTTGCATATGTTGCTTTTAATTTAATTAGAAGGTATCTTTTCGTGTCAACAAGACATTAAGGAGCCATATTGATCCTTTTGGTAGATCATATGATTTAGACAATAATAACTTATGAATCTATGAAAACTTGCCACACAGTTTTGACATAATCAAGCATCTTGCGGTACATTTTGAGACTTTAACAAACTGTCTTGTTCTTTTGGCCTGATTAGCAGTGGTTGTTTTCATACACAGTTGTGTTCCTAAACCCCTTTCACATGAATCGGGAATTGAAATAAACAGAATATTTTTTTCATTGCGTTTCATTTGATCTTTCAGTGACTACTCCGGCCTATTTTTACCTCATCTTGCGAGGTTAAAATGATTCTAAATTCATTCCATCTTGAATGAAAGTATCATGTATGTGACGTAGGACATTGTTGTTTGCTTTGTCAAGCAAGACACCATCCTCAGATAAATCTGAGAACATCTAAGGTTAATAAAACACATGGAAGAGACCGCTCCCATTTGCACTAGAGTTTGAGAATACCCATAATTCCACCTTTGTTTTGTAATGCAAGAGGGTTACAGCTATCCACTTTTTCAGGCGCAGGTTACACTTCAAAGAGTAAAAATAAAAATGTTGGAGGGTGAGTTGCTTAGGAGAGCAGAACGTCAAAGCACCAGTCCGTCCTGTTGCCAAAGATAAAACAACGAACCAATCAACGAGGAGATGATAACTGAGGGAGTAGGCAATCTCTGCAAGGGACACATGAACTGTGATTTTAAAACTAGTCAACACACCTACTCACATGACTAGCCTCAGTTAAAAATGCTAAAATATCCAGAAACTCCAACTTACTTTACAATAAAAACCTGATATCAAATGTAAGCTATTCTAACAGACCTCTGTTTAAAATGATTGAGTTTAAAAAGAGTGCCTTATCTAAAAACAGCATACAGAAGTTTTGTCTAGATACTTCTTAAGAAGTTACAGGCAGCGACAATTATATTAAAGCACCATCTGACACATGCGGACCTTGAACACTATAAATACTTAACAAGCATCACAGTATCAGTCAAAGTCTAGGAAAAAAACAAAAGCGTCACAATAATGTGGCAGCAGGGGTAGAAACTCTTTATCTTTATAGCTTTAACTTTACAATTTGATCATTAAATGAGCTACAAGTACATTTGTCACTGCTCTCTCTCCAAAAATAAACTAAAACCAAAAAGACCATAAAGCAAGTGGCAGTGCTGAAAAGGCTTGAATTTATTTTGGAAGATAGCATGAAGCAAGGGGAACTGCTTTTTGTTTATGCAATTCGTGTGATATAGATCTCTTTGCTTGTGAGCATCAATGTTTTTATGGCGCTGGGTATGCACTAACCAGGTTTGACTTGTTTTTCCTCCGCTGTTACAACCCAAATGCAAGCCCTAAATGGAGCCACAGCAAGTATTTTCCATACACCTACTACAGATTTCAAGTTCATTTCTTTGTTCATATTGACTTCACTTGAACCACCAGTTGGTGACTTTCATGACTAATTACCAACTCGGGTTTTGTTTGATTCTTTCAGTCTGTCGAGTCACTTCATGACATAAGAAAAATCTGGCTGAGGAGACGGTCCAAACTGCCACTTGCCAAAAGAAATGGGTTCCTGTTAGATCTTTTTACCATTTAAAGATTTGAAATCAACCATTCCATTGTGGTGTGAATTTCAAATGGTCACCTCAGAAAGTTTAGCCTTGGAGCAAAGTGTGTGGCAGGTGACCGGCAGATGAGGCAGATTAACACAAAGCAATTCTTAGAAGACCATTTTTCAAGTGAGAATGTGCAGGAAAAGATCAGGCCGTTTAAATCAGTGATTTCTGTACAGACTGTACAGCAAGCTGTGAGCTGTTTGGCCTCGCTACATTTAGTGCAGAACCTCTATTCATCTATTTTAAGGAAATCTCCATTAAATAGATGAAGTTAATATTATTGGTCTGACAACTGAAGTTATTCCTGAGGTTGGGAACAGAAAGGGTCAAGTTTCCATTATTTTCTAAACTTCTATACTCAGGTGGTCTCACAATTTGCAACTTATATCGTGTGATGACAGCATCGCAAGTGATGGCCTGGTGGGTAAGAAACTAAATGTTAAGTGGGGCAGCCTGTTGGCGAGCTGGTGGCATGCTCTGAAAGACCGTCTCTGACATAACCCTCTAATCACATCAGTCTGAACCGTAGTCAAGGAGCTACCAGAGGGGTTCAACCAGCAAGGTTGGCAACAGGCCGTCGGGAAAGGGTTCATTTGTGTACATTTGAACGAAAATTTGATTTAACAAATCATCTTTTTTTGGTCACTCCTTTTTTGGTTTCACAACTGGATTATACAACGACACCTATACCCAGGTCTGTTTGGATTTGTTAACGTACATAGACTGAAATAAAACGTGACAAATGTTGAGGATTTTGAAATAATCACTTCAGTGCGTTTTAAACTACACACATTAGAAGGAGAGCGTATGAAAATATTATTAAGAGATGTAAATGTATTCAGTCTGAGTTAATGTTAAAGCCCATATGTCCAACACCAGCTGAAAACTTTTTACATACAAGAATTATTCATATTTCTGTTGAAAACATATCTGTAGACACCATATAAAAACCAACATATAAAAAAAAATTCTTTGGTGTTATTGAAATAGGCTAGTTTTATTGCTACAACCTAAAACAACAAAGACATTATTCATGCCTAATGTGATATACTTCCTCACAACGATTCTCAGTGTTATACTCACTGTTATATCTTTTCAAACATCTTAAACAATGTATTTGCATATCAACGTTCATGGTCACGTTTGAATTGTTTTGCTGCTTACATTGAAACAGTTTTTAATATCGGAAAACAAATCACCTACAAAAAAAAAAAAAAAAAAAAAAAACAGCGTATGATTGATAGGGCCACTAATACTGGTTTCGTTATAAAATAAAGGTTAAGTCCACTTACCAAGGAAAGAGGAAACGCCGCTGATCAGAAGCACAGCAGCCAGCCTACCATCCAGCAGCATGATTCTGGCCCTTCAATATCCTTCTGACTGACTGCTTCCTCCTCAACGATCGGCAGCCAAAAGTGAATGAATCAAATAAATCTAGACTTGTCCCAAGTCAGAAAACAGATTTATTATACCCAGCATCCGTCTGGGCCTACCCTTAAATCCATCTCCCTAATTTTCATGTGTTTCCTCAGAAATGTCCCGTCTTACAGCTGTGAATCACTTTACTTACTACGCAAGTATGACGGCTAATGCACTGTGTCGCTGGGAGCCATATATTAACCTGGAAAACACCTTGCTGACGTCACACTGTATGGAGAACCAAAAGGATCACAATTCAACAACTTCACCCGCCTTTCTAAATACCACCGGCTTTCAATTTAGCGCTTCTATCAGTTATGGAGAGCCAAGAGAGTCATATTTCTCCAGCTTCAGCTGTCATTTAAAGCGCAACCTCGCTTCCATCGAATGGTGTTTCAAACCAGAGGTGTGACCAGAATGGCATGTGTGGGTGGGCAGTTAGCTCATCTGGGGGGGCAGAAAACAATACCTGAAAAAAATCTGTGGAAAACCACTACTACAACTTCAAGCATAATAATAATGATAATAATATTAACAATAATAATAATAATAACAACAACAATAATAATAATAATAATAATAATAATTCAATTGGGTAATGAAATTATGGTCACACTAGCATAAATCATGACCGTCAATTTTGTTAACAGTGTGGAATTCTCCATTGAGGGTTTAAATTCAAGCAGATACTTGGGGCAAGACATCCAGCCAACTCCATCTTTTTATTACCTTCATTAAAGCCCAATTCGCACGGGATAAGTATTACCTATGGATCACTGGTAATTCGCAACTACCCCCGCACCTCTGTAATTTTTTGTGGCGCATTCGGACGGGACAAGCAAAAGTCTGTAATTTACTGAAATCAAAGACATTGTGAGCGGATATTCCGTAATTGTCGTAACTTCCTGTTTTGCCCCGTTGTACCTGGTTGTACACATAGGTTGAACACACAGGTGTGCGTTCAGACGGGACTTAAATTACCACAGGATGTCTGTGTTTCGCCGAAATACAGTAGGTAATTCGCGGCGGAATTATTACCCCACAAATCACGGACATGGTGCATTCGCACAGGACTAAGAACTCAGACATTCTCCGCAATTATTCCGAATTACGGGGGGTCCATAGGTAATACTTATCCCGTGCGAATTGGGCTTCAGTCTACATTTCGGATCATTATATACAACAAAAACATCCGAAAATGTGAAAATCGCCTTTTTTTTCAGCGGCAAGGGGTTAAGGTTAAGGAGGGGGGGAAACGCGATAACAAAAAAATAAATAAAGCTATAAACTTTGCAGATATATGCTTTTTTAAAATCACCACCTGCATTTATTCTATCAATACAAGACACAAAAACAGAGATAATGAATCGTGGCCTTTTTTCTGGCCAGTTTTCTTTGGATGGACAGGGCATTTCTGAGGGGGGCAGGACTATAAGACGAATGAATGAATGAAAGCGTACTACACTGTTAGCTCATAGCTGCCGTGTTGTTGTTATCTATCGGGGGCTTGAGGGAGCTTTCTACACAGTGAGATGACTTCCTCGACGCACGCTGCTGTAGACGGGCAATCCAAAAAATTATGTGTTGTCATCTTTGTATCTGTTATCTGCCCACTTTTGAAGTTGGTGTGGGGAACTAGGTCAGAGTAAAGCGTCAAAGACCAAATGAACAACTTCCTTTTAAACGGCAACACATCATAACTCAAACTGCTACCACGGTCACACTCCTTGGAAAATGTTTTCTATTTATTTAAGTTCATACTTCCTGAAGACAAGATAAAGTTCTTAGGACTTTAAGGAAGTTATGAACAATAATAACAGTTTTAAACTGTAATAGTGAGTGAACCATTGCACTGTCAGTGGTGCATGTTAGGGGTTTTTTCATATGAATACAAAAATAGATCTTTTAACTCTCTCTTATTAGATTCAGCACATTTTTCTGTCTTAATGATAGATAAAATGAGAAATGACTGGGAAATACATATCTTTTTATATTTGCAATTGAGATTGTTGCTGTATATTGGTATTGATGATAATCATGAACATTTCAATATTGTGTTTCTGATACAAAGTTGGTGAAATCATGGTTTGATCTCAGCTGATAAAGATCACTATTTTTAGAGTGCATATTGTTTTTGTACAAATGATAAAGTTCCTTACCTCCTATTTTGAAAGTAATTCAGTTATAACCCCCCCCCCATTATCATTTCTGGTGTTATTGGCCATTTGTACGCGATCATAAAATGCTTTCTCCTGTGAACTGCTCTGAGTTCGGTCGTTAAGAGAACAATTTTAAGAGAAGATGTAGCAATAATGAAATGGCCGAGGTTGATACCAGACACATTAGTAGGATCATTGTTCAACTCTCTTGATGTAGAAGACACAATCAGTGCAAACAATCAAAACCAGACAAAAAAAAACACACATTTCAAGACATATTTACAGTCTGTGCCGTCTTCTTCATTTAGAGCAGATTTATTGTTTATTTTTATTTAATTTATTTAATTTACACACAGCTCCAACTGACTGTAGTCAAAACTGGAGTGACTGACCTAGTTCAACATTGATATAGTTAAGTGTGTCAGTGGAAAAAGCACTCAAACAGATAACATTTAGTATAAGAAACTATTTATAATATCAATACTTATCGTAGCTGTTTTATTCTTAAATACTTTTTCATACTTCACTATATTTAAGTCCAAAATGGTTCCTACCTGTGTTGCAAAACCCTTTAGATGCGAGCTTGAACGTAACAGTCATTTCATTCAAACAACTACTCTGCAAAAAAAAAAAAGGAACTGCTGGTTCCTTTTTTTTTTCCAACAGTGAATTGTTTTTTTCACAAGAATTTCTTGCAAATTCCCTATTTGAAAAGTAAGTCATACAGGAAATTAGACCTCAAAAACTGTATCTGCAGAATTGAACTACAGTTTATCACAGCATTTGGGTGAATGCATTTAGCGTGCAAGTCAAATACATATTAGTTTGACTAATTTTACAGATTTGGTTACTATTACAATTTCTTATACTTATAAGATCCAATCTTATTTTATATCAGATCTTCATTTTCAGCCAAACAGTTCCGGGAACTTAAACTCCGTAAATAATGGGGAGTTTAAAACTAAATGTTGTTCACTCTTTCACTGCTCTTCATATGATGGGCTGTCGATAATGAGTGATTTCAAACACTGCTAGCCATTTTGATTCATTGCTGTCAGTCGTGTTGCAGCTATCTTCTCATGTATACGGTGTAGATTTTTTTTTTTGAAAAGTCATCTATATGCCATGGCTATCTTGTGTTGTTTCCATGAGATCATTTCTGAGGGTATATATAGTAAATAGAGTGACACTATTTGCACGACTTAGTAAATATTGAGTGATTCAACCAGAGGAGAAGGAAACATCAGTACTTCAATGCTAACAGTTTTTAAATAAATGACTGTGTAAACATTAACATGAGTAAAGAGATATAAAACACTTATTTGGCCATCTCTTAGGGACTTCCTTCACTTTTTACATCCCACTCAAACAGAAATCATGCAACAGTAAAAACAGATGAAGTAATAACTGTGTGTTCACTATTATCAATTTCTAATCCGTAGTCAGCTATTTTTTTAAACTATTGGACTCTTTGTTTTAGATGCAACCCAAACAGGAATGTGTTCAGTGAACTTCAGAGATTAGTTCTTGGAAAAAACATGTTTTCTACAAACAGAGATTGAAGTGAATGCAAAATAAAACTGGTCAGTTTAAGAACAATTTCTAATGTTTGACACAAAATTCTCAACAGCTGCTGTGGGGTCTCCTTTGCATTTTTTTTTTTCCTTTTCATATCAACATCAACATAAAAGTCAACAGTAATTATCCACCATCGCTCAGTCTTGGGTTTTGTTTGCGGCATCCTTGCGAGCGATAATCTTGTAAACGCTCTCCCTGAAGCTGCTGTCAGAGGTCAGGCGTCGGGCCGTGGCCCGCAGCTCCTCCATGCTCTCGTCATCAGGGCTGGCTACAGCAAACGATTTAGAGTGTTTTACTGCGAGGAGACAATTACAAGTGGAGAACAGAATAGGAAATAAGTTACTTAGGACTCATGTTGTGTTCACGTCATGTTGTGACGTTAAAAGTTTCAGTCATTTATCAGGGCACGAGAAATTCTCAAATGTGTTTTGTTGATCATAAAAACAATCAGTTTTATCTCTGTATAAGCTGCAAATGTAATATGTTGTTATTCATATGAATTAACTCTTTCAGAGCACAATTCATGCATAATCGCAACACAGTGTAAGGTCACAACATCATCATTCACAGTAAAATAAGAAGAAACACAATAAAATAGCAACTGTTAAGTAAAAAAACAGAATGCTCCTCTGCGTCACAACCCTTTTTTGATACTGAAAAGAGCACAAAGACAATAAATCAAATACGGTAGTAATACTGAGATTTTCATTTATCTTACACTATATATTTACACTTACACCAGTGGCGTTTGGAGGCTCTCCTTTGGATTCGGCAGCTCTTGATTCTACGAGCAGCAGCTTTGTGAAGGTACACAGCGTTTTTCATTATGGCTGGGAGCTTCGCCTCGATCTCTGCTGCACAGATACACTCCTCGAAGAACTCTGGATAATCACACAGACACACCAGATACATATAATACTAATTATGGTCGAACATTAGCCATGTTAACATAGACAAATATTTCTTCCATTTGACTGAGATTATTCACATTAGACGTTCAAACTTAAATGTTGTCATGGAAACTAAAGAAAAAGAGCAGATAAGTCGTGTGTGTATTCATGCCGTAAAAAATTGTAATCAGAAGGGAAACTCTTGTCAGGTGTAAAGTGGGTCTGCCTGCTAATCTGTGGAATATATGACAATAGAAAAAGAAAAATAGTTGTTTTCCTGACTTCATAGATTTCTATTCATTAGTGGAAGAAGACGAGCACAATACAGACATGTTGTCTTTTTTTTTTTTTTCTAAGGTCTCAAAGTTGTGTCCATCACCGGCTACTTTTGTTTTGCTGTCACCATGTTTATACCCTTCAGAAACTCATCATGTAACCTGACACACACAGAGTTAAAATATGTGCAGAAAGAGCATATTTGCTCTAGTCAGAGAGACGCAATTAGGTTAAGCCTACATGTAGTTTAATTTCCTAGATGATCGTATTACCAAAATGAAAATTAACCAATTAATTTGACAATTTATTCTCATTGAGCTGGGTCGGATCAGTCTGATCTGACTGAGGCTCTACTGTGTCGCATTGAGTGACCCAATATAAAGTAAATGGAGATCATTTTGAGATCCCAACAATGTGGAGTAGGGGGGCTGGTATGGGTAACTGGTATGGATTACTATCCAGAAAGATGAGCTAGTTGGTGCTTTTCATGTTAAAGATGGACTGAAAAACCTGATGCCTCTTTCAAGATTCAGTATTCAAGATTGCTACAATGTTTATGACATTTATACAAGAGAACCCCTTTATCACGCACATCCAAGTACTCTCCTTGGCAGGCCAGCAAAGGCCTTAAAGATGAATCACTGACATGAATCCCCTTCTTCATCCATCTGGCATAATGTTCAGAACTTGTGGGAAGTCTGATGAATCTACATTTCCATAATGGTGACTCCTGTAATCCCGACTGATTTGTTAAATAATGAACAAGGCTGGGTAGAAGCTTAATTTAGGCCACCAGGAGGCAGTGGTATCAGCTATGTTGCTAGTGATTGCATTTCAGTAGAAGATGTTGTCCAAACCCTGCGGAGGAAAAAAAACTAGAGACTCTTTTTTATTAATTACTTTACTCTCTGGGCATATCTAGATGTTATATCATGTCTGTGAAGACACCACTTAGTCACAAGAGTTTATTGTTTTCTGGCTCAGACCACAGATGACAGGTGATTCAGACGCAATGCTCAAATTTGTTTCCATTTCAAACAACATCAAGTCTTTTTCAAAATCATTAAAAACCACCTCAAGTGAGCATGTCATTTTCTTTTTAAACTAATTTTACAGTTGTTCTTTTTTCAGTTTTTACATCTCCATTCACCTTTTCTTGGTCACATCTACTGAGCGTTTGTCTTCAACCCTTTCTTGTTCTGTTGAACTGAGTTGAATTGAATGTTATGTAGACTATAACTATGTTATGTAGAGGGTGAGCAGTATTGTCCATATTGTTGGGCAGCCTTTGCAACATTCTCGTTTCCAATCAATTAGATGCCACGCTTCAGCACATAATGAGCAGATCAACGGATACAAACAGGTGGTGAATGCACTCACTCCTCAGCTGTGTCACATCCCCTTTCATCCTCTCATCTCGCTCTTGGGTTCGTTCCAGTGAGTTCAGGCCTTTCTCCAGGTCCTGCAGAGCCTCCTCAGCCTGCTTCAGCCTCTGCTCCAGCTCCATCCGAGACTCTATCTCAGCCTGAGACACAGACAGGCAAAACCAAAGTAACTGAATGAACACTGTCAGTTGTTGCTTTAGTCCTAAAACATCTTTCTTTTATAAAGTGTAATAATTCGCCTAATTTCTAAAAATATTTTCATAACTTTTGAGTGTCACAGTTTTTGTTGTTCAGTCTCAAAGTAACAGAAAAGGAAAAACAGATCAAATCAAAAGTTTGGGCAGTTCTTAAAAGCCCTATCCTTTTAACAAGCATGTTACCACTTTTGTGGCCAGATGAGATACTTTCAGCTCTTGCTTGGGGGATATTTTGCATTTTCTTTCAGCAAAGGTTCTGTGAGGTTCTAGAACCTTGCATTCACCGCTCTTTTGAGGTTTTCCCACAGATCTGTGATGTTTGCCAAACTTTTAACTCCGTCTTTTGAGGTCCACCTTTGAGGTGTGTTTCGACTAATAATCTTATTGTAGAAGCATTCTCTTTTCATTTTTATATATTTTAACAAACATTGCTGCTATTTACAGTAAAATGTTTCCTTTGGCACCAGCTGCAACTCAAGCACAAAGCATGAGTGATCCGCTGCAGAGCTCAACAGGAAAAGAGATGCTCTAAAAGATGATGCACCCTTTTCTTTCCAAATGTAGCCCATTCTATTTTTAAAGTTATATTTAAGGATATTGGAGACAAGGTCAGATTTGTGCGTGTGGTGTGGCTTCACAGAAAAGCAGAGCAACACCATTCATACTGTTCTTGAGGGTCTTTTGCAGTCGAACAGGGATTTTTAGTTGCTTCTCTTGGAATCAATCTATCAGTTTTCTCATTATCTTCAATATCTTAACTTTTCCTCCAATATTACTATTATTTGCCATTTGCTAATCAGAACAAAAACTGTTTAATATGTTTTGATGCCATCTTAAAGATATATCTTGCTTTGTGCTCAGTGAAACCCCCACTGAAAGCAACACAAGTACTCTTCACAGGTGTAGCCAATAAGACAAATCAAGATAGTAAAGTTCATGCTGCACCAGCAAACGACTCTCGTACCGACACAGCAAGGCCGGTGGGGATGCATGGGGTGTCATTTTTGTTTTAAAGAGTGAGTTCAGTTCATTTCAATCTGATGATGTTTTATACATCTTTTACGGAGAAAACACAGAGTACTGCCCTCCTCTAAGGATAGCAGAATCAGAATCAGGGTCAGCAGCATCAGAGTGAGCCCTGATGAGGCCTTTTATTGTTGTGTCTCAGCAGTCATGCCATGTTACCTTGAGCTCTGCCTCAGTCTGGCGCTTGTCCACCGTGAGTTGGGAGAGCGACTGTTGCAGCGTCTGAGCCTGAGTTGAGTAGTACTCACTCTCCTGCTGCAGGACTTTTGCTCGCTGCTCGTTCTCCCAGAGCCTGAGCCAGAGAAACACAGACACCCATTAAAAGCAAAGCAAACTCAAAAAAACACATGACACACCGTGAATTTCACACATGAAACCTCTATCTGTAAAGTCATTTCATGGATAAAACAACACACTTCTTTTTGTACTATCTGCAGCTTTTATAAGCTTTTATTGTGAAAATTGGGATTTTGTTACTTTTGGTAATGACTGTTTAATATTTAATGGATAAATACAAGATAAGTTATGACTTTTTATCTAATCATCCATCAAAAAGTTTATTTCCAAAAATGAGAGCTTGTTTTTATCAGATAACTTTTATTCACCATCTGGTTGAATATTTTATATTTGTGTCTTTTTTCCTATATTTTATAACTCCACAAATCTTTGTTTTCTCTTT
The DNA here is from genome assembly GCF_027942865.1 of Odontesthes bonariensis. NCBI lineage: Eukaryota > Metazoa > Chordata > Actinopteri > Atheriniformes > Atherinopsidae > Odontesthes > Odontesthes bonariensis. The sequence goes on along the minus strand of NC_134522.1, from coordinate 24,051,362 downwards.
TTTAAAATGCAACAAAATCTAAATTTGTAATTCAACCGTTTAATCTTTAATCTTTAATCTTTGACACAAACAAGAACAAAGGAAAATTTTCTCTGAGTCCTCACTGACCAACTTCATTCTATTGAGAAAATATAAACTAATCTACAATTTGATGTCAGCAACTCACAGTTCTGGTGACAGGTGAGGGTGTCAGGATTGGGCATGTAAGGAACATCCACCAAAAGCTGAGTCTATCTAGGCAAGGATGAGTCATATCTCAGAAGTTTTTGCCTAACTTGATCGGTTAAAAAACTGATCAAAACTATTAAAAAAAATCAATGCAAAATTACAAAGACCTTTGGTCTTTCAACATCCACAGTGCATGATGTGAAAAGATTCAGGGAGTTTGGGGAAATCAGAGAGTGTAAAAGCCCTTAAAAGTACTTTTAAGGGCAGCCCAACTGAGAAAGCCCAAATGAGAAACTGTCATGCCACGACAACCAATACAATCACATTGGGTCGAGAGCACCTTGAAAAATTGTCACCCGACACAGTCCACTCCTGCATGTAGAAATGTAACCTGAAACTGTTTTACACAAAGAGGAAGCCATATCTCAACTCTGTCCAGAAACACTACCAAATTCTTTGGACATGAGCTCATCTCAGATGGACCCCTGTTCATGTTTCAGCTGCTTTGGGGGAGAATAAACATCTGGATCTATGTGCCAAAAATGAGAAAAACCATCCCCGCTAAAGCCAGTGTTTGGGATGGTATGAAGGTGCATCTGTGTTTATTGCATGGATGCCTCATTGATGCTGAGGCGTATGTTGGAATTTTGGAGATGGAGACTACCACCAAGGCAATGTTTTTTCTCTGGGGTGTTATTTGATTATTTAAATCGGATAATGCCAGACTTGGTTCTGCACGTGGCTTCATAGACACTCTGCGTTTGACTGGCCTGCTTGTAGTCCACAACTTTCTTTTTTTGAAATCGTGTGAAGCGTTATTAAGAAGAGAATCTGATGATAAGAACCCGTGACTGAGGAGCAGCTGAAATCTTGTGTTCTTCATGAATACACACCGTCCTCTGAAAAACAGCAACAATTAGCGTCCCCTGTTCCAAAAGACTCATTCTAATATTAGGTTGACTTGTATTTTACAAATACAATGAAGAAACTGAAAACCATTTCCTTTGTTCTTCTGTCAGTTGAATAAAGGTTTAAAACCTTTATTCAACCTTAAGTCTCTTTCTCTAAAATTGAATTTTCGATGCTGTTCTCTTTTTGAGCCTTTTGGGTTTCAGCAGCATAATTCATTTTATTCGTTGAGAAGGTTTTTTTTTCACTGAAATAAGATGCTAATTTAATTGCGCCACACCACATCATAAGGTACAACTGATGAGCATATTTGTGTTGTTTTACAACAATTTTATATTTTTAAGTGAGGATCAGCTTGATTTTATCTTTCACATGAGTGATTCTATTTGACTGTAGTTCATGTGATGTAGCCTCACTGAGGACAACTGAGAGGAAGAGGAGAGTGAAGGTCTAGCTCATGGAAACAGTGTTATGGATTGTATGTTTCAATACTCGTAACTGAACATTAGTCCTTCTCACTCAATATCAGCAGCCTGTAATATCCCACTTACTGCACCCCATCAATGAGCTGGTTGTTTCGGGATCAATGCACATTTCCACTAGTTGTTACATCCTCTGTACCATTAGCATGGAAGTTCACTGGAGAGTCCATTATCTGATACACAGTTGCTTATACAAGCCAGCATACAGTAATGGTCATATGAACCTCTGCTGCATTTGATTTATAGTTCAATATTATAAGGAAATAAAACCCCACTTCCAAAAAAGTGAGGACCCTGTGTAAAATCTAAATAAAAAAACAGAATGTAATGTTTGGCAAATCTCTTAAACCGATATCTTATTCACAAAATAAAGTAGTTCATCTTGAATTTGATGGCAGCAACACAAAAAAAGTTGGGATGGGGGCAACAAAAGGCTGGAAATGTAAGCTGTTTTAAAAATAAAAAGTTGGAGGAACAAGTTGCAACTAATTCGGTTAATTGGTAACCAGTCGGTTGCATGATTGGGTATAGAAAGAGCACCTTAGAGAAGCAGAGTCTCTCACAAGTAAAGATGAGTAGAGGTTGAGCAAACTTCAAAAAACAAATCTACAAATTGTGAAGCAATTTCACAAAAATTGTCCTTAACATAAAATTGCAAAGACTGCAAAAGAATATTCCATCATTTACAGTACAAAAAATCATCAAAAGATTCAGAAAATCTGGAGACATTTCTGTCACACAAGGGAAATAGCCAAAGATCAGCATTGGATACCTGTGATCTTTGAGCTCTCAGGTAGTACTGCATTAAGAACAGACATGATTCTGTCATGAAAATCACTGCATGGAATCAGGAACACTTCCGGAAATGATTGTCTGTGAACACAGTTCACTGTGCCATCCACACATGCAGGTTAAAGCTCTGCCATGCAAAGTAGAAGCCATATGTGAACAGGATCCAGAAGTGCTGCAGTCCTATCTGGGCCAAAGCTCATTTAAAAGAGACTGATGCAAAATGGACAACTGTTGAAATTGTTTTTGGTATTCATGGATGCCACATCCTCCAGACTAAAGAGGAGAGAAACCATCCAGCTTGTTATCAGCGTCTCTGATGGTTTAGGGGTGCATTAGTGCCTATGGAACTGGCAACTTGCTCATTTGGAAAGGCACCATAGATGCTGAGAGGTTTAAGAGTAACAATCCAGATTATGTATTTTTCAATTAAGGACTTTCATATTTAAACTAGACAATGCTAAATTGCATCTATTACACCAACTTTCACCAACTGAAAACATTTGGTGCATCATAAAATGCAAAATATGACAAAAAAAGGCCCAGAACTGTTGAGCATCTTAAATCCTTTATCCTCAGTCCCCAGATGTTTACAGACAAGGGGATGCTACACAGTGGTCAACATTGCCATGTCCCAACTTTTTTGATACATCTTGCTGCCATCAAATTCAAGATGAGCTAATATTTTTTGAATAGATAATAAAATGACTTTCTTTTAACATTTTAAATACTTTCCATGTTCAATTGTGAATAAAATAGTGGTTTATGAGATTTGCTAATTGGTGCCTTCTGGGGTTTTTTTTTTTTTTTTTTTTTTTACATTTGCAGCGTCGCAACTGTTTTGGAATTGAGTTTGTAGCTGTATTTATATTAAAAGTATATACAGCCGAACTTATATAGAATACTTTCCATCTCTTATTTAGAAAATGATGGGCTTGTAAACATATCCCATTTTCAAAGGATATCAAAAATACTTATGAAAGAAATAATGCTAATATTAATAACAGCACTGTAAGACTGGGATTACACCCAGTAATTTTAGTCTTTTGGGGCTAACTCACTTCTCATCAGCTTGCTCCTTCTCCTTAAGCAGGATCTTCATTTGCTCCTCAATGTGTCGCAGGTCCTGCAGCACGTCCTTGTCCTCGGACTCTCTGCACGTAGGCTCCGAACTCTCCTCCTCCACCTCCTTGTCCTCGTGCTCCTTCACTCCCAGTAGCTCCAGCCTACGTTGTTTCTCATGAGAGAGCTCCTGCAGCAACAAGAACAAGAGAAATTCACTTTATAACCTATATATTATAAGCTTTTTGTTGCTTTTTGTAGAGCTGCAACAAAAAAGAAAAGTTTGTGACCCCTTTGGAACAACTGCAAAGATCACAGCAAACCATAGCTTGCAAAGTGTTTGCAAATGTATGTGTACAATACAAAAAGAAGGTGGTGATGATTGAAGGATCAAAAAGGAAACCTCTGTCATAGGAAGATACAACATTGTGGTAAATTCCCAGACCTCCTTCAAATTCCACAAAACTTCTGGGAAATGTTTTGCAGACAGATGATACAAAAATCTAACTTTTGACAAAAAAAAAAGGAGCAGTTGTACAGAGGGAGAATGCACTGCAAGATTCATAAACAAACCTGGATCTGTAAATAGAAATTGTGCTAATTTTTATCATCTTATGTAGCCTTAATGCTAAGAGTTATATAAGAAGTTCAGTGTCACTCTCAGTGTCTATAGCCAGAAACAGTACATTATCGCACTGTTATGGTGCCTTTTTGACCTTGTAGAGCGCTTTTCAGTGTGTTTCTCACTCCCGCACTCACACAACCACTAATCCAGTGCTTCTTAACACCAAAAAAGGGTTTATCCAGAGGAGGAGCTAGGGATCGCACCGCTGACCTTCCAGTTGGAGGACCATCTACCATCTGAGCTAACTTGTCCTTAAAGCTAATCTGCTCATCATATCAAAATGACTGGAGACAGAGGGAATCAACTAGCCTTATTCATTTAGTGTGTACAAACATCTAAGAATCTAATAAGTATTAAAGTATTGTTAACTTAAAATGTGAGATGATCTGAATGGTGCACCAGCACTGGTCTGCACACAACTGACGCAAAGTTACCGGAAGTCTGAGTTAGAGACAATGAAGTCTGCTTCACAATGTTTTATCTTTAAATACCTCTATGGATTTTTGAAGTGTAACCGTTAAGCAGCTCAGCTCTTCTTTTTCACACTCGACACCTTTCAGGGACTGAGCTGTGCCTTCCAGATCTCTGCCGTGAGCACACAACAGAAAACAAAAGGCACATAAACTTGAATGTTTGTACAGCATCATCAGCACTGGTGAATGTCAACGGAACATAGCTGAGTTGTTACACTTTGATCTGCTCCTGCTCTGCCTTCAGCTCAAGCACCACCTCCTCAAACTTCATTTTCTCCTCCTCCAGAACCTGGTTCAGACGCTCCAGCTCCTACAGACACACAAGGTGACTATTTCTGTGCAAATTCTTGAAATAAAAACCCAATTACTCTAAATATTCCAAGGTTTTTAAATGGAATGCTTGAAATAAAGGTCTCACCTCTCTCTGCGCTCTTTGATGACTAAGCTCCTCTGTCTCTTCCATCAGTTTATCTGGAGGAAAATGAGCACTTTCAGAAAAAAACGTCTCCATTAACCCTTTAAGAAGCTCTTTCATTCGAGTAACCTTTCTTTTGTTTACCCAGGTATTCTTGCTTCTCCTTGGCCAGCTGCAGGCCCTGAGCCTCCAGACTCTCAATCATCGCCTCGCCAAGCTGGGCATTTTTCCACGTGCTGTTGGTTAGACGCAGTCATTTGAGAAAATCCAGGGGTTATTCAATAGTTTCCAAACGTTTTCAAAAAGGTATAGCTGACAAAGGGACTGTAAATTGTTGATTTAAAAATGTATGTTTTATGTGTACAGTTTCTTTAGAGGAGCAATATAGAGAAGATAATTAAGTACTCACACTTTCCCTGACTCCTGGAGCATCTCTATCCACTGAACCTGGTCCTCCTCAGACTCAGCAGCAAGGGCTATGGTACCCTGGGGGACAGATATACTGCAATTTACATCAGCATCTTGTCAGAAATGGGTTCAGGCTGTAAAACACACTGTGGGTTTCTATCTTAGGTCTGCTGCTGAGGTTATAAAATCTGCTAGTTATGACTCACTGTGAACAAAAAAGTCGAGTTCCATCGAGGATTAGTTTTAGCTTCTCTAAGATATTTGACTTCACATTCAAGAGGCTAACTCCGTTCTGGAGTCCCAGATATAACTCTAAGGTGGGTCGTTACACATCGGAAACAACCCATCTCTCACACGATTACTCACATCTTTATGGGGGTTAAAATCAAAATGCTATCATCATAGCTTTGTTCTTACAACATGTGGTTATTTTTCGGGAAACCTTTTGTTGCTTATTGTATTTATGTACACACTCTGTTACTGCAACACTGACCAATTGTCAACTTTGTCATCGTTTTGTTTTAAACGTTTTACAATAACCTCTTTTAGCTCGGATTTGGTCTCCACCAGCACCTACATGAAAAAAAGTTGTCCTTTTCGCCGCTACATTTCTTCTACGTTCACCTAAGTTTGCTGCCTTTCTGCTGTTTGGTGCTGAGCACACAGAATCCAGAGGCTCTTAGAAATGTTTTCACCGACAAGAGCCAAAGACTGTTGGTGATAAACCTGAGGGGTAAAGTTTTGAGATTGGCAACAAAATAATGGTTTTAAACTTGCTATTAAACTTTGTAAATCAAAGCAGAGTAGCAAATGACCTGCTTACATAACCACAAATATATTTGTTACAGCCATTGGAGACCTCGCCACATCTTATAAATAATGACGCTATGAGAGAGGAACATATTCTTACAGTGAAATCTTCAAGGTTGACCACGATGGCAAAGGGCATCCCCATGTCCTCTTTCGCTGACACCACACATCCTCCCAGGGGTATGACCCCCTGACACAGAGGCAAATAAGTTATTTAAAGAAATCTGAGATTGGTTTGACCTCCTGTTTGAAGTCAATCAGTTTATAACAGCAAATTATCACATGCCTGTTTTTTTATTTCTTGTATTTCACAGCGCTCCGACAGATACATTTGAGAAAGTCTCAGCAGCTCACCTTGGGATGGATGTTGAAGTACCTGTTGGTCTCAAAGCTCTTCCTCTCGCTCTCTGCATAGTAGAGCAAGAAGCTGTCTTTGATGATGAAGAATCTTTGTACCGAGGAAGAAAGGGAAAGCAGCAGTGAGTGAAACCCTGTAGAGCTGAAAGGAACCAACGTCTGCTGATGATATCAAAATTAAAACTGAGCGGCAGATAATCAAACTTTACATTTGTCACTATTAACTAGGGCTGGGCGAGTTAACTCGTTATTATCGCGTTAACTCGTTGATTATTTAACGCCGATAAATATTTTATCGCGCATTAATGCAGTTTTAAAAAAAAATTGGGGGGGCTTTTGTGCCTTTAATGGATAGGAGAGTTCAGAGAGACAGGAAGCAGGGGGCAGAGAGAGGGGGAACAACACGCAGCACAGGGCTGTCTGATGTGGGACTCCAACTGGGGCCACGGACTACCCCTGTTTTATTGATTATTTTATTATTATAAAAGTCTGTTGCTCACAGGCTTTTATTTTGTAAAAGTCTGTTGCTGTCTGCTGCGGAACCGAAAAAGAAAGTAATTGGCGGATCCACCAAACATGGAGAAGGGTACGGAACTTTTACTCGGCCATTTTCACTTTAAAGTTCTTCCAGACGGCGGAGTCGACAGAACCAAAGTCATCTGTAAACACTGCCAAGATGAATTGTCTTCTCACCGTAGTAGTTCCAGTCTAAAATATCACTTAAAGGCAAAACACACAACTGATAGCAGCAAGTCATTCAAGGAAACAGACAGTGGAGCGAGGCTTCTACATAAAAACTACAGGAAGATGCTGATGTTAAAAGTGTGTTTGCACAACAAATGTTATGGCACTTTCATTCATATGGCAGTACATTTAATATAAAACTAAATGCTAAAAGCTATACACTACTTTTGAATTCATTTTGGGATTTTGCGTACAAATGCGATTAATCATGATTAATCAGGGAAATCATGTGATTAATTAGATTAAAAATTTTAATCGTTGCCCAGCCCTACTATTAACACATTCAAATTTTCACTTTTTGTTTAGTGCATAATACTGCAGACATTTGAGTTGTCTTTTTCAATCTCAAATGTTACATCTGTGGTCTCTGGTTGAATCTTTTTTTAAAAACTGTGATTTTGAGCAAGTAACCCACCGCTGATGCATGTTTGTGTAAGATTTCTTCATCTGTAGCTTGCACTGGTGCAGTCTGAATGATTAGAATTTTGCACACTGTACTTTAATGACAGCATTTGTCTTTTCTTAAAACAGCAGTTGTAACAGAAGCTAACATTCACAGATGTCGTATGTGACATCTGTGAATGTATTGAGGATAAATCAGTAGACAGAACTGATTGGTGATATAGAAATGTCAGAGATAGAATGTGTCCTCATTGCGGTTTCTGTCCATCTGAGAGCTCTGTCCCTAGATTCATTGTCAACTGTAGCCAGCTCACTCAGTATCTTGAGATAAAATGTTTAATGAGCTAATTAAAGTTATTGTTATTTAAACAATGATTTAGGCTTCCAATTCAAATATTAACATTGGAAGTGACTTGAAAATCAAAAGTTTGCCTGCATTATCCCAGTTATTACTATCCTTTCCAGTGAGCTGTATGCATGACATAATGAATCCATAAGAAAAAATCATTCGATTTGAAAAGTTACCATCAAAATTTTCGCTTTAGAAGGTTGCACTTATTGGCTGGATCCAAGGCTGTTTGCATCATTTAAAACATTCAATTTGTTTTGCTTTGCAAAGCTAAAAGAAAAGAAAGAAAATACTACTTTGAAACTCTTTGCAAAAGGCTCATAGTTCTGCGAGATCCATAACCGTCTTGCATGCACTCCTTTTTTTAAAAAAAACTGTTCACAGTCTGTTTATTGGGGGCCACGACAAAACCTTCAGCTTGAGCCTGTTCAGGTTGTCCATCGTGAATTCTTTGTTGTTTGAGTTGTTTTTAGAATCATTAACCTGCTGAAGAAGCCATCTTCTATTCAATATCAGCATCTATACACAAGGCAAAATGTTTTCTTCCAATCAGTTGAAGACATTCGTCCCTCTTCAAGTGACAGACTGCCATGCCTGCTGTACAAGCCCAAAGCATGATCACTTTTCTCCCGTGCTCTGCTTTCTTCTCATATGCACCATTTTTTCTCCAAACAAACTTTTGCTTGTTTTGGCCAATAAGTTCCATTTCAGCTTTATCGATTCGTAGGACTTGTTTTCAAAACCCATCAAGCTTGTTTAGATGCTCTTTTGCACACTGTCATGATAACTCTTCCATGATGATCACCATCCAGAGTTTGTTACATATGGCAAATGGCATAACTTCATATGATTATGAACTGAGGAAACATGTGTCTGAAAATACTGCTCTCCCTCTAAGCAACATTTGTTTTGCAAGCGTCAGTATTCTGAGCGCTATGCAGCAGCTTATAGGAGCTCATGGCTGCTGGCTGTTAGAATCCTCCATGGTTGAGGAGTCAGAATCCTTTTAACCTTGTAGCACCCACAGTTGCAGATATGCAACAAGCTTTTTATTTCTTTACATTATATTTTTATTTATATTACATTATTTGATTTTTTAAATTTACATACATTATTTACATTCATGTGTAATATCTTTTTACATTACATTTTATGTGCCGACAGTTGTCACAGCAATCATTTTCTTGGGTCAGTGAATTACACTCTGCTTTGCGGTGGTCTGTTCTAGTTCATTCTGGTCTCGTTTGGTGTGGTCTGCTTTGTCCACCTTTCACAGCGTTTATGGGAGGTCAGGTCTCCAAATTGTATTATTATGATTATTTTTTTTACATTTTTTTATTAGCTTCATGTGCACATTTTTTATTTACATTACATTTTTTTGCATTTTATATATGCTTCGCTTTTTCACAACAAAGATCTGTGAAATCTGTTTGATTTGTTGTTGAATGGAAAGTTTATAATGGTTGCGTTCCGCACTTTGTATTAAGAATGTTCAATAAAGGTCTATTGTATACATTTTATTATGGTAGCAGCAGTTACTGGTGAACTTTCACTATACTTTTTTTGCCAAACGATCTGCAGAGAATGACTTGGTTTTGTGAACAAAATAAATCAGGAAAGCCCTCAGTTGCATATGCAACATTGCCTAAAATGATCAAAAATAGCCCAATTCCAAAAATTCCAAACATATTGGTTTATTCCCACCCAAAAGGATGCAAGAAGAGCCAAAATGATTTTTTTCAATGATTATTCAAATGCTTGGGTGCTACAAGGTTAAACCTTTCAGATTTTGCATCACCTGGCCTCTCCTAACAGTGATTGTCAACATAGACCTAACATAGCCCTAAAACTAATCAAACTCCGACCTAGGTGAGGAATGATGCAAGAGCTTAAATCTCTTATCCAAATTTTTGCATCGTGTTCCTTTCCTTTTTCTTTCCATTCCCAAATTTGTCCCAAACTAATACACTAACTTTTAAAATGTGGTGAAAAATGGCTAATCTTCAACTTCACAGCTAGGAGAAATTGTTTTACTTCCTAAACACTCAACCAGGGATGGCCAGCTCCGGTCCTCGAGGGACCCTGTCCTCGAGGGACCCTGTCCTGCAGGTTTTACATACTTCCCTCCTTCAAAAACACCTGATTCAAATCCATGTGTCATTAGCAGGCTTTTGCAGACCTTAACAATCGTTTGAAGAGAACCACTTAATCTGAATCAGGTGTATTGAAGCAGGGAAACATCTAAAACCTGCAGGACAAAAATTGGAAAATAAAATGCTGGAGAGAACAACGAAAGCCACTAAATCATTGAGCTCAGTGTGTAAAGGCATCCTTCACTGAACGGAAATATATCGACTTTCTGGATCCACTGTGTGTTGTCGCTTTAACTCTTATGTAAACTAAGAGCATTATCCTGAAATAATCCTGACATAAGGTACCAACCCAAGCATTTTAATCAAATACACTCCCATCAGGAAGTGGCAGAAAAAGCAGTGACACACGTATTTATATAAAACAGTCCTCTAAAACCCAACACGTTAACAGCTTAGTTGACTTAACCCAAGTGACTCTGGCAGGAGAGTAGTTAATTACTCAACTTTAAACATACAGTCAACATTAATTACAATGACTTCAAACAAAGCTGAGAGTAATTTGTTATGTTATCAAGGTTAAATGATGGCAGATGCTTTCAGGGAACAGCGGCGAAGGTAATTAAGTACTTTCTGCCCTGACAAAAGTAGATTAATGATATTTTGTAGCAGTTTAGCACCATTTTAGTTGAGTCTTTTATACTTTTTTGGGAGACAGATTTACAATTTTAACAACAACTAACTAACTAAAATCAAAGACTTTTAAAACTTTAAAGTAAGATCAAAAGCAGCTATGACAGGGGCCATATCTCATCCTCACCTGCGGGACCACTTGTTTGATGGCCGTCCGATTGGCCTCTTCCACAGCACTCCGTGCAGCTGCACTTTGGTGCTGATGTCCAGCACTTCAGAGTCCGAGTGCTCCATGGACGACCACGTCGACAGCAGACTGTTTCTGGATGAAGACGAGAACATCCTCACTAGATTCCTTGCCCTGGGAGGCGGGGCCAGTTAAGATTAAAAAACAAAACAACTATCAATAACATTAAAAAAATATATAAACCACAATAAAGTCAGTCAATAACAACTAGCCCAGCTACATCCGATAACACACACACACACACACACACACACACACACACACAGAGGTGCTGCAGGCACGGACAGCTTCAATACAGGGCAGGAAAAGTGGCAAACAAATCCCAATAACTCAGCAGGGTGGAATGATGCAGCTGCCAATACGCTCATCAGCTGGAGGCAGACTGACTGCACTGATGAGCAAGGATGAAAACAGGATGACAGAGAGAGGGAGGGAAGCTTTAGGAATGAGTTGCTAAATCTGAAGTCGGTCGATACATTCCAGCCAGTAAAAGCTGCTATTCAGATTACTGTACTGCACTCTCAGCAGGCAGCGGCCTCCAGCTCTTGGCAGGTGCGAGCTCCATGGTCTCCCCCCTCCATCCGATGCTTCGGCAGCAAATTAGGGGGGCCATCTGTGGCAGAGGCGTGGCTTTACGACTTTCTAGTAAAGAGGACGGAAAGCGAGAGCCGTTTCACATGTAGCCTTAGTGTCACGGGTATCAGATTAATTTGCTGCACATGTGTCAGAGTGGAAGGGCAGGAGATTATAAAGATACTCACGGCTCAGCTTCAACATCCAGGGCAGTGAGATAAAGGCTTGTTTGGCCCTGTGCCAAACAATCCTGACAAGATAGATTTTTGTTTATCTTTTAAAACCCCACAATCTGAATTTGAAAAAAAAAAAAGATAAGAAAAACTACAGCAATATCAGCGGCATTAACTGATGTAATTCATTTCAGGCTCCTCCCATTGTGAGCATCAATCTTAGTGACCTGCTATTATGATAAAAATGTTCCGTGAAATCCAAACATGCTCAAGCATTTTCACAAATTAAAAAAAACAAACTTAAATTTAGTCCCCATTACACACATTTCTCTACAATTTATTTTCACAACCAAAAGCATGTAAATAAGGCAGATGCGTTCTGGAATGAACCCATAGCAGCAGTACTCTGACCCCAGCGGCGGTGAAAGAGGACACATCAGCAACACATGAGCAAAAAGGGATTATGCTACTCTGTTACCATACGTTTTATAATGACTTAGTGCGTTTCTGGGTGAAACGAGGTCCTCAACTTTAAGATCTTCTGGCAAAAGGTCATATTGCGAGCACACAATGCCCTCATTGAAAGGAAGAGAGAAAAACAGGTGGTGTCTTGCAGGAGGTTATTACAGGTTATACACAGTAACAGTCAATACAATGCATATAGGAATTCATTTTTCCCTTACAGACTTTATATAAGAAAAACAATCTTTTATCTCAATTCAAACTGTTTGTTTTTTTTGCATTGTCAAACAAAATGAGAAAGCAAACTGTTCACCTCGACACATCCAGAAGTTCAGCATCTGTCTCTTCCAATGCCATTACATCATCCACAGATCTGAGCCTGACTGGCACGAAGACACATCTAAAGGCCCCGAAATCCCCATCATTTTTCTGTTGTTTTTTTTAGCTTTTAGCCTACTGATGGGATATCATGGATAATGTCTCTGTAGAGAAATTATGAATGGAAATCATTTCTGTTCAAACTGTTGTGATGAAGCAGGTGAGCTTCTCATGTTAGATTCAGAAAACCGAAAGGTGCCATTTTTGTTGCAAACTGATTGCCGCTTATTTAGGCACGTGTTTTGTGGTTTATTATTTTAAATGTTTGCAGAATCATGCGCAAAACCAACCCTAAACAGCCCTAAACTCACACGTTTTTTTGGACGGGAGAAAGTGAACGTCAAAACTCTGCCGGGATGCTGATGATGAGAACTGCCCAAAAACGTGCCCAGTTGTAAAGCAACACCTTGGAGGCACCTAGTGGAAAAACAAACAAACAAACAAAAACTTCTGGGGTCCGTTTCACAAAGCAGGTTCAACAAACTCTGAGTCTATTCCTGAACTCTGAGTTGATCTACTCTGAGATGGAAAACTCTGAGTTGAGTGAGTTCAATCAACTCTGAGTAGTTTCACCTTGAGTTTAGCGCGTGCACCACCACTTTAAAAAGCCAGCATCTATGGAGCTCCGATTCGACGAGTCACCGTGGCAACGGGGAAGAGGCGGGCAACATATTTCACAAACATCGAATTAGAAATTTTAGTGCGCTCATACGGCGAGTTTCAAAACGTTTTTTAAAAAGAAGTGCAACACCGCTGCAGCTGCAAAGGAGAGGGAGGCGGCGTGGGAGAACATTGCTGCTCGTGTCAATGCGGAAGTTTAAATGTATTCAGGGGAAAACTGCTTGAATGGTAGCCTATTCATTTATTTCACTTGCATAAATGGAGGTACCTCATTTTGATCATGTTTTACACTGTAAAGTAAATATTAAGTGGCTATTTGACTGTGCAGTTATTTTATCCCCAACATGATGCTGTTTTCACACACATAAATGTCTTCTCATCTATATCATGACTTCTATTCAGCCAACAGAAAGAAGGCAGATGCCCGTAAAACGGGTGGTGGCCCAGCACCGCCAACTCGAGGCAGAAGAGCTGGCCCTAAGCCAAAATATTGGAAGGCCAGTGGCTGAGGGAATCCTTGGAGGGAGCTCATCCTGAGTCCACCACCCAAGACACAAGTGCCTTTATAAAATTTAATGGGCCTATAGATATCTTTTTTAAGCCTATTCATGGGAATATTTATTTGTCTTTTCTTTTGTTCCAACAGATTCTGATGGTGCTCTCCGCCTGGTGGAGCCCCCTCACACCACAACAGATCTTGTAACTGTAAGTTACTCCAAAGATTTTACCATATAGTAGTTTAAGTATACTGAAAATTACCACTCATCTGGGATGAACAGGATGAGGAAACTATGTCTGCTGCCTTTACAGAGGGGGATCCAGAAAGGTCTATTGAGGTAACATCTTCATTATACTGATAGTTCTCTTCCCATTCCCATTTCTTAACATTCTGGTGGAATATGACTTTTAGCCTACACTATTAACACATTCTCATAATTTTTAACAGAGCATGGCTGGGCAGCAGCAGGAGGGTCCCTCAACTTCCACTGCACAGATTGACTTAGTGAGATGGATGTTCAGTAAACACCAGAAGTTCATTCTGTGGAATGCATGTGCAACTGTATAATTTAATGTCGTCCTTATGTATCTCCAGTTGACGGTAAAAGAGGTTTATAGAATTCACCTGCTGGGGGAAAAAAAAAAAAAAAAAAAAAAAAAAACTGATAAAGAAATGCTCTACTTGGACCACCAGATGAGGAAGACAGATCTGGAAATTGAAATACTGGAGCACAAGTTAAAGGTGGGTGCATGGTCACAGGTGAATTATGTTAACTATTGGAACATTAACTGAACTCACTCTTGTATTTGTAGGAAATAAAGAAGACCAAATGAAATTTGTATTATGTCTTTATTTGACTGCTGTGGTGGTGGTGATGACTTTACCTCTAAAGTGATTATTGCAAATTGTGTCTGACTGCTCTGCCATCCTGGTTAGTTGGCAGGTGGATGGGGTCATCATCAGCGTCTTCCTATTTGTAGGGCAGGGTGTTGCTCTCCTCTAATAGTGGCAATATTATGAAGAACAACACATGCCACAATTATATCACAGGCCCTCTCAGGGGTCATCCTGAAGTGACGTAGGCACTGGAAACGGGCTTTCAACAGGCCTATGGTCCTCTCCACCCGGGCTCTTGTCCTGCAGTGAGCCCGATTGAAGTTCTGTTGGGGGCCTGGTTCAGGGTCAGGGTAAGGAGTCAGCAGCCTTGGTTGGCATGGGTAACCCCTGTCACCCAGCAAAGGCCATCAAAATCTCCTGTAATGCATAGTGGATATATTGGAGTGTATTAAAGGAGGGAGACAAGTGAATTATATTGTGCAAATCTTTAGGCTGCTTACCATGTTGCAGTCTGTTGCTCAGGTTAGACTCGCGATAAATCCTTGAGTCATGAACAGACCCAGGCCACTTGGCCTCCACATTTGAAATGATGTTTGCAGCATCACAAATTATCTTGACAGTGCAGAGAATGGGAGATGTTGGAACTATGATGCAGTCTGTAACATCTTGAAACAGTAGTCAGTCTACATGTACCTGCACATTTATGCTGTGAATGGACTTTCTATTCACATAACCGGCTTCATTATGTGAGGGAGCCGTGATAGGGATGTGTGTGCCATCTATGCACCCAATCACACTGGGAAATCCTAAAAGAAAGTTAAATTATTAATCCCAGTCTGAGGTTGCAGCACAATGTCATTAGGAGAATATAATTTAACAGATCTCTACATCATTCACCTGCTCTGACAGGTTTATGTCCAGGGAAAACCACAAATATAGGTAAAAGTCGTGTCAGGGCGAGGCACACTTTTCTGACCGCCCTGCATACAGTTGCCTTGCTTAATTGCTCTGCATCTCCGACACGACATTGTATAAAAAAAAAACTTCCATTCGCAAAGAAACGCAGTGCAACACACTATCTGCTGGGATGTGAGAGCATGACTGCGGTTGGTTATGTTGCCAGTGTAAGGACGGATTAGGTTGTGTATGTAAATGATGGACTGTGACGTGAAACGGTACCGCTCAAAAAGAAAATTGTCTGAAAATGCTAAAACATCAGTGCGCGGTCTGATAACCATCTCCCGACGAATATTTAATTCTCCGCGCAATAATGCTGCACCTTCATCCACGGGATTGTTGACAAACGGACATGCCATGTTCGTGGAAAAAGTCGCCTCTTACTGTTAGGGATGGGAATCGAAAACCAGTTCTTGTTGAGAACCGGTTCCGTGTTTCAGTTCCTTGGAATCGTTTGGCAATTTTGGAAACGATTCCCTTATCGATTCCAGTGGGCGCGAATGACGTCACCACGCAACGTTGCGTGGCGAGTCCAGTGCAGCCAGCAGTCAACAGTAAACATGGCGCCCAAGCGGTACAAACGCTCAAAAGTTTGATTACACATCCCTAAAAAAGACGACAACAGGGCAACTTGCAAAGTGAATATTTCACCAAAGGGAGGAATTACTACCAACATGCAATAACTATGAATGAATGATTAACGTCGGTGAATCTGAACCCAGCAACGTTAGCATGTCCTCGGCTAACACTGCAGGTCACTACCAAACACTGCCTATCATGTTAGTGCCATTTGCCTCATTGTAAAACCTGCTGTTAGTAACGGTTTTTAAGGTTAAATGAATGCCTTCTCAGGCATTACATTTAGATGAAATCATGAGAGGCAGAGCCTGAGTGGCTCAGAGCCAGAGGCTGGTGGTACTACCCCCAGTTCACATCTTCCTCCAGCTTCTCCTTTCACCAAAGCAGGGAAGAGTTAAATTACCCAGGCCATGATAGACCAATGTGGACCTCACCGTTGTTGGGTTGTAAGGTCATGACTCGTGTTACTTCTAAACTAAACAAAGTTGATGCTAATCGACCGGTTTGTTGTCCTTTTTCTCCAAATGAGAATCGATAAGGGAACCGATAAAGAACCGAATCTTTAAGCAGAATCGAAAATGGAATTGGAATCGTAAAAATCTTATTAATTCCCATCCCTACTTACTGTACCTAATTATAAATCGACTTCTAGAAATAGAAGAACTACCTGCTATACCAAAACTCGCTCTGCTGACTGAATGAATGAGGAAATCAAATGGCGTGTGTGACTGAAGGAGGGCGGAGACAGAGAGAATAAAAAGGTTTCTTGAGGAAAACCTGTTCCCAACCAGGTTAGGTTCAGAGTCTGTTACTATGGTAACTGACCGAGAGGTTAACTCTCTCTGTGAAACAGGCTAGTTACCCCTCTTTCTCGGGTTTTGAGTTACCTCCCTCTGTAAAACGGAAAACTCAGTCTCCCTCATTTCAGGGTTAATAAACTCAGAGTTTTCACTAAACCTGCTTTGTGAAACGGACCTCTGGTGTGCGTGGAATCCAGCCCTTTCTCTCACAGTCCTCCGTGAAAACTTAAACCGTCATACTGGGTTTCTTCCCATCGTTTAAGTTGGAACTGAGTAACAAGTTGGAATTGAAGTAAAATACTTCAAATCAACTCAAAAAACAGACACGCCTTGGACAGAATGCATGGTCAGGTCAGCACGGTTAAAGTCCATTCAGTTCCAAAAGTGCAGGATAAGAAATGTATATTTAAAAAGAAAAGAAAAGTGGATAAGCTGATCCGTCACACATGTAATTATGATACCTGTGGAGGGAAGAAGTTGCTCTGTACAGAATAGATACACAACTTACACACATTTACACACGTGGACGCTGCTGTGAGCAGTGATGCACAGCGGCACAGCAACGGTCACGAAACCCACAAGTTCGATTTCTGTTGGAGTAAGACTGGAAAAGAGAGAAAGACGGGGCTGCGTTCAAGAACATTTGAGCACACAGCAAGTGCTGCTCTCACATGGTTCAGACTCGACTGGACTATCGAGGGAAAGAAAGATTATTTTTTTTGCCCCCATTTAACTTTTTGTTTTTATGATTATTGCGTTTTGTGACCAATTGAGAAAGCCATAAACAACAACAGTTCAAACTTGTCCTCACGGTGACGTTTGCCTGTTCTCCTGAGCCAGTGGTCCCTACAGATTTTCACCCAGTTCATTTCCCTCGACTACAAAAAAAATAAAAATAAAAAAAGAGCTGAAATACCCCTCTGCCTCTTAATCTATACAATCACTTAAGACAATTATATACAGATGTTTCTTGCAGGTTGTATTACAGTTAATTTACCAGTAAGAGGAAGAAAAAAAATATATATATATATATATATATATATATTCAGGAACGAAACAGAGAAAAGCGACAACGTTGTGATGTAAAAAGGGCGACTGGCTCTTTTCCTCACACACGAGTCAGGATTTAAAACTGGGCCGTGACTGTTTGTGTGGTTTTACAGGACGCACACACCGGTGTCAACCAAAGCCAGGCTTCTTAACATGAAAGAAACAGCACACTCCACTTAAGCAACAAATAAAATAACTGTTAAACAAATATGGAGCTGGTTAATCTGGCCGATTCAGGTTGTCTGTAAGAATGAGGTTTCCGTCAGAGTCCGGAACATCCTGTCCAAATTGCACGGTCACGACTGCCGTCCGGTTTCACACTCGCTTTATATGGCACTTGAAAATCAGTTCAAATTAACCATTATCAAGATTTACAGTCTGTACAGTTTTGTTTTTTTTTTTCGTTAAAAAAGTGATTTTTTACTGCTTTTGTAATATCACAAGCTTAATTAAGTTTAAATCTCACTGTGCAACCGCCTTCTAGTCAAAGACAACTACTTAAACCAGAGCTGGTTCTTGGACTTTGGAGAAGCTTGATGACGTGACATGAAAAAAAAATCCACATGGATCCAAATGAGCTAAAAAAAAAAAAAAAAAAAAAAAAAAAAAAAAATGCTGACTTGTGGTCTCTCTTGAAATGAGCTTTCTGGTGGAATAAATGCATACATAGAAAGAACATCACGTGTCTCAGTTGCTGCTACTGCAGCAGCTACGATTCCCTCCCCCACAAAACAATTTATTTCCTTTTGGAAGTTCATTTTCAAGTCCTATGATGTCCTTTGCGAGACACTCCACCCGGTCTACAAGGTCCATACACAGACAGTAAGCAATAAGACATTTAAATTTGTAAGGTTTCAAGTCTGTTTTGTCATCTTTCCCCTGTACACCCATCTTAAATTCATCCTCTTTTGGTCTAATGTTGGTGGCCGATGGACAGCACCAGAGGGATGAGGCAGCCCAGCACCAGAGCCCCAACCTCCACCTTGCTCAGTCCCTTCCCTCCGTTGCCTCCGGCAGGAGCGTGGCTGTGACCGCCGCCCCCTACCTCAGGGAGAACGTGGACGGTGGCCACGTAGAGGAAGGTGCCAGCGGAGAAGAGCATGGCGACACCGGTGGCGTTGACGTCTGACAGCGCTTCTTTGCTGCTCTGAGAGGTGGAGCAGACAGAAAAGAGTGTGAAGCTGAACGTCCTGCAGGAAATGCTGCTGAAAAGCCTCGTGTTGTACAGGTTTAATTGACGTCACAACATCTTTAAGTTTAAAATCAGGGGACAGTTTGTGTCGGTTAATGTTTACTCCCCTACAAACTACGACAATTTCACATGGAGCAAAAAATTTTGTTTTGAGTTTGAGCGGAACTTTACGCAAACAAGTAACTAAAGCAGGAGTTTGTTGGGATGAATGGGGGAGCAGAAATAAAAGGTAAACAAGAAGTGAATTAATTTATTTAATCTGAAATGGAAACATTAAAGCAAATCAATTAATCTCATTCAGAGATCATATTTGTCAAAATGAAGTTTAAGGGACAGAAAAGATGGTTGCCAAGCTGCAGATGTGCTATAAACCAAATGTTCCTTTTCCCCAGGAGACTCTGGAGCCCGATAAACTTTAACAATGACATCAAGGCCTACAGAGAACAGATGGTGATGTCATTTTGTGTCAGTTACTTTTTGCCATCATCACCTCCTTCATGAAATAAGTTCAAGGCTTTAAGAACATGTCTATCGCCCCAAAAAGCCCACCACGAAGGCCTAATTACCTGGCTGAGGCCTAGAAATGTGAGCATGGCGAGGACGGGGGCCGCCAGGGCGAAGACCAAGAGGTGTTTGCGGATGCGGTTCCTCTCGAGACCGGCGTGCATCAGGAACGACACCAGGCCGAACGCCGCCGGGGCCTGAAGGCAACACAGCGGCGCAGTTCACATGTACGGCTTGGTTCTGCAAAAAGACTTATTTTTCTACAGCAAAAGTGAAGACAACTGGAACGCCACATAAAACATATATGTACTAAAAAAGCCAACAAAATGGACTGCGTTCAATAAAACATGTTCAGTTATCACCTTATGCAGCATGATCGCTACAAATACAATGAGCTGAACACTGGTCTGAGAAGTTGAGGCGGCGGCTCCTAACGCCACTCCGTCCGCTGGGAGAAAACAAAGTCACAAGTGTCAGTAATTTGGCCTTCAGCGTAACTTTATCAATGGCAGACTACCCAATATGTGCATACCAAATGAGATAAAACTATAGATTTACGGTATATTTAAGCTACCACATCCATATATACATATATATATATACACATATACAAAAATTTTAAAAAAAAGCTTAATATGTCATTTTGTGGTTTTAGGATGTTCACAATGGCAAAACTGGGAGTTTAAAGTCTTGAGACAGCAAACTAGACTCACCTGCAGCGTGGACCACAAGACCCAGAGTGGTGGTGATTTTTGAGGAAGCGACTCTTGCCGACTCCGGATCTAAACCAGACAAGAAACACAAGGGACGACGTTTTGCAATGAGAAAAATTTGCGCCGGTGAAAATACCGGCGGTAATAAAATTGCACGAAAGTAACCAAGAAGTAGCCGTCACCCGAACCAAGTCTTTGTTGTGCTCAAGGCGGCCATCTTTTGTAATACTGACCTTCGGTGTTGTGAACGTGAGAACTGCCTATTTGGTCCACCAGCAGCATAAAGACGAAGCCGAGGACCAGAGACACTCCGATGTAGGCGTGGAGCTGCTCGTGGCCGTGCTCGTGTTTCCCGCTGGCACCGAGAGCTGCCTCCGCTTCCACCTTTGCCTCTGATGCTTCCACGACTCCAACCTGACCATCGCTGTGATGGCCTACAAAACACAAGTTAGGAGAAAACAAAATGAAGGATGGGGACTGTTATATGATTAAAGAAAAGTCTGTTGTGCAACAGAAACGGTTGTCAACTTTTTGTACTTTACCATCACCCGAACTTTGCTCTGTATGAATAGGATTCAAATCGTTAGAATCTACATAGGCAAAACAATGGATATAATATTGCTTTTGGTACATTTTAGCCTGGGCACCCACTAAGCTCTGGCAAACATCCAATAGCATATTTCTGCCAACACCAGGAAGCCAACAAGAAAAGAGAAAGCAGAGATGTACAGAAAAGATGCCAATCTGAAAAATGAAGGCAGCTATTACATAAATCAAACACCCACAGCAATTCTCAACCTGAAAAAAAAAAAAAAAAAACTGGGTTTGACGTTTGAGGAAATCAGGTATCAGCTGTGATGATCCACAAGAGAATGAAGGATTTTACGGGCTTCAATCCAATCATCTATCCTGCTTTTGGCTGAATCTAAACTGACAAAAAAAAATAAATCCCTCATCACATCATTAATAAACACTACTGATACTAAACACATTTAGATAGCTATACAAAAAAGAAAAAGAAAAAAAGATTGCATTAGTCCGACCAAAACCTTCATTTTAAAACGTATCTACATGATTGTCTCAACTAAACTGAGCAACTCAAAACCGGACTGACCGCATAGTTGGAGATTTATTTACTCTGTGTATTTACACTCAGTAAAAACTCAAATGGGTCTTGTTGATCCGCAGATGCTCGAAATTTCTGTCTTTCTTTATAAACAGTAACGTTTAAGTGTATATCAATAGTCAAATTCTCAATAAAACTGCTCTAATTAGCAGATTTTCTCCACTTGCCTCCATATTGTGAAGGATTTTTCTTACCTATGAAAAGGATCTACTGCCCGAGGCCAATTCAAAAGAAATGTATGAAGCCCAAAGTCTTTATTTGGATGTCATTACCCTCAAATAACAACAGGCTAAGCTCCAAAGATAAGAAAACAGTGGACAAACACTCAAACGTGACAATGGGAAGCAGCCAACATTTGCATTGACTAATCTTTCTCGCTTAGACTGAGGAATTCTACCTTCAAGGACTTCTTCATAAAGTGCGTGGACTCCTTCGGGAATGATAACAGCAAGTGCAGTCCCGCACAGCAGCCCAGCTCCCAGCACAGTGATCAGCTTCAGCTTCTCCTGGACAAGCAGTCACAAAACAAAGCTTCAGAACGACACAGTGCAATGTTGTCAGTTTTAGTGAAATTAATCAGTTTATTTTTGACACCAATACTTGTGATTAAAAGCATTAAACAGAGAGGAGCTTTGAATCGCTTTGAACTGTGGCTGGAGTTAGCCATTAGGTGAAAGGTCTCAGGGGTTTGCAGTGCAATTCTACACGTGTCACAAACTTACCTCTGAGAAGTTGAAAGCTAGAGGTATGGTCCCGGCCACATAACATCCTACCAACATCGCTAGAGACAGCAGGCTGATCGAGCTAAAATCGTCCATGACTACACTTTCCTCTTCGGTTAATCTACTGCTCAGCTAAACCATGAAATCCAACCTCCTCCCAGTTTTAACACCAAATTACAATCGTTCGTTTTACTTTAACAGCATGCTCTGAAATGTAGCTAGAAGCGAGCTAGAGCTGTTATTTGAACAAGCGTCAATATCCTCCTCTGGCACTAGCTCAGTCTGCTATCAAACATCCACGTTAACTATCTGAGACGTTGTAGCTTCTGGCCTCATTAGCAAAGCAAAGTTAAGCTAAGCTAAATAGCTTCGGTAACGATCCAGCTCGCAGTCTTTATAAGTAACCCCCCCCCCCTCCCCTGGCACCTTATCCTTTTATTGCAAACATCCAATACACCACGTCGTTTCCGTCAGATTCCGCTGTCACAACATTACTGTAACTTTCCTAAGTGGTTAGCGGCTAACACACAAGCTAACGAGGTAGTCTCTTGTTTGGTGCCGACTGAGTACTTCCGGGTCAGAGTTCAACTTCTCAACCTGCCACGTATCTGCGAGATTCGCTGGAGGAAAGCAAGACTCGATTTTGATTAAAATAAATAAACAACACACAAGTACATTAATTTGGAGGCTTTTTACACTAAATAGCATGCTGATTTTCTTCATTTTTATTCCTTAAATGGTATACCCGATCATTTATTCCCCAAATCTTTTTCTTTTCCATGATTCCAATATAAAAGTTTATAGTTATTTCGTTTATATATATATATATATATATATATATATATATATATATTCGTGCAAACATATTTTAAGCCTGAATATTTGTACGTGAAATTCAATAAACTTGTCCATCTCAGTCTTAATTTGAGAATTCACAAAGCCCATTTCCATATAAGTGGGTAAGTAAATGTGTAGTTTAGTCATTCATTTGAACCATTATTAAAGGAAATTATTTTCAGTGTTCTCGCTGGCCAAGTCTCTTGTATTTATAAAATATTAATCTAGAATTTGTTGCTGGAAACACGCACGCACACACTCACACACACAAGGATGGGATGTTTGCCAGTGTTAAATCACCCTTCTTTTTAATCACACATTTTAATCATTTCCACTGAGGATGATGAGTGTTGCAGTCGTGCATTTGCTAAACACTTTCAATAACACACAGAACAGGCACTTGCCCATTGTCCCTCTCAAATAAACAGTTATCTGGAAGAAAAGCGTCACTTTAGTGATAGCATGCATCCCTCTTTTATCTGGAATCTGTCATACTGCTCCCAGTTGCAGCACTGTCAGTAATATTTCTCCCCAAACACACAGCAACTGCTTTCAAACTGCTTGACAACTTATCAAAATAAGGTCACAGATGGAGTCACACTGACTCCTTTACATGCTTGGCCTATGACTCCTTCCCAGATTGGAGAAAGCAGGATGGAATCAGAAATTCCTTCGCGCTAGGTTTAAAATAACTCCCAAGTCAAAAGAGTAGTACGAATCTGATATCAAAATACAAAATAAGGAGACTTTCTACAAAAAAAAAAGCATGTTTATTAGTTCACATATCAGAGCAGGGCCTCCACAGAACATCAGAAAATCAAAGCAGAATGAGTCCAGTGATTTTGAGAACATACTGTGTGAAATGCATTGTCTTTTGGATCAACAATGTCAACAAACGGGGAAAATACAACCAAAGTTTTACCATGCAGCATGTTTGTGCAACCATTTCTGTTAGCAACTCAAGACATTCTCATACAAACGCACACGCACGCACGCACACACATACAAGGCAGGAGTTCCTTGCTGATGGAATGGAGGGGCGTATGGGCACATGTTTACAGTCTGCTCAACCGGATGACTGTAGCTAGCGGAACTGAAAACCTTAAAGAGTCAGTCAGAGATAGACACGGCCTTTACTTCACCAGTCCGATCTTCTTGGCTTCTGTTTCATATATCAAGAGCCTCCACATTTTTACTATGAAGACTTCTGCTTCCTCATCAAGAACCTGAAAGAAAAAAACAGATCGGTTAAGCTTTTGAGAAAGGAAACATGTTGATAAGTGAAAGTTGCAGGTTTAGGCTGCATCACCCGACATGATCATCTAAAACTCAAGAGATTACAGCCTACTGTCTCCTGATGTGTGAGATGGCACTCAGAAACAGTTATATTTCTAAGTAATTGAAAATTTAACATGTCACTGATGAATCGAGTGTCTATCATTTGTTACTTTCCCACTGCCGCTGACATAGCCGCCCCGGAGCCAGCTTATTGCCACATTCTGAGCACATCTTTCCAAAGGTAAAAGCCAAAATCACTAATTTACTGATCCAGAACATATTTCAACTTACCATAGCAACATCGTCAAGAATACCCTGAGGGGTGCTGTGTGCCATTACCTGGGTAGATTTAAAAAAAAAATTACAAATTAAAGCAAGCAACAAGCCCAACGACACAAATGTAGGAGGCACAGAAAGTTATTCAATATATTCAGAGGATTTTCTAAAACAACCAAAATAAAAGGAACAGAATGCAGAAACTGTCTCTCTGTTCGGAGTCTCAACTGTAAATAAAACACTAACCTTAGAACAGACAAAATCAACCAGAGTTGCTTCCTCCTCGCCAATGTATTCAATAATCTTCTTATTTATCCACGGCCTAATGCGGCGATCCATCAGAGTCTACAGAGGGGACAATCACAACATTGCATGGCTTTATTATACAAGTACTAATATTTGGGTATACAGTGTATGAAATAAAATGTTTGTGAATCAAAACTTTCACAATCTTTTTTACCGAGTCAACCATAGCCCAGTCCAACGGGTAAGAAAAGAGCTCAGGCCTGGCGGTGGGGATCTTCTCTATGAGGCTCTTTATGTGCTTGCGTTTCTCCTCGGTGTTGACGCTGCCTTTACCCGCTGACATTTCTGCCCCATCAAGCCCCAGGCTTTTATCGTCGTCACCATAATCCAGTGGAACCAGTTTCCTTTTGCGAGGCTGCTCATCTGCTTCGTCATCATCGAACTTGTTGAAAACACTGTCTGCAGATGCAAGCTTCTTTCGCTTACTTGAATTAAGCTGACTGGGACTGTTGGTGGCACCTAGAGGAGAAAATGAGGAGGAGCACAGATTTATTTTGGAACTCTAAGCCAGCAGATCTCCTCGTGTTCTCCGTTTGCCCCTGAACTCACCCAGTTTGAGACTGAGACCGATCTTTCGCCGGTTTTCCTCTAAAGGCTGGACCTCAGGAGTGTTCTCGCCTGGAATGATTATGCCGCAAGGAGATTCGTTGCTCGGTGTGTTTGGAGTCACATTCCCACTGGCAGAGGACACTGAGGGGGCGGTTGTGATTGGTCGCATGATGGGTTTGAGTAGAGGCTTGGCTTCCTGTGAGTCCTCACCGTTGTGGTAGTCATCGTCCTCCCCTTCCACGACATCATCATCTGAAAGCTGTTGGGGGCCTAGTGGCGCTGGCTCTACAGGTCTCTCGGACCCTCTCTTCTCCCGTTCCCGTTCCCGTTCCCGCTCGCGCTCTCGATCACGCTCCCGCTCGCGCTCCCGATCACGCTCCCGGTCACGCTCCCGGTCACGCTCCCGGTCACGATCACGCTCCCGATCACGCTCCCGATCACGCTCCCTCTCCCTCTGAGGCTTCTCCTGGATTACATCCTCTTCAGGTTCAAGTTTCAGAGGTGGTTGTCGTCTGCGCTCTGCCTCCTCCTCCATCTACACAAATATTGAAAATAAAGAAATCTGCGTTAACATTTGTTATGCTTAACAAGCATTGTTATGCAGCAAAAAAGCTGAGAATTGACACAAGTACACCAAAGTTTAAGAGAAAATGTCTCTCTTAAAGGATAAGACCGTTTTTTTTACATTGGGCCCTTGATTTCACATTATAACATGATGTTCTACTCACCCCTGCTTGTTGTTGGTCATTTGGAGCTGTTCCGAAGATATTCGCGAGGCGTCTGGCTGCTCTCTTGAGATATTCGGCCATGAAACGGTTTCCTATGGGCAAGCTTATACAGGCACAAACTATGCTGTTTATAATTTATTAATTACTGTACACTAGCACTGATAACGTGGAGGTTACTTAAAAAAATCCGGGTTACTGTAATTTTGAATTTTAGCCGAATGAATAAATAGGCAGCAGGTCTGTGGGCTGTCTGTGGTAGTAGCACGACGATGACGTCAGTAACACCCACTTTACGACAAAAAATCAAAATTACAGTAACCCGGATTTTTTTAAGTAAGCGACGCACCTCCACGTTATCAGGGCTAGTGTAGAGTAATTAATAAATTATAAACAGCATAGTTTGTGCCTGTATAAGCTTGCCCATAGGAAACCGTTTCATGGCCGAATATCTCAAGAGAGCAGCCAGACGCCTCTCGAATATCTTCGGAACAGCTCCAAATTACCAACAACAAGCAGGGGTGAGTAGAACATCATGTTATAATGTGAAATCAAGGGCCCAATGTCAAAAAAACGGTCTTGTCCTTTAAAGTTGCAGATGAGACTTACTCTTTGCAGCTCAGCATCGGGGTCGGGGTGACCCTCTGCTAGAAGTCTCTGTCTAATTTCTTCCAGCTCCTCCTTTTCTCGCTTGCGGTCTCGCTCGTCCAACTCGATCTCCTTTTCTCTGTCACGAAGTCGCTTCTGCAAAGCGCTGCCCCTGAGGATGAGAATAAAGAAGATAATCGAGCGATGACAGAGGTGGACACTTCACACCTCCAGAGGAAATGCCTCAAGATAATAACCTGTAGTATTTTGGATCGTCCCTGTCGTCGTCATAATCTTCAAGGAACTCTTTCAGTCTTTTGGCTTCTTTCATCTGATTTTAAACATACAGTAAAAAAATTGAGCAAGTCTCAGGATTTTATAAATTGTTCAAAACCAGCTTCATCCTGTGTGGGATGTATTGTGTATTACCATCTCACGCCGCCTCTCCTCCTCCCTCTCCGTTTCTTTGTTGTAGTCACGAGACTTCTTCCTCTCTCGGACCTCCCAGTTTTTCAGGCGCTTTAAGGCAGAAATACAACCATCATTTAATTGATTTTCTCAGAAGCAATCGTTAAAACGGAAATTAAACCGATCTAAATCGAAAAACGAGGACATTACACAAACATACTTCTTGGTAAGCGGCTTCCTTGTCCCTCAGCCTCCTTTCAAGTCTCCGCCGCTCATACACGTCTTCCTCATCTTCATCACGGTCTCGTTTTTTATCCTCTCTCGTCCTCTCTCTGCAAAAAGACAAGAGCATTACTGACTAATTTTAAAGCATTAAAGTAAAAATCGGGAGGAAAATATCAACAAAATAAAAATCAGGCACTTATTTCTCTTAAAATCTGTCTGGTTGATCAGGCCTTTAGCAGCATCAACTGCCACAGCTCTGTTTTTCGGTGAAATTACCATTAGCCTGGGAATTCCCATGCTGCTTTTCGCGCGATTTCATTCACACTGCAAAGGCAGCCTGGAAACCACCGCCCTTATTTTTGCCTGAGTTAGGGAACCAATCACAGAACGGGGGGAACAAGACGATGACGACGTCTATGCGCGACACCGAAGCTTGTAGAGTGTTAATCCAACATGGCAGCGGACACAACGTTACCGTTCGATGCAGACTTAGAAAGTGTTTTAAGTAGCTTAGAACGCAACTTTACTTTTCTTCTTCCTCGTCGAATTTCTGCCGCTCTACATACGTCATCTGGTATTTGTGATACAATTGGCTATGAATCGCGCGCAAAGCAGCATGGGAAGAACCAGACGCCATTTGATAGACATTCATAGCGCCCAATAAACGACTCTAGCCATTCGTAAACCACGCCTCAAATACGAGAAAATGCACACCTAGTTCCCAGACCACCATCTCATCGAGATGTGGACACGTCAGCCAGGCTAAGAACACATAACAACACGACTACTTTTATGAGACAAGAGTTTTGTTCATTCTTGACCGTAGAAACAGCTATTGAGAAAAACCCCTTGTTAAGAAGTAATTAATAGAAATATATTGTCATTGTTGAGGCTTTGTGTTGACAGTGAATTTTCCGACAATATAAAATAAGTTAATAAAAAGGTAGAAACAAAACTGGATAAAACTGGCTTAATGCAGCTCAATAACTGTCAGTTCAAAATACATGAGGGTCCATATAAAAGGCTATATGATCCCTGTTTTATGAGCCCTGTTTATGATGTTTACATCATAGCAAGATAAAGTTTGAAATAGTCGCCCACCAACCTGGACTTGCTGCGAGCTTCACTGACGTCTCGACTCCTCTCCCGCTCCCTCTCCCGCTCTTTCGTCCTCTCACGCTCCCGCTCTCTCTCCCTCTCCCGTTCGCGATCCCGGTCTCTTTCCCGCTCCTTGTCCCTCTCCCGCTCCCTCTCCTTTTCTTTCTCCCGGTCACGGCGCTCTCTCTCCCGCTCTCGCTCCTTGTCCCTCTCCCTCCTTTCCCTCTCGACCTCCAGTCGTTCCTTTTCTTTCTTTCCTTTCTCCTCCTCCAGTTTCTGCAGAAGCCCAACAGGAGAGAAGGGGAAACTGTCACGAGAAGCAAAGTATCGGAAAGATATCCGCACTAAGATACATGAACATTTTATCAGCACATGATGATGAAAAAAACTATTTTGAATCCCTGTTCTGGACGAGTTCACATACTACCATGAAGAGGACGGCCGCTCAGAAGCCGGAAGTCTTCCTGGCCCTGTTGTTTCCTCCACGAGGAGTTGTCCGCTGCTCGAGCAGGTTTGGTGTAAACACTGTTCAGTCGAAGCAACACTTACGTAAAACCATAAACTGCAGTTCATTCTTGACGGACACTTAAATAATTAAGTGATCTGGGGTTTATATAAGGGGTTGAAGAAAGTGGAGGTTAAAACCATCACCAGAAAAGCTTAAAAACTAGCTCTGAACACTTTCAGTATTTTACCCTTATGGGATCAAATTGTAGTGTCCCGAAGAGGCTCCGATATACAATCTTCTCCTTCACACATGCTCGAAGTTTTTCCTACATACGTAACAGGGCGATTTGACCCCTGCAAGAACTTTTTTCCAATAAAAAAAAAAAAAAAAAAAAAAAAAAAAGCTGAGGGCGAAACACGTATTGGTGAAACCATATCCGCCCATTTTCCAAATCAATGTGCAGTCATGCAAATGCATATAAGTGGGAGATTCGATCTGATGCGAGACACGCGGCAGGTTAAAAAGCTACATATTTGAAGTCTGATCAACGACACACACAAATAAGTAGTGATAACCACCCCGCTCTGCAGGGAAGAATGCACATTAAGTTAGGAAACAGAGCATTTTGCTCTTTATGCTGTTTATCGCTACTATCTAATGGCCTGGTTTGGTGTTACCTGGGGGGATTTATGGTTTAACGTTGCAAATGTCCAACCTAAGTAAATTACATAATCGGAACCAGTCTATTGTTGCCATGGTCATTTGAGATGCAGAAACACACCTGGACGTGCACCCCAGCAGCATTGTGCCAATTCAGTTTGTAGTTCAGTGGCATAATCAGATTTTGACACTTGTTTCATGTTAAAATATCAATGCTTTGTTTATATCTTTTTGCACAATAATAAAACTAAATAAACCTCATAAGTTGTGGAAGTGCAGAAAGTTTGTCTACCTTTTCACTGGACAACAAACATCCCAGCATTTTCTATGGGTCATTCTGGAGCTACTGTGGTGAAACTTACAGGTGATGAACTATGGTTTCAGCACTTCTTTGCCCCTACACATCCTACAGGCTACGTGTGGGAGGAAAAGCAGGTCAGAATAATCAGCAAAAAAAGAAAGAAAAGTCCCAACGATATCTGCGGGGCAGCTCATCTTATTACAGTCCATCCTCGTAATATCACTTTTTGACACAATCAGATACAACATTTCATTTCTGTCACAAAAAAAATGAGTGAAGCAGTCTTACCTAGAGGTTGTCTTCTGGGGTCTCTTTCGTCTCTCAAACCCAATAAAAAGAGTAAACCTTTCAGGGTCAGACCCGCAGTTCAAACACTCCGATTAGAGATTAAATAATGTCGCAGCTGTTCGTGTTGTAGATCTTGATGCATTTATATTACTTAAAAAGTGTTGGAAATGTGGGTCTGACAGCTAATGCGAAATAAAAAGTAGGAAAGGATGGAAAACCTGTTTCACATTATATGTGGGTTGAATATCATAATTTCACTAGACTTGACTCAAATTTGCATTTGAACACCACGGTTACCAGCTTTACTTGAAATTGTTGAGGCGTCCACTCCTTTCAGTTGGTCGCTTTACTTTCTGGCTCTCATTTAACTGACATTTTGCTACTTGATCCGACCTCAAACTTACCTCTTGCTTTGAAACGATTTTCAGTGTAATTTGTTTATGAAACGGTTAAAAAAACAGAGAGGGGTAAAAAAGGGTTGAAGATTTTGTTCTTTAGTATCTCACATTAAGCACAGTTTAAATGTCGAGACTATAGTTGAAATTAAGACTGAAGTTTAAATACTATTTGAAGAATAAGGATGAAACAAAGGCATTTTAAAGATATGTTGAAGGTCTAAGGGCTAATGCCGGTTTGATTTCATAGCAGTGATTTGACTTAATCTCGTAACGAGTTTATTTTTCCACAATTAGCCTTAGAACTGTAGCTTCGGCTGTTTTTTCAACTTTTTCCGCCCAATACATTTCAACTAAATTCTTGACGGTCTGAAAAACTACAACCGTGTCTTGTTTTTTTCTTCACGTGCCCTAAATACAAGAAAATCTCAGGGAGATGATTAAGTATTGTTGCGACACTGTCAATAGCCTTGTTTCCACTGTCAGTACGGTTCGGGTCACTTCGTATCGGTACAGTACGGGTCGGGTCGCTTTGGGGTCAGCTTTGCGTTCCCACTGTACATTCACTTTACATAATTCAAATTTTTTGGTGCTATTTTGCTGTTCACACTTTCTAAAATCAACCTGGATATGCAAAAAAAAAAAATAATTTGTGCTAGCATTGTAAACATAGCTTTGGTTGTCTGTTACTTCTTCCATCAGACATATCAGAGCCTCACTGTGGAATCTGAGATTATTAAATAATTCATGAAACACTTCCTGTGTTTTCTCGGCAGTTTGATTCTCACATATTTAATGAGCTTCTTTGAGACAGAAATTGAGCAAAGAGAGAAAGGTTTTAAAAGAGAAGAAACACAAAGACTCACCTTGTATATCTTCAGACCACAGAGTGCTGCGAAGGGGCGCTCCCTGCTTTAGCAATACTACTGGCTGCAGTTGAAACTACTGCAGTGGTTAAGTTCACTGTGTGTGTTGTTCAAACACATAACTGAAAATATGAGGACATGCAGAGGTTCACTGAGCAGCCCGACCTTCTCAGACCTGACTGAGTGCGAGTGCAATGCAGCATTTCAAAATCACAAGCAATATTTACGTTCCAGGTCCAGGACCATAGATGCACTTCGGCTCAGAATCCACATGTATACAAGTAAGGCAAATGACCTGGGAGCCAGTTGCCCCTCTGCAAACCCTCCAGTAGGGAGCGCCCAACATGAGTAAAGAATAGAAGAAAGATCTTACTTACATCCTATCCTCGCAACTTTTTCCAAAGCTGACATTCTGAGATTCATCTTGCTCTAGTCACCAAATGAACTCTACCATATTGGTGGGGTTTAATCAATAGATTAGCTTTATTTGGAATTGAACATCGTGTCCATGCACTCTGTGTGATGAATGCTTCTGCAGAGCTAAAGCTTTTGGTCTCAAATCAGTATTGTGAACAGTCATAACTCTTCATTAGTTTGAAAATTCTGACAATACCATAAAACAATGAATGAGTTTCAGCTTAGAAATTCTTATACTTTTGAGCCTTTCAAATAATCTATAAAACTTTAAATAAATATCTGCAGATTTATATTCCCTGACTGTTTGAATCTGTCTAACTGGAGACCGACAATAACAATAGTTTTATGGAACAGTCTTATGGACCTCCATCATTTCTTTTAACTGAAAATCCACTTGCTGTAGAGGAACTTCTAATAACAAGTGTGAGGGATTTCATCCTCAAAATCTAATTTACAGAGTAACAACAGCAGACTGATACATTACCTTGTGTGTGTCCCGGAATTTACTGATCTCTCTGGAAATCAGGTCTCTCTTGTCATCCTCCATCTCCATGGCATTGATATCCTCCTTACACAAAGGACAAAGAGCCAGGAAACAAACAAACTAAGTACTCACCAATTACCATGAAACAGCTAAAACAGACAGCATGTGAAAAACATCGCTCCAGCCTTTGATTTCATCTGCATTCAGCAAAGACTACCTCCTCTTTCTTCTCTTTACGCTTCTTGTTACGAGGCTGACTGTCGGGATCCTGCGAGGGAGCATTAAGCTCACTGGAGTACTCTCGAATGAGGACGTCTATCGCTCCCTTTACAACCTGGTCCCGACGCAGGGTTTCTTCATCCAGAACCTCGTCCTCTTCTTCATCCTCGTTTTTTGACCCATCAGTGGTTCCCTTCACGTTAAAGTCAGAAGAATGGAAGAATCCAAATTAGATTCACGATCAAATCATTCCGTTTTAGTCTTTTTTTAACAGGTGAACATCGTACCCCATTGGCACTCCTCTTCTTAGCTTTCCAATCCTCTAGCTGAGCTTTGGTTTTGGCATCGACCTTAACCAACAACTTCTTATCGCCTAAGAGCAGCTCATGTAGAAGTCTGAGGGCTCGCAGTGTGGATTCAGGCTCCTTATATTCACAGAATCCAAAAGCTGCCAGAGGTTGAGAAGAGAATAAGGTTAGTTAAACTGGTACTCAAATTAAGAAAAATACATGATAACTTATTGAACAGTGCTTCAGTCTTGAACCATCTAAAAAAAATTTTTATGTAGCCGAACTTTGATGTGATCTTTTAAAGTGGTCTTGAGCGAGAGTCCTCCAGGTTTTCTGAAGGTCCGTCAAAGTTTTCTTTGGACAAAGGCTTTGTTACCACTTCTTGCTGAATTTACAAAGAAAAAAGTTTGAGAAATTAAAAAAAACCCAAAAAAAACAAGGTGGTTCCCAGAGATCTATTGGGCAAACACTTGGCATATCTTAACAAGATGTGCAGCGTGATCTTAAAAGATGTGAAGAAACTGGACAAGTTGGGGAAAAAGAGAAATCAGGCCTACAAAACTATCAATAGCAGATGAGCAGTATGTGAAAGTGATGTCCTTAAGAAAAAGGAAAAACCTGAGAGATGCAACAGGATCTTCAGTTGATCCATCTACTATTCACTGAAGCCTCATTAGAAATGGTCTCAATGGAAGGAAGGCTGTCAATAAGCCATTCTTAAGGAAGGGAAACGGGAGAAAAGTGGACTGAAAATCAGTGGCAACGGGTCATTTGGATGGATGAATCCTCCCCAGAGCCCAGACCTCAACATTATTGAAGCAGCATCTCGCAAGAGAACGGAACAAAATGCAGCCGACATCCAAAGAAGAGCTTTGGGATGTCATTCAAGAAGCCTGGAGAACTATTCCTGAAGACTACTTGCACAAACTCTGTTTTTGCCTTATATAGTGTATTTCCGTTTTATGTCGGCACATTTCAATAAATCTTTGCAATTACTTCCCATTTTCCTGACAAGAGAGAAAGGAATTAGGGGTTGCTTGAGACTTTCGCACAGTACAGTAGATAAAATTGTAAGAAAATACGAACTTTAAATAAAAAAGTCAAAATATATTAACTGTAATTGACGGTTGTAAAAAGTACAGCAGGGTGCTATATGTTCTCTTTCGTCAACAACAAGAAGCTGTTATCTATCATGGACAACAAACAGCACCCTCTCCACCACACAGTGGACAGACAGCGGAGCACCTTCTCACAGATAGCTTCAGCTCCGCTGTCCAAGAGACAGATACAGGAAATCTTTCCTGCCACATGCCATCACTCTGTATAATAACAGTTAATCATTGTTCTGCACTAATTATGGTCATTATAATTTCGCACAACTGCATTTGTTGCACATTTTGCTGTACATATTTTACATATACATATCTACATATTTATATACATTCCGAACTGAATTTCTGCTAGTACTGCTTTTAAGTTGCATTTATATTTTACGGCATTTTTACATTTTATAGCATTTTTATATTCTATTTCATTTTATTTAGAACCTTGTCTGTATGCTGCAACTGCAAAGTAATTTCCCAGCTGGGATGAATAAAGTACTTCTATTCTATTCTAACTTTTAAGAAGAATGATCTAAGACACTAAATAAACCCCATAATGAATATGATGACCTAACAAGAATCAATGAATATTTCCAAAAGCAGCATGTCAAACCACTGCAGTGTAATATGCATTTAACACCAAGACGAGAGTTTAACTGTGCCGGGTATTTTTTGCCATTACCTTGAAGTTTCCCAGAGGCACCTTGGACCCTTTTCCAGCTTAGAACAATACCGCATTTCTATATCAACCAGAGACAAACACAAAATCAAATTATTTAATCACTCAGAAAAGTTGATAGTGACTAATCAACAGCTCGCTAATCACATTCGAGTTTTATTGTTACACTGCCACATATATAGCTGGAAATTTACAAATGGTTGCCTGAGAGTCAAGAGAAACATCAATCTAGCATATGGCGCGAGTGCTCA
This sequence comes from Odontesthes bonariensis, assembly GCF_027942865.1. Lineage (NCBI taxonomy): Eukaryota > Metazoa > Chordata > Actinopteri > Atheriniformes > Atherinopsidae > Odontesthes > Odontesthes bonariensis. The sequence goes on along the minus strand of NC_134522.1, from coordinate 24,016,522 downwards.
CCGGTAAAACTGGACCGCTGCTTACCTTGAACATGCGGAGGTTTGGCTTTATCCGAATGAGAATAAGTGTCTGTCACCTGCAACTCTTCATCTAAGCGCCTCATTGTTGCTTCGCCAATTTTAGCATTATACTCTTTAAACATTTAATCCAAATGATCTATTAAAAGCACTAGAGTTCACCATATATACGTGGACCAGTACTGTCGAAGTACACAGCACTTCCATCTCACAAGATCAGCGAATGTCGATAAAAAGATCGGACAACTCACCGCTAGAAGCTGCCTGACCAGCATGTCAGATGCCTTTTCAGAGATGTTCCCCACAAATACAGTGGTGGTGGGGCCCCCACTGTCTTCTGCATCCTTGGCTCTCATGGTGCCGGACTCCTTATTTAGAACTATAGGCTTCTGTGCTACAGCAACTGCAGTTGGGACCAGAACCTACAATATGAAGTGCAAATTTTCAGATCTTGTCACTCTTATTTGGAACATGAATGAAGTTGAACAGTTCATATATGAAATGTATATTTATAAGGGGAAGGGTCTCGTGGAACAGTTGGTGATTAAAAGGCCGTGCAGTAGAAGCTCCTGTTACAAACTCACTGTGGGTGCAGGGGCCACAACACCCATGTGAACGGGGATCATGGGAGTACCTGAAAATAGAGACAAAAAAAACCCCACAGCAATATAGATTATTGTCTGCTAGTAACAAACAAAGTTATTCAAGGAAAACTGCGTTTGTGATACGATTACATAAGCCCAATTCACTCTGGGAGTTTCTGGGACAAACCTCCTGATTATCTGGCCCGTTCTGTTTCTTGTGTTTTGCCAAAAAGTCCACAATATGTGTCACTGACTGAATATTCTATGGTTATACATGTCCATGGTCTACATCAGAAATTACAACAACAGTTCAACGGGCTGGTATAAATGAAGACAGCTGTCAGGTGATGTGGCAACAGCACTTTTCAGTACCTGGCGGGACTCCAGGGGCAAAGCCTCCAAACTGTGGCGGAGGTATCCTGGGGGGCAACTGTGGGATACCAATTTGCGGGCGGTTAAGTGGAGGAGGGTACGACATCCTGAAGAAACCCTACAGGAGAAAGCAGTGTTTAACGGGAGACCAAAGGGATATTGTTTACGAGCAGGTTGAGTAAGTAAATGTGTTTATCGCTGCATTAACCTCGTATTAATAGTGAAAACGATTGCTAACGTGACATACCAAGCAGGTGGAATACCTACTTAATTAAAAACTCTGCTACGTAAACTAGCTAAATTAGCTCATTCAAGCTAACTGTGTGGCCTGGCTAGTTCACACTAGCTGCAGCGGTCATAAACTGTTATACCCACCTATACTCAAGAGTGAACGAGAAACCGGCGAATAATAGTGCTATGGTTTGTACACATAAAAACTCATTAAATACAGTATACAGAAGAACGTCACAGTAAATATCAGCTTTATATTTGACACCGGTGCGATACGGGAACCTCGGTGGTGGCAAAAAAAAAAACAGAAAGAGTACCTATTCTTTTCGAAATGAATCATGGGATACCATCGTGCTGAGTTGTTTTTTTTCCCTGAATTTAGTCCGTCAGGCAACACACACAGGGTTGAGCAGGTTTTACTCAGTATGTGCAGAAGAAATAAGCAGAAGAAATAAGACAAAAAACAACCCTGAAACACTGCCATATCGAAGCATTGTGCTGTATTGATCTGTTTTTTTTTCTGCACTTTGACTTTGATAATCCAAATAAACTTTAAATGCTGCAACTTCAATGTGTAAAATTGGGATCTTCAATATATGGCTTTTATTCATTTCTATTTCTGAATAATTTAAAAAATTGAGGACCGATCATTTGCAAACTAATATAATCAATAGCCGTAACCATGTGGTTGCATTCGGATACTAAACATCATGTCTCCTTGTGTACTATTATTTTTGATTGGCCTCTTTTCTTTTCCTCAATACCCCATTAAGTACCTTATATCAATTAACTCCTACATTATCGTGTAACAGCATGTCTCCGGTGCCTTTGTTAAATAGCTAAAAGTAAAAATCAGCAGCTTTAACCACGTACAACTAAAAATATTTGAACACATGGAAGCAAGTAAATACAGGTTTATTTCAGGGTAACGTGTGATCTCATACCGGCCCAGGCTATGTCCAGTGGGGACAAGGTTTTACCTTACAAAATAATATCTGGGCAAATAAAGCACATATTTAGCATTAAAATCTCTGTAATTTATATGTTCAGAAGGTAGGTGGCGCCAAATGCCCTGGTTCAGCTACCAACAAGACCACCCAGATGTTCCCCCAAATTTTCTTGCCGTTGATTCTCAATAATCCCAACAGTTAGAAGTTCAGAGTTAGAATTGATAATGTAAAATCCGGGTTAAAAATTTTCTTTTCTCATGTGTCTATGCATGAAATCTGCACGGTATCTTTTAACTTATCTTGACTGTTGCTTGTTTTTAAATTCATTTAAATGATTTTATTAGTTTCTCTTTATATTCTTTTATGTATTTTTAATGCTTCTTCCACTCCCTGCTGCAATGCTTTTATTTTATGTAAAGCACTTTGAATTGTTTGTACATGAAGTGTGCTATACAAATAAATTTGATTTGATTTGATTTTAAAAAAGAAAGATGTACAAAATCCCTATTAATATGGCTAGATAATAAATCGTTACTGTAGATTAAGGAGTATAAAACCCGAGTATCTAATCTCTCAGTGAGTAAATCAGTTTTACGACAGCTGAGGAATGAGGAACAAAATGAGGAACAAAACAAATAAACGAATAAAAAAATAATTGGCTTTTTTATCTTTTCAAAAAAAAACGTTCTTAATCTGCTTCCGGATAAGATTAATTTTTCTTAAGTCATATCCTTTTTTTCCTTTTCTGTTTTTTTTTCTGACTACTTTATGCATTCTGTTGTTGTTTTTTTCCTTTGTACTCAACAAAGCAACATTTTTACTGTATCTGACCCGCTTATAAATTAGGTGTGCTTTTTTTTTCATCTATCTGCAGCGTCGCGCTTTGTTTCACGAGCCCCTGGTCTTTTGAACTCAACATTACATTCATATTTCTGTCCGCACGTCTATTTGTAATTCCCGATGACGTATTATGACATAAACAAAACTATTCGCACGATAGGGGAAAATGTCGTATTTTTCCGTATTAGGGGCAACTATCGATGGCCCTGGCGAAATTTAAACCGGACTTAGCCTAAGCTGTTTTCCCACTGCTAAATTAGCAGCACGGTATTACCACACTGTGCAATGATATCCCTTACCCTGTTAGCTAAATTTGAACGCGTTGCATAATGTTACCTAATCAAATCACAGTAATGTAAATGTTTTTGAATGAGTCTGTCTTGCTTTCTTTTACAATGGAACTAACTTATCTAGAGGTCAGAGCGACGGCTGCAATATGAGTCCCTCGATAAGATATGGAAATATATAAAGAAAGATAGTAATGTGTTTACATGTTGATACCAGTAGTGACTTCGGGCATGTGTGGACAAACGCCTGTGCCACGGCATATTTTATTACAAACAAGCCGGTCGGTCCCGCTTGTTTGCTACTCTGGAAAATTCCACTTCGATGACACGGCAGAAAAACGCGTCACAAGTTACACCTAAATAAAAAAATAGAAGCTCTTGGCCTCCATCAGTTCTTAGGACACGCCCACAAAACAAACCCACCCATTTCGACAACTCCTATTGGGCGAAGTCACAGGTGTGTCACACAACCTTACGTCAAAAGTGTCGTGCCTCTTAATAACAGAGATAGAACACCTTAACCTTTATCACCATCGATAACAGATAACATATACAAAAACTTCCGGTTGTTTACTTGACTAGATTAGGGCGTGCTATTATCACCCAATCATCGTGGCGCTCTGATTCACTAGCTCATGAATATTCAGCAGATTCAGGAGCCATAAGACCTGCCCCCCTCTGCAGCAACGCGGATACAGACAGCATCCACCGGCTGAACGTTTCATTGGGCTTTCGTCAGTCCTCGCTCTCTCCGTGGAGTAGCATTCGGTCACTGGAAATGAAAATGGCTTTGAGAGGACCACTTTCCCGTCTTCTTAGGACACAAGTCAGCAACACTTGTCAGCAAAGCAGAGCTCAATCTGTGGCTGTTCTGGGCGCCCCGTTCTCAAGAGGACAAGTATGCCTTTTTTTTGTCTTCTTTTCTAAAAACTCGAACCCAAATATATCGCTGATAGCCATATTTAACATCATGAGGACTAATTACTTTTTTTTTTTTTACAGAAAAGAGGAGGCGTGGAGCACGGGCCTAAAGTCATCAGAGATGCGGGACTCATCGAGAGGCTCTCCACGTTAGGTAGGTGAAGGGCGGCGGGGATAACGATGGAACAGCCGGTGCCCTTACGTAACACTCGATGGGTGTAGCGTTAAGTTTGGCTCGAGAGGTTTTAAAATAACCTTAACTCCTACCTCCATCTTTTTAAGACAGCTTTGTTACATCATCAGAAGACGGTAAACACTGGCATCTCACACGAAGTGCGATTTCTGTCCAGTTTTAATGAGATTACACCCTAAATATCACAGTGACGCTATCCCGTTAAGGTAACATCTGAGACGAGAGCACCGTGAAGTTCTACAGGAAACGGCTTTCACGTTTAAGACGACCTTGTAATAACCAGCAGTTTCTTTTCTTTTTACTCCGGGGACCACATGCCCGCTTCGGCCATACTTGCCCCCCTCCCCCCGTCCCAACAACACACACGCGAACACAATGCTCGAAAGGGCGCAGGAAGAAGATGTGTGATTTATTTCCACTCTGTCGTCACCACCCAGACAGCCTCGCGCGAACTGTACCATTACTGTTTGGAACCAGCCGACACGCATTCAGTAGCTATAGGCTGACTATGGGCTGACTCACCTCATTCGGAAAGAATCATTCATTTATTATAGCGCTCCTGGCAGTGACGCTACATTGTGACTAAGGGAGGTGTGACGGGACAGAGACCAGTTGATCCAGTCATAACAGGGATATTGCGAATGTGACCTGCCATTGAAGTTCAGGAAAATCCACTTGCATCCAGTTTGATAGGGTGTCACCTCAGGCTGCTTAAAATCTTAAAGTCCCTCTAGAGTGAGGAACAAGGACACTGTAGATTAAAGTGTGGCCATGGGATACACAAAAGACAATGTAATAAAGTCAAGGCGGCTTCAACTACTTAAAATGGCTGTACGAAGGAAATTTTTATTATTATTATTCGAATAGGATAATGAACGATTCTCCTTAGAGTTTTAGTCTGTATAGGGGATTACTGTATGCTAGATTAACTCATATGTGTACAGTAATTATATGGTTAAAAAAAAAAAAAAGTTGGTTTGAATAACAGAGTAAAACTAGCCTTCCACATGTGTCATTGGACCATGATTCATCTTTGTTCTATATGTTCATAGTTGAGTGCCGCAGATTGTTTGTACTTCTATAAATACAAATGCCTTTGCCAGCTCTTCCTGCTAAAGGCTTTTCCAGACGAATGTCAAATAAGGACATTAGTGCCTTCCTGACTGACGGGGACTGTAACGGCATTTGTTCAGCCTTCCTCTTCTTCGTAATGTTGCATCAGTCTATATTTTGCTACTGAAATACATTCTGGCGTATGTATGGCAGTATAAATATTTTGAGATGCACTCCAGCACTTATTTAAGTTCACATACAATTTAAAGTTGGCATATAAAAAATGCACGTCCCCTTGGACGTGGAAACATTTGCATAAACTGTGAAGATATCAAAATCCCAACGTCTCTGAATACGATATGAAAAATACTTTTTTTTTTTAGAGTCTTCAGTATGCTCTGATTGGTCAGTGTTGCCTTATTTATATACGATGCATGCATAACTACAAGTTGTTTTTTTTAAGCCTTCAACTTCCAAATCAGAGGTTTGAGTAACGTCCTTAGTGCTCTGAAGTTCTTCGTCCTCTTGGTACCCTGACATCAGCTTGACAGTTGTGGAAAATGATACAGTTGCAGTGCCAGTAACGAAGCCCAACACTTGAAACCAAACACTTTCTGGATTTAATACCATGTCATCTTGGAATCTTTAAGCTCTTAAAGTGATGCAGTCAGTTTGTTCAATGTGTGTCAACAAAAAAAAGGGGGGGGGGGGGGGGGGGAATGACACAAATGAACTAATAATCAAATGGTTTTACAGGAAGTTAAACGTACACTTCTACACATATGTAACCTTTCAGCTTAAAGTGACTAAAAGACAACCTGCAACTGTCACGTAAGCTTTTGAATTGTCTTGCAAGAGATTCTCACAGTTGCATCAAGACGAGGCTATTCCTGTCCTGTCTACCAATGGAAATAGACAGCACCGGTTGCTCTTAGATAAGTAGAGAAACCCTACACTACCACCAAGGGAAATGTTTCCAGATGGACACCCCGTATGAATAACCCGTCATCTTCTCAAAATCTTTGCCTTAAACTCAGTGGAAGTTTTTCGGTCTTCTCCTCTGCGGCCGCCTAACACAGAGCAAATTACAGTCCCTGACACCCGAGCCGCAGTGGGAACTGGCCCATGTGGAAAGTGCTCCATCACTAATGTTCCACTGGCACTGAATGACTCAACCTATTCAGACTGCAAGGTCAGACAAATCCCTGTTAAGTCACACTATAGAAGCCAGAGATCATGTGGCCTGTTCATATGACACCCGCAGTCTTCGAAATACAAACTTCCAGGTCACTTCCAGCGCTACAGTGTTCAGCATGCGTCCATGAACTGGACCCTGTTCAGCCTTTCTAGAATGCAGCATACCAATGCCTCATTAAAATGTTCCTCTTCCTCTTGTGCTCTTAGACTACTCAGTCCACGATTTTGGCGACCTGAGCTTCCACCACCTTGAGAAGGACGAACCCTACATGGATGTGAAGTTTCCTCGAACAGTGGGCGCTGCAAATAAAATGCTGTCGGGTGCAGTGAGCAGAGCTGTGAGTGCTGGGCACACTCTCGTCATGTTGGGAGGCGATCACAGGTATTTATCTCAGGCATACAGAGTTCAGAATGACCTGCAGTTATTTCAAAAGCCCCATCTCTGATATACTACACCACAACCTGACAGTTATTTGACAGATGGACAAAGCATACTGAAAACATTTCACCATGTGTGTTAGCGGTCGGATTCCATTCCAAGAACATGCTCATGTACACTCATGTGACCGATATAAACACTAGATATTTATAAGACCCCACCTCTCTTTTCCTAGCCTTGCTATTGGATCGGTGAGCGGCCATGCCCAGCAGTGTCCCGACCTGTGTCTCATCTGGGTTGACGCTCATGCGGACATAAACACGCCCATGTCCTCCCCGTCAGGGAACCTGCACGGCCAGCCTGTGGCATTCATGCTCAAAGAGATGCAAGACAAGGTGAGCAGAAACGTCACGCTGCTCTAAAACAAAAGGATCTCATGCATCGTGGTTGGTTCGTCGATACGCGTCATCAAGGAGCCAAAACAAAACAAAAAGAACATTAGTTGCTTAAGTATCTTTTGTAAACTTAGATATACACAATATAGACAAAACTGCACACCCTCTGCTTAACACTGTGATCCAGCAGCAAAGTGTGTTCAGTCAGAGGTTTCTTCAGCTCCACTGTCACAAATACCTTCACAGGAGGATAATTAATGAATAATAACTGTTTTTGTGCTGCAAAATAATTTCCTATAAATATAAAGATGCCTCACTGGGTGTGTGGGACTCTATGACAAAGGGTTGAAATATTTTTTCAATCTGTCCACCCAGATGCCAGCTCTTCCTGGGTTCTCGTGGACTAAGCCATTCCTCTCCTCGAGGGACCTTGTGTACATCGGACTGCGGGATGTGGACCCCGGAGAGTAGTAAGTATATGCTCTCACTGAAACATGTCCCACCACGAGTGGCTGATGTACAGTTTTCCGACATGTAGGCTTTGTGTAAATAGTTCTTTGTGTTCGACTGCAGCCACATTCTGAAGAATCTGGGAATCCAGTACTTCACCATGAGGGATATCGACAGACTAGGCATCCAAAGGGTCATGGAAGTCACTCTTGATCATCTTCTTTCAAGGTATTGCAGATGTTATTACTGTTTGTGATTATTTCGACGACATTTACATCTAATATACATTTGCATTCATTTGATAATTTGAATAATTGCGTTTGAATTGAAGGGAACTTTTGAACCACCTTTAAACTTTCTGACCTTCCTCTACAGAAAACAGCGACCAGTCCACTTGAGCTTTGACATTGACGCCTTCGACCCATCTCTGGCTCCCGCAACAGGGACGCCAGTGAACGGAGGTCTGACCTACAGAGAGGGGATCTACATCACAGAGGAAATCCACAACACAGGTACAGATGAGTGCAAGCGGATGCTTTCATTCCTTTAGAGTTTCCATTTTTGGTTTTGATGTCTTGACTTATGAATGTATTCATGTGCAGGTCTGCTGTCGGCCATGGACCTGGTAGAAGTGAACCCCATCCTGGGGGCCAACCCTGAAGCCGTGGAGGCCACCGCCACTTTAGCTGTGGACGTCATCGCGTCAGCTCTTGGACAGACGAGAGAAGGCGCTCACGCCTCTAACGACGCTATTCCCGCCGAGAAAAACGACACAGAGCAGCTCTGCCTCTGAGAGCATGAAGCAGACTCATGAACTTTATGTCATGTCTGACCATTCCACAGTTTTCCTGTTTGCCGTTATTTTCAAATCATAGAAGCATGAATGCCTGCGTCATAAAACAATGAGAGGGCTCTAAATATTGGTCATGCTGGGACAAGCCTTTGACGTGATTTAAAATGCCACTGCACTAACTAATGGGACTACTATTAATCTAAAGAGGCAATACTAATTTATTTTGTTACTGTGTGTCATTATTTAAGTGAGAGAAGACACCACTGCCACATATGTATCATGTGTTTGGCTTATAAGATCATTTATCGGCCTCAAAGGCATGAAAGCGTTTGACTTTGATCGAAGTTCACAGTCTCGTGTGGACTCCTTAATGTTTGGTGGCTGTGCCAGTTAGTTTAAAACTAGAAAAAGTCACTTTTCAATTTTGGACCAGCTGTGGTTACTGTATTATCTTTAGAGTTTACTTTTGTATTTTCATTTTTAAACCTGCCAGCACATGCACTACAATTACTGCGTGTGTAAATATCTACATCATGGGGAAAAATGCAAGCGAGTAGGAAATTACGATTGCGATTGTGCTGGTATTGTTGCTTGTTCTTTATTTGACTTAGCAGTTGAATGATTACTTTTCTTGTAACAAAGAGCTTCTATTTTGGTCTTCCATAAATGTGATGACATTTTTGCTCACTTGTATAGGTGTCTCATTCTGTCCTGTTTCAATTTATTTTTCCTACAACATGACTTAAGTTGTCACTTCACAAATTACTTTTATTTAAGATAAAGTAGAACAGACATTTAATTAAAGTTGTGCACTGATGCAACCATTCAGCACAGCTCAGAAAATCTGGACTGCAGGCAGGCCAGTCTAGCACTTTGACTATTACAAAGCCCTGCTTTTAAAACAGAGGCAGTGAGTGGTTGAACATCGTCTTGCTGAGCTATGCAAAGACTTCCCTTAAAAAGATATCATCTGGATGGGAGCATATGTTGCTCTAAAACCTGTACATAAGCAGGTATGTACAGATACCTTTCCCAATGTACAAGTTGCCAGTTCCATAGGCACTGATGCATCCCCCCATACCATCAGAGATGGCAAGCCTTTGAAATGAGTGCTGATCACAAGCTGGATTATCCCTCTCCTATTCAGTCTGGAGGATGTGGTATTCACGATTTCCCAAAAGAATTTCAAATTCTTGAATTAGCCTTTGCCATGGCAGTGTTTCTGGATCATGTTCACACGTGGCCTCTTCTTTACATGACAGATTATTAGCCTGCATTTGTTAACCTCACGGTGAACTGTGTTCACGGACAATGACTCCTGGATGTGTGTGTGTGAGCCGAAAGTAGTGATTTTCCATGACAAAAGCCCATTTTTAATGCAGTGCTGCCTGAGAACTCTCTGATGGATATGAGCATCCAATTCTGATTTTCAGCCATGTTCCTTGCCCACAGAGATGTCCCCAGATTTCCTGAATCTCTTGATGATTATGATTGATTATGTACCGTAGATGATCAAATACTCCAAGCCTTCACAATTCACAATAACGATGTCAAAAGGAAACTTGTTCACAGCTGGGAGCAGCTGATTGAGCTTTCCAAAGTCAACATTGTGCCAGAAACAGGACCCCAAAATGCAGATACGATGAAGAGGGGTCGTCCAGAATTTAAGGCAGGAGCAAAATGGAGGACAAGGAAGAGGAAATTTAAAATCCTTTCTTCCCTCGATTGTCGTGGGAAATGTGAGATCACCGGCAAATAAAGTGAACAAGCGTGGAGCAATGATAAGGACAAAGCAGGAATAGTGGGAATGTAATGTTTCAATGTCTCTGTTCCAAACCATAAAAAAAATAGGAAAACAGGCAGACAGAGCAGTAAAAGAGGAGGGATAACTGTGCTTATTAACAGCAGATGTTGTTGAATGTTGCAATGAAAGAGTCAATACTGTGAACACTGAGTGTAGCTGTGAGTTTCTGTAAATTCAGCCCAACATGACAGTTCACCTGTGTTGCCTGATGAAGCTGCATTTGAGATCATCAGCTCAGTTGTTGCCAACAAACACAATGTTCCAGTTTGTTACGGAAATATTACAATGCTAAAATTTAGCCTTGGTGTTTAAGAAAACCAGAAGGTCACCAAACCTGTTTTCATTCAGCGCATGCCACCAGGAAGGCACGATAGTAACACTGAATGACGTAATGCCCTTGACTAAACATGTTTTTTAAGATTTTCTTTTTTTATCTTTTTGGATGCCTTCCCTGGAAACATCAGATACAATGTAAACTGAGGTTAAAGATAAGCTTTAATGGTGTGGAAAACTGTCAAATGTGGGATCCTGTGATTTATATATATCATAGTGTCTGGATGTACATTTAACTGTTTAACAAATATATCAACTGTATCAAGACCGTACACACTTTTCACATTCAGCATATAATCAATTTGCACTAAAGTCTTATTAGTCATTACAACTACCGTACATGGAATACTGACTAGAGCATGTTTCATTTGGTGTCATTCAATATTTTTCCATTGTTCACTTCCATAAAGATATTTGCTCTACAGCAGTTAAAGTGTAACAGTTGTGTTACCCAATCTGAGCATTATCCATATGAAACATTTCACATTTCGACTTTCACCTGGGAGTCCACAGGTGAAAGGAAGTAGATTGTCTGTTGACAAGCGTAAAATCGTGCGAAGAACGATCCCTTGGATCTGTGGCGGGAAGCAGAAATGTCCAGATCATCATCCGGCAGGACGTCACTGGCATTAACAGGTGGATAAAACAGTCCAAATATCTGATCAAAGAGTTTCTGTGGGTTTGGTCCATTAACAGGTTCAAAAATGTGTCATTCTTGTCAAATGATTTCCACCTGCCCACAGAGAGAATCAGCTCTTTGGTGAAGGTTCACCACCTCCATACGCTCACAGGAACAACGGAACAGTATTATTGCTTCTGGGCAGTCAGAGGAGACAGTTGTAGAAAGTCCAGCTTTGCCCTGCATCCTCAGCTCAGTTGGCTCATTTTCGGAAGAACTTCAGGTAAACCACAGCTCCCAGAATGGCCAACTCCATGATAATAATGACACCCAACAGCAACTTGTTTGTCACCAGCCTTGAAGAAGACATTGAAGAAGATAGTCAACATAAACAAGAGGCGGCAGTATCTATAAAGAACATCAATCACAAAATAAATATTGATAAAAAACAGAAGAAGGTCACGGCTAACTTTCTAAATGGATCAGTGAGCATCAAAATGGATACATCTCACATGGTTGGACTAATGTTATTTGAGATGTATCATCAGTTGAGCTGTACAAGCTGAACCGATAGGTTCTCAACTTCTGAGAAATACCAAATCTGAAGCCTCGAGCCTGACATTCCAGGAGCTGAAATAATGAAATTACAATCTGACAGCGGGTGTAAGGGCATCATGCACCTCCATGGAGTAACAATCTGTGATAATGTGTCAACTCAATAAATTCTTCATAAAAAAGAAAAGAATTTAAAAAAATCTCTCTAGTACAGTTGCCATGAAGGGACAAATTAGTTTGGTCTTTTGTGGGGTAGCTCTTACCGTCGTGACATGGCGCGAAGAATTTTTCTACTCCGACTGAGGTTCTCTCCTGTATTTACCAACTACACACACATAGGAGAGGAGATAAATAAACAGCTGCCTGACAGCTACACAGCAAACAGCTTCTCGTCATATCAATTTCAGAAAAAAAACTATTATTTGAGCAGTCTTTGCACAAGTCAGAATTACGTCAACTTCAGGACTCTAAGACAACAAAAAAATAAAATGAAAAGCTCATCCCAAATGTTGGGAAGTGAAGCCTCGATTCCCGGCTCACTCTGTTTCTGGTTCGATCCAGTTGCTCCCGCTGTTCTCCCAGCTCCTCGATGATATCCGAGCCTATGTGCTCCGTCTCTGCGGCGATACGCTGACTTCGCTCAATGCTCTGGCTGGCGTTGTTCAGAGAATCTGTGCCCTGAAGTAAAAGAGTCCGCTGGGACTGCAGGTGTGTCTGCAGGGGTGGGTGAAAGTTACAAATTAAACCAGGTTGAGTTATATTCATTCTGGAAATGGGAAAAAATTAAACAAAATACATACTAAGAACAGAACTTTTTTTTCATAGACAGCCCCACACTCACACTTTCTTGATTTTGTGATGAATAGATGCCGTGATGGCTTCCCTGCACTGTCTGGGAAGAAGAGCCCAACACTGACGTGGAGCTCTTCATGTCCCTCTGCAGCTTACCAAGATCCCTGTGGTAAAGGCGCAGCTTTGTACTCATGGCATTTCTGTAGGAGGCAGGGGCAACACGCAGCTCCTCTTCCATTCCTTGCAACTGGAGACAGATAATAAAGTACTGTTGAAATGCCCAAGAAAGAAGATTTATTTCCTGTTCAGTGGAAACAAAATAAGGAACTGTAAGCTGGAATCACTGTAAAATTAATGTTTTTAATCACTTGGTTTTAAAGCAAAATAGGATGGTAGATTTAAAGCCAGAAAAGAAAAGAACTTCTGAGCTTAAGTTTTAATGGTAAAGCCTAATTTCTCTAAAAAGTTTGAAAGCTGTATAAAATGAAAGAGGACAGTGATGTGAAGATCATATCTCTCTCATTGCTGTAAGCAACGTTTGGAGGCAAACAAAAGGTCAGCGAAGTGAAGCGACTTTTCAAGGTGCTTACAATGGACCAAGGAGAGAAGTACTGTGTCTACCGTATCTACTGTGCACGACCAGCTCACCCATCATCACAATGATTGCAATGAAAATCAATCACATCATTAGGCAACCGTAACGAAAACATCTGTCACCATCTTAAAAAAGACCTTTATCTTGCCAAAACTATGGCTCATCCGGCAAGACGTCACTGGCCACACTGGTCACACTGGTCACAGGTGGATAAAACAGTTCAAATATCTGATCAGATTTTCTGTGGGTTTACATGTATATCAAAAGACAAACTGAGTATTGTAACTCAGACATGGTATTATTCTTATTATTTTATGTAATTAAAATGATCATTTTGTAAAATTAGGAAAATAAACTAAATATGATGCAGCATTCTGATGGGCATTCCAGGTATTTTTGCTATCAATAGCTATTGTGAGATTATGAGATTTATTCATGCTAAGTACCTCCACCAGACTTTAAAAAGAAAAAAAATTGACAGATTTGAATCTGAATCTGAATGTGATTTAGTTTTGACAGCATCATGACCGAACAAGCGGAAATAATACAGAGGAAGTTTGATCATGTATCGTTTTATGGGCGGAAAAATGATTGGCAAAATCCTAATATGATCATAGTAAACGCAGAGTGTGCCATGAAAGGAACAAATGCGTCTGTTTTGCTTGGCTAAAACGAGTCACTTATACACAGAGTGCTATACTATCAGCTGTTAGGTGAGTAAACTTTAGCCAGGGTCTAACATTAAGTGGGGAAACAGCAGCTTACCACTTCCTCAGCCTCCCCATGCCTCTCATCGAAGGTCCTCACCAACCTCTTCCTCTCCTCTGCAGGTGTAAAAGTACAAGTTTTAACAAACGGTTGCTTGTTACGGTGAGTGGTTGCTTAAAATAACGTTTTCCTAGTTCAACAACAACAGTGTTTACCTCCGTGACATTTCAGAGCCTTCTCCGGCATTAGCTTCAACTCATCGTAGAGAGATTTGTAGATTTCGTGCAACTTCTCGAATTCCTCCGAAGACATTTTTAAGTAAATGTAATTTAGCTGTCCTTTCTTAAAGCACTACTCTTGTCTTTTTTTTTTCTATAAAAGCCAACACCAGTTACAGTCACAAGTGTAAATGAATCTGCTAGTTTTGCTTTGATGATAATCAGATCCCCGGGACTCTTCCGTATGATGGCCCTCGTGACCAAGTGCCTTAACCTTTTGGTGGAAAAAAAACAAAATGTATACGTTTACAAATGGCTTGAAATTAAAAACAAGATAACTGTTACACCGTTACGAAAATTTTGTCATAGTAATGACACCAATTATTGCTGAGCATGACTTAAAAAGCGCATCGAGAACTATTTTACTCAGGCGCTAAAGAAGTCAGCCTTAATGGCCCCCGACACTCGGGAAGTGTAGTTTTTCAACAGAAAAACATGAAAGTCTTCTTGTTTCCTTATCTTATTGACATTGTGTTGTTCGATGGAATTTGAACTTAAAGAATATTTTCAAAAGGGTCTTACACGTAAATTGCAGTAATTTAAGTTTAGCTTGAGCTTTCACCACCCCACATTTTTACTCGCAGCTACAGAATCATATAGACATGTATGTTAAAATGAATGTGAATTTAGGTAATTTACCTTTTCAGTCTTTATCGCATGAACGTAACAGAGTGTGGTTGGCAATTTATTTATTCCTTATTTATTCCCATTCTTTCAATTATCCATTTGACTAATTATTTATTTGTCATTTTGCTTTCTTTAAGTTGCCTGTTTTAGTTAATTTATTATTAAAATAATAATAAATAATAAATAAATTTAATGTTGAAACATTAAAACCCGACCATAATCCTTGGGTTTCACTTGACGTCATTTCCGTATTTTCTAAGCGCGCGAACCTAAGTGGTGGGCTACTGGAGCTGGAGCATATTGAGAACACTTGTTTTTTGTTTGCCACCTTTTTGCCCAAAATGCCTCAGGTTTGAGCCGTTTTTGGATGTTGCAATCGGTCTAACCGAGAGAAGGGAAAGAGTTACTATCGAGTACCTAAGGTAATCGCCCATAGAGGTGAGAAATGGAAAAAACTCACAGAACAACGCCGCAAAAAGTGGATAGCTAACCTACGTTTACAGACTGGAGGAGCTGAATCTGCAAATGCTCGTGTCTGCGGTGACCACTTCGTCAAAGGTATGTGCGAAATCTAACTGTTTTGTAGTAGTGCAGTAAAGTATTATGTTGTTAAATGCCAATCAACAGTAATGTAATACGGGCTACGTTTGGGCTTTGTTTTGAAGGCTGCCCCAGCGCGTTGTTGGCTACTGAGTCAGTGGACTGGGCTCCGACGGTCAAGCTGGGTTACCAAAACACAAAGCTAAAGTCACTGTCATCTTTGAGACGAGACGAGAGAATGAAGCAAAAGGAAGACCTACAAAGCCGGTTGGAATGTGCAGAAGGTATTTTGGATCTCCAACGGATACTCGAGGCACGAACTTCAGACTGGGACCACACAGCCGAATCGGACGAGCAAGATGGCTACCCCGAGTCAGAGGGGACAACAAAGGATGGAGGTAGACTAAACCTTTGTACTTCCATGATGGCGTAAAATAGTGTTATTGTGATGCAAATGTGGTCGTCAAAATATTCACGTTACGAAGTCCATGCACTGGTATTATGTGTTACACTGTCAGGCTAACTTTGTAGTTTAATGTGCCTTACGTGCTTGCAGCGCTCGTTTTAAGTTGTAAACACTGTGTGGGAACCCTGTAGGCCTATATCAGAGAAGAGGACTTGCATGTTGTGTCAAAAACATAACTTGTGACATTCATAATTATTGAGTATGATATTTATTGTCACATTCTGCTATATTGTAGGCTATGCAGATGCTGGATGCCAGACGGATCTGACCATGGATGACCTAGAGAAGATGGAGGAGGTGCTCAGAGAAAACATAGTGGAGTTGGGGGATCTTCGTAGCAAGGCACTGGACAGCAAATTCACCCAGGAGTCCTTTGAAAACAATGAAGAGAAGACTAGGTTCTACCCAGGGCTCCCCAATTTCTTGGTGTTGATGCAGATTTTCCGGCTGTGTGAACCTGACATCACGGTCATCTGTGGCCCCTTGTCTGTCTTGTCCAAATTTGAACAGTTTATACTCGTTTTGATCAGGCTGAGACTTAACCTCTCATTGAAGGATTTAGCTTTCAGGTTCAACATCTCCTTTTCCACAGCTTCAAGAGTTTGGCACAAACTAATAGACATTCTTCATGACAATCTAGAATTTCAACTTGAATGGCCTGAGCGACACGTACTCCGTGACACAAGGCCAATGGCGTTCAGGGAAGCCTTTGGATGTAAATACCAGATTCTACAAAGCAAGGCTATGCCCATTGAAAACATGGCCACAAAGCCAGGTGAGGCACTGGCATTGATTGACAAGATTGGTGTGATCTGCTGTGTCTTATCAAATTATTCAGAATCCATTGTGTCATTGGAGTGATATTGGTTTGGCGCACCTTGCAAATGGACTTTTTTTTAAAAATACACTTGTAACAATAGTCAAACTACTTTTTTGGAAAACATCTTTATAATGTGAACAACTATACATACTGTGATATAAATATCCCCTTGTTTTTTGTTGTGAATATCACTGTGTATCCAAGTGTATCCCTTTAATGTCCTACTCCTTTCTAAATAAACATCCTTGTATGAAAAGACTACTGAATGTGTTTTTGGATTTCAAATTCTTTAGTGTTACAACTCACAAATATATATATATATAAAAATGCAATTACAATAATAATGGCAATGATACAATAAGTACAATAACAATAATGCGTAAGTATAAGGGTGCACCACAACACACAAACTTAACAAGAAGTGTTCAAAATTGGGGGCACCACATTGGCTTAAAACGGTCCTGCTGGTGACTTTGTCAGTTTCTGTCCCAGAATTTTTGGAAGTATTCCTACTCTGAAGGAATGCTCCACTTTAGGAACAGTGTTGGTCAAGTTACTTTAAAAAAGTAATTGGTTACAGTTACTAGTTACTGCTCCCAAAAAGTAATTGAGTTAACTCAGTTACCACATTGTAAAAGTAATTAGTTACTCAGCAAAGTAATTGTGGCGTTATTTTTTATGTTCTATAACGCTGTTACGTTCTATAACTTTTTTTTGTATTATTTATTTATCAAATGCAAGACAAAAATATGAAGTGCATACAGGAATAGAAGTAATTTTCTTTTTTCTTTACCCAAGCTCTATAACATCAAATATGTTTATATTAACTGATTGAATAATAAAAACACTATATACAGTAATTTAGAACATTTGGTATTTATTTGAACTCAATAGATTGCAGCCTGCCATATGATGCATAGAAATAAAAACATAAATATTGAATATAAAATGGTGATGGTGGTCACCTGTTTCTGAGCCGAAAAATCGAGTGTTGTTTGTTTTCGAGTGGCTCCGTCTCCTTCGCTGGGGCTCACGCTGGCTGCATTTTGGCCTGGGGTTGGGTTAGCTAGCTGCATTTGGGCTTGGGGTTGGGTTAGCTAGCTGCATTTGGACTTGGGGTTGGGTTAGCTAGCTGCATTTGGACTTGGGGTTGGGTTAGCTAGCTGCATTTGGACTTGGGGTTGGGTTAGCTAGCTGCATTTTGGCTTGGGGTTGGGTTAGCTAGCTGCATTTTGGCTTGGGGTTGGGTTAGCTAGCTGCATTTGGGCTTGGGGTTGGGTTAGCTAGCTGCATTTGGGCTTGGGGTTGGGTTAGCTAGCTGCATTTGGGCTTGGGGTTGGGTTAGCAGCTGCAGAAGCAACAAGTGCTTCATATTCACATGGGTTGATGTAAGGTGCTTCATTAGATTTGAGTTACTTGAGGCAGACGTGGATAAAGTCTTTTCCCTGGGCATAGCGTGCATGTTACATACCCATCTTGCCTTTTATCTCCACGAGTGAGAAGTAGTGCTGATACTTCCAGTTAGAGAACGCTACCTTTGAACTTCCCTGGCTCGTCGCCGCTGTCTTGTGTGTGTTTAGTAGTAGTCGCACAGCCAATCATCATCGCATTTGCAACGGTGTCATCATCCTCACCCCTGCTCTCTCCAGACAGCATGCAGCTGATGTGTAGCCGAAAGCCTACAACCAAATTGTAGTAACGCGTCACTTTATATTCTCAGTAACGATAACGGCGTTGTAACGATGGGAAAAGTAATTAATTAGATTACTCCGTTACTGGAAAAATAACGCCGTTAGTAACGCCATTATACTTAAACGCCGTTATTCTCAACACTGTTTAGGAACCACAGCATCCCAAAATGCAATGTCTGGAACAATTCTCTCCACAAACATGTCGTACAGAGTCCACACAACGAAATCGCAGTAATCTGCTTCAGATATGTGGAGCTGTGCCTGGACCTGGTAGAAGTATTCATGATCTCGGTCTAGCATGACTTTTCCCCCCATCTGTGGTCAGGCAGAAGCCCTTCTGTCCAGCATTTAGTCGCAGGTTGGCCTCATCCCGCTGAGAGTATGGGCACTAAAAAAAAAAAAGGACAGAACACATAAACTACAAAATGTTCTGCCTTTTGGGACAGTGAAGTCAAGTTAGTTTTGTATTACTGAATTATTTAGTCCTGACTTCATCAGACAAGACTATTACCTTAATCTCACAGATACCATTTCCATGGCAGTCACAGACGTCCATCCTGTCAGGTGAGGACCCCATGTACGGCCACTTTGGGTTCATCCACAGACCGCTGCCCATGCAGGAGAAGCCTTCATGCTGCTGGGCCATCATCTTCTCATATGCTCTCCTGGCTCGCCTTTCGTGCTTGTTTCCATAACTGTGAATAGTAACATTTAAAGGAAATTCTTTCTTAGAAACTTATTAAATGTACTCTATATAACAGTCAAGTGATTTATTCTTCGAGGTTGAAGACCTGGCAAAGCTGCTCAAGTTCTTTGGGTTGACGCTGTAGGGTCAACGGTGTTCTGTACTCCAGAACGCTTTTAGGAAGCTCAGTGGATCTGGGAATAAATGCCTTGTGAAAAGGGTCCCTGGCCATCAAAGCTGCACTCTTGGGGAAGTTTTTGCTCAGCTCCTGCGAATAGCTCCAATACTTCTCTGACCCTCTTCGCCGCTCGTGAACGCCGTGTTCTCTAGAGGTGTGTGCAAAATGACAATGCAGAGTGATTTTCACAATATACTGCATCAATTCATGACAATGTATTGCATTGCAATGCATGATAGAACCTCGTCGTGACGTGTATCCTGATGCGCATTGAATCGTGAACCCTTTGCCAATACCCACCCCTCGTTTTCTCTGTACCTGTGTGACAGATGCTCCAGCTTCATTCGAACCGTCCCGCTTCTGTTTTTTGGACTGTGAAGAGGAAAAGTCTATGCGAGCAATAATAACATGATACTGTTATAGACATGACTGTTGCAAACATGAACAAAAGTGATATATGCTATATGGTCATGAGCGTATTACATCCTTATTTACTCTACTCCACATTATATCCATTTTATATTCTAAAATGTATTCTCTGCCTAACATCATTATGATTACTGTGGTCGTCACTTTACCTTTTTTTTTACATGTGATGGCATCAGCCACTCGCAAGGTTTTGATGTGCAGGACACAATGTCAGCATTTGGATATTTGGATCTCGGCATTATATCAAAACATAAACATTTTTGATTGTTATTTGAGTGCCAACATTCACAGCTCGGCATTCAACATGTTAAGTTCTGCTTGACTGCCCAGCCCTGCACTACACACTGCATTTTCCATCGGGATAATGCACCATAAACAACACAGAAATATAAACTTACCCTGGCGAACACCAAAACACAATCATTCTGTAGACGTTTTACTCCGAGTTTGCTGATCCACCCGCTGTGGTAATAGTTGTATGCCTCCAAACTTTTGTGGGCCTTCATCTGTTGCTTGGTGTAGTAAGAAGTCTGGAGAACCAGGTAGCTCGTTATGTCCACAGCTTCTATATTCGGCAAATAGTTCCGGTCTTGCGAAAATTCGGACATTTTCATTAAGTATGGGTCACGCCCAATGTATTTCTCTACTAACGCCAAATACCTTTCCCTATATGCCGGCTCCAAACCACTACAATATTCACTCATCTCCATATTCTCCATGTTGTTGCTGTGCTGTAGTCAAGCGTCCAGCCCACCAACTTAAATTCGCGCGCTCCCGTGATGACGTACCTGAAACCCAGCCATTCTGCCAGGCTTCAGAAACTACAATCCCATGATCCCGTTCGCGTTGTATCCTTCACCCTCGCTGCGCTTTGCGCCCAGTTAAGCTCCGACATCAGCTGTTTCTGCCTACACATCAGCTGCATCCCACTGGAGGAGAGAGAAGCGCAGATCCGTGACATGATGTTCCTCTTGTTAATTATCGCAAGCTTCTGTGTGGTGACGCTGCTGGTGGTTTTATTTGCGTCGCATATACGGTAAGGAGCTCATCAATTCAATCGTTCTTTCCGAATGTGCGTCTTACATATCACTGGCAGGTGGTGACTTGGTTGACCAGGCAAGGAATTGCATTGCGCTGATATATGTACCACGATGACTTCCGTTTTCATAACAAAACAAACCCAGTCCACCCATTTAACCCAACAGTCATCGATTTCCTGGTATTTATTTATCTTTTTTTCATGATTCGCCGATCATTACATTTCAGAGCAGAAAAACATTGATACAGAATGATGGAGCTGTAGGAGTTTTTTTTTTTTCTTTGCACAGATGAACCGGGGTCTGAGCTGCTCGGGCCTATCAGCAGCCTGAGCGTGGGAGGCGTTATATTTGCATGCATAACTCCTACAGAGCCATTGGTTATGGGGCGGCCCTTGCTCAGTGGCGTGGGTCATACCACTTGACGCCCAGTACAGTTCATCATCCAAGTTTCCCTATGAATAATTAAGCCAGTCTGCCTATATGTTCAATCTTTCCGGGCCACGTATCTTTTGTCGAATGTAGGATGGGCCGCGGGTCATTTAGATGGAGCTGTTTGCTGTGTGTTGTGATGCAGTGTGTTATTTGAACAGAAGATATGCAGCAGGAGGAGTTTGCAAGTCCACAGCTGGTCTGGATGGCAAGACGGCCCTCATCACTGGAGCCAACACAGGGATTGGGAAGGAGACCGCCCTGGACCTGGCAATGCGAGGTGACCCAACACTCACATTACAGTTAATTACACTTGGGAGTAAATTAATTTAAAAAAAAAAAACGGAAACATGTTAGGTGAGTGTTTCCATGCTGTAACCTCTAGAACCTGGTTTTAGATTCCCTGAATTTACGACATGTTAGTGGAATTCTAAATTATTTTAAGACTTTAAAACTTTGAGGGGTTTAAGACAGGACATGTTATAGATGCTTTGCCATCGCTCAACAAGTAGCCTAAGCCAGAATCCACCTTAGGTAAAAGGTCACTAAACAACCAAAGCCGACAGAATCCCCTCACATCTCGTCTTCTTTCCCCTTAATGCGATTTCTGTTTTGTTTATAGTTTAGCTGCAATTTATTTCTAACAAACCAGGAGCTCGGGTGATCATGGCGTGCCGAAACGTGGAAAAGGGCGAGGAGGCTGCGGCCAGTATACGAGCCGCATACCCCAGAGCACAAGTGGAGGTCCGAGAGCTGGACTTGGCAGACACCTGCTCTATACAAGCCTTCGTGCAGAGATTCCTGAGAGGTGAATGCGGCGTAGCAGTTACTCACTTCTACATACACAGTGTGTTTTTTATTGAACTTTTTCTTTTTTAACTCAAATTTTGTGGCATTTTTCTTCGTCAGAGGTCAACCAGCTTCACATTCTTATCAACAACGCTGGCGTCATGATGTGCCCCTACATGAAAACTACCGATGGCTTCGAGATGCATATCGGAGTCAATCACTTGGGTAGGGCCTTACAGAGATGGACTGAAATCAACAAATCGTCATGACAGACAAATTAACCAAAGTAGGACAGAGAGGGGTAAAATTAGCCGGTGGTTAGGTTGACCCACCTTTCTGTATCTTGGCAACCGTGCACATTTCACGTTCATTTTGGCACCACAAACAAGCACATTAAAAGAGCGGTACACACCAATTTTCTTGGGCTGGACCAAGTAAGACGTTTGGCATATCCGATGTGAGAAGTGAAGTGCTAATCATTGACGTAAATATTAGCCTGAATTGGTAAGCTAGTCTCCCCCCCCCCCCCCCCCCACAAAATAGCATCTACGAGGCAAAGTGAGCCAAATGGTTTGGGGTAAAGTGAGCCAGGTTCGAATAACTGAAAAAAGGAAACGACAATTCCCAACAATTTCATTTTAACTTTGATTAATGTAACCTTTACATGTAAACCATGAGTTGTTTTTTTTTGCACTGGTCTATAAACTGTAGCTCCTGGTTTATTGCAAGTTGGGACGGTTACAACTTTGGGATTGTACATGTTGAACCAGAAGTGCAAATGACTAAAGATATTGACATTAAAACTTCAGTTAGTTAGTTTTAATATAGTTTTACGAGAAGAAATGTGATGATTTCTCCAAAAAAAAAAGTGATTAAACTAGTTTTTTAAAAGGGGTAAAATGTCACAAGGGTTTGAGTCAGATTCAATTAAGCGATCGAGGAGGAGCAGTTGCCTGTCCGGCTTCTCCGGGCCACATGTTGAAGTGTCCCTACTGTGCAGCCTGTAACATTGTATAGACTAAGACGTGCTGTGTGTGTGAATGGGTAAATGTGGCTTGTCCTATAAAAGCACATTTTTAGTCATTAAACTTTAGTTTTAGAAAGTCTTTATCTTGGTTTTCATTCACACATTTTCTTTTTAGGTGTGATAAGAGAGTCCAACTAAATTAAAATGCCCTATATTGATGTATTTTCACACGCATCCGATGCTTCTTAGAGACAATAGACTTGTATGATATCAGGATTGAAATGGAAAAACATTCTGACGGTTTGTCTGACTTCCGGCAGGTCACTTCTTGTTGACGTATCTCCTGATCGGGCTGCTAAAGCGCAGCGCACCGGCCCGCATCGTGGTCGTCTCCTCTCTGGCGCACAACTTCGGCTGGATCCGCTTCCACGACCTTCACAGCCAGGGCAGCTACAACAGTGGATTAGCGTACTGCCAGAGCAAACTGGCCAATGTGCTTTTTGCCAGAGAATTTGCACGCAGACTCAAAGGTACACGAAACGCACAAAGTCAGAAGCATGGGTTGAAAAGGTGGATGATGCTCTCTGGCAAACAGAAAGGGTCTTTCACTGTGACGTATGCGTTCTTACATTGTTTGTACTCGCATAGGTACTAATGTCACGGTGAATTCAGTCCACCCGGGGACAGTGAACTCGGACCTGACCAGACACTCGACTCTCATGACGATACTGTTCACCGCCTTCTCCGTGTTCCTGAAAACCCCACGGGAAGGAGCACAAACCAGCATATACTGTGCTGTGGCAGAGGAGCTGCACTCCATCTCTGGGAAACACTTCAGGTAAGAGACCACACCAAAGCTGAATTCGGAAAAGAATAAGTATTATTCTGAACAGCAATATTTGTTACGGCGTGTCGGCTGAAAGGAAACGTGCGATTATAGTCCTGCAAACAGCCGTTTCGTAATCTGTTCTCACCAACTCCATTATTGAAGAACAGCGCCCAGTGTCTTGTGAGAAATTAAATATACAGGAAACCTGCCAACTGAAAAACTAAACATCGAGACCACACGATATTTGTCATCTTTATTCTACAACTCCGACTTGGTGCAACCATTATAAACTGGTAATTATTACCATTTTTCAGTACTGTTCCATTAGATTTAGACCGACACTTGGAAAGGCCATTTAAAAATGGCAACAGGGGTTCAGTGGAGCCAGGCTGAGGATGTGTACATTTCATTTTAAACTACTTGGTTCTCCACTGTTCCACCAAGAAAGCTCTAACTCATATCAGCATGAAAACTAAGGTGACGTTAGACATTAGCAGACGGAGTCCTTGAGGTTGCAAGCTGAAGCCTCCAAGTGAGCTGCTGCTTAGCAGTTCACCACATAGTGCCTTGCAAAGCTATTCACCCCCCTTGGCTTTATACCTATTTTGTCACATTCCAACCTATAATTTTATGTGATTGATCTGTAGAAAATGGTCTAAGTCAGTGAAATGAAATGAGAAAAATATATATATTAAAAAAATTGGCATGTGCATACAGTATGTATCCACCCCCTTTGCTATGAAGCCCCTAAAAAGTTCTGGTGCAACCAATTACCTTCAAAAGTCACATAATTGAAGTCAACCTGTGTGCAATCTGAGTGTCACATTATCTGTCAGTATAAACACACCTTTTCTGAAAGGTTGCAACACCACTAAGCAAGAGGCATCACACCATGAAGACCAAGGAGCTCTCCAAACAAGTCAGCGACAAAGTTGTTGAGAAGTACAAGTCATGGTTGGGTTATCAAAAAAAAAATCCAAATCTTTGATGATCCACCCCCTCCCAGGAGCACCATCAAACCCATCATCTTCACATGGAAATAACATGGAACAAACTCTCAGTTAAGGGCAAGGAGGGCATTAATCAGAGAGGCAGCACAGAGACCAAAGGTAACCCTGAAGGAGTTGCAGAGTTCCACAACAGAGACTGGAGCTTCTGTCCATAGGACCACAATAAGCCGTACACTCCATAGAGCTGGGCTTTATGGAAGAGTGGCCAGAAAAAAAGCCATTACTTTGTGTTAAAAGTAAGAAGGCACGTTTTGAGTTTGCCAAAAAGGCATGTGGACGACTCCCCAAATGTATGGAGGAAGGTGCTCTGGTGCTTTCGGCCACCAAGGAAAACGCCATGTCGGGGCGCAAACCTACACATCCCATCACCCCAAGAACACCATCCCCACACTGGGTCTACATGATGAGAAGATTCATTCGATTATAGCTATAGTTGGGTTATGCTCCTTATTCGAGCAAGGGTAATTATCCTTGGATATATGGCGGTGAATGAATCGAATCATTGGCACAAAGCATGTCATACCCCGGTATGATAGGTGACACTGTACCCATTTCAACTATTGCTAATAGAGCCACTTCCGCTTCACCAACAACAACAACAGCAAACTCAGGCAATCGAGAAAGATCGCGAACGAAGAGCAAGATGACATCCCTCTCCATTTTCGTTTGTGATGAGCTGCTTGTTGCACAAACGCGATGCACAGCGGAGCATTCTCCATCGAGTTGTTTGTTTCTTTCCGACGCCGGTGACAACAACAGCAATATCGTCTCCTTTGACTTCTGGTTCACAATCCCGGGAAAAAATCTCGAGCACACGTAGAACGCAAAGTCCATTTCACCACGTGCTTCACCGGCGACAAGCACGTTTAGTGTGACTTTCAACCGAGTTATCTCGGGGTCTTAATCCGATCGCGAGTAGCCTGATCCGATTCAATTTCTTGTCAGATTAAGGTGTATACATGAATTTAATAACTCAGTCTTATTGTAATTTAGCCCTTAGTCCGATTTTTACAGTGCCATGTAACCCCAGTGAAACATGGTGCTGGCAGCATAATGTTGTGGGGATGTTATTCAGCAGCAGGGACTGGGAAACTAGTCAGAGTCGAGGGAAAGATGGGTGGTGCTAAATACAGGGTAATTCTCCAGCAAAAGCTGTGTCAGTCTGCCTGTGATTTGAGACGGGGATGCAGGTTTACCTTCCAGCAGGACAATAACCCGAAGCATGCTGCTAAAGCAACACTCCAGTGGTTTAAGGGGAAACATTTAAATGTGTTGCAATGGCCGAGTTAAAGTCTAGATCTCAATCCTCCTTCCTCTGCTAAATCTTTAAGTATGGCTGTTTTCATGCTCCCTCCAGCACGGTGGTTTGCTTTCCACCCAACCCAACGGTGTGGAAACGTTTACCATGTCCTCAGAGTCTGTGATGTCAACACTTAGTCAGGCAGCAGTAATTGCCCGTTATTGCCAAAATTACTGAGTCATTAAAGCAAAAAACATTTGAACCATATTTGTTATTTTTAACATCTATTTTGCTGTATTTCTTCATTTAGTGATTGCTACAAATCAGTTTGCAGTTAAATGATGAGATGAGCTGTTGCTCCTTGAACCCCATCTGCTTGTTTTGCGCAGTTGAAACTTTGCGTACGAGAGTTTTCAAAACAAAAGTCTGTGGAAATGACCTGACAAGAGGAAGAACAGGAAGGTTTTAAGTCATGTCATAATATGAGTATTACTTCATCTTTTAAGCCACACACAAAGTCAAAGTGAAATTGAATGGCTGGACTCATTCCAACATTAGCTCTTACATAACTATTATCCTCCTCCTTTCGTTTCAGTGACTGCACCCCCGCCTTTGTTGCCCCTCAGGGACGAAGTGAAGAGACGGCGAGGAGACTGTGGGATGTCAGCTGTGAGCTTCTCGGTATCAAGTGGGACTGATTCAGCTTTTCACTGCCATCTGTCTCACTTCTCCCAGGAGTCCTTAATTTTCTGTTCTCATTCATTTCATTTGTTTAGTTTCTGATCTTCTGTACTTTGAACATTTCTTACGTAACAAGCAGTCAGGTATACTAAGTTAGAGGTTCTATATGACGTGAAGTTGCTTTTTTTTGTGTGTGAAATAATTACATTACAAGAACTGGAGTATTTTGGTGCTTTTCAACAGCTCCTCCAACCAAAACCACTCACCGACACAAATACTTTTTTGACTCTATTTTTGAGACACAATGTGCATACAGCGTAGGCAAAAAAAAAAAAACCTCCCCAAAACAACCTGATGCATTATAATGCTGTGGCACACGGTGAAGGGTCAATGCAGGGTATAAGACCAGCATCTTTTGCAAATATTGTGTTTTAGTTTTCACCAGAATTTTGCAGCTATACGACTCAACTTTTGTGCCAGCATTTTTAAAAGGAGCAGGGGTTCTTAATACTGACCAAACCTTCAGATATCAGCGTCAAGTATGAGTCACTATTACGGCTTGATCTGCTATGTACTTGTGTATGTACAAGATGTACAAGTTGATTATCTTTTTCCTGCTTTAAGCTAATCAGAGCCAGAGTCATTTCACTGCAAACTGCCAGCGATTTTACTCCCTCTTCCACTGGCAGGAGTCTGCAGTTCTGGAGGAACTACAGGTTGACATTTTTAAGGATCTCCCTGTTCCATGTTTCCCTTGCAGCATTCACACGCACGGTTGCCAAGTTTATATTCTGTGTTTTATACAAGTCAGACATGCCTTTTACTACACTTACATTCATGTCAAGAGTTGAATGTTTACATTTTATGTAAATAAAGAGAAATATTACTATTGAGGTTCTTGTATAAATCTTTTAAAAGTTCCACTCTGCTGTGGCTGATGATGTCTGCTTCGTATCTACAGTCTCAGAAAGATGAGATCTGTTCCTCTACAGTCTGTAGTTTTCATTCTAAGAACTGACTTCCACAAGATGTATTTGAAAAATAAAATAAAAAACAGCCAGTGGTCATTGCTCAAAAGGCCCATGCTGACTCTCAGAGACCTCTCTGTCCCGCTTTACCCTCGTCGGTGACATTGAGACAGCTCAGCTGGCATCTAGCTAAAAGTGAAGCGAGTATAAGCGGGTGCCGCTGTGAAACGCTCATGCTAACTAAATGAGAGTTAGCAGCTCTGATCATTCTTTTGTTGCTGTTCAGTCTTTACAATCCGAGTGCCACAGAGGAAGTTTTTCCAATCAGAGGAGAATGACCTGGTGGGTGGAGGTGTGGGGGGCATATTAGCATATTCATAGTTCCAAAGAAAACATAATTCAGAAACTGATCATTTTAAGCCAAAAAAAATTCTATTCAGCAAACATTTCCTCATAAATGACATTTTTACATGCAAAAAGAAATACACATTAAACTGCATTATTCCGTATTCCTTCTTTTTTTAAATTTTATTTTGTCATTTAATTTTACAAGTGATGGAGAAAACACAATTCAAAATCATGAGTCCCTGCGTCATGTAAGCAGTTACTATAATACATATGTTACAGTTTTATCCCCTAAGTTTTGCTTCAGTATAAAGTGCAGCAGTGATGAGTCACAGCAGTCAAAGTTTAGCAGGATCAGAGGCCATCTCAAGCCTAAATCAGCAAGATTTCTCTTCGATGAGCACCCAGTATAACAGGAACATCCATCGCTGTCACAAGTCGAGTGCAGCAAAGGGACGCAAGGCAAAAGAACGACGCAGTATATCCTCTTGTGCTCCTCCTGACCACGTGACCAAAATACTGAAATACTCGTACATTAAAAAAGGCAGCTTTAGCGATATTAGATGATTGTCATGTTAACAACAAAGCACCTTTTAAGTAAAAATCCCTTCTTTTCAACATTTTTTGACCTTTTTTTTTGTAAGCAAGTTACTGTTAATTCATACAATACAGACAGGTTTGGGTCACATCTCCTACAGGAGCAATGAAAAAAGAGCATGATTTAAAATTAGCAACACCTGGGGAGTTTTCTGGTGTAGTGGGTCCCTTTCTGTATCCTTAAATGCCCTTGAATAATTTAAATAGTTAGATCATAAATCTCATTATTAGAAAGGATTCTACGCTGAAAGCGGGCCACAACATGTTCTGTACAAGTAAAACAGGTAAACTGCTTCATTTTCAATCATAGAAAGACAATACTTTTCTTAAAGGTATGTAACATTCTTGACAGAGGACTATGAAAGACCTTAGGCACTCTCAGAAACAGTAACGACACAGAACTAGGGGACATCTGTCAGAGGCCTTTCAGTTACAGAGATTTTCCCTTTATGCTGAGGTAGGAAACAAACCTGTACCGACACACTTAGGTTGACTGTACCTGTTTACGAAGCAGTGTTCCGTTTCTGGTGCACACAGTAATAGTGGTAGTCACAACTTCCTTCCAAACATAACACGGGTGAGAGAAAATTAGACATTTCCGGAAAAGCACAGCAGTGATTCACAGCTTTAGGACGGCAGGGAGGCAACTCAGACGAAAAGACGAAAACTAATCATCAGAATTCTGAGAGGTTCTCGTCTCAACTTGCTTTTCTAGAACTTTCAGGGTTTTTCAATATAATGACATTGTGGTGAGCCCCATGCTAACTCATGAGCACATACTTTTCATTGGTACAATAAAAGGGGAAAATATATATATATATATATATATATATATATATATATATTTTTTTTTTTTTTAAGTTTTGTGTGCAACAGTAAATTCTACAAGCAATGACTGAGACAGGACAAAGCTATTGTCAGTTATATTTGTATTAAAAGTTCAAATTATCTGCTAGACGAGTTCACATGATGCAAAATGGGACATTTTTTTTGTTGGTTAGTTTTCCTTCTTTGGTTTCAGGGGAACTACAGAGATATTACACAAGAAAATGACCATACAAGGTGTGTAGTGTTACTACTGCATGTGCAAATAAGTCGACAGGAAGCTGAGTGAAGTCCGATAAATTACTTCAAGTGATGTCACTTCAGTCATTGTAGCTTGGACATTAAATATTCAATGTTTTAGAAGTGAGCTTGAAAAATCTTTTGAACACACTTCTCATTTGTTTTTAAATTACCGTACTCAAGATTACGTTAGCTGCTACTAAGACAACATACAAGAACCACCCTGTGGGTTGCTGGCAATATAAATATGACGTAGGTCATATTGTAGCCCTCTTAAGGCAAAATGACTGCATATGCTGGTTAAAAAGTGTATGCTAAAGAGTTAACATGCTCTAGCCACAGATCAGATCTTGCAGAGGGGGCGATGAATGTAAGGATTAATATAATGATTATCAGTTTATTCTACACTTTTTAAAGATTAGAATAAACTGACGGGTGTAGAAAAGGCCATCTATCATTTACATAATTATATCAGTTATTCACCTGTTCTAAAACCCTGAAAGCTTTCTATTGGTACATTGTTTCTGGCTCCTCTTTGTTAAAGTGCCGCCTGAGTGCTCCTTTGTGCTGCCATCTGTGCCTTTACCTTGCACTGGGTCGGCCCTGACGCTGCTGAGGTGACTTGTTATGTTCAGAGAGCCACTGGCGACAGATATTCTGCATTACAGAGTCCTGCGCTCCCTCAGCCACTTGAAGGACGTCCTGGACCAGCGGGCCGGCTCTGGTCGGCTCCAGCTTCACTGCCAGCAGGTACGCTGGCCTCAGCTTACTGCACACCAGGTAGGCTTTGATCTGCAAATAGAGACATAACCACAGTAAGAAGGTGACCAACTATAAAAAGTAGAATAACAGAAAAAATAAAACAATATAACACTAAGCTTCAGTAATTTTTTTTAGGTTCAGCAAAGCTATGTGCCCATACATTTTTCCGAATACATCGAACGACCAGATTTTTCCACATCAATAGAATTTTTCTTGATGTTCCAAGTCGACAATGCCATGATCTAATGGGCTCAGTTTGTGAAAGAGTGGCTCAGAGAGCATGACACATCATTTCCAAACATGGACTGGACACCAGAGCCCTGACCTTAATACCCATTGAGAAGCATTGGGATGTCTCTTTACTCAGGGCTCCAGATCTCCCTTCATGAACACAAATGTTGTGACACTGCATAAAATATCAAAATAATACCCCACTAAATGTGAGCTATAATTAAAGGCGGTTTAATAAAATATATCCGTTTGACTGTTTTGGACAGACAGTGTAGATTTTTCATGTTGTTTAGTCATTCGTTTTTGTCCGTTTTTCAAAATCGTTAAATTCCCGCTTTAAACACGAGGCACTCGTAAAGACAACATCAGGACACAAACTAAATAAGGAATGTACTAATCTGACTGCAGGAGGCACTGAAATGACCACAGGATTCAGTACATCCTACTGAAGTGTAAACAAAGAGCTGCCATTCACAACCTTTACAGGCCAAGTTGTTCACAGAAATGTGAACATGTGTGCAGTTCATTGCCAGAGACACAGATGGGTCAACTAATGAACTTAATAAGATGCAACATGTAATGCAATATATGCATATTTATTTAGTCTTTATTGCATTACTTATATATGTTTTGAAACAAACTGACAGTTCACAGGAATACCAAACAACAAGTGTGTTATAAAGAAAGGGATATGTAATTTTTTTCACTATTTTTCTTTTGTAATAACAGCAAAGTTCTACTTTTCTCTCTGAGATAATTAAATTTAAAGTAAAAGCGCAGTGTGGGTTTTTGTTTAAAAATCTTAAGGTAGATTTCAGTGGCACTCCTTTAGTTTTCAGTCACATCAGTGTCACTCGTGGTAAAGGTTAGTCTGGAGCCCTGCCACTGGGAAATGAACATATGACGAACAGATTCCATGTCTGTGCCATTGTGATTTCTACATATGTAAAAGATGGCCAAAAAAAAAAAGCAGAGGGAAAGTAAATCATGGGGCAGTCAGTAATGCACTACCTTGCTCTCTGTGCTTTTGATCTCCAGAATGAGACTTTCCAGGTTCTTGGCCTAAAGCAAAACAAAAATAACAATGGTCAGCATGTCTGAACACAGGCAACACAGAGCCTAGTCAAGGTTCGTTATAAGGGATATTTAGTTTTTTCTTGGTTGAACATCTTAAGAGATATTTCTGCCACTCACATCGGCCGGTCCCTTATCTGCAATGGAGACACAGCTGAGGATGAGGGCGTCGCAGTCGTTCTTGGTGGCGGTGCCTGATTCGCCCACACATTTGAGCAGCTGGCGCACAGCTCCATACTGCCTCTGTCGGACAAGCCTTTGGCCGGCCCGGACGTAGACAGCCTGAGCGTCCAACTGGAAGTCCTAAAGGAGCGAAAGAGAGATGAGAAGACAGATTCATATTCCTAGATGCCATTTAAAAGATAAAAAAAAAAATATTGAACATATCTAAAACATTGTGGTAAATTTAGGTAATAAAAATAAGTTAATTCTTCTGCCCTTGCAGACGAGACAGAATCTGCATTTTTAAGTCTTTTAAAGGATAAGACCGGTTTTTTGACATTGGGCCCTTGATTTCACATTATAACATGATGTTCTACTCACCCCTGCTTGTTGTTGGTCATTTGGAGCTGTTCCGAAGATATTCGCGAGGCGTCTGCCTGCTCTCTTGAGATATTCGGCCATGAAACGGTTTCCTATGGGCAAGTTTATACAGGCACAAACTATGCTGTTTATAATTTATTAATTACTCTACACTAGCACTGATAACGTGGAGGTGCGTCGCTTACTTAAAAAAATCCGGGTTACTGTAATTTTGAATTTTTGTCGTAAAGTGGGTGTTACTGACGTCATCGTCGTGCTACTGCCACAGACAGCCCACAGACCTGCTGCCTATTTATTCATTCGGCTAAAATTCTAAATTAGTAACCCGGATTTTTTTAAGTAAGCGACGCACCTCCACGTTATCAGTGCTAGTGTACAGTAATTAATAAATTATAAACAGCATAGTTTGTGCCTGTATAAACTTGCCCATAGGAAACCGTTTCATGGCCGAATATCTCAAGAGAGCAGCCAGACGCCTCGCGAATATCTTCGGAACAGCTCCAAATGACCAACAACAAGCAGGGGTGAGTAGAACATCATGTTATAATGTGAAATCAAGGGCCCAATGTCAAAAAAACGGTCTTATCCTTTAAGTTGTCTTCTTTTTATTTTCCAACGCAAACACCTCTTCTGAGGCAAAGGCAATTCATAATTGATGTGCAATATTCTGACACTTCCCATAGCATGCACTAAAGAAGAGGTTGCCTACCTACTCAGCTTATCTATGAACATACCTGTATGACTCTGTAAGCAATGCCAAACCCCTCCTCAATGTTTTTTCCTCCAAGCATCACCTGCAATATCACCAGTAAAAAGAAGCTTATTCTCTAATGAAACTATTCATAAAAACATTTAGAGCGTGACATACCGCACGCATCTCCAATTAAGTGCATTTAAATTAACTCAATCTTTGTGCAGGGAGTTAAGTGACCACAACCAGAACATCACCTTGCAGGCAACCTCAATCCTCATAGGGCTTCCCCCAAACAGTGTTGGCAGTGAACTGGATCCAGAGGACTTTGAGGAAGACATGCTGTTCTGTGGGCTTTTGGAGGATGTCGCAGTGTCACAGCGGTGGAGGAAACGAGTCACCTCCAGCTGGAGCTCAATTGTATTCATGTGCCTGGTAAACGTTTGACAGAAGACATCCGTTCTTTCAGGCAACAAGATCAAAAAGTCACAAAAAGTGAAATGTTGCACAAAAACAAAGGCCTAAAAATGAACTTATACTTTGTATAAAATCAAAATAACCTGGACACATCACTGGATGACATCGTCTTCCTAAAAGAGTTGACTTGTGACTTCCTCCTCACCGCACCCCGACCTTGCTGTTCCTGCAAGTATGTCCTCAGGTGCTCTTTGGCTCTAACCAGCCAGCGCTGTGCAAAGTCAAGTTTACGATCAGTACAAAACACCTTTTGTTTTTTATTTCCTTAAGCTGCATCAATATAGAAATTAAGGGAAATACCTGCTGCTCTCCCAGCTGTAGATATGAAGTCGCTCCATGTGTGTAGAATCGAATGCAGGTCATGGCCGCACGCACGTGATCCTGTCCAGAAGAACAGCGTTTTATATCAGTAAAAAGTAAGTTAAAATCTAAAAAGGTTGGGATCCCAGGCAGCCTTTAATGAAGGGTTTAACCTCCAGGTCTAAAAAGTGACGTCAGTGCCAAAGTTTTAAAGTTGCAGTAACGATGAAAAAGATCCATAAAAAGAGGCAATTACATCATTAAAAACTGTCTCGTGTGGCATCTATTCGCTTTGGTAAATTAAGTGCTCTGTTTTATGAACTCAGTATGAACCATTTATATCCATTTGTGCAGTGAATCCTTCAACATTGGAGAACAGGCATATTTATATTTACCCCATCTTGCACCGTTTGGGATACTACCACTATAAAAGCATGCAGAAGAAGAGTATTGTTCGAAGGATACAGAAGAAGAATAACACAAAGGAAGTTCTGGCTGTAAAGGCTGTTTTACGAATAGAGAGAAGCCTTTCATTTCCTGAATTTTAACCAAATGATTAATTTAAAATGCTCATACAAAGTCTTATATAAAAGAGCAAAGATCAAACGAGACTACCATCATGAATTGCTGGAGATGGTACAGACAGTGATAGTGTCCCCGCCGCTGCAGGAACTGGCAGGAGGCGATGAGATGGCGGCTGCATGCGTCCAGGCTGGGGTCCAGTTTTTCCATTATACCCTGCAGCATGCCAAGATTCCCTCGTTCCAGACTGGGCTGCAACACCCCCTCTAGAAAGACCTCCTCTGGGCAGTCCTGAGACATGGCAGAGTACAAAAACATATGTCAAACTTGGAACAAAAAAAAATGCACGCACACACACACACACACACACACACACATAACATAACATATATATATATATGTACATATAGCCTCACTGATAAGTGGTTTTCTTAAGGCTTCACAGCTGTTTAGTCCCAATCCCTTCGCATTGTGCGTGTGGAAATGCTCTTACTTTCACTATTAAACATAACTGTGAGTTGTACTGTTGTTTAGTTTTCTATTGCACATTTCTTCCTCGAAGACGATGGTTCCCCACTATCCTTCCAGATTTTAATAATGCGTTGGATAGTTCCTAACCTAATTTTCGTAGTTTCAGCAGTCTCCTTAAGACGTTTGCTTGATGCATGCCAATAATTTGACCCTTCTGAAACAGATTAACATCTTTTCCACGATCTTCCGACATAGTTGTTTAAGTAATGAGAAGCTACTCACTGCATCAGTTATGGTTAAATAACTTGATGCCAGATGAAACATAATCATCCGTGCAGTAATTATCCAATGGGAGGCTCTTGTCTATTTGCTTAGTTAAATCCAGGTGGTGACTTCGCCACATGGTCCCTATTCATGGCACTGAGTGAGGCGGTAACCTGTGAAATCTTGGCAACATTAAGGTGCCAAAGTATTTATGAAGCTAAGTCAGATGATCTTAAGACAAACTGTATCACAAAAGAGAACTAATACTTGGTGAGAATTACAGTTTTCATTTTCCCCTTTAATCAAAAATAATTTAAAAGATATACTGGGAGGGTACTTAGTCTCATGTTAAGCATGTTTGGAGAGCTTGTCATCTGAATGCCTTTATCATAAATCCAACAGCCCAATCCTCACCTTGTTGAGGAGATATGTCATGGCCTCTGTCACACAGTCATGACGCATGTAGAAGCTGATTAGTGCCAGGTGAGTGCCGTATGTGTTCAAGTAGTAGAGGCACTCCTGGTGGAGGTTGTTGCTCTGAGTCAGTCCTTCCTGTCGCTCCACAGGACTGACCTCGTTCAGAATGTCCTCCAGCTCTCGCAGGGATGCCAATATGTCTTCACCATAAGACTGACATAAATATGGGAAATAGAGAGTCATGAATTTATATGTGGACCTAAACAAAAAGCATAAACTTCTTGTGTATGTGTGATCTATTAGCTCAACCCATTCAGACCTAAATCTAACCACTAAAACCTTCTCTTTCAGTCTCTGGAGTGGAATCATGAAATAAAATCATTTGAGAGGTTACATTTTCTACTTTTATAATAAATTATTGACTTTCCTTATCTTTATTAACATCTACTTAAAAAAATTGTGGTTTAGTTGTTCTGAAAACTGTAACAGTTTGCAAATGTTGCATCAGGTCAGATCGGGTTAACACAGTTCTCATATTTCTTTCAGTCTAGAAGCTCTAGGCCAAGAGCATCAACACGCTCCACCCATAGTAGAACATAATACCTTCCTCCCAGTGGTTTATGATATGCTGGAGCTTCCTACGGTATCGTGTTTTAGACTTTGGGGTGAAATTATCTTGTACATTCTGTGTGATGAGGGATTCAAGCTGGCATCCGTGCTGTTGTATGCAATTATAAAATTTCTGCTTTTGTATGCTTGCCCCAAGAAGACACCAGAACAAGCTACTTTAAAGGATGATGTATTTGGCAAGTTGAAAGTTATTTTTAAAAGTCCATCCGCAGTTATATATCACTATTTATATTCAAGGATGGTTTGATGCTGATGCAGCACATAAGAAATTAAGGAGATCGTCAATTTGCCCGTATGCAGGATTAATTATAATAACTGAAAAAGGAAAATGATGGTGCCCAGCACACACACACCCTCTGCTTCTGTTTGGACTATAGCAGAGGACAAGGACACCACCAGGACAGCATCCTCCTACCGTGGCCAGAGTGGGCCGGACAGTCAACTCCAGGTGTTGAACAATCTCCTGCAGTAGAGGGGCACCCAGGCTGAGCTGGTTTCGGTCCACTGGAACCCTCAGGCAGCGGCCAAACTTCTCTCTTGCTCCTGAAAGGTTTCCTGCCTTCAGAGACGCCATGGCCCACGCCTGCCACACTCCACCAGGCTCGAGGCCGCTCTTGGTTGACACCTGGCAAAGCAGCCAAACAACCAGAGATGTAATGAAAGTTGTGGGATTGAAATTTGAGGGAGTTGGTCTGAAAATTGAAAATAAATAATAGATAAATAAACGAATAAAACTCCTGACCTCCACTGCCAGCTGGTAGTGTTCTGCTTCAAGCAGCTGATTACGAAGACGTGCGACCGCTGACGTCTCCAGAATGTCATCCAGAGAAGGAATATATTTGTAATTGGCTGCCACTAGAATCTTAAGCACGTCAACTTTGCTGATGTAACTGTGGACATGGAAAAGAAAGAGAGGAGAAAGCAAAACAGTGAAATAAACTGTTTAGAAGACTGATGGAGGAGGACAAGTAGATAGTCAGAGAGCTACTTCTATTACATGTGTATTGTGGTGAGTTAGTACCATGTAGTGACATGTAGGGATGAGTAATGAGTTCATATGTAATCTGGCTGTAAATACTCCTGCATTGTTCAATATCATTTCAGCAACTTTTAGCCACACGACTAAGCATCTTTTATGACCCCAACAAGCGTGACCTGTTTTGTCTCACTCTCACACCATCGAAATGACGTCTGTAAAAACGCAACCACTCAAGTCACAATGACCGAAGGTAGCATCTTACCTGTCACATAAGGCGAGATCCTGGCTGCGGCCGACTTTAACAAACATCATCTTGGCACTGAAGAGCAGCTGCCGCATGATGTCGGTGAGGAGGCAGGCGTCCACCTCCGGGTTGGTCAGTTTACGGGACAGGGAGCGGCAGTGGCTGATGAGCTGGTGACCACAGGCAGTTTGGTCATTGTGCAGAGACAAAATGCCCACGCAGAGGTATGCACTGGGAGCCTGCAGGGAGTTTAGCAAAAGCAAAAGATTATCGTTTATCTTAAAAATACAGAGTGAGTGAATTATACTAAAAAGACAACCAAATGACAGTTTTAGGGATGCTGGACATATAGGCTTCCCATATTCAATCATTTGCTGCGTCCAAATCACAAACTGCTAACTATATAGTTGACTACATAGCGAAATACATACAGTAAATTTGTAGTGCTGACAGAGGTATTGTGCGATTTTATATACACTATATACTTCACAAAAATGCATTGGTTCAGTGATGACGTGTGATTTTGGACACAGTGAGCATTTCCATAGATCCTGGATAATCCATCCTCCATTTTGCCACGGCTTAGTGCAGCAAAACCAAAAATCCAGACCTGCTCGTAGTAGAACTCGCTCCGCAGCAGCTGGTTCTCAGCAGGGTTTGAGCTGAGTTGGAACTGTCGATGGACCACTTCAGGCAGATGCAGCATCCCGTCCAGATTTTCCACCCTGACCATAGGACTTCCAGGCGCTGCACAAAAACAGAGGAGAAGAGAGAGGTGGGTAAAACTGCATCGTCGTAGCTAATATTTATCTGGGAATGGCTGCATTTGGAATATTGCTGGTGCAGGTATGCTTTTATCAGCATGCATTTACTGTCATTTTAAAAGAGATGAAAAATGCTGAATTTAATGACAGACGGGTTTCCGAAACTGTAACGTAGCAAAGAGGAAGTTCTTAAAAGAAACAAACAAATTGGACTTCTTTTTATTTATCTATTTTTCAAATTTACCTTCAGCAAGTTCAAGCTCATTATCAGAACTGCAAATGAGAAAAAAAAGAAAGAAAAACAAGTCAATTTAAATTCACAGAAAAATTACTCATTTTAAAGTCATCAAGAAGCTTCATTGCAATGTTCCCACTGTGGTTCTGCAGTAAAAATTCTTCCTTCTCCGGTTTGATTCAGTTTTTCTAATCTTTCACAAAAATCATCTGTCAAACACTTTGACAGTACAGGACAAGTTGTGAAATAAGCTTATATTATTCCTGTCATAATAATCTATTGTTATAAAGCCTTTTGTACTTGGTCCCCCTTACGATTATAGCACTACTTATTCTCTGACATACAAAAGCCCCTTCCTTAAAGAGGGTCTTACTCCAGGTGAAAGTAGGCATAACACTGGTCACAGGTTCGGACAGGTTCCTCTTCCGGACACCCATCAACAGGCATCTTCTGCTCAGAACAAGCCTGACAAACCAGACGGCCACATCTCCGACAGTGATGCCTCCTGTTGAACTAGAAGACAAAATGCAAAAGATGAATAAGTATCCTTTTATCTTTAAAAAAAGCATAAATATTGGAGTTAACTGTCATATTGCTCAATGTTTTGTTGTACCTTATCGTTCTGATTTTAAACACATAAAAGTGCACAGTTACTCCGCTAGACATTTCTGTGAGGTTACCTTACGAATTCACTTCTATCAGATGAGTCACAACATTTTCTTCCTAAGCCTGTGTAAGAAACATGTCTCTGGTAGGCTCAATGCTCCCTCACATTTTGAGAACAAACCTCAACTCATCCTGGACTTTCACACAAAATATAGCACAATTTGGTAATTCTTTTTTTTAACACTTTTGCGTTTCACGTTATTTTGCTCTCTTACCATGGTGAACCTCTCCCGTCTGCAGACCATGCACACATCATGCTGGGTGTCGGGGACCCAGTCTTTACGGGCCGGGGGTTGATCCGGAGGCTGGAACGAGTGGCGTTTACGTCCCGATGAGCCTCGATCTCTCTCCCTGTCTGTGCTGCTCACAGAGGGGGTGTGTGTAGGGGTGCTGCCTGTAAATCAAACACATTTAAGCAAGCATTCGCGATCCTTAAAAAAAGTATCATATTACTACTTCGAAGCATGTGCACACGTCGTACTTGAGGAAGACGCTGGGGATTCAAGTCGGATGGAAGACTGAGAGCCGCTATCTTGGGCGGAGCACTGCATCAGCACCTCCTGGAGATTGATTACTGAGTCTGGAAGAAAATGTGTAAGATACTTAAACAGAGCAACTCAGTAAGATGTTTCAATCCAAGAACAGACTGAGATTTAGAGAAATAAAACCAGACAGCCGGTATATGTTGTGTACTCAGTACTGACCAGACCGAGACCTTTCTCTGGGAGCACAGGAGAAGTCAAGGGCCTTGCCAGCGTAGCCTGCCAGAAGTTTATCGATGTCCTCAGCACTGAAACCTGCCTCCTGGCCAACCAAAAGGCTCCGCAGGGTTCGTACCGCCACCTCAGCCCAGTCCACCTTAAGATTCATCAACAGCTGCTCGAGCATCAGCAGCGGGTCCGAAAGCAGGTGGAAATAGTCCTGCCTGGCGGCTTGAGGTAGCGTCAGCAACACCTGAAGGAAGAATCATGTTTATTACACCTGAACACATTAAGGGAAGGAGGAATGAGACAAAAGCCTCTCAATGACATTAAGTATCACACAGTGTCACAAAACCAGTGAGGCTTCTTACCATAGAAGTATACAAGACTGAGCATGTCTTTGAGTGGTAAAAAGAGAACTTTACTGACAGGAAATGTAATCATTGGAAGTACTGAACTGTCATGCAAGATAACTTATGTATGCTCCCTTTGCATGGACTCACTTAATATGAAAAAAGCTGATCGCACTAAACAAATCAAAAAACAATCTTATGTGACTTAGAGACCTCAGAGCCCCCCTCTCATATACATTTTGATTATTAACCTTTTAGGATTATTAACCTGATTTTAAGCGTGAGCAATAATTGTTAGTTGATAGTTTTCCTTTTTAA
The DNA here is from genome assembly GCF_027942865.1 of Odontesthes bonariensis. Taxonomy (NCBI): domain Eukaryota; kingdom Metazoa; phylum Chordata; class Actinopteri; order Atheriniformes; family Atherinopsidae; genus Odontesthes; species Odontesthes bonariensis. The sequence goes on along the minus strand of NC_134522.1, from coordinate 23,976,137 downwards.
ACATCACCTATACAAAAATCCTCACAAATCATAACTGTTTAAATGTTTGTTTTTAACAATTTAAAAAGGAGCATTACGCTTTCCTCTACAAAGAAAACAAACCTTGGAGCCCAGATGAAGGGTATGGATGTGTTGTCGACGTGCTGGAGAAACCTGTCTCTGGAAATGCAGGGTGAGGTAGTCAGCCAGGAAATGGCATGCAGCCAATCCGGGACGGCGATCCAGAGCATGCTCGCAAACATCCAGCGCAACAATAAAATCGGAAATGCCCTCGAGCAGCTAAAAAAAAAACAAGTTAGAGAAAATGGAAATTAAACAGAAGAGAATGACAGAATAAAGCTGATTACCAAGAATTAAAAAACTTAAAGCTGTAGTCAGTATTAGCTAAAAACTAACCATCCATTGAATTTTCTGGACGACAATTACAAGGAAATTGGGTACGTTTGCTCTAAAGCCTTGTAGTCCTACTAATTCAGAGATCAAATCAGTAATCCCTGACAAAATTTCTGAACAACGTTTTAAACATCCTAAAATGGGACTGAATCTAATCCATTAAGAAGCTGAGTGCTCTGGACCTGAAAAGCCTCATCTGTCTGTCCCTTCTCCAGCAGACTGAGCAAATGCTCAGTCTGCAGCTGCAGTCTCAGCTGCTCAGATACAGGATAGAGTTCTACCCACTGTTCACAAAGGGCAAACTCCTGCAAAAAAGGAAAAAAGATTCATCACATCATTGTGTATACTTAATTGTGGTTTTTCGAGAATACGATTGAAAGCCAGCTGTACCCACTTTTGCCTCCAGGATCATAGAGAACACTGACTCTGGGTTTCTTTTAGATTCCGTCCCAAGCTCCTGCCAAGTGGCCCAGGGCAGTGGTGGCTGTAAATCAATCATCTGAGACAGACAGACAACACAAACACTTGTCAAATTATCTGGAAAATCAAATTAGCAAATCAAATACTACTTCATACAAAACATGAATGCTGAATTAAAATAAACAAGCAAGTACTGAAATGACAAAAATTGACAATATAAAATACTGTGAGCAGTGTACAGGTGCTTTGCTGTAGCCTTAAGTACAGATTTATCTCAGGAATAAAGAATTACCTGGCGATAGATGCTCAATTCTTTCCTCTTAAGCTCTAGGTCTGTCTTCAGCGAGGTTTCCGTGTTTGGGTCATTGAGGCAGAACTCAAGCAGCTCCTGACAGGCTGACATAGGCCACCGCTCCAGAGCCTGAAGGGCAACACGGGCTCGCAAGTTAGCATCCTGTATTCGGAACAGCTGACTTATACCTTCATCCCCATCTGAACACAAGACAATCAGATAAACAGCAAATAATTAGTTACATCTTGTGTTATAGAGCTGTGATGCAGAGGTTTGATTGAAGAGGTGGTTTAGATCTCAAGATCTGCTTTTCATTAGGGAGTACTGGCTCATTCCTCACCTTCTAAAGCTGCACAGGCAAGTAAGCGGTCTCTTAGCACCCTCTCCTTGTCGCAGCCTTGCCCATAAAGCTCCAGCAGACTGAGGGCTCGGCACAGGTCTCTGGAGACAAGGGCCTTCTGAAAAGCCTCAGCAGCCACAGCTTGAGCAGCCTCATCCTGAGGCCCAGACAGAAGGAGACTGACAAGTGGTTTGTTGCCACAGATGACCGCCCCAAGTCCAGCAGGGCTTTCCTCCCCCTCGCTTAATGTGGAGCCCAGCAACGGTTCAGCCATGGTGTGAAGGTAAGCCCGCAAAATAGGGAACTCCTTAAGGAGAGTATTAGCTTCTCGAGAAATCTGCTCTCCATCTAAGACGCCGTCTTTACGTCCGCTGCGGAAATATCCCGACCATCCAGAGGGCTGTGTCCGGGCTGTTTCTCCTTTACAGGCACTTAAGCATGCCAGCGTGGCCAACAGAGGGGAGCGAGACTTTAAGAAGGTCAGGGCTGATGCTGTGAGCACAAAGGAATTTGAGGAGGAAGAGGAGGAGGTGGAAGAGAAAGATGATGACTGAGAGGGTGGAGATGTGGAGAGGTTGGTGGGCATAGCAGAGTGGTCCTCCACTGAAGCCTCAGACTCAGAGCTCATATCAGATACGGGCTCTGTGATTCCCAGAGTCGCCATGTAGTCCTGAGCATGCTGTTGGAGCAGGAGAGACAAAGCAGCAACACTGAACGGTCCGTCATCTTTCCTGGCCTGACCGGAGTCCTTTTCATCACCTGGACAGGAAGTCCACACCGGCAGAGTCTCACAGCATCTCTGGACAATCACCTGCTGGACACTCAGCCGCAGACCCTCCTGCTGCAGCAAGGACAAAACTCTGGGGATAAAACAGGGCATAGAAAAGTTGGAGAAGCTGTCACCACAAAGTTTTAGTCTTGTTTTTCCACACTGATGTACACCCACTTTTTCTTGAAAAGCTGAATTGTACTACAAATCTGACTTTTCCAGCCAGAATTTAAGTCAAAGCCTCTACTGTGCGGCACTTTCTGCCATCCATCACCTTTATCCTGTAGGGACTAAAGCCTGGTTTATAGTCGGCAACGCAAGACGTAACGCAAGACCCCCCTTGCGTGCTTGCGTGTGTCACCTCAATTTTCTAAACTTCACGCAAGACGCAAGACGCAAGACGCGAGCAGAGCTATAGAGTAGCCACTCTGGACGCGAGCACAAGCCACTATCTACATCACATCCGACGGCGTGTTCATCTTCCGGTTTCATCCCCTAATAAAAGACCGCTGTTTTCAAACACCAAGGTAGAAAGCGAAGAAGAAGAAGCATGAATCCCATAGACATAATATTATATATAATATATTATGTCTATGATGAATCCACTCGAAGAGAGACTTGCCGAAGAGGTCCTGGCGGTGAATTTCCTTTCATCATAGTAGGCTTGTCATTGAAAAAACCCGCTGCTCCACCTACTGTCCTGGCGGTGAATCGCCACGCAGCACACGCAAGCTCCGGCAAAGCTAAATGAAGCATAAACGTCTCGACCCATAAACACAAGCGCAAGACGCAAGCGCAAGGGCAGTTAAAAGAAGTATAACTCAGCCTTAAGCCTAATAATGTAAACTACTCAAGATAATCATTATTACATCCTTTATTAGATTGACCAACTACATCCAAACAGTACAAATGACCATCAAGTCTCTTACAGTTCAGTTCTAAAACCCTATATTGAAAGGAAACTTCCAGGATTTTTCAACCTGGGCCATATTTCCTCTTATATTTGGGTCTAAAACATTCACAGGACACATACTGAGCAAAAAAGCCTAGACCAGCAAGTGCTTAACAGCTGCAATTTAATAACATGGGTCGATCACAGTGAAGACAAAGTGTTTGTATCTGCAACCGACACGCTCAAATTACTATGACAATTTCAGGAAGCGTGCCAACTGAGATGGACCTTTAGTTTTGTTTAATTTCTTCAGGCCTCGGTGGCAAAAAACGCTTTCAGTGCCTGCATCATTTGCACAGATGTGCATGTTCTGATCAGACATGACCATTTATTTCAGGCAAACATTACTTCAAACCCCTATTGGATTTAAATAGCATAAAAAAAAATATATGCCACCAGCTTTCCAGGAAAAATAAATTGTTTTTTTTTAGTTGATCATTAAAGCTACTTTAAACCAGAACAACATTTTTTTTAACTAAAAGCTTTGCTGAGAGGCAAACATTCAGGTGAACTCTTATCTCAAGGTGAGGAAAAACATCCTGCTCTTCTCCAGGCTCACATTGACTTGTCGCAATAACCGAATTCGGACAGAGCAGTTCAAAGAACGGTCCACCTCGAATTCCGTTCTATGAACTGCCCTTCCCCAGGGGAACTGTTTCATTTTGTTGCATTCGCACACGAGTCGGGACCTTGATAGGGACTGATGTGACGCAACCGTCTGCGACAGTGACGTCTTACTTTAGCGCCACACTCAACAAAACAAAACCTGCGTAAAAGTAAGGAGAGAAGAAAAAAACACCACTAAGAAGCTATCGTGTTCATGGTCTGTATGACGGTAATAATTATCATGGATGATCACATCGGGCGTCTAACATCGAGGCTGGAAGAGCACACAGAGAGTCAGGAGACGAAGAATCGAGCGAAGGCCATACCTCTTCGTTTCATGAAGGAAGGAAGGAGAGCAGAGCGCCGCAGACAAAGGAGACGACGTGTAAGTTTAACTTATTAAACAGGTGCCGATTGAGTCCGTTACGTACGAGTAAACATTTCAGCCGTTATTCTACTGTTTGCGTTGAGCAGATTAGGAACATGAAGAAGCGGAAATCTGACAAGGGGGTAGCTACCAACCACCAAACACCTACGTCAGATGTGTTCCTATGGAACCCAGAAAAGACCCAGCCTCGGAGAAGGAGCTAAAATGGTTATAAGAAATGAGGGCCGTGGTCCCTAGTTCCTATATGTCCGAATGCGAAAAAAACATCCCTATTCCTGAAAAGGTTAACCCTAATGATGGGTTGTAACTGCCGTGTGTACCTGTCAGGAAAGACTTGTCTGTCAAACAGCAGGTGAGAGATGAGCTGGAACGGGGTTTGAAGCAACACCAGGAGTGGATTTCCCAGCTTTACTTCACTGCTCTGGTCTAAAAGAAACGGGAAGACAGCCAAAACGAAAGAAAAGCATGTATGAGAAGAGAAAGAGTCATTGATGTCATCTTGGTCAGTCACAGTTCAGATAGAGTGGCTGCAAATCAGGATCAAAGTTTGTTGTAATAATCACTGATTTGATTAGCAGTGCTCTCTGGGATAATGCAAGTTGGGGAAGTAGGTGTCATGATATGTTAAATAGAACGGTGAGTTTTGAAAGTTCTTAGTTTTCTTAATGAAACAGTAATCAGGTCGTTTATACTTGAAGTTTAATTTAAATAGAGGAATTGCATACTCTTTCAGTTTTAGGGTTTTATATATAAAAAATATTTTAGATTTTTTCAAAAGGAATCCAAAAAGCACCTCATCTGCTCTCGATGGCTAATTATTTTACCTTCTGAACTGAGGCTACGCACTAACACAGATGCTAGTGTGTTGACGTAGTCGAAGAAACTGCGCACATAATCTGGTCTGGCGAGGCCTCCGTCTGGCTCGAAGGGGCAGAGCTGATCTAGAGAGCGAAGTAGCTGCTTCATGCTGGAACGCACAGGATGAGCGTCCAGCTCAGACTGCTTCAGACTGGCCTGTTCAACCAGCTGTGCCAGAATAGAGCTGCCCACAATGTCCTCTGTTGTATCAGAGACAGACCAAAGAAACAGCTTCAAGACATTGAAATCAAAATGGTCACATAACATTCGAGATTCGATAATACGTTTTAAAGTACATGCAGATGTCTCACACCTGTGCCATCTGTAGCAGTACTCAAAATGTGTAGGGTGTTTTCTAAACGTTGAGTCAGACTGAGCCGTGCAGCGATGCTCTCCTCACTCAGCGTTGGGTGGCAACAGAGCAGCACTTCCTGGATGCAGCAGCCAAATGGGTTGGCAAACACCTGATCTTCCCCGACAGCTTCTGTTGCCAATAATCGATCAGTAACAAAAAATATATATATATATATATTAGCGGTTATTACAAACTAAAGACAAATTAATATTACTTTAAACCTTTAACAATGTTATTCAACTGATGAAAAATGGATGAGGCTTTCACCTGCTTTGACACAGCCTTTATGAGTGGCAGAATGATTCAGAATCTTGCTGATCTGTTGTAAGACCATGGGAAATCCACAGATCCCCTCAGAATGAGGCACTTTAGGATCAACTCTTATTCCTGGGGAAGCAGACAGAAAGGAAAGATGACGATTAAGTATGTACTTCCACCATCTACATTACTTCACCAAGACTCTAAAATTCAAGCTTCATACCTCTAGCCTCAAGACTGCTGTTTAGCCTGCGCTCTGCTGTGTCCAGCAGCTGTCGGGACGTCTTCCAGAGTTGACAGTGGCAGCAGGCCAGGTCGAAGGCAGCCATTGCTGCTGGGCTGAGCTCCTCGAGCAGCGTGTAAAGTAGGCCAGAGGAATCGGAAGAGCAGCGGCTCAGCCAGTAGCCCTCCTCCAAGGAGGGCAGTGGGTGAGCTGGGGTGCTGAAGAGACGGTCCGCTATGTCTGAGATGGAATAGAAAGCCACTCCTACAAATAAAAACAGTCAGAAGTCAGAACTACAATGTGAATCATCAAAAATGCTTTTTTTTTTGCCAATTAAGCCTTTTAAATGCTGGAAATGTAGTTTTTCGCTGTATTTTAACACAAGGAATGTTTTAAGCATTAAGAAACAGGTGCCTTAAGAAATATCTATCAGTCAAAATTAAGAATGCTGCAATTTCAAAGCAGCCAGAAAGGTGAAAAGAAGTTTAACAGGTGTCACACCTGCAGCAGCAGCACTTCCAATGGCCTGCAGCGTTGATCGGCCACTGCTGCCAAGCCGAGCCCTCCCAGTGCCCGTCACAGCTGCTGACCCTAAGCCCTCTGAAGAGGATGAGGATGAAGACATAGACTGGCTTTCCATCTTCTGCTCCACCTGCCCCAACTCCACCAGGACCTCTTTGTAGTGCTCCATGAAGGCCAGCTCGCCACTACAGGAAGCCGCCTCCAGGTTAAACACCACAGACACCTGCAGAGCATCAAAGTGAGGACACACTTCAGACAGTTAGAATGTTTTTTGACTGCTTGTGAATTACACATACAATGTTATGATATTTTATTAGTCATTCACTTTAATTTGAATAAACAGATTATGACAGATGACTTGCGTAAACCTTAGAGTTAATGTTTCAGTGAGAGTACTGGATATAAGAATGATGATGGTTTAATTAGTAATCTAATGCAGGTAGTGGCAACAGTGATAGAGGCTGTAGCACAATCAAACCCTTGCAAAGATGTTCAGGTTCAGATTGTCACAGACCTGATGTGCTTCCATGAAGTTTCCTCGGCGGATGCAGGACATCAGCAGAGACTCTGGAGGAGACAACATGGCCGGGACCAGCCAGCTGTGAGGACCTCCACATGGGCAACGATCCAATTCCACACCACCCGCCGCTGGCCCTCCTCCACCATCTGACAAAATACAAATAAGAAATCAGAAATATGCATTGCAAATATGCGCGTACATATGCAAAGTTCAGTCTAGAGTTCATGGCTTACCTGACGTGCTTGTGCTAACTTCTCCATTTTGCTTCTCTATGGAGGTTTGTCTCTCTGCAGCATGTCTCCCTGGTTTCCTCCTTTTCCTCAGGCTCGAGCTCTTGCTGCGTCTCAGACGTGTGGCAGTAGAACTGAATGCTGACAACTGGATTGGACTTTCTGAACCTGCAAATATTTTTGACCATCAGGGCTCAAAAAGTGCACGCCTAACGCGGCCTGGGTGGGAAATTAAAACCAGTCGCCAGGCAAAGGTTTGAGCTGTCAAATTCAACCGCAAGAGCATCTTGCAAAGATAAAAGTTGAAAAAAAATAGCTCACCATCACCGGTGCCCTGGTTACTGGTGACGATCTGCAGCCTCCATTGAGCCTCTGCCGTGTGTTTGGACAACCTCTGCAGACAGGCCCCAAATGTCTCAGTGGTCACCGAGCAGCCCAAACTCGCCGCCACCTCGGCCTCTCGGTGCAGCGCTCTTCCTCCTTCCTGTCCTTCCAGCTGACCCAACACAGACATACCCTCCAGCCCTTCCTTCAGCAGCTTTAGAAAACCCTCCATGGCTGTCACATCTGCCAGAAACCCCCTGCAGCCCTTGATGAAGTGCCCCAGGTCCAGGTAACCGAGGTGGGATGATGATAAACATGGATGTAGCTTGTGGTTCTCCTGCCTTCTGTGTTCAGTCTCATCTACCTCTGCTTTGGTGTCTGCTTCTAAACTATTGTCTCTTGTGTTTAATAAGCCCTCGGAGTGAGCGTCATTTCCTGCGCTTAGACTGGAGTTTGAGTCTTTTTGAATCTGTTGGGCAAAGTCGGAAGTGGACAGGAAGAGAAGGGAGAAGATGTTTTCCAGGAGCTCTAGGCGAAACATGGCAGGCACAGTCTCCAGATAGAGTTGACACTCTGACAGGTAGTGCTGGAACATATTATGGCAAGCTGGAAAACACAACAAACAGGAAAAAAAGTCAGCAAATCTTTTAAAATAATAAAAAGGTTCTAATCTTGACCATATAAACAAAATCTGGTAGACTTTCCAAAGTCTTTTGATCCTTAGAGTCACTGAAGTTGTGGGTGAAATTAGAAAAAAGCTCAAATTAGCATGCATAAAAGTTTTCTATCATTTGTATTAAAACTAAAATCTCCTTCCATAAAAGAAATACAGCCTTGATACCTTCTGAGGAAGCTGAGGTCTTGTTTTGGTCCATTTCCTCTGAGGGACTGTGATGCTGTCCTATCTCGCATTCTGTGCAATTTGAGTATTTATGTGCATTTACACAGAGTGCATAAATGGCGTACTTCATGGCACAGAACCCCTGGAACAGAACTATGTTCCTGTGCACACCGGGGCTCAGAGTGTCATCGGCATCAGTTCCTTCTGCAGAATTGAAAAAGAACCACAACAAGGCTTAAACACATTGAACCCATGCTAAAGAAGTAATGAATTTGGTATTGTTGAGTCATTTTGACCAAAAAATAAATAAATAAATGAGAAACGACAAAATCTTAACACAATGTTAACCTTTTTCTGGTAAATTTGGCAGCTGGTGTAGTAGATCTAATATCCTGCGTTCTTCAAACTGAGCCAACGGAGTAAGAGAATGCAGAATATAGAGAGCCGAGTGACTGTCCAGAGTGTGAAGCTGTGCTAATAATGCATCCATGGAGATCCCTCTGCGTACAGACAGGCCAAACAGAGAGGAAGCACATTTAAAAAAAAAAAAAAAAAAAAAGCTGGAATTGAAAGTTATGTGTATATGTTTAAAAAAAAAAAAGAGAGAGAGAGAGAGAAAATCAACATGCTTACGGATTGCTGTTTTTACACCATTCAAGTATTCCAAGTTGAGATGACAAAAGATTAGCAAACTCCTGAAGAACAGAGTCATTGGCTGCGGCCTGAAAACAGTCATAAACCAGCAAAACACCACAGCCAACATTAAAACCATTAAATGCGCTGATCTGTGACCAGCTTCCAAAAAAACCTTATATATGGGGACAGCTGAGTGATTTCGTTTTTGACCTGCTCTTTGTGAAGGATGCTGAGAAGCGTTTGAGCTGAGCTCAGGCTGCGACACTGAGTCCATCCCAGCAGCAGCAGCAGACGGGACAATGGCTGGAACTCCGACTGCAGTAAATCTTTCAGCTGACTGAATTCCTCATGTTTAATCAGGTCAAGTGCAGTAACCTACGGGAGGGCAACAGTCTTATTATTACATTACATCACATGCACATGTATTTGCTAACTAACTTCACTTGACCATCACGATCCAGTGCAAATCAAGAAAACAGGATTATTGAAAGGAGATTACTTCCTCTTGTATTCATTCGAATTTGTTCACCAAACTCGTATTACCCAGAGTGGTGTAAAAAGAGAGTGGCGACACTCACATAGACTTCTATAGAAAGAAAGGAATGCGGAAGTCACGTGGGTCACGGAGACGCCACAGTTCCAAACAAGGGACGCAGCTCCGTTAACCTCAATTGCTCGTCAAGAACAATTACTGGTAAGTTAATAAAATAACAGCATTTTAAACGTTTTTTTACATTTTTAAGCATTATCTATCAGAAGTATACTCTTAGACATCGTTATTTTTACATTTGGTTAGCATGAAATGTCGATGTTGATGTTAAAAATGGAATGGATTTAGGGACCTAGCTGAAAGCTTGGTAACGGAGGCTAACGTGAGGTAATTAACGTGATCATTTCACTAAAGTCCGTTAACTTTTTATTGTCAGGTGACATTATGTAAAGTTGTTTTGATTGTTAGGTTTTAAAACATTACCAAAATACTATATAGGCCTATAGTAATAATACATTTAATACATTTTTGGTATTTCTGACGTATTTTCTCCGGTAAATTGATTAAATTACAACATTTTTGGCATAGTGAGGCATTAGCTGACTGGTCTTTAATTAAGTAAGTGTTTTTTCAGCATGACTTTGCAGCTGTGATAATGAATTTATCAATTTCTTTGTTGTTGTCAGGGAGGTCAGCAGATGTGGTGCTCGCTGCTGTCATGGATCAACCCTTATTAGGACTTCAGAACTTTTCTACAATGTCCAAACCCTTGAATTTGATCAAATACAGTTCATTGTTGCAGATTAATCTACCCAACAGTATAAATAGCAGTAAAATAACTTCTTTAATAAGGCTTGTTTTACATTTTCCATGATGACATTTTATAATAAAATGTTTGGTTTAAATCTGTTTTGGTTATTTTTTTCACAACTGACACATTTATTTTGTCATTAATATGGTTTTAACCAGAAAAAAGTTAAATCCATATTTTAATCCATCCATCCATCCATCCATTATACCCGCTGAATCGGTCGATCGGGTCGCGGGGGGGCTCATTGTCAATCTGACACCAGAGAGAACAGACAGACTGAATGACATCTTATACAGATGGAGTGTTTGGGACAACAGGAGGAACAGACATCATGCTCTGTTAAAGGATGTAGATCTGAAGGTAAGCTGGACCACTGGCATGATTCAGTATAAAGGAGGACAAGGTAGCTGCCCCCTGCTAGCATGCAGGGGTACACTCTATGATTTAAAATGGTGATAAATGTGTCTCTTCGCTCCAAAAAAGAAAAACGTTGATAAAATACATCGTCAGTGAAGTGATCAATGCACATTATGGTTCAATATTTACCGAAAATTGCTTCATAAATGTTAAAGTTATCGTTTTTGTGCTCCGTCCCGCTAAAACCCGTTCAGACTGACTGACAGCGCTGTGATGTTTGGAACTCCGGAGGCTCACATGAACCACGTGACAGCCCTAGCGGCGACTTCAAAGCGTGTCGCAACTCTGTATTACTCTATAGCTCTGGTATTACCTTCTCGTTTTTTAAAGTTTACTCACCACGACTTGCTCGAGGAAGTGCTTTCCACTACTAAGGCACTCAAAAAAGATGGTCTTCCAAGAGGACCGACGATCCTTGTGGCAACACAAACTGAGGGAGAGTTTCTCTGCTTCAGGAAGATCCACTGACAGAGAGATACAAAAAATAATTAGCCCGACAACACAGAGGAATTACAAAAAAAGGCCAATGTAGCTTTTGAGAGAAATAAAAGATTACGGATAATTGTGTGTGTGAGATGCTAAGAGCGGCACAACCCTACTGATATATTTGTTAATGACTGGTGTAGTGCTGTCTGGGTGAGAAAAATCACAATGGTGTCACACTGAGTGTTTTCCCAGTGGCTGTTGTTCTTTAAAAATGTCCGGGTGAAGCCTTTCTCTTGAAGCCTGGGCACAAAGAGGGCAGCATCGCTGTGTTTGCACACACAGAAAAAAGAAATCCCACTTCTCATGATGACAAACAGAACTTGACATTATTCATACCAGTTTCCTAGGGGTCTATGGACTAAGTAAAAGATTGAGTTATTCATTCCAAATCAATACACTTATCAAATTCAGGAAATGTTTCCTCGAGATTAGCCGGCCACCCATTCTGTGTCCACAGTAAAGAAATCCCGCTTAGCCGAGGGGATGAATTCAAAGACCTCACAAACAAATGATTTCTAAGCAGTAACTAACTGCAATCAAACATTTTTTTGCTGTATTTTTAGTACATTTACCAATGAAAGTGCAGTTTCGTCCAGATTGGTGGTTTGAAAAGAGGAAAACAGAACCAAAAGTTTAAGCTGTCACATGCAACTTTTCCTGACACCCAGTTAAAACTGTCACAGCTGTACAAAAGCAGAAGTGGCATTAAAAGGGTGATACCAGCATTTCTTTTCTAACGCGGTAAGCAGAGAGGTTCCAGTTTCTAAGTTAATAAATGCTGTGCCATTGTGTAAGCTTATTGAAACAATGCTACAGGGAATGAATGTCGCAATCAAAGCTAAAAGTGGTCAAACAAAATGTTAGAGGAGTTATTTTTCTGGCCAGGAAATGAAGTTAGAATGTATGGCCTGGACCCGCTTTCTCTGAATATGTGTACTTCAATGATCATTAGAATTCATTCCATTGTTTTACAACTTCACCGTAACGTTCATCAAGAGATGACCACACTGATGGTTCCCATGCTGTTTTACTCAAACCATACATGAAATTTTAATCAATGAATGTAAACAAGGGTATTTGAGGCAGAAAGAATTGATTCTAAATTGGACTATTTATTAAAGTCAAAAAGCACTTTTAAAGAAGTAACACTTGACAAAAATCATGTGAAGCTACAATCTGAGTCCATGCCCTGAACAAACAGTCTCCTGCTGGGCTGAAACTTATTGCCTGCAAAAAGTTCCACTGCATCATATTAATAAGACTTTTAATTTGTTTTAAATCTGATTTTGGGCATCTGACATTAGTTTACATAATTGGACGATGAAAACAAATACAAAAGAGTTCCAGACAGCTTAAACTGTAGAACTACAAAATGAGGCCTAAGAATTTGTCTACGTGGCCTGGTTTTTTTTTTTTTTTTTTCACGTTTGCATATTGTACATCAAGATAATTTATCTGTCACACACGCAAGATGGCCCTCTGCTCTCTAAAATTCAGGAAACAACCTCTCTGCTGAGCACAGTTACACACACGGAGAGTCGTATACTTTCTGCCTTATGTTGTTTTGAAGGGAAGTGTCTGTACAATGTACACGCACTGCGGATCACAACTTTTCAATCAAACTTATTCTATCAGAATGATAAATCATTATAGACAACTGGGTTTGAATGAGGGCTCGGCTCTTTGGTTGCTATGCGGCAACTACAGCGAGCTTTGTAAACAATTTGTTTGTACGGCATCATGAACACTTACACCTCCGGCCTCCTACCTTGCGTTTCGGGCGAGCTCCTCAACAGATGATCTCTCTGCAACCTCAGAGCCGTGGAGCAGTACGTTGAGACGAGTGCATCACACCGAGGGCGAAGCAAGCAGCTGAGTATCCTCTCTTCCTTTAGGGGACCGTCTCTGGCTGCCCACAGCGCCTCACACAGCGCCTCCAGCTGCCCACTACTTCTACCAGAGCTCCACGGCATGAGAGCCAGCACTGAGTAAATCTCCTCCACCCACTCCTCCGTCTTCTCTGGCTTTCCGAGTTTCTTCATCAAGTGTTGGATGAACGTGTGCTGCAGAGGGTTTCCTTCAGTGGATGATTGCTCCTGCAAAAATGAGGAGAAATTAAATTAAATCTTTATATCTGTTGCAATTACATATTTTTCCCCACATAAACACTCCTATTTAAACACTTGAGGATTTACAATTTTTGTTCTCATCAGCGCCGCTCAAATGTTGAGTTGAGATGAAGCCTTTTTTTATTTTTTTTTCATTTTCTGACTTTAAGGTCTATTTCAAAATACAAGATTCCCTTCCACGTATGTTAGAAAAATATCATGAAGCTATACTATGAGAAAAGCAAGTACCATGTGTGAGAATGTATTGTGTTGCAGGGTCAAGGGACACTGTGTTCTGGAGAAGGCCTCCTATCTATTCCTATTTCAGCCTCTGTCTGAACCTTGCTTTACTGAATGTCTCATAACCTTGTGTGGCTAGTGACTAGACATAAAGAGCGATAGTTTAATTTTTTTTAACTCAGACAACTCTGTGTCACCTTCCTGATATGTTGTGCAGACTTGTCTCCTTGCTGCGAGAATAAAAGTTTTGTGTCAATTGTCTCCAGCGACACCCTCATTTTGAGAGAATTGTCTTGACAATCTATCTATGCAGATGATGTACAAATATATCTGCCCATATTGACAGAGAAGAAGACTTTAAAATAATCATTCCTGGCTTCATTTTTAACTTGGTTTGATTATTGCCATTCCTTGTATGTGTGAACAGATCAGTTGACTCCTCGTCATCTGCAGGTTATACAAACTGCAGCTGCTTCTCTTTTAATAGGAACAAAAAAGGCGGATTTTACAATGCAAGCGTTGGCTTCACTCTACTGGCTCTCTGTTTGGCACAGGATCGATTTTGACCTTTCATTGCTGATTTTTAAGGTTTAAAAAGACACTGGGGCTCACCAATCACATGCTTTTAGATGTTCCAAGATTTAGATGTTCCAAATTCAAAACTGCAGGGAATCGTTCATTTGCGGCTGCCACTGCTAATCAATGGAACAGCTCATTTATTCATATAAGAACTGCTCATACCTTACAAACCTTCAAGACGCGATCGAACTCATCTCTTCACACTGGCATTCAATTTTAGAAGTTTGACAACTTGAGTTTACCCACTGTGTTTTACCTGGAATGTTATTGTACTATTCTTAATGTTATTTAATTCATTTCACACATTGTGTTTTAATAAAAGGATTTATTGCTATTGAACTTTTACTGGACAGGACAGAACTTTGGTTCAACTCTAGCTGTTTAAACACGCTTTATAACAAAATGAAACCGATATTGACAAAACACAGTTTTTTCTGATACGATATCAGTGTTTGTCATACTGCAACCTGCATTAAAGGGGATAGAGAATCAAAATCATCTTTTTCACGTTCAGTGAGAGCAAGGGCAGCCAATCAAGCAACGGCAACCGAATAGCGCCAACACCTACCTGCATTTCATAATGAGGTTGCCAGATAAGCTCTGAAACGATGCCAATAAGTGCAAACGACGCATTCTAAACCCAGCATAGTAACATAGCTGTTTCAGAGAGCCTTTTAGGGAGGTTCTGAGCCATTACAGACCCAACCAATTTTGTTTGGGCTACATTTCACATCACAGAACAAGGATTAATGCCCCATTCAACCTTTCTCTATCACCTTTAAGGCTTACTTAAAAATCCCTGATTATAGTTCTGAATTCAAAACACCCAGTATCTGTTACAGAATATCATTATAGACTTATCTTTTTTTTTTTACTTTCACTGACATCAGTTGTTATTAGTTTCAAAATTGAATTTGTATGCTGAAAAAAAAGAAAGGAGGTCAAAACTTGATATTTGTTAGATTTGGTAGAATATTCTTATTTGCAGGTGTGTATCTACCTGTAAGAAGTGTGCTAAAGTCTGGGCAAGTCTTGGCTTCTTTTTCTCCAACAGGGTCTGCAAGCAAGACTCGGCAGCAGTGAGTATTGTTCCATGGCCAGACTGTGAGGCCAAGAAAGCCTCTTGCAACTCCTGCAGAAAAGAAACGCACAGATAATTATAAAGCAGAAAAACATTAATCTGTCTTTTTCAGATGCTACTCAATCGTAGCCACGGTGAAAGAAGCAAACCTTAAGTGCAGTCTCCGGTATGCCCTCCGACCCCAGTTCCTCCAGTAGTAGCAGGAACTCCAGTTCTTGTCTGAGGTGGGGAGGAACCTGAGACAGAAAGGACAAAAAAGGTAAGAGTATCAATTACACCTCACACGTCACACTGTGGTGCAGAGGTGTTTTACATGTTTTAAAAGCAGTTTAGCCCAATTTGACAACATTGTCCGTTTTGTTAAAGACCTATTTCAAAGGTTTAAATTCTATTACAAATAAATATTTAAATAAATGTTTTTTTTCTATCTCAATTACCTGTTCTTCTGTCCGTTTCTTCAAGACCTGCAGCCAAAACCAAGCCAACTTGTGTGGACTGCCAATTGACTCCCATCTACAAAACCATTATTTGCACACAGCAGATCAGTTCGAAGTACTGCAGATGATGTGCGGAATAAATAAAACATATACAAACTGGGATTGTAGAGAAAATGTTTGAAAAAGTTCAAGATACGTGACTCACTTTAAACTGTAAGGATGGCAGATAATAGCTTTGATTATGTCTCGCACTTTTTCTGAAAGTCCTCCTGCCGAGTTAACCAGCTGTGGAACGCAGGCGCTCGCAAGCTCCCACTCGGCGTGCTGCAGGCACCTCTCGAAGTACTCAAACAGGTCCTGAAGCGAAGTCTCCGCTTCACAGCCGAAGGGATGCATGCTCGCTCTGGCCGGGTCGTTCCTCTGCTCAGTCATCACTGCTGAAGAGGCACCTGTTCTACTGTGTAACCAAGCAGCACCTTTGAGTTACCTTCAACTGAGACACATAGAAAAGGCTGCTTTAATTGACCATTGTCATATTTCACACATATTTTAAAGACAAATACACCAAATAAATTACTTATTTATGAGAAATGCAGTGGTTAGCTACTTCTCTTTAATCATTTCCACGTCTAAACGTTTAAACAAATTTGCAGGACAGTCCTGACAAATATGTTTGGCATTATACAGTAATTTGAACCCGAATGAAAAAGGAAATGTACAATTTGCACACCACCCCACACAGTTAATCATGTTCTTTACGATGAAATACAGTCAAGAGTATTTATCAAACATTCCCAAAGATTTGCATTCGCTGGCTTATTTGTTTAGACTTTTGAGGATCATGATAAGCAATTAGCTTTTTAAAATGTTAGTTATTCATTCAATTATGTGGTACCTAAAAACTGCAGGTCTTCACTGTGACACCGTTAAAAATAAATCAGTTTTTTTTTTATTTTCGCTTTTGATTTGAGGAAAAATGTATTGATTTCATGATTTCAGGTTTTAGGCATTTAACCAGAAGTGCAAGCGACTAGTTTATTTAATTTAGAGCATGGTTCAGCTTTCTGATTGCACTTTCAAGAAATCAATGTGTACTTTCAACAGCATTTTGCAATAGTGTTTTGTAAATCTGTTACAACGTTGTCATCGTGTCATGTTTCGGTGCACGCCACTCATAAGCAGAATCTGCACCACAGATGTAAAAATGTTCGACATTTTACTTCACTTTAATCATCTATTCCAACAAACCACAAGGTTGAGACAAAAACGTGCGTCAAACCATCCGTTTAGGGTTCAGACGAAGACGTTACGAATTATTAAATACACTTTTAAAACGCTTTTCCTTTTCATCTTCGTCATTCGCCTCTTGCAAGATGTGACAGCTGCCCGTCTTGTTTGCGTCGCATTAGCTAAAAATGTGTCTGACTTGCTGTAACTGAAACAAGTCAGCTAACTTCCGTAACAGCTACCGTAGAAGCATGTGCTTGCAAACAAGTAAAGTGTTATAAAGTTTGTCAGTACAGATATAAGGTACTTACTCATTTCTTTGTGCTGTTATCCCCCAAACTGCCAATTATATACGCTCCTGGGCACTGGTTCGTTGCGACCTGTTATGCTAGTAGCTGAATAACGAAGGTCATGTGACAAAATCAGCTGATTCTCTGTCGCTGGTTGGTCAAAGGTTGGCACGAGGAGGGCGTTCCAGAGCGGGAAGCCGGGATCTTTACTGCTGCCTTCATATATAGTCGTAAAAAAGCGATAAATACAGATCTACCAAAATAATTGTTCCAACAAACCAGCGGGGACCCTTCACATTTATTTTAACAGGCAACATTTTTTAACTTTTGTTGGCAGCAGTTTAGAAAAATACACGCAGAATAATTTCAATTTCAAATAATTTCATGTACCATACTGTTTCATAATCACCATGTTGGCTGATTAGTACAATGTGACATATTAATAAGCTCCTGAACCCCTGGAAATAATATCAAAGTTGCCTGCCATTTTCTTAATTGAAACAAGTAGGTGTAGTCCAAAGATGTGATGTTCCAGTGATTTTAGAGAAAAAAACACAAGAGAGAGCTAACTGCGTTGAGATATCGAGAGCTCATTGTTGAAATTAATTTTGTTAACTAGAAACATGCATCACTAATACAGGATTTCAGTGCTGGGCACAAGCATGTATCAGCACATGTGAACAATCTCAAAGAACTTGGGGTCCTGTGCAAAAAAACTACCTTTGAGGCCTGTGATTTTTCAGTGTGTATTGGGGTTGCGGGGGTTTTTTTATCCATTATTTTTTATCAAATAGGACTTTGATACCTTTAATTGATGCTTAGTTGTAGTAGTAGTTTTGAGGTGACCCATGGTCAGTGAATGCATCAGCTTCAGGTTGATTGGCAACGAGTTGCTCAATTACAGTAAAACGCTGGTGTTGCTGCTATGCAGTTAAGGCATAAGACTCCCGAAGTGACAAAGGAATGCAGCAGAGACTGACCTAAACACACTTGTGTGATTGAAATGTGTCCACCAGCCTGTAATAACCCCCACCCCACCCCTCCCTCTATTTCTCCCATCATCATCATCATCATCACCAAACTGGGATCCAGTCTCTATGACAACCCGTTGCAGGAGGGGTTTGCCAGCTGGAGGCAGATTCAGTCCTCACTTGGTATCGCCGCTCGAAACCTCCACACCGCATCACGCCATGAGTGGAATGGAAGATCAGGACAAGAAAGAAAATGTATGTAGCCTCTTTTGTGTGTGTGTGTGTGTTAAAAGCATGTGTCGCGACAGCTCTGTGATGATATTATCTTATTCAAACCCACTAAACTGTTCAGAAGAGTGATCATAAATACAGAAGGATAGTTTGTGCAGCTGAGTCACTGGTTGTTTCAGATGCTATTCAATAAAGCTATTGTTCCCGTCGGTGCCACATATTGCAACGCACCGCGGATGAAGACACCAGCCTGCCGCCTGATGGGGCACCAGGATTTAAACACTCCGCTTGATAATAGTCTGGGAGGTGTGTTGTATACCTAGGCCTCATCCCGTGTGACCATTGAACTATATATATATATATATATATATGTATATCTCCATTGTTTCACAGGAGGAGTATATCGGAGAGATAAAAGGTGGGCTTCGGCCTTCAATGAAACTGGTTGTCATGGGAATTATTAACAAAAAGCCAAAAAGGTTAGTACACACACCTTTTCTTATCTTTTTTTATTTTAAATGGCTATGCAATATTAAGACAAGCTACTGTTGCACAGATAACATGACAGCCAGTTAAAGCTGAGGGATAATGATGTCCTGACTTCCAGTTAGACAGAATTTCAAAGCAGATGCTGTGATCTGTATCTGAGTGCTAACAACCACCCAACTGGTCCCTCTTTGGGAAAATGCCTTTGTAATGCCAATGCTTTTCCTAATTAGGGTTTGTTTTTGGGTGTACGTGGGAGAACTGCAAATCCCATGAAATCTTAAGGGTCTTTCGAGAGAATTGTTTTGGCCGATAACATCAGACTGCTGTTTAGTCATCTAATGTGCAGCGTAAAAATAAAAATCACAGCGGACTTCACTTAGAAGAGCATATAAATACACTTTTTCTCAGAACTTGTGTGCGTATATGTCAAGACACTTATTTTTGGCTGCAGGAACTTCAGAGGAGTTTTAAGGACAAGTGCCCCCATGGGACTCTTCCCAGTTACTGAGCACAATTTTGTCATTTCGATTATATGTTACAGGGATTGGTGATGTGCTGAAGACTGACTTGTTTATGTATCCAAACACAGTGCTGATGTAGTTTTATTGTAAACTATTTCCTTAATTCTCCAAGAACTGTGCTGCCGTAGATAGTGAACTTTTCATTTTGGTTCTCAGATGCTGTTAAAAGCCTAGAATCTGTAATAATTCCAGGCCAGTGGCCAAATCACAAATTTAGAGCCTAAAAAAGAGGATTTCTTTATCAAATAGACAAAGATAGGGATGCATTGTCGGAGAAATATTAGCAAAATTTGTTCTTAAGGCAAAGCAACCACAGTATGAAAATATTCCATCCCAGTTCAAATGTACTTAAAGTATAAAAAGACAAAGTGTGGTTTTGGTGAATAGTGCCTGCCATGCCATCATTGTATCATTATGCTGTTGTATCTTTATTAATGATTGTTTGAAATGCTCCATTGTGTGTTTCTTTTTTAGAAAAAAGGTAGCCTAATCATAGATGTGACATAGATTGGGAATATCATGCATTCTAAAGTAAACAGGAACAATTTGATTTTAATGTTCCTTAAATGTCTCATTACCACTTTGCATTTGTATAAAAGACCACAAGATGTCACTGCTCCACTGTTCTTTTTAATACCCTGCTGAAGTTAATTAATTTGGGGGGGAAAAAAAGTGAAACAAAATCTTTATTCTTGTCCTTGACCTATATATTCTGTCCCACATTCATACATCCCTGATGTTTGTGTGGCTGACGCAGCATTGAGGTGACTGTGTCCAGTAAGCCTCAGGAGGAAGAAACAGAGGGCGATGTGGGTCTGCAGCTCAAGGTCAGTTTCATGGATAAGGCTGTCCAACGCAACGCCCGCTTGGCTGGGAAGTGGGGTCCATCTGAAAACACCCTCTCCTTCTTTCCATTTGCACCTGGAGAGTCCTTTAAGGTACATTCTCAGTCACTGATATTTTGGCACTCAGACTTGAGTTCACTGAGGTGACACAGCTATCAGATTGAGGATGTGATGATTATAATAAAAACTTTTGTGCAGC
This sequence comes from Odontesthes bonariensis, assembly GCF_027942865.1. NCBI lineage: Eukaryota > Metazoa > Chordata > Actinopteri > Atheriniformes > Atherinopsidae > Odontesthes > Odontesthes bonariensis. The sequence continues at coordinate 23,955,788 of NC_134522.1, read as the reverse complement.
ACCTTACAATTACCTTTAAAAAAAAATGGCTTAGAGGGGAATTAAACATTATCTGGTTGTTCTCATGTTACGGACGTTCTCATTTTAAGTCTTTCTGCTGGTGGCAATGTGTTGGATCTGACACTCATTGATCAGCTATGATTTTGCACGGTCAGCTTTTAAAACTGCAGTATGTGCATTTTGTAGCCCTGGTGAAAAGTAATTGTCTTTGCTTTCTCTTTGCTAGAGAACATGTATGATATGGGACTGTCTATCCTGCCTCTTCTCTTCACCTCTATTTCAGGATTCACAATTTATAAGTTGCTCTCTAAAAGATATTAAGCCGTAAACGTAAGGATACCGTAGGAGTTTTCTTGTAAACAAAGTCATATTTGCATTCAAATGTGTTGAATTTTCTGTGAGAAAGGAGATTTGCTTAAGAAAACTTCAAGTACTGGATCACCACCATCTGGATTCAAAACTCAAAGGGGTCGCTTAGTCATTTGTATGAAAAAGGCTGCTCTAGAGCATGAGCCCTAAATACTGTAGGTTAAAATAGCTTCCAGGTTTGATGAAGACCTTTAAATACACATCAAGTTTCAAGCTCAGCTTTCAAATTTTGTCCTTCTCTTACTACACTAAGCTCCATCATCTCTGCATGTGAGCATCTGTGCTCAAGTTGAATGTGGAGGTGAAGTACAGGCCGCTGGCTCCAGAACTTTCAGAGTGGAGCTTACAACACTCAATATTTTCTGATTAAGTATTTAATATCTGATCCAGTATTCCCAGCATTTTATCTTTGGATTTCTGTCGTAAAATCGATTTTAGTCATTTCTGTTGTATTGCACAAATAGTTGTTACTCTTTGTTAACACTGCTTTCAAAACCACAGGGTGAATTATGAGGACAAGATAACAGTGAATCTGTGTCATAAGTTCGCTGCGTTTGTTGTCTAAGGCACGAATGAAAACTCCCACAATGTCACCCTGTTGAATATCACCTAAAGCTTGTTCGCCTCGCTTCTGGTTTGCATTGTGCAGCCTCTGCACATGCACGCAAGAGTTTCCCCTTGGCCATACAAGCAGGTTCTCACCTTTATGATGCGCTTCTGTTGGCGCTGCAAAGGATTTCCAAATATGAAATCTTCTTGCTTAAAAAAATCATCATAAAGTTTGATGGACTGAGTCATTGTTGTAGGTCTCTAAACTGGTGGAGGGCGACCCTTCTCTATCATCAACTATTATGTCTTGATCATGTACTATATATACCAAGTAAAATGGGGAGCCACTCACAAACCCATTGCTTCAGAGTGGAGCTAGTGGCCAATAAGTTGACAGGGTATCTTATGAATAGCTTGTTTTAAAAATGTCTGTCGAAAATATGGAAGGTTATGATTTTTAATTTATTTGTTTCATTTGTACAGTTTATATATCTTTGCACACATCTTCCTCAATTTTGTTCTTTAGTGAAAAACTGATTCTGCACTCCCTTTCACTAACAGATGGAGATCGTCTGTGAGCACCAGCAGTTTCGTATCCTGGTGGACGGTCAGCCTCTGTGTGGCTTCACCCACCGGCTCTCCCAGCTCGCTTCCCTCACATCCTTACAAGTCTTTGGGGACCTACAGCTCACCAAGGTGGCCTAACACCAGCATCTCACCCGCTGATAACTTGCAGGAGGAGTACGTTGGACAGTAGACAATACATACGATTAGAATAGACCTTATTTTTGAGTGAATGAATTAACCATAGAGGAATGTTGTGTTTCCATTTTCAGACAAAGTTACTTCACTCTCATGATCATGGTTAAGACAAAAGTGCCTTCACTAAGATTACTGTCTGGGGACTTGAAGATACTTACTTAATGTCATAAATGACTTAATCAAAACAAGGAATGTGATTTGAATTGATGGATGTGAATTGTTCTAAACAATGTGATCTAAGCTACAATGTTATCTCTGAGCGAACATTGCACAGACATAATGAGCCACTAAAAATAAAGGAGTGCTGCATTTGTCTTTGCGGTTTAAGGAAACAAGATGTCCGACGTCTGGATTTGATTTCTTCGGAGTTAACCTTGGAAAGCACTTACGTTTACGAGCTCCTGCATGAGCGAATGTTTCTGATTTTGGTTACATGACACAGATTGTCATTTCATCCGCATTCAATACTGCAAAAGGTGTTAAAATGTTAGTGGATGTAAGTATCCCACATTAGTGCATGCTAGTAAAGAAGCAGTATGTTTTATTTCTTCCATTATTCAGTCACATCACACATTCACAATTGTTAAAAAGTTATTAACTTTGGCTTTGAAAGCACTCTTTTTTTTGTGTGTAATTATCACATTCCCCTAGCACTTTTTATGTGAATGTCTCAAATTGATGTTGCTTTGTTGCAATAAATCAGTTTTGCTGTTATTTTTTTGTTGTCACTCGCTTTATGGACAAATAACTGTTACATAGCTTCACTCTAAAACCCCCCTCCTTGGACGCATACATGACTGGGACGTTGCATCACTTGTGATTTCACTGGAACCAAACTCTGAAACAATCCCAGCTCAGTTTGAGTCATTCAGATAAATGCTCCACTCAGCTTGCTGAGTGGGAGTGGCTGTCTGGGATTTCTGGGAGCGCCTCAAGCCTCAGATTTGATGATTGTGACTAAAACCTCCTGAGGCATTTTTAGTCTGTAGCTCCTGTTGTTGCCAGAAAATTTGCTCTGTTCAAAAATACCATATAAAAAATATCTGACTCTTTATTAAATCAAATCAAATTTATTTGTATAGCACATTTCATGTACAAACAGTTCAAAGTGCTTTACATAAAATAAAAGCATTGCAGCAGGGAGTGTAAGAAGCATTAAAAATACATAAAAGAATATAAAGAGAAAGAAATAAAATAATTTAAATGAATTTAAAAACAAGCAACAGTCTAGATAAATTAAAAGATACCGTGCAGATTTCATGCACAGACACATGAGAACAGAAATGTTTTTAACCTGGATTTTAAAATGTCTACATTTGGTGAAAGTTTAATCTCCACTAGCAGTTTGTTCCACTTGTTTGCAGCATAACAGCTAAATGCTGCTTCTCCATGTTTAGTCTGGACTCTGGACTGGACCAGCTGACCTGAGTCCTTGGATCTAAGAGCTCTGCTGGGTTTATATTCTCTGAACATATCACAGATGTATTTTGGGCCTAAACTGTTCTGGGATTTGTAAACTATCAGCAGGCTTTTAAAATCTATTCTGTGACTGACTGGAAGCCAGTGTAAAGATTTTAAAACTGGTGTGATGTGTTCAGATCTCTTAGTCCGGGTTAAAACTCCAGCAGCAGCGTTCTGGATGAGCTGCAGATGTTTAATGCTCTTTTTGGGAAGTCCAGTTAAAAGAGCATTACAGTAATGGAGTCTACTGGAGATGAATGCATGGATGAGTTTCTCCTGGTCTTTATGGGAGAGGAAACCTTTAATTCTGTTGATGTTTCTGAGGTGGTAAAAAGCTGCCATGGTGACAGCTTTGATGTGGCTGCTGAAAGTCAGATCTGAGTCTATCAACACTCCGAGGTTACGAATTTGGTCAGTGATTGTAAGGTCCCGAGTCTCATTCTCTTTGCTACCAAATAGAATGATCTCAGTTTTGTCTTCATTTAATTGTAGAAAATTCTCTTTCATCCAGGTGTTTACTTCCTCCAGACACTGACACAGTACGTCTGCTGGGCTGCAGTCGTCCGGTGACATAGACACATAAAGTTGTGTATCGTCTGCATAACTGTTAAAATTCTGCAATATCTGACCCAAAGGGAGCATATACAAGTTAAACAGAAGAGGTCCAAGAATTGACCCCTGGGGTACTCCACAAGTCATGGCCACTCGCTCAGATTCATAGCTGCCAATTGTAACAAAATAACTCCGGCCTTCTAAGTAGGACCTGAACCAGTTAAGGACCGCTCCAGAAAGTCCAACCCAGTTTTCTAGCCTGTGCAACAGGATTCTGTGATCTACAGTATCAAACGCAGCGCTGGGGTCCAACAGAACCAGGACTGAAACATTACCTTTAGTTCATTTTAACTGAAGATCTTCAGATCTTCAGATCTTGCACATCTGCACGATACAACTTTATACTTATTTTGTGACCAAAGAAATCCATTAAGAACAATGTGGTCTAGAATTATATCAAAGTTTTATATGCTAACCTCTAATGTCAGTCCAAAGTGACGTAATGTCTCAGTCATTCAACAGGATGCGGCCATTCTTATGACATTTTGAACACCATCAAGGCTTCTCTTGACAAATTCAATGTTAAAACAATTCAATGGTTGTATCTCAATCTATAGCCCCCATGCAAGTACAAAAGTGCACTTAGTGTATCAAAGTCGAAACTATTTGTTAACGAAAACTGGGTCCTGCAACTGGTGCTAACATAAAACATTACAATGCTGTTTCTCTCGTTTGTCTTTTTTTTTAACTATATAGACGCATTAGTGGTACAGATGTTTCACAACTTGGGGCAGGGCCTCTGTGATTCACAGGAGCAAATCCAAGAGTTTGTGAGCTCATTAAAGGGTTTAGAAAAGAGAAAAAAAAAATCAGATTCTTTTTCCCTTTTTTGGCCTCATGACTCTCATACATCTCTGACAGTTGACACTGATATTTACAGGCACCCCTGTCTCACAGGAAGATTTATGACCGGTACATTTGTCAACCTTTCTTAAACATACTTAAAAATAACTTTTTTATTAATGGGAAAACAACATATCCTTAGGCACTGTCAGACAGTGTTCACTTGACATGACTGGAATGGCGATCTATAAACAGTAAAACATGAAAGCAGTAAGCATGTAGATTTTTGTTACTGTCTAACAATATATTTGCTATATAACCACATACATTCAGTCTAACCCCAACCACAGCGGCAGAGCACAACAGAAAAATAAGATATCACAAGTAGGAGCACATAGTACAACATCACATAGTAACATGTACGCAGACGTAACACGTTTATGTGCTAATAAACAAAACTTAAGGTGTGTTACGATGGTAACTGTGCAATCATTTAGCCTTTACATTGCAACAGTTCAAACTGTGGACCAATATGTTTTTTTTCATGCGCTGTCATTCAGTTGGGTTTGTAAAGAGGTTACGAGCCATAAAGTCTTGGGGTTCCAAGTTTAATGTTTATTGTTTTTCACATATTCCTTTAGGTGAAATTCTTCAGCTACAAACTGGTGACCAAAGCTGTCAAGCGGAAAGTGCAAGTTACAAAGAGGTACAGTACTTATTTCTCACAAACTATGTCTGAAGTTGCATTGATAAAAAAAAAAAAGACAGTCCAAATGATTATATTTAACAATGAAAAATAATCACGTAAAACACAAAAATACTATTAACATAACAGACTGATTAGAAACAAAAGTGCTACAAATGTCAGGCTTTCAAAACCTCCTCTCACCAGCAACGAAATACTCAACAATCAAAGCACAAAAGAAAAGAAATTAACACAAATTTTACAAACTGAGGCATCCATTGCTGTTTTCTTACATTCATGAAATGAGTAAATTTCAGTTATCCGTACAACAGCCTAAATGAAAGAGCTGGTATGATGGACAGTCAAGTTTCAATGGAGTCCACAGTTCTATGTCTGCCCTCTAATTGCATCGATCCAGTTCATCTTGTCTTGGTAAGTTGGAGCCTGGATGAAATAATGAGTATCTGACTGGGTGATGATTTTAAACAAGTTGCCTTGAATGTTGCCTTTCACACCTATGTGAATGGAAAAAAATGTGTCAATAAAACATGTAAGACATATACACCAGCTTCGGACAGACAACCTGACAAATACAAGCAGAATTACACATTACATGCGTTTTGATGTCTCACTTCAGGATTGAATGTTATAAAAGATGGGATGCATTTGATGAGGAGTACACAGAGCATGTCTAAACTCCCAGTGCATCGCTCCTTTTCTGAACACTGTCAAACTTCCCGTTTACATTTTCAGTGCTTAATGGTTACCTATTAGAAATATTCTCAATAAAAGAACACAGAGCACAACCACTTCTTGCTTGAATCAGGCTGTTGTTGTAATTTTTGGTCAAAAAGTTCAATAAATCATGCATAACTTTATCAGGAGTCACTGGCGTTTGAGTCAACTTACCTGAGGGAACTCCGTTATCTTCCAGGGAAGATACCAGACACCCTCGTAGTGTGAAGCCGCCCACTGGGCTGATGTCATCCTGATGAGTGGCACAAGACCGGAAAACAGATTGAGTCAAAGATGAAGTAGCATTGCTGGCACTTGCAAGTTATTTATGAGTAATGAGGGCCTCAGAGTCATACTATGAAGTAATGACTAACAAAACAGCTGATTTGTTTTAACAAACCTCCTAGTTTGTCATGAATTGAGGTTTTAAAGGTTGTACAATTTAATATCTCTACATAATTTAACTGTAGGATATTACCATCCGCTCACTTTTCATAGCACTGCAAACGCACTCACCTTGGCAGGATCATAATAGTGAAGGAAAGCAGGCTCTGAGCGCAGCACAAACAGTCGCACCTTCCAGTTTTTCCGTCTGTGTCCCTGTTTAAAGATTAGCCACAAGTTTAAACATAAACAACTGAAGACACCCAAAAACTGCACCACTCGGAACTTTAAAGGAAAACTTCCCTGGTGACAGCTAGTGCAAAACCTCCATGACGGATATTTGTTAGTTCTACAGCGTAACGGCTTTTGAAAATATTCTAAAGCAATCCACAATTCTCTCTTTGCCGAACTTTACTTAAGTCATCAACATTGCAGTTATATACGTTGATAGGTTAGCCTGGCCTTTAAACTGAAAAACAAGTGTCTCGTGTAAAATTACTGGTTAACAGGATTTTTTCAGCGTCTTAGCTCGTGATCGATTCACTGTATTTTTACCTGTTTCAACAGATATCCTCTCTTTATCACTTTCCCGCTCAGCTCCACAGCAGACAGCGACGTCTGAGCCCTCACAGGGCCTCTCTTCTTTAAATTGTCAGACTGAGAACAGAAAGGGTTGTAAATTAAGCAAAACTATATATTCTAAACGGGGCAACATGTAGCACTGAGGAGAAGATACTCCCAAAGTCAACGCAACATACAAAGCTGTACAGTGCTGTGGAGTCGTCCATGAACTGCTCGCTGAGGCCGGCAGTGCGAAGGGCTTCCACGCTCTTCAGGCCCACTGTCCGCAGGAAGCCCTCCTCCTGCAGGGTCGAGGCCAGTGTCACGGCCTCCGCACGGTTCAGAGCCAGCTGCATGAACACCATCCAGTCCACCACAGCTGAACCTGCAGTGACATCATACAAACATCTAAGGAACACAGACACTCAGGCAGATCATTGAATGGGTCCTCTGGGGACAGGCCCAGGGACCCCTGGTCTAACAACGTAATTATAATATAGATATTTCACTAAGAGACACAATACAGCCAAAGTGAGATGCAGTGAGATGCAATAATTGATTTCAAAGGACCAAAACAAAAAAGGCCAAAACTTTGACTAAACTACAATATAACACAAACAGATATCTAAGACAACCTAACGTGGGGAATAAAACAACCATAAAGAGATGGAAAATGTCCCAAACCAGATAAAGAAATCAGCAAAACGCACAGTTGGAGACACAATACTATAAACCCGTCCACTGACAGGTTGTATTTTAATACGTTATTAAGAGAATAACATTGGTGCAGGAAGTGTCAGCCACAAAAAGTAGCAAAAATCCTGTTTTCTGTATTTAACACTGATTGTTTGAAAAATGTGTACCAGCAAAATGGATGTAACGTCAGATCAGGCGAGAGCATAAATGTGGAAAAAAAGTTGATGATTCACCTGAGAAACAATTGCTGTAAATGCTGCCGTGCTCCACATGATTACTTAACTTGATTCCGCTGTGGACATCATACATGGAGTCCAACACCTTGCTGTAAAAGAGAGTGAAGGAAGGGGTCTTGAGACGATGATGAGACAGCGGTATGAAAAAGCTTCACGCAAGCAGTGAGAGACAGTGAAAAAAGGTCATCTGGGGGAAACAACGTTTACCTCAGGTTGATGTTGTGCAACTGGGATTCAGTAGGATCTTTCTGGTCGGTCGCCGTCTCACCGTCAGTCGCCTGCAGCTTGCTGACCGCAGCTGTGATATCAGCAGCCCACTCATCTCTCTCCTCCCTGGAGCAAGCTTCCAAAAAATGATCCACCCCATGCTCAGTATGGAGCTTTAACACCAGCTATCGGAAAGCGCAGAAAGGAGAGAGGCTTTTTTAAGTACCAGACAACTTGGCAAAAAACAGGTCACAAGTTTTTTGTTAAAGTTAGGCAGAAGAAGGAGATCAGGTCAGGACAAAACAAAAACCTGAGGCTATAAATGTTTTCAGGTGTGGAAGATCAGCGCACAGGGGCACACCTTTCGTATGCCTTCTACTAATAAAAAGCATGACTAGGAAAGGAAAACACTGGCTAGAACATGTGGTAGAACAAAAAAATGGAAGTGAAGTGTTTGTCTTTATCTTATATAGTGTGTATATCTTTTCAAGTATATGTTAGGAATATTTTTATATCATCATTATATTTTTTCTTTATAGTAACATTTGTTTACCAGTTTTATTAACAGCCTTTTTTTTTTTCATTAAGGAAAATAGAATTATATCTACTATTAGAAATCTGACACAAAAGTGCAAACATCAAATTGTCTTCAATTGTCCGCGACCACACTGAGCAACTCTAACGTGCTTCTGAAAGGATGTTTTTCTCTCATCTGAAAACAACTTACCGGTCGATTCTCATATTCGAGGAAAGGGCACGTTATCACACAGTCCTTCAGCAGGATTTTCCCTCGCTGACAGGAGTCTCTCTTCCCTCCTTCATATTTGTAATACAGCAGCTTGTCTGGCATCAGAACAAACCAGCGTGCCTTCCAGTTGTGAACAACATGACCCTGGAAACACACGAACAAAACTTATGGAAAATGTTACGTTCTCTGAAAAAGAAAAGCAACACAAACTGACTCTATGAAAACTACATTTTACGGCCAGAATATTTTTGTGTTTAGAAAAACACATCTTACCCTTTTCACAAGGAACCCCTCTCTTAGAATTGTGTTTTTCTTCCCTGTACTCATGTTCTTCGGTGTGATCATTGAAAGTGAGATTTGCCTGTTCGTGCCTGCTCAGGTTTTTTAATGTTGAGAATGAGTGCGTCACTCTATGGAAGCCCGTTTCCGCCACTTAATAAAAATACATTTAGAAATACTATCTCATAATTATGAGATACTAAGTCGAAATTATGAGATAGTATCTTATAATTATGAGATAGTATCTCATAATTTCGACTTAGTATCTCATAATTTTGACTTAGTATCTCATAATTATGACTTACTATCTCATAATTTCGACTTAGCATCTCATAATTTTGAATTACTATCTCATAATTTCGAGTTAGTATCTCATAATTATGAGATAGTATCTCATAATTTTGACTTAGTATCTCATAATTATGACTTACTATCTCATAATTTCGAGTTAGTTTCTCATAATTATGAGATAATATTTCTAGATTTATTTTTATTATGTGGCGGAAACGGGCTTCCATACAATACTGTTCACACCCACAGAAACTCCTTTCTTCACCCTGTGCTACGATGATGTGCAGTTCCTGCTTACCACCACACGAGGGCGTATCAACTCGGAAACTGAAGGTGGGTGCAGACGTTTCATAGACCGGCATCCACTCGCTCCACTATGACCTAATTCTCTACGAGTTTTAGCATGTGAAGAGTTTGGTTCCTGGAAATGAAACCAAAGGGGGCATCCTTTTTGCAGAGCAGAGATGTTTATCCAATTTTGACGAAGGGACAGCAGTTAGTGGCCGATCACAGTCTCCTCTGCAGCAGCTGCACCCAATGGATGGACAGTGGGGCATAAGTACCTTTCCGATGTTTATTACTGTGCACATAAGTCATGGTAATGAGACTACCAGAAACAAGCATTCCTGCTGAGACTCCTGCTTCTGCCAAACATCATTTCCTTTTTTCATCTCCCCGCCCTGGTCCGTGGCTTTCAGAAAAGCAACCAGAAAAACAACAGGCCACTTCAACTCGACCACTGAAAATGATAGTAGTACACTTTCAATCGGGATGATTTCTTTAAATTATCTTTACCATCGTAACCCTGCATCAAACAAAATGTATCTACATGAACATCAAGACATAAGATCGTCTTATGAGGGATACATACTGCACACATTCTTGTGGGCTGCTGTGGCTCAATGGCTGTAGTGGTTGTCTTCCAGTCATAACATTGGTGGTACAACCTCCAGTCCCTTTGTGCACCAACACAAATCCCCACATTGCTTCAATATGCCTGATGGTGTGTGAGTGTAGAAGTGAAAAAAGTGCTGCATTTATTGAGTGCAAATTAAACAGTGCTGTATGGGTGAATGAGAAACACATTGGAAAATGGAAGCCATACCACTGGCCTTGCAGTGGAAGCGTAAGCATGATAGCACAGGTTTCATGGGTTTGTGACAAAATTGCAAAGCACAGAAATACAATGATACGTATGTCCACCCTGGACCACATAAAGTGACCCAAATCAGATTCCAACATAGGAATTGACAGCTGGATATCTCTTCAGCCTGAGAATGTGGACATGGCCTTCGTGAAACATTTGATTTTCTATTTCTGTCGTGTTTTCTGAAATAATGTTGTGTTTTGTGATATATCTCCTGCATTATGTTTTGCATCTCAGGCAGTACATGCATAAGGACGTATAATAATCCTTTTCCTGATGTTTATAGTATTTGATCAAATCACATAATCTGGCAAGTCTATTGCAGGGATTTCACAAAATAAGAGAGACATTTTTGATTTTTCACCAACAATTTTTTTTGCGTTTCATAAGCTTAGAGGGCCATTTGTCACGTAAAGCCTGTCCCTACGAGGAGCAGCAGGGAGGTTTTTAGAGGAGCTCTCCTATCTGCCTCAAGCCTCCAGTAAATTCTTCATTGCGTCTCCCTGGTGAGGAAAGCTGTATGTGCAAGCCTGCAATTATGTGAAAACAGAAATGAGCAGTGGACTCCAGCAGGAAGCAGCCCAAAGAATCTGTTAAGCACACAAGGACAACAATAACCCAAGAGAGAAAATAAATATGTCCTGCTTCGTTAGGCTCAGACACTTTGTTATCCTCTTCAACCACCCTTCCCCATCTGGTTTGATCGGGCCCTGATGAAGTCTCACACGTGTTAGCTTCTTTTTTTATACCAAGATGGTTTACACAGAGTTCGTAATTGCAGAGAAATACACATTTTGGGCATATCATTTTCGACCAGGAACCCCAGAAAGACTCCTGGGGCTGAACAGGTTAAGTCAAAGTCAAACATGATTATTTGAGATAAAAGCAGTGTGTAAAGCCAAGTCACATGTTAAGGAGTGTCTGGTATTTCTTCTGTGTAACATTAACCATAAATCAAACATTAATTCTGACAAATAAAGATGATGGTGTTTTGGCACGCAAGCATATGTAGGGCTCTGACGCAGGTCAGCCCACGTGGGACACCCGGTTGTCCTGGTCACACACACTTAAAATGCAAACACTCGGCGCACTCTGTTTTCTTGGTCCACAGACTTATTGTTCGCTGGGTGTGTGTTTGCGTGTTCATGTCCACAGTTGGTTACACAGCAAACGTCGGTCAATCTAATGCTTTATTAGACTGAAATGGGGGCAGGATTCTCATTTCGGATGACAAACAGGAGTCTTTTTTTTACTCCAAATGGTAATAGTTCACGTTAGAGTTGTCCTGTTATCTGCAAAGCAAAGATGATTTTCAAAGCCTTGAACTCATTTTTTGTGGTCTTCAGAATATATATCGTTTCTGTCTGGATTTTTCTCTTTTTTGGGTTATTATTTTTCTACAAGCAGCAAATGTCCTTCTGTGCAGTCAGTCTTCATCCACAGAGGATGAGATTGGCTAAGTACAGAATTGACATTAAATTGCCTTGTAATAAATGGTGAAATGGGAAAAACAGGGTGTTGCAGAGGCAGGAAGAGAAACACTGTGGCAGATTCTGCAGCCTTCTTAATCATAAGCTTGTTCCACAAAAAAAAAAAATGACAGGTTGACACAACAGTTTATGGTGGTTAACCTGTTTCACAACCACCGCAGAATGTATGTGTAGTCTGCAAGCTGTAAAACTTAATTTCCTCTGATGGCACAACCCTTAGTACTATGGCCAAGTACTGTTTATTTTTTCATTTAAATTCTTCCAATTCAACAGATCCTTAGTTTTATTTATGTGTATTTTCTTATATGCACAGTCTTCAAAAAACACATTTCACTTTTACAAATGACACCTACTTTTATTTACAGTACATTTTTAAAATCAATATATTATTTGCAAGGAAAGAAATAAAGTGCTTTTTACCAAAAAATGCGCAGCTAAGCTTTGAGAAATGTGCTGCTGTGTTAGTCCATTAACAATGACATCCCATAGTGTTAGATAAAAGCTTGAAGTCAAGTAGTTTTTTCACCCTAAAAGACAAAAAGCGACAGTGAGCTGATCCTAACATGCAGTGTCTGTGTAACCTTAACCAGGTATCGCTTACTCGTACCTACATTCATGGTTGTCAAAAGCATATTAACATACATTCGTGAGGAACACTGTTAGACTGAGTATGACATTGTTCTAAATTCTAAAGAAAATTGGAAGTGTAGTCTTTAGAGCTAGAGATCTGCTGCTGTGAATACCTACGAATAGAACAAATGGTTGCTACACTTTGCAGTGCCCAACTCTGTTAGGGTGGTCATTTGTTGACAATAAGAAAAATGAAGAATATCACTATCCATATCCTTTAAGGTGGATATCACTTACAGACTATTAACACAGAGTTTCTAATACAATAAGTTTGCCCTTGTGGTCCCTTTCCCTGCTTGTAAACTTAAAAATCCCTTCTTTCACCTCCAAAATTGTTACCTATCAGGACAGGATGTGGTCTTCACCAAGGTTTGAAAATTAGGTAAATACACCGTCAGATGAACAACAGCATGTGGTATATTACACTGTATTGTTATTCTATTTACAAAGACTAAGATACAGAACAAGTGTGTGAAAGACTGTGTGCATCACACGATTCGACCATCTTTAGTTTTATCTGTCAGACAGATGGCCTTCCATTTGACTCAAGAATACTTTGGTATACAGAGAAGCTCAAGGTGGATTCAATGACTACAAGGTGCCCTGGTCTTGTGGCTTCAAAACAAGTCCAAATCATCAGTGGACAATGGACAACTGTCTTGAATGTTATCCACTTGAATAATCTTTCTCTCTGTAGAATGATGGACACCGAATTGTTTGGAAATGGCCTCAAAATCCTTCACAGATTGATGGGCAGCAACAAACTTCAATCAACAAAACTCCAGCTTTTATAAAGATGGTCACTCTTGTTGATGAGTGTATTTGATTAGCAGCATTTGGCTTAGGATCAGATAAGTTTTTATCATGTACAAATATGTTAAACCTTAAAACTGAAAGAAGGAGTATTTTCTTCTACACGTGACTGTATATCCATTTGAAATAGCAAGTTTTCACTGAAACGCACTGATACACACAAGACCTGTGACTTACAGAGTACATTATATAAAACTAAATGCAATGTGGTTAAATTGTCGTTAGTTTAGCAAATGCTCTACCGTTTCTTTCTTTCAAGTCCTTCTACACTTTGTTCAAAATCCCTATTTACAAGCGATCACTGAACACCTGAACTGTCTCCCAGGACAGTCAGAGCACGTTTGGCAGTTTACAGTCCAATCCGTAAACGTCGACTCAGTCAGTGTACATGATTGTAGCAAGCTGACTGGAAAAGTAAGCAGGCACAGCTCTGCAGTGTTTAAAGACAGAGACAGAAGAGGAGGTTTAGGATGGGCTCAGCCTGTGCCATGTTTTCACAACTTTCTCCGGGTGAGACATGGTGTCCTTCCACTGCTCCACAGCCTTTGGGAGAGGGCTGTCGATCCCCAGGTGAACCTGGCACAAACAGAGAGAAGCAGGGCGTTACTCAGTTCATCACAAATCAGGGGTCGCTGTTTTTGCCTTTGTCGATTCACATCGATCAGCCACGACCAGGTGAAGCGAATTATGCCGATTTAACTTTTTACAATGCAATTTATCTATTTGGCTGGAATTGAAAAGTCCCCATATCAGCAGTAATTAATGCCCACAATCGGACAATATAAAAATGACATAAGACAGAAATAGCCAAAGGGCATCATGAGTAAAAGAAGAGTCTTCGTAAAAGACTCGTATGGACTCACCTGTCCGAGACACTGCTTCCGTCTGACAGAACTACGACTGCAGAGTTTCACTGACAGCGAGCAGGCATGCTCCAAGGAGGCCAAGAGGAAGTTGAATGTCTCTGCCCACTTACACTGACCGCCTGACGCCTTCAGCGCACGAGTCTTCTTCTTTGTAAGCACCTTCCCCAACTGGTGCAACTCCACTTTGACGAAAAACACTTCAGAGGACAGGTGGAAGAGAAGTAAATAGGTTATAGTAATAGTTCTTGCTAACATGGGACTAACTTTGGTGATTAAACCTTGATGATACCGACTCACTTACCTTGGGAGAGTGGTGAGGAGGATGGTGGGAGGTTTTGGGCGGCAAGGACCTGGAGCTGGATGCGTCCGTTTACTGCCTGAAAGCAGGTGCCGAGATGCAGCTCAGAGTGGCAAACCTGTAAGAGGATAATCAAGTGTTTCTTAATTGTTTGACGTGGTGTATTTCAGGTTGTAAATATAGCAAGAATGTTTGATTTTTTTTATGATGGAGTTGGTATAAAAAATATTTCAACAAAATATGTAAACTTTTTTTTCCCTTGTATGTCATAAAAAACTTAAATCTGATGTTTGTTAATTAGTTTGGAGAGATCATTGGACATTTATTTAACAGACAAGTGCATGGAAGGGATTTATATATATTTTTTTTAATGTCTACATTAACCACTAAATTGTTGAAAGTTGTGCAGAATGACGTCGGGCATTTTTTATGGCTGAAATTACCACAGAACTTCCAGGTAAAGATCTGGTCACCCTGATGTTTCTCCAAAATTCCTATAAACACCTCCACCATACCATAACAAAAGCTGGATTTTGCTTCTTTTATTGATAACAGCCTGGCTGGTTTGTCTCATCTTTGACACATCGAGCCAGTCCTCAAGTTTTTTTAAACTGATACGTGCACTCATCTGACCACAGAACACGTCTCTGGTGTCTTTCTGTCCACATGAGATGAGCTTGTGTTCCGAGAACTCTGCTCTGTTCTGCGCACAGTTGATTTATGGCTTTCTTCTTGCATAATACAGTTTCAGGTTACATTTCTGGATGCGGTAGAGCACTGTGTTGATGTAGAAATGATTTTCCAAGCTACTTCTGAGCCCATGTGGCAGTATGGCGTGTGGCATGGTGGCATGGTGGTTTCACGTACAGTGCCACCCAAGGGCTCAATGGTCATGCACATACAATGTTAGTTTCTGGTCTTTGCCTTTATGCACTGGGATACAATGCTTCGTAGATGTTGAAAGGCCAAAGTTTTTGGCAATCTTTTTTTAAAAAAAAATTGGGGGGGGCTTTTTATGCCTTTATTAGATAGGACAGTGTAGAGAGACAGGAAGCAGGGGGCAGAGAGAGGGGGAACAACATGCAGCAAAGGGCTGTTGGATGTGGGATTCGAATCGGGGCCAGCTGCAGTGAGCACTATAGCCTCTTGTACATGAGGCGCCTGCTGTACCCACTACGCCACAGACCGCCCCAGTTTTTGGCAATATTGCATTGAAGATTTATTTTTTGGAACTTTTGGAAGCCACTGCATGGGAAGTGCAAAATGCCACCCATTACTATGACAGTTGCTTTCATAAAATAATTTATTTTTGTCCAACAAGGATGCTTTTTAATCTCAGCTGATATAACTCTTTTCAGACTCTGTAAATCATAAAAGATGTTTAATACTAAATTCACAACATGGAAAAGTAAGATGGGCATGCTGGCATTATCACTGGCACTCCTGATAATTTCCCCTTACAGTTCTGCTAGCACTGCTGAGGACTCATTTTCTCCCCCTGGCCATCCTGTTTCTTTTCAAAATGCAGTTGATTTATTTTCTGTTCAAGACTTCTACAGATTAAGCTGTCTCAGCCTCTAAAAGCTTCTACTGATGGCAGTGATTTGAACAATTTTGGTCTTTTGTGTCCAGCAGATGGGTACTCACTGGCTGAATCAAATTGTCCCCTTGAGAACCTGATAATGATGATTCTGATCTCTTAAGTACAGAAACAGTTTAGATTTTACAGTCACTAGCCAGACAGTCATCCATTTATCAGCAAAACCACTCTCTGCTGGTGAAATGGTTTGAGGTTTGACCTACTTTCCATCTCTCTGATCTACAGATTCTGCACTCTGGTTTCCTTTCTCCAATAAAGACTGTCTCCCAATTTTCCTTAATAAATTAACCCATGTTCTTTTTTGTCTGTGATTATGCAACAAACTCTGCCTGACCAACTTTATCCTATTTAGGGCCAAGAGTACGGTACATGCCAGAGGGATACAATGCAGCCTGAGAACAGTTTTATGAGAAACAGCCAGTGCCGTCCATATTTGCTGTGTTCAAGCAAAGAGGTAAGTGGTAAAAGACTGCAGTCATCAGAGGAAATGGTCAACAATAAGAAATAAAAAAACAGGATATTTGCATACATAGTTATTCCTTTTGGGCCAGAGCAGACACAATCAGTCAACTGCACAAGCATGAAAATATTATGAGCGACTACATAATATTTCCGTGCTTGTGCAGTTGGGGACACCAAAGAGAGCAGCAATCAGTTAAGCTTGTTGACTCAGACATGAACAGGTTTGCATCAGTTATTTGTCCTTTACAATTGGATTTAAAGGGAAATTAAAAGTGACAGTTTTACATAATCTTTACCAAACTCTAAAAATGTGAACTCTAATGGTGAGGGACAACACGAGCACAGTGTGACAAAGTATAGCCACAGCAGCTAGCGTAGCTTAGGTATTTACAGACTCTTGCACTGTAATAGGACTAAACATTGGGCCTCATGCAACAACTGTTCCTACGCACAGATTTGTTCTTAAATCGTGCGTACGAGTGATTTAAGAGAATTTGCGCATTCACCAATCTTTTCGTATTTTACGTTTTCTTTCAGGTACGAACAGAATTTACGAGTGATCCAGAGCTGTCGTAGGAGTTTCGTAAAATAGTCCGCTGTTATTCAAATCAAGTTTGCTTCACTAATGGATTGTATATTTAATTACTTTGAAGCAAACATAAATAAACATACATTATACCCCATAATGATGCTGACATTATTCTGTTTGACTTAAATTATGCACTAATTGAACTTTAATTTGACTGTATATAACAAGGTCAATGGGATGCGTAACCAGCCTCACCACACTTGGATTTTTGGCCACTGGAACCTTTCAGAGGGAGATTGGAGACAGCTCGGGTGTGTCCCAGTCCTCTGTGAGTCGTGCGCTCCCCTTGGTCATCAAAGCTCTCACCAGTTTATCAACCATGATACATCAAATTCCCATACACCGCAGTCCAACAAGTACAAATTAAGAGGGACTTTCATGCCGTGGCTGGACTGCCAATCATAATCGGAGCACTAGATTAAACACATATACGCATCAAAGCACCCGTGGCGTTGTGGAGCACACCATTGGTGAGCTGAAGGCCAGGTGGGTGTGTCTCGATACAGAGGAGGGCAAACTGCTCTATAGCCCAGAGAAGGCATGCCAGATTTGCACAATATTGTCATGAACGAGGGTCTCCACCTGAACCAGCCGAGGCAGACCAGAAGGTGTGGTGCCAGAAGACCCCCCTCATGGACCGCCCCATCAAAGAGCCATCATGATGAGGCAACAACTGATTGCACGGCTTTAGTTGCAGTTTTGTTGAGCGCCTGGCCATGACGAGACGTTTTTTTTTTTTTTAAGTCATTTTCACATCAAAGCATTTCTTTTATTATATCGGTGACATTATGAACTACAGGTGACACACCTTATTAACAGCACTCGTAATTGCTTCCCATTTCTTCGCTTTAGCAGATCCCGTAAATCCACTGCTGACACTGCTAAAAATGACAGATTTTACTTTTTGGATCTCTGAAAGCAGAACTTCAGTCTCAGAGCCCTTAAAGTTGTTCTTTTTGTGCCTTGATGCCATTTTCATGACTCAACACGTCCTGGCACAGGAGGGAGGAAGTGTTGCCTTTTATGGTATTATTTTGGGCGTGGAGTATGCAAATCTACTATCCTCATGCACGTGGACTTAAATACGCACGGGTGGCATTCATCATTTACGCAGGTGATTTACACACTTTTTCCGCAGTTAAGAGCGTTTGTTGAATCTGACGTGGAGTGTTTGTTTGAGACTGTACGAAAAAAGTAAGAGAAATTTAGAATAAAAATACGAAAATGTTTTTGCATGAGGCCCATTGTTTTTGATCAAGATTTTGAGCATGCTGGTCTGTAAGACGAGCCCAAACTGCCTAGTCTCTTGAAAGATTGTAGATTTCTTTCACCAAAATTGCCCAATGAGTCATGTTTAAAGCTGCAGTCGGCAGGTTTTCAAAATTCCGAGTCTAAAGTCGGAAAATTCGAACTGATACAACTTTCAGGTCCCTCCCCCAACCTCTAACAAGCTCCATATCGCCCCCCAAACCCCTCCCCCTCTGTGGACGAGGTTGTGCACGTGAGTTCACACCAGTGTGAGCGCACACAAGCTGGGGCAGACTCAGCAGCGTGTGCACAAGCTGTGATTGACAGGTAGGATTCCTCCACCCTAACTTGATTGGTTAAAATTAGCCGGGAGTGCTCGGTTTTTGCAAGCATGATTACAGGCTTCAGAGGGAGCTACAGATTTCGTTATTTTTCCTAAACAGCCTATTTAATATTCTACTTCCAGAATCCCATGACAGTTCAAGCTAATATGACTAAAAAAAAGTTGCCGACCGCAGCTTTAAAGACATGAACAAACCACCCATTTGGTCAATTTGATTGGAGAACTTGTTTCTGAAATAGCAACATACTCTCCACGTAGATGTCTTTGAAGATGATTGCATGAAAGTATTTCAGACAGAGATTAATCAAGATATGGGTTGTTTTTCAGCTGGTAAACCAAACTGATGATAACCCCATCTCTGAGCAGGCCATCATTCAAAACACCAAACAACAGGCAATGCAATGGAAGCAAAACTGGACATCAAAAACATACTTGATATCAAAGAAACTCTTACAGAAGATTTGGACGGAGAGTTGAGTTCGAGCCAGTGCTCCGATTCCTCGGGACCGAGCTGTCGCAGGTAGAGGACACACTCTGCCACCGTACGTTTCTTGGGGTTGTGTGTCTGCAGCCGTAGATGCAAGGCGCTGCGGCGCAACTGCTGGAGACGCAGCGCAAACACAAAGGTCTCCATGAAGGACACATCCTAAAAGCAGAGGAAACATTTAGTACAGATAAGGTAGAATAGTTTTGTCTCGTTCGGGAAATGTAAGTGCATCCGATGAAACAACATTTATAAGTTCTTCCCTTATGAAAAATGTTAACTTCATAGAATCTGTGTACACTTCATCTTAGATAACTTTCCTTTTATTGATAAAGCTTATGCTAAAACATCATTCAAAAGATAAACAACACAAAATTTGATCTCCACCTTTATGTAATATGTGGAATTTAATTTTAGTCTCAAGTGTTTATCAAGTTACAGAGTCAATACCTGAGAGTATTCTTTGACTGAACTCTTGAATTGTATGGGTTTGGGGATGGTGATGATCGCTTTGAAACCAATCTTTTGCTGTTCTTCTCCATCTGGATGAAGATTGAGGTCTAAACACTGGTCATAAGAGAAAAAAATGAATAAAAGAGTTAAATATACTTCCTCAGATACCCTTAAAAACAACCTTTTCCTTCCGAGTGTCTGAGACAAAGTTAATAGAGCGTTGAGAAGAGCTAACAGAGACCTCTATTCTGGACACACAGGGGGTCCATTGAGGAATGCCCTTAGGAGAGCACAATGGATCTTTTTGTCCCAGTGGCCCCCACCTCCACACTGTATGTAACCTTACCTGAACCAGGGTGATCCACACCTGCTCCAGAGCCTCATTATAGTTCAGCCGGACACACACCTTCCCCAGCTCATGCTCGTCCCCAAACAAGGCGATGGATTCTAGGATTGAATTCACAGCAGAAGGTAGCGTTAAAATATCAGCTTTTACAGAAACATAATGCTGATGAGTGTGAGCATGTAGAGGGAAGTTTGAGAGGCATTTGTGCCAAATTTAGTCACTTATCTGGAATTCAATTTTCTTTCTTTCTATGTTTATGTAACCAACTTGTATATCAGATAAAGAACTTGTGAATGTTATTTAATGTTTTTTCTTTAGGTTGAACTCATAAAAAAAAAAAAAAATGTTTTTATCTATATTACTACTATTTATGTCCTTCTCTATCAAATAAAGAAATATTTACAATCACTGAACTAAAACAGACCTATCTAACTGAGCATATAATGATTACATTATCATGTGGTACCTTAGTCTGGAAACTAAACCATGCTCAAAACTCATATGTGACAGAATGTGTTCAGGCCTTCTCCTAATCAAACACACTTCCAAACTGCCTTGCCCAGCCTGGCTAATGTCAATGTTAATCTAATATGGGGCAGATTTGATACAATAAGACTGTACAGAGGAAAGCTATTGCACTACATGGCATATCTCATGACATTAGACTTAAAATAGGGTTTGGTCTGTTACCCATACTGCTGTCCATGGAGTCCATCGTGGAGGACGCACTGCTGAAGGTGCTGGACGTGGAGTCATAGCGCTGCATGTGACACCAAACACAATCAAAACAGCATGATCATTTGGAATAAATTAGTCCACAGTCATCATTACATTGGACTGTCACAGATAAATTCAGAATTTGTCCTGATAATAGCACCGAATTATTAATTTATCTTCTCGTAACCATACTGTGTGCATTAGATTATAGGTCAACAAAGGGGAAAAACACCCTCAGGAGAATTCATCCTGCGGACGTCTGCACAAAATTTCACGAAACAAATCTTACAGTTCTGAAGATATTTAAGTCTAAAGCAGAAATGCAGCAACATCTCATAACAAAAACCCCTGAAACATCCCCTGGTCTCGAAACATTGAAGACAATTTAACTGCAACCTACACTGCTCGTTGCTCTGGGACATCAAGAGACGAGAATGTGAAACATATGTTTGTTCACTGCATACAAAAACTCCTGTAACGCTTATCACAGTGTGTGGGCTCTGAATAACCAATTGTAATGTTTACCGAGGTTTTGGGAGAGACTTTGGACTGGCTGCTGGTAACAGAGTCTCATTCATGAAAAGTAATAAGCAGCTGTTGCTGGCATACACAACATCCTTTATTTGAAAAAGAGTTATGCGCAAACTGGTCTTTTGTTTTCTGTTTTATATTACTAATATTATAACTAAATATTACCCAAGACTATCAACAGGTTTGATCAATCAGAAAGTGTGGAGCTGAAACAAATGTGGAAAAGTATGAATAAATTCAGGAATAGCTGCTAAAGTAGAAGAATAAATGCTGAAGGAAATTAGCACCTAATTGATTTTTGCCAGCCATTTCAAAAGGAATTACAGACTGGTCCACACTATTTGTCTACATGGCTTAGGATTTCCACCTTGACACTACAGTTTCAAAAATCCCACATTCAAATGACCACAGTTTCATACCTGAAACCAAGGAATCGATCACCTTTCAGGGTTGGACTTGTCAGATCTTACGATGGAGGGCACTCTAACATGAGCATTTAGCATCACATCATTAACCGTGTGCTAAAACAATCAGTTTGACAGCTCACATTAACTGTGTGCACTCATGTCAATTAGACTCTTTGAGAGTCTCTACTGTTGTTTTGCAGTGTTTATCTGTCAAAACAAAGCTTTATCTGTATATAATCTGCAAACAGGGGTTAGCAATACAAATCTGTTTTGACTCTTCAGGATTGAATGACCACCTTACTTTATAACTTGAATTAAAATACCAGCTTGTGAGGCTTGTTTGTAATGTTACACTGTGCTGCAGATGACAGTGGAAACTGTCAAACTATATTTAGTCTTGGCTGGCACAAGTTTAAAGGGAAAAAAAACACACAGTGGGAATACAGATTAGATAAACAGTCTCACCTGCATGTGATTCTGAGGACTGTTCAGATCACACATGGAGCTGCTCAGTCGCTGTTGGCCTTCCGGTTTTAGGGTACAACCTGGAGGACAACATCATGAAGGTTGTATTAAGTTCATCAGTCCGCAGAAATTTGTTATGAGTTGAAGTACACAAACAAAACACAGAATGAAATCCCATGAATCCAACTATCTAACTCTTGACAAATATGCATGCTGCGTTTAGCTTTAAATTGCACATGCAGCTTCTATAAGACAAAAGGTCATCCACAAATAATTCTAATTCCGGCAAAGAATTAATTTGGAAAACAAGATATTCTTCTTTTTCGAGTCAATCCAAAATATGTTTTTATATCAAAACCAATTTTTTTAAACTTTCAATTTCAGTTATATTGTCTCCCAACCTAAGAGGTGCCATCAAGGATTTGGCGTGTAGTACCTGAGCTTTGAGTACTGGACTTTCTGTTCTTCTGTGTGTCTCGGCGGGTCAAGCCAGGGGAGATGTACGTTGACATGCGGCTTTGATGGAAGCTGGACTCTTGGCAGTAGACAAATTGACTGGTGCCTAGCAGTTCTGCCTTCCTCTCTGCATACGTGCTCCTGGCCGAACCTACAGACAAGTTTAAAGATTAATTCTTTATTATTATTATTATCATGCATCCAGAGTTATATATGAATGAGTAAATTACTAAGCTTGAGAAATAAAACTGTAGAGAATGAATTTGAGAATCTCACAGCCAGAGGAGTTGAAACTCTGCGAGTAAAGCAGCAGATACTTGGCTGGGGAGTTTAACCTCAAGTTTTCTTAGACACTATAGTGACTTAAGATCTTTCTTAATCAGGGTGGGCAAAGCTAGTGGTTAGCATACTGTGCGATGGTTAAAAACATTGCTATCCACATCAGTGAAATCCATTATTTGTGGTCAGAGACATACCGTGGTCTAGATGAGTGCATGTTCACTTGATCATTCTCTTCGGTCATTCAACCGAAACATCTCACCTATAACTAGAAACAGGATATCCTGGTACATTCCTTCTGTGCGATGACATTTTTGTCCTTTCTAAGCTGATTTTTAATTAGATTTGTGATGTAACTCTCAATGAAAGACTCCAATGCAGGCTTGAATTTAAGTTTGTTTGATCACTTTAATCCTACCATTACCCTGGGGGACCATGGGGGTTGTTGCTATGGATTGTAATTCCTGCGTTTAGTTAGAGTGGAATTATTGTCATTCAAACAGCAGAAATGATCTAATTTGGCAGTTGAGGTTATCAGAAACTTTAAGTCTTCTATGCTGAAAATCAAGTCTTTAAACTTGTCAACATGCCCATTAGATGTTTTTTCTGTTACAAGACATATAACGAGCAAAATCTGTCATCAGTGTAACAAGTTGAGTGCTTGCTACCCCCCAGTTTGCTCATCTATGAATTAACGTATCCATAGATTCCCATACAGTGAATGAGGAATAGGTACTGAGTCAAATCCCAAATTAAAGACAAAAACTTTGAGATGTACAATTCTGAGGAACACAGGTGAGTTTTAAGGGGATTAACACAATGCCCGAGTGGGACTTTATGCCAATAAATCATCTGGAAAAATGCCACATTGGCTTGATAATGTGATTGTATAAAACTGAAATCGATCAAAAGCTGCTTTTGAAGGTGGAAACATCTTACTGCATTCTGGTAGGTGACCAGATGTAAGCTAGCTCGGTCCCACATGTAGCAGCTACGTTTGCTGGGATTTCTTTCGTAACTGGTTTGATTTAGTCAAAATCAGCTTTTCCATTTAATAAGATTTCTGGCTTTGGGCAAGTGTTCACACAGAATCAAGAACCAGACGAGTGTGCAGTACCATCCTCCTGTGGTCAGTTCTGGTCACTTCAAATTCAGCCAGTCAAATGGCAACACATGACTGTTGGCACATGTTTGTTTCTTAGCAATTTAACATCAGAGAATGCTTTAATGTTTTCTTAAACTTAAAAAAATGTCAAAAATATAAATATGTTTGTGGATTCAGAAGATATGAAGTAAAACAGAAACCAGTAGTTCAGCCAAGTACTGAATATTAAACTAATCAGATATATCTCTGTTCAGTGTAACCAGAAAATGACCCAATGATCATCATGGCATCATATTCACCTCACATTCCACGACTATTTAGCTTTAAATGATCTAAATCAAATTAATTACTGAAGACCTTTAATTTACCAACTGGCATGGATACATACTCTGTGGCCCGGGCTGTAAATTCGAGAAGTTGGAGCCTCTGGGTTGGATGTAGGAAGGCTTGAAGGTTGGCAGGACAAACGGCACCTCTCTACCGTCCGGGGGTAGCTTGGAGAGGAAGTAATCTTCTTTGCCCCCCATCCTCCCTTCACCTGGCTTATCTCGTAAGGCGGCTTCATCCTTAGAAGGCATCTTCAGTGTGATCACTTTAAAGCAGAAGAAATCCCTCTGTCAGATGCCAAAACAATCTATTGAAGCGGTCAGACACGCCATTCTGCAGGACATCACTTTACCTTGGGTCTCCTGCTCATTCTCTTTCTTCTTCATGAAGTTCTTGCAGCAGTTTTTGAGGCATTCCATGGCTGCAACTGAAAATATTCAGATTCTGAATATAGTGCACAAAACTAACTTAAACGCTTATATACAAAACACCAAATTTAATCCACCAAAATTACACACAAGTGGTACTCCAACCCAAGAATTGTTTTTCATTACTTGTACATCTCTTAGAATGCCAGCACACTCCACACATGGGTTGTTGGGTGTTCTTCTCAAATTAAATGTCAAACAATCAGTTTTGTTGAACAGCTGTCGATGCCTTTGTAGGCCACAGAGCTCTGGAAAGACAATTCACTGCATATATGAAATGTAAAACTGGGATACCATGTTGCAAATACTGATACAACCAGCGCTGGAGCAAGCCTTTCTTGGTACGTAACCAGAAGTTGATAACACTCAAAGTCCCAGACTCTGATAAAGCAATTCTCAAATTTGATATTTCAAAATCATATTATTTATCATTCCCAAGGCTTTTATATTGCCAACGGCTCCTGTAAATTTAGTGTGCTGCTCTCTGAAAATGTGTCACAAGCTCAGCTCTGTTGAGTTGCTCGACATTTGTCAAAATTTTGGGGCTACAGGGCTCTAGAAAGCTCTAGCTCCACCGAATTCCAAAATGTGCCACGAAACATTTACTGTATACTTGATAGTTGCCAATCTTACACTTTTTCTTCTCTTTTCTTTTAAACAGTGCGCCCTTATGTTTAAAAGCTCCTAAAATCTAAACCTACACCACAATGTGTTATGTAATCTTTTCTTCTCCAGTTTGGCACCGTGTCAAACAATGTTAACTATTCATTTGGAAGTTTATTTTTAACAGAGCCTACACGACACAGTTGTTTTATTAAAAATCTAAATTTTCTTAGTATTTGTCAAATTTGGGTCAGCACGCCAGAAGTTTGATTATTTCCCTTTTCTTTTACATCATTTTAAATCAGAAAATAAAAACATAAATATACATTTAATTTGAATTGGAATCAAAAGTCAAAGTCCCTCCGTGTAGCCTATTATAGCAACATTACAGCATGCCAAAACAAGAAAAGGAAAAGCACAACGTTTCTCTTCCATTTTCAACCTTTTTTGGGGATCACAAATACGTCAGCTCAACACAAAGTGTGAACATTTCTCTTTGCGGCAGCTTAAAGGTATTTGTGTGGACACGAACAGCAAATACTTAACAACTAATTCAACTAAATGATTTACTCACCCACGCGATGTTTTCATGTAAAAAAAAAATAGATCAAGTTTGAGCAGCGCTCTCCTCGGGCCGCCAGCAGAGAAATGCCTCAGTTTCCAGCTTTATGACTCACTCCAGCTGCAGGTCTCCCTCCTCCTCCCTCCTCTGGCTGTGGAACTCGCCGATTCCCGGACTGACAGCTGATATTTGCGCTTCCTTCCCCGAAAGCCTTGAGCGCAGCACTTTCTGTTTTGTTTTGGTTTTTTCCCCTTTTCCTTCTGTATGCTTAACACTTGACACCTGTGTGTGCTCGCTGTCAAATTCTTTTACGCTTCCTCGATCGATATCTCAACCACTGTGTACTTCATCCAGGCAGAAACTTGGCCACCGCACACTGTCGGAGTGCCGTTGTTTACCGACAAGGCAGCTGGGGTAACAGCGATGTGAATGAACACATCAAACGAAGACAGAAAAAAATTGCTGCAGTTTTTGCTCGTATAGATTAAAAGTTTGGGGGGGGGCAAATCCTCCAATATAACTTTATCTTATATTTTGCATTCATTCTCTGAACTCACCAGAAGGTGGTACGGTTCCCCAAATGTCAACCTAAACATAAGTGCACTGTCCCCAAATAACGTTTTGTGTTTAAATTTCAAAATTTAATGCAATCACCTCGAAGCGCTTTTTTGCATCTTATGCCCGAGAGAGTTTCTCTAATCGTGTGCTCAAATCTACCACGCACCACGCGCCCCCCCCACCCCCCACACACACACAAGAAAAAATGGTAAAGTTCTTAATAATAATAAATGAGTTCCAACATTTGTTAGCAATCAAGTTGCTACAGTGTCCCCCAAATTCCCCCCAAATGTAGTTGTGAGGCTGTATGAGATGTAAATTAAACATTTGCAAATCATTTGAATATTACAACAGCATATCAAATTTCTTTTTTTCCCCCTCATTCTAAATTTGATGCCATCGATATTTGTCGAAAGACTTGAAAAGTTGTGCAAAAGGAAAATCAGGTGGAGTAATACTGCATCCGATTATGTTCATTTGTCAATAGGTCAGACACATATTTGGGTGGAAAAAGTTGTCTTTCAGATTTAGTAACAATTAAGGCTTAAAGCTGCAGTCTGCAACTCTTTTTCAAGCATAATGCCTGGAACTGTCCGGGGATTCTGAAAGTAGTACATTAAATACCCCAATACAAAAAAAAAATGAGTTCTCTAGGTCTCCTATATGTCCCGCTAGGTCCCTCCAAAGCCAGCAGGTTTGTTTACAAAATTGCAGACCGGACCGGTAAAAGGTAACCAATCAGGTTTACGAGCTGGGCTCTGCTGCCTGTCAATCACCGATTGTGCACGCGCGATACAAGGTAGGCTCGTCCCCACGCTTATTTATCTGGACTATTGAACTTCATTACGGGCTTGTCTACTTACTGTGTCTTCCATGATCGCAAATGACAGGTGAGGTGATGAATGAGGAGTCGTGTACGCGCATCTGGCGTGCACGTAGACGTGCACGAGTTCTCATGTGTTTTGATGGGGCGGGACAGGAAGTTGAATAACTTTTTATTTTTCGGTTAAAAAATAAGCATTTCTTGCATTTTGCGACTACGGAGGTCACCGTTTTCAACTTCAAGCGTTCTGATAGATCATGTAAACTCTTAAAATGCCAAAAAGTAGGACTTTACGTATGACAACAACAAATCCTGCAGACTGCAGCTTTAATCTGAGAATATCATTTTAAATGTCGAATCGGAAAAAAAAAACTTGGAGATTTCATATTTCAAAGGCCAAGGGGTCAAGACAGAAAGCAGGCACTGAAAAGTCAAGGTTTTTAGTCCCTCAGGCAGCACTGCATAGTAAACAGCCACGATCCTGTAGAGGAAATCCACTACTCAGGAACACAAACCTCTGAAAAGCACTGTCAGTTAAGAGAAAAAAAACATATATATACGTATATATTTGCAGATGATGTGGTTCTCGTGACCTATTCAAGTCGTGACTTCAAGGCACATTGGAGCAAATCGAATGCTCCAATGCAGAGGGTGAAGCAGTCAGTCCCCCTCAAATCTGAGGCCACAGTTCTTAACCAGAATAAGGGTGGAGTGCTCTCTCCCCGTCAGAGGTGTGTCTTTGCCTTGATCAGAGGAGTTCAAGTTTCTCAGCATTCCGCTTACTGGAAATGATCAGATGGAGCTAGAGATGGAAAGACAGATTGGGGTTTCGTCAGCATAAAGGAGGAGCAGACCAGAAACTCGCTAGAGAGATTATGAATCTCTTGTGGTCTTGCGAATGCTTCGGAGCTGGAAACTGCCACTGGGGAGAGGGATGTCTGGGCTTCCCTCCTGGACCTGTTGCCTACAAGACCCGGTCTCGGATGAGTGGAAGAAAATGAATGGGTGGATGGAACGTGACAGAGATCAACATTAAACTGTTGGCAGCTTTCACGTCTCAAAACCTGAACGACTGGTCTGCTCAGTTCCCAAATGCTTGAAAAATGTTATTTAACGTAGTGATATAACACAGCGATAAACATGCTCTGTCTGTAACATTGAAATGACTTGCAAATCACTACATTATGGTCCTTGTTTATATCTGAGTATACAAATTTTTTGGGAAACTGGGCTGTACATTATAGTTTCATGAGTCCAGGATGTGCCTCATTCCAGGGACAGTTGTTTCTGTGGTAAACTTATTTATTGGTCTAAAAGAAATTGTGATCAATAATTCAGTTAATGACTGCTTGTTACATCATTTCAAATATTGCCTCTGCAAATGCACAACTTGTATTCAGGTGACCAGCTCTTCTCCTGTCAACAATGATCACGACAAAGTGACAAAATGAAAGCCACTTTCACAGCTTAAATGTTAGTGGAAGAAGATTCACAGAAGACTTGGGAGAGTCATGCATTTACACCGACACCCAGTGAGCATAATTTCAATCGTTCTATCTGAGGAGAGGATGTCAGAAAGTGTACACCATAAATATCTCTCTGTGTCCATACTGCAGCCATAAAAGCTTGGTGTCCAGTAAACCAGGGTGGGGATTCGAGCACAGGAATGCCTTCCCATCATCTGAGTCAGATGCATCTTTACTGATGATGACATAATGATAAAGAAAACAAAATCAGTGAGCCGTCTCAAAACAAACCATTACATCGGCTGCAGGTAAACACAGCTGCATCATGCTTAAAATCTGGGACGACATGGTTCATGTGGGGTGCTCAGAACGAGTGCTCTGAAACATATATCGTCAGTCGTATGATGGAGCTGCCTCTGAAGTTGATGACATTGTTGACAGTGACCATCTCTAAGTCCAGCACCACTTCCTTTGGCCCTTTGATAGGCCGTGACAAGACGAGTGTGGCACTCACATTACTGGTTTGCTGTAAGAGACAAAGAGAAGAGGAATGCAAGGAATGAGAAGCAGGAAACAGTGAAGTCAGACATGGTGGAATTAACTCATGGCTTCATCATATTATTTGCAGCAAGTTAAAACAAGCACAAAGGAATGAAATGAACCTTGGACTCTCCATTGACACTATGGAAAACATAGGTGATACAGTTACTCCAAGAGATTCATCTATGCCATTACAACAACTGATATCAAAGCTGAATGATATTATGTATCTTTGGGAATATATTTTCGATGTATTCAAAATTAAGGCTAAAAGCAACGTGATTTAACACAAAAGGTTTACTCAGGATCACATAGCTTGACCTTTTAATGCTTTTTATTTTCTTGTTTTACCTTTTAGCATATTTTCCTACATAAGATGTTGACAAAGATGGAATTTCATTGCCCTTTGGATCAAAGCCAAGTTGCAATTAAAAAAAGAAATCTTGTTCATCTCTGAAGGGATCAGTACTCCTATTATATCCTTCATATCTTAATCTTTCAGTTAGGAAAGGTGGTCATATGCTCATTTCATAACAATGTGAGTAGAAATATCTTCTTCTGAGAGATTGTGAACTTGAAAATTAAAGTAAGTTACTACTAGCCTTCTGTCTGCCACTAATGACTGCTGTGCCAGTTTAAACGTATTTATGGAGGGATTCTGACACATTGCTCATTGTTAACCACATCAATAAGCACTGTGATCATGTAAAAGATTTTTTTTATGGCTGATTTTGGCACCATTATTGGTAAGTGAAGAGCTGTGGAGTTTCTGTTGTGCCTCCCACGCAAATCCTTTCACAAGCAAACATAACTGCCATTTCCTTTCCAACTCACTGCTACGCTGCTGTACAATTATTTATTGAGTGTTTCTGTAGGTGGCACTGTAACCCAGTTTGACCAAACAGCTCTTCCACTCTTGATTGAAACCCCCCCCCAAAAAAACTGCATATTCTTCACAGAAGCAGAGTTTCCATAAAAAATCTACTCAACTGCTCATACAGAGTTGTGTCTTTTGATTTTGTTTCATGTCACACCTCTGCACAAGTGAACCACTATTCGCCTAATCTTCAATTCATGAATCTGTCAAGTGCTCACCCTCATGTAAAACTCTCGTCCATCATTGCCCGACTTTATCTGAAAGATGTAGAAGGAGCCGAGGTAACGCGTGGTGGCCTGCATCTGGAAGACATCTGCAGGCACACTGCGCTCTGACAACAAGTCCATGTGTCGGTACAAAACAGTGAAGGGCCTGTCCCTGCAGGCAGGGTTCTCAGCTGAACACATACACTGACTGCAGAGGAGGAGACACATATTTTAGGTTTGGGAGAAAATATTTGAAAAATTAATTTATTGAATACTTAAAGCTTATAGACGGAAATAAAGGAGAAGGAACACTCACTTGTCACTAACTGCGATGTAGGGAAGTTGACACTGTAAAGGATTCAGGCATGTATAGCCTCCCTGGAAATTGAAACATACTTGTTCTGTTGTACAGGTGTTGTTACCAGTGTCACATTCATTGACATCTTTAAAAATCAAACACACAACAATCAAAGTCAGTTAGAGCATCCAGATCATCAGGGAAACAACAACAAAGCATCAACGACATAACTGGGAATCTGCACTAAGACGAAATGGTGGCTGAATTCCCAAATCTTATTAGGGTAAAACTGCAAGGAAGATGTAACGAGAAACACAGTCATATGGTAGTCCATAAAAAATTGATCAAATTACTAACAATCAGTGCAAGCAGCTTCCTTTGTGATGGAACAACTGCAAGGTTCAACAGAGTGTTTAGTCTCTGCAGTACACTTTACCTTCACAACTCCTGCCGTCCTCGAATACATAATATCCAGGTGGACAGATGCAGACGAAAGAGCCAGGGGTGTTCACACATCTGTACTGGCACAGTAACTCAGAGAAACTGCATTCATCCAAGTCTAAATTAAATAATAATTGTAAAATAAATAAACAGAATGAATTAATATCTATAATTTTAATACTCAGAGAAGGCAATGATACCAAGAAATGTCAGACTTGATATTTAACCATTGTTCTGTGTGGAGTTTGCATATTTTTTTGCCCTGATGTGTTCTTCTTCCATTTGCTGTGGTTTTTCTCCAATAATCCATGCAGGTAAAGTCAATGAGAGACTAAAAAGGTTTGGTCAGAACAACTTTCAGGACAAGTCTGTCGGGTTGTTGTGTGTTGATTTCTGTACATTTTTCATTTTAAGAACAATGTTGAGTTATGAAAGACAGAAATTTTAACAGAATTCAGCAGTTTCACTCTTTAAGTGAATGTAAATATCCTCACCAATGCACGTTGTACCGTCAGACGCCAACTCAAATCCCTCATCACAGTTGCACATAAAAGAGCCGTATGTGTTGAAGCAGCCATGAGAGCAAGGTTCATCTTCACACTCATCCACATCTGGATGAACAACAGAAGTTTGGAAATCAACACAGCTCCATTGCCGTGAATGGAAGGGTGTGGCACACCAGTAAAGACGTGTACATACACATGTTGTATCATAAAGCATTTCTTCAATGGGCAAGAACGTGCATATGACCTAGTTTACAAATGTGCACAACAATTTGTGTATTATTTTTGAGTATCATAAGAACAAGTTCCAGTCTACACACAATAGTTTTACAAATGGACACATAAAAAACTGGATGAATGGTGAAATTAGGGAGGGAGCAACGTTTTTTTCTGAAGGCATAATTGTTCAGAATTAGAAAACATCCATCCATACATTTTCTATACCCGCTTAATCCAATTTAGGGTCACGGGACTGGGGCCTATCCCAGCTGTCACTGGGCGAGAGGCAGGGTACACCCTGGACAGGTTGCCAGTCCATCACAGATAGTTTGAAAACATTTACAAATGTTATATTTCTAGACTATGAAAATGTCCATAGAATTGCCATCGATATTACTTCAGAGATTTAAAAATCTACTGCGAGGGGTTGGACTTCAAATTGGAGGAACTTGAAGAACTTTAAGATTAAAAGTAAAAAAAATTAATGTGTGCAATGTACACGTGTGAGCAGTCAAATTTATACACATTTTAAATCATATAACACAGAAAAGTAATCATTTTTAGACAAATTTCCCTCTGTGCTTTTCAGCTTCTGTAAGTGTGCTTACCCTGGCAGGTCCGGCTGTCTGGATTGAGAATGAAGCCGGGGTTACAGGAGCAGGAGTAAGAGCCGGGGATATTTGCACACAGCTGTTGGCAGTAACCGTAACGGCATTCATCGATATCTGTTCGAAAGGAGAAACAAACCATTTATGAAACATCCCAGATGAGACTATAATTCCTGCTGCTTTACTTCATGCAACATGAAGAGGGTGATGTTCTTCTAGAGGAGAGCTGAGGCCATAAAGTTATTTTAGATGTAGATGAAGCCAGTCTTTTCCTTTCTACTGTCATCAAACAAGTGTGGCATTTGTTTTGTTTAAATATGTGCACTTCCATCCAAGTAGATTTTTTTCAACCATTTACATTCATAATACTTAAGTCTATTGGAGAGATTTAGTGGTTTTGAATTGTGTAGGTCATCAATCAAAAATCATGCTCAATTAATTTAAGTGCCAGATCAATTTTCTTTCAGGCTACAGTTGCATTTATCACTGTGAGATAAGCTTTTTGAGTGGATAATTACACCACTTTTCTGATGCCTGAAATCAATGAACTGACATCATGCATTTCCAAATATTGATTTCATACTTTGGCCACATAATGGAGAGACCGTTTCCCGGTGGAACAATTGCTTGATTTTCAAATGTAAGAGCTTTTATTAAATGCTTTTGTAAATAAGGACATCATTATCTAAAAAGAATGATGAGTGGGCTTTCTCAAAAAGGTTTTGATAACTGCACTGATTTCAGTATCATTGTCAAGTACACGTTCTGTGAATAGAATAGAATAAAGCAAACAACAACATCCCTCCAAAATTCATTTGTCAAAGCTCTGCGAACATGAATTGCTCACCCTGACACTGTCCACCAATGAGCCAGAGACCTTCGGTACAAGAGCAGGTGTAACCGCCTGATGTGTTGATGCAGACCTGAGTCGGGTTACAGTGATGAGAGTTTGTCTCGCATTCATCAATGTCTGCAACAGAGAACAGAAAATCCAGATGTTTGTTCTTGAGTGAAGAATGTAAGTGACTAGACAAGCTAACAAGACAATAAGCAACAATATGAATGAAGAACTCTTAAGAGAACTGAAATATCACATCTTCACCCTAAATTGTTGGAGTGGGCTGTTTGACATAATTTACATACTTCATGGGTTAAATCAATCCAAAATCAAATAATAAGTACTAATAATAACTCTAATAAAGGTTTATCATGTTGGCTCAAAGATGTTACTTACAGAATAGTAATGCTTTTTAGAACTTTCAGGGCAATAATATTAGTTTGTTAACATAGTTTCAGTTTCATTTTAAGAGTTAGTTTTTTAGGTCCATGCACAAGCAGCAACTGAGGAGCCTTTTTTCAGATTTTGGCTGATGAGCTTGGGAAAAACGTCGCATATGATAGAATGTATACTTTAAATATATATATATATATATACATATATATATACATATATAATATTATGGTGAGAATGTAAAGTTATGTCACGCCGTGTTCTATGCTGGGACTGGAGCGCCATCTTGTGAGGAATGCTCTTCCATTACCTCTAGTGGAGAGGAGAAGAGATGGAGAAAGAAAGATATAGAAAAAGGAGAGAACAGATTAACTTTACCAGGAAAATGCAATCGTTCTGCTAAATGTCTTGTGTTAAAAAATATGATCCCTAGCAAAACCCGACCACAATTTTTTTGCTAGTTTATTAAAGAAAAACAAAAAAAAAGGGTCATACTTTAAAATACATATGTAGTGGATTTTATGAGTCACTGTATCAATTGTAAGATTTTTATTTATTTATTTTTTACTTGACAGATATGTTTAACATTTTGTTGCGCAGATTAGAAATTAACTGTCATATGATTTTAGAGGCTAATCTAACAGTTTCAATATATACACGCTGTCCTGAAATTAGAATTCAGGGTCTGTTCATACAAAAGATTAAGTATAAAATGGCAGTCAAGCAAACCTACATGTGATGGCAACTTCACATTCTCAATTCAAAGCATATCACAGGTAAATTAATGGTTTTATCTCAAAAGAAAAGCATGGTAAATAGTATATGCCTGCTGTTTCATTGCCACTGTAACCACTTTTCAGAAAAGCAATCAACATTAACACCACAACATCAAAGTACCCATGAAATGGCTCGCTGAGTATTTTTTTCTGCAGATTTACATGTTTCATCTGAAACAGAAAAGCCCAGTCTGCTCCAATTGTTCAGCCCCAGCTGGCCAACACCCACTGTTCTGCATCAGATTTATTTATTTATTTTTTTTTTTAAATCAGAATTTTCAATTTAGCATTTCATTAGATTAAAAGTTGAGTAAGTGCAGTGGCACCATACCATTGACTCTCCCAGATGACAGTGGCCTCTTTCCAACAGAAGAAACCACTCAAACCACTAAGAGGCTAATGCCTTGTGCATATTTCCTATGTGAACTGATGAGGTGGGAACATATTAATCATATTGATTTATTTACACTTTCCCTCAGAACTTGATTTACTTTTTGCCCTTTTTTTTTTCAATCAAAGTAACCCACTAGTATCTTGGTCATACCCTCTGCTTTTCTCTTGCTTATGAGAACTCTGCTGCAGCATTTTATAGGTCTATGCCATGATCAAAAGCATGTCCACTAGACTTGCATTTTTCCCACTAGCATAGAGATCATATCAGCTGTCTTCTATTCAAAAGTCTTTCGCACAGGTTTTCACCACCCTGTTTTTTTTTTTTTTTTAAAAAGGCAAACCAAAACAAAAAACTCTTAAAACAACAGTTAACATTTCAACACAGCATCAGCACACAATTGTTTTTGCACAAGATTAGCGGTATCTCCAATTACAATCTGAATTCCACTGACGCCCCTGGAGCAGCTCACACACTGCATCATAATGGCCATATTTCCTTATGAGGATATGACATATTCAAAAATCCAACCTCCGTTTATGGTTCTCAGACTGTGAAGTCACCAATCTCTAGAGCAGCAGTGGGGAACGTGGGTGGCAGCTTTTTCTTTTTTTGTTTGGACAGGCAGCTTTGATAAGCGATAACATCTGTAAGGGGAACATTGCCCTTTGGGCCAGCCTGGGCCAGTGTGGACCAGCTTGGGCCACTGCCCCTACACAGGGGTGGAGAATGTCAAGAGTTCAGCCACCAGCCAAGAGCCAAACGACTGCGGCACCTGCTAGCAGTTACCACCGACAACCATTCTGAAAGGCCCTCATCTGCCCAACATGTGCAGCTTTGCTGCAGATCTCCACCATACACACCCACTCAACCTGCAGGAGTATTTCAGCTCACCTCCTTATATAGTCTGCTTCACAAGCTGTCCACGAAAGAGTTATGGTTGATGCTGACAACCTTAATCAACTTTCGAGAAGGCAAAGTGGGTTTGCTTACAATGCCCAAATGTTGGTCATAGGAAAACAGATCATTTTAAGAATAATAATAAAGAATATATATTTAGAGATTATATTTGGGGAGAAATTGTTTTAAAATAATCCTTAGTGCATGTAAATGGCAAAGAGCCAACTAGTCCTGGTTCCAAAGAAGAATGACATGTTGGCTCCGGCCCTATATGTCCAATCAAGCCACATAGAGAGCCCTGGAACTGATCAGAATTTACAGCTGCCTAATGAATAAAAAATGCTGTTTTGAGATGTGCTGTCATGCATTTTTGAGTTTATTTTTTTTATTATTCTAAAAGCCTAAAAGGCTGGAAATCTTTCTCAAGCCACAAAGGACCATGTAGCACTCATCTCTTGACTCAAGTAAATAGAAATTCTCTGTACAATATGTCTATATATAACCCTAGTTTATCCACTAACTTCATAGGGAAGATTTCTAGGGATTAAACTTTCCTGTCTATTTCAAAGTAGGCCTACTGGGGGGGGAAAAGGACTTTTGCACACAGATGGTCAGGTTTGGAGAAGGCTTATCATTCCTAGTTAAAGAGACAGCTTGACAGTTTGGGAAATACTTTTTAGTTAATTTTTGCTCAAAGTTTTGAGAGGATATCAAACTAATCACAGCAGGTGACTCGCTTTGGTTAGCTTTAAAACCATAAGAAGGGGGAAGCGGATAGCTAACTGAGTCTCTTAAAAGGGACAAGCAATTCCTCTACCAATTCCTCCATAAATACAACTCAATGTATAACAGTGTATAACATAATATTTTGTGAGCTTTACGCATGCTGGTGGTTTTTTTTTCACAACTAAATCAGTTTGGACTTGTATTTAGTCCCTGTGCTAAGCTAAGCTCAGCAGTTGATGGCCTTAGCTTAGTTTTTGCAATGCCAATGTGACAGTTGCACTTAATGCTCTGCAAGAAAAGTAATTAGCATATTTCTCAAAATGTATTATTCAGATTACTACTGTGCACAAAGCCAGGTCTACAGAAACAAGTGTTGTGTAAAAAGTTAAACGGTCAGCACTGTGAACCGCCATCAACCTCATTCATCACAATTCTTATGAATCCCAACACTGTCAGTGAGCTAAGCCACATCATCATACATCTGTAGCCAACTTTACTCCTGATGTTATAGCTGAATAAGCAAAAATCCCTCTAGCTAGACTTCACATTCCTGTGAAGTTGCCTCTCAGAGGCTGCCACAACAGTATATTAATGCCTGTTGTTCTGTAATGACATGTTCAGCAACTGTGTATTCAGACGCATGGTCAGGAAGTGTATCTTGCATGGGTAGAAGCAACTATGGCAAAGTATAAAAAATGCAGCAGTGATACATTACAGATATTGAATAAGATATGGGTACTCTGACCGTTTGTAGTTGGAAAAGCAAGCACAGAATTTAATCAAGGCATAACAGAGGCCTAATCAGTTCCATTGTTCCCCGCAGACTGGTGCCATTAGAGAAAGTGATTGAGTATTGTGGCACTAACTAAAAGACAAAGCCATGTTTGTTACAGGTTCAGACAGGAAGTCACAGTCTGTGTAGTTTCTGCCCCAAAGCAACGTCAATCAGCAACCCTTGACATCATTGCACACACAAAAACACACACATGCCAACCTTCAGAAGTGTGCAGACTTGTAACGAGTGGCCCCCACAGAGGCATGCCTGTTCTCTAGTCCTGGCCTGAACTCAGATTTGGTAACACATGACCTCATTTTTGGCACCCTGGTGGTGTAGTTCACCCAAACAAGGTTGTGAGCCGATTCGTTGGCAAGCCCTCTCCCCTACAAAGAGAAACAGTCCATATTTGTGCATGAGCTAAAGTCTAGCACTCTCTTCAGAGTGAAAAAAATGGCATGATATGTATATATTACCCCCTCAGTACAGGTTCACAGTTGATTTGTCCAGAAAGACAGATAAACATCCCAAATGCACTTAAAGGACGCCATTTACAACAACTTGCACCAACAAGTTGTTGAATATTCAGTACATCAGACATACTGTTTTTATCTGACAGCTGGGATGTCATGGGTTTGGGACATTAGCCAGACTCAATTAAAATATATGCACTTTGAGGAGCCCCTCTGCTCTATTTGGATGACTGCTGCACAGTTTTAAAAAATAACAACTCTCACACTGATCTAATGCATGTATGCGTTCTCAAGAACTTCAACCACAATCCTTAACAACTTGACCACATTTCAGGCCTCTCTCCAGTTTCATTTTGTCACCACATCCATCTAGTCTCACTGAAACATCTAATAAACAGCGGGAGGTGGCAGATGTCTGGACTGTCACTGCAGCGATGCAGTCTCACACTCAGCACAGAGTGAGAGACAAACAGCCACAGCTGAGGACACATATTCTCTACCCTTGCATCTCCTGCAGGCAGTTAGTAATAGGTTTTTACAAAGTAATGTGAAAGCTCATTGGAATCATGTGAAACTCAA
Source organism: Odontesthes bonariensis (assembly GCF_027942865.1). Lineage (NCBI taxonomy): Eukaryota > Metazoa > Chordata > Actinopteri > Atheriniformes > Atherinopsidae > Odontesthes > Odontesthes bonariensis. The sequence goes on along the minus strand of NC_134522.1, from coordinate 23,917,391 downwards.
GAGAAAAATCAGTAATCAAGATCAAACATATGGAAAAGAAAGGTCAGAGAACCACTAAGGATTTTGTGATGAATCTGTGGAGTTAAACGGTTATACACATGCAAGAAATGCAGAAAAATAGTTGCAAAATAAGGCTTATAATATTTTCTGATATTTTCCCCACAAAGCTCGTTATATTTTCCTTCCCCTACAAACACCAAATAAATCAATGTGAGAAAGAATAAAACATCAACATGTGTAACGGGCTCCAAGTCAAAACTTCCTGTTCACGGTCGTGGCTGCAGAACTGACCTCAGGCTGATCGTTAACTGTAAATTTCCTGCCTATGATGACTGGGTGTAAACGCTGAGCCACCTGAGAACAACCAAAGGAGGATTTAAGTGGTTCGTTTACACAAGCAAGTGAAGATATTGGATAGTAATTCTTAATGTGCTGTAAACTTTTATTATGTCTTTTAATCATGGCAGAACGAGCTGGAGAGAGGGGGCCAGCTCTTAATTTGAGTTATTCTTAGAATCTCCTTTATCAGAAAGAGCCCCCATAGGCTGTTTCTGACACCTGCTTTTTGAGACTTTTACATGAAATTGATTCCAAAGAATCCATTTTCTTATATTTTCAATCAGCGAGCTCTGGATTTACTCGTAACCTTGGGTAATTGGCTTGCAGCGTTGTTGATCATTGACCACTGACCCTGACCGCTCATAAAATCTCTGGATTGTAAAGGATTCAAGCCCCGGTGAAGCAAAACAGTGCCAAAACATGACACTACCACTGCCATGCTTCACAACTGAGGTGAGGTTTTCACATTTTTGCCACATACACGTGTCCCAAGTGACATGTTGCGATGTTTCTTTTTTTTGGGTTCCTTCTCGAGGTCCTTCCATTAACACCATTTTTACCAGGTGTTATTCTTAAAGTGTGCACATGAGTTAGATTTTAATGGTTGGGGAGATTTCTGCTGGTATTTTTGCTGTAACATTTCAGTTATATTTCACCTCTTATTGCATATTGTACTATTAGTGTGATCAGTTCAGAAACATTCTCCTTAGTTTGTCTAGTTTGTCTGACATTTTTAAATCCAGGTTAAAAACATTTCTTTTCTCATGTGTCTATGCATGAAATCTGCACGCTATCTTTTAACTTATCTGGACTGTTGCTTGTTTTTAAATTCATTTAAATTATTTTATTTGTTTCTCTTTATATACTTTTATGTATTTTAATGCTTCTTCCACTCCCTGCTGCAATGCTTTTATTTTATGTAAAGCACTTTGAATTGTTTGTACATGAAATGTGCTATATAAATAAATTTGATTTGATTTGATTTTGATAATTATGGATTGAACAAATAAATAAATGAATGAATAAATAATATCAAGACTATTTCAAAAATCCTGGTGTTCTGAATCTTTGGAAAGGCCTGGGTCTCTAATTTTGTAACCTCTGGACTAAACTTACAAAAAACGCGAAGAAGGTCCACTGCATCAGTTTAATCAACCGCGTGTCATAAATAATCAGTCACAGGAACCAGTTTTTGATATCCTACCTCCGTCTTTTTTTTTACATAAATCATGTCTCTTGAGTAGGATTTCAGAAGTATAGACGCTTCTTTCTCCCTTGAAATTAGAGAACATAATTAAAGCACTGACTGACCATTACAGGTGCCATCCGCTGCAGGGGCATATCCCAGGGTGCACAGAGTAGGGCTTCTTACTCTTGGGTAGCTTGGCTCCAACGGTCTCTGAGCAGCAGGGAGGAAAGTGTCTGCAACTCCATCAGAGGTGTCCGGGTAAGATAGCTCAGGCAGGTTAAAGCTGCTCTGTCTGTAAGGCCGATCGTACAAGCCAGCCGAGATGCAGCGGTAACCGCCGATCTGGTTGACGCACTCCATGTCTCCTTGGCAAGGTTGTGACAGAATATCACACTCGTTCACATCTGGAATGCAGAGCAGAGCATCGATGAAGACATTCCTGCATCCAAAGCATCTGTGTGGCCGTGATCCACCCAGTGTTGGATACTATTGTGTCACTTAAGATCAATTTGTCAGGCAACAGCTGAGAAGTGAACTTTAAGACAGGAAATGCCACTTACCTGCGCACCTTCGTAACCCGCTGTCATATGCAAAGCCATTTATGCAGGTCTGAGGAGAGATGTTCAAGATGCTGTTTGAGTGTGTTTTGTAGATCTGGCTTTGTTGTAGTTTCTATGCTTTTCTAAAACTCTTGAAGAGTAAATTTTCCAAGTCAAATACCTATTGGTTAACGTTTTACAACAGTTTCCTTGTTTCTTTCAAAGCAACATTAAAATCAGGTCTTTTATTACCTGTCCATGCCCAGACTGGATCCAAAAAAGAATAAATACCAGAGCAGCCAGCATCCTGCAAAGAAGGGATTTCAGGAACAGCTGGTTGAAAAAACGGGAGCTCAACACGAGCATCCTATGACATATTCATTCAAACGCATATCTAAAGCAATGCCAAATCAAAGCAGTCCGTTACACAAAATCCAGATTAAGGGGTGGAGGGGAGTGGAATACTGACCTTACAGAAGAACAAAACCTGAAGCCCCTTATTTCAAAAAGCATGGCTTAATGGTTTGTAGTGAGGTCTCCTTCAAAGGAAAGATTCAGACGACCCGTAAATCCGAATCCCAGCGGGGCCCTCGCCAACCCCCCCCCTCAACTATGCGCCTTTACGCGAAAGCCGACACCAGGTTTTCATTAACCACTGTGTGATCGAGCTGAAGCTTCGGTACATTGACCAAGTGTTGCAGGAGTGCCTCTTCAAAACTGGACCGTTCCGTTTCTGCCCAGATCCTTCGGCCGTGCGGGTTATTTAGCCATGCAAATTGACGGGCCCCCTCCGAGTACTTTCAACAGCTGGATTCAATCAGCAGATCCAGCCCCCTTCAGTGAGAGCGCGCGCAGGCAGCGGCCCCACAGCGGCGCACTCTCTTCAACAAGCTGCCACTCCGGTGCGTTAAGGAATTGGGGGGGTCAAAAAGAAAAAGCGTACACAGTGGGTGTCTGTTTTCAGAAGTTACCAACACGCTCAGACTCCTCCTGCCTGGGCAGAATGACACTGCACATTTGGCGTCAACATCTGGATCATGCATGCGCGTTGGAGGGGAGAAAATAAATAAATAAATAAAAACAACCCAGAATTCTCACCGCTTAGGGGTCGCCAATGGTACCTTTATTTGATTTTAAATTCCGATTAGGTCACGGCTACCAGACTCACTTGAAGTTCATCCAAGTTCAAGGTGCTCCAGCTCCTCCGTTTAACCTCAAAGCGTCAGATTTTACATCTACAAAAGTTCTTTTACAGCGAGGATTTACAAGTTTATACATTTCATCAATACATCTGGACAAATCTTCTCACATTCTTTGGGCAGAGGCCGACTGATGTCTATACAAAAATGTGGAGCACAGTCACATGCTGGCCTCCTCTGATCAAAGTAAAACCTCTTAAATGTGCAGTTGGTTTTTTTCTTACATTTTGTAAATATAGATATTTATATTAACCATTTACAGTCCCGATTATACAACTAATTAGCAAAAATGCAGGCACTTTACTTTCATACATTTCACCTTAGTGCCTATAAATAGAAAAGGGAAAGAAAACCAAAAAAAATCCACTTATATATATATATATATAAATCATGAATGGATGACTATATAATAGTGCTGTGCTTAAACATAAGAGCAGTCTCGACCCTCTGATAAACCACAGTCAGCAGCCATAATTATGCTTATTGCATATCACAGTCTAGCAGTCTGGAAAAGACAAGATCTTGCAGAAAAAAAAAAAAAAAGACTTCTTTATGGTTTCCACAGATGTACTGAACCACATAAATCTCTATGCAGGCTGCTGCCAAAGTTTTTTAGGCAGCTCCTGGATTGGAGGAAAAAAAAAAAAAAAAATCACTAAATTGTTGAGAAGAAAAAAAAACACCCAGAGGACAAGAAGATACAAGCTGCTCAGTACGAGTTGAGAGTGAAAGCAGAACGACATGTTTCCTCTTGCAAACGGAGGTGATGATTCGACTCAACCCACGTGTTGTACTGCGCACAGGGAGTTTACAAGGTCACTTGTGTTCAGAACTGGTGATTGATTTCTAGTTTTAAAAAGAAAAAAAACAAAAAAACAAAAAAACAAAAAGGAAACCAACTTATGACTCATAGGACTGTTTTCTCTGCTGTGGTACTCTCAAGAAGGATGACACACTGAAATTTTCTTATCCTGCGTCCTTTGGAGTCACTTCTTTGATCATTTCTGTTTGTGGGTCACGACGCAACACTAACGTCAAGCGGGGAAACATTTCCAACGATGTGTAAAGGGAGACCTGTGTTGTTGCATAGAACTGTGTTTGGGAGTAAAACAGAATCTTAAACAGACTTACACTACCTTCAAACCCTTCCAAAGATGGCAAAATTAAGATGTTATGAATTCTCTGACTCTTTATTCTTGCGGGAAATGAAAATGAGCAGTAATAAGTAGCAGAGCAGCTCAAATTTCTCTGTCTTTGTAGTGTTGAACTCATGTTGGATGAATTAAGACATCTGTGTGGCACTCGTTGTTGCCCATCACTGCTTTAACAAGTCTTTGAGCACAGCTCCACCGCTGGCCTCAGCTGAGACTGGCACGGGTGTGAAGGTGGGCAGAGCGTCAGAGATGGGCTTCATCAGCAGGTGGCCTCCTGAACCGCCGGCGCCGGAACCGGCCAGCAGCGGCACCGCAGCGGAGCGAGGGGCCAGGAAAGGACTGGACTCTCCAGCTCGCCTGCCGGGTGCTGAAGCTCCTGCGGCAACAGAGGGTGAAGTTTACACAAAGAGTGACGATGCATTCTGACAGCGGCTGTTCCAAAAGCGATCACTTACCTGCTGCAGCTGAGGCAGAAGCCCTGGTTCTTCCAGAAGGCGGGGCGCTCAGAGGCTTGATGTCATGGACCAGAAGCGTTGGTGCGGGCAATGAAGGGGTCGACTCCATCTCCAAGAACTTGACAAACATCTCTGAGAACGACTACAAAAAGCAAGAGGTGGAGTGAGAGTAGCAATGAAGAGGTGTTCGTAGAGAACTACGTCAGAACAAAACTGAACATTTTTAATGTGGACCTCGTTACAAGCGGCTTCCTTTCTGTTCTAACAGGTTTAAAAAGCTTGTTTTTGCTTTTACCGAGTTCAGGCTCTGACCACTGGTAGGCCTCTGTGGAGTATTTGGGACACTTTGCGCTCCTCTCCCACCCAGCCAGCTTGACATCCATCCTGAAACACCGTGCCGTTCGTCCTCCTCCAACATCTGCAGACAGGAGGAGAGGAAGTGTGAATAAATCCTGTCGGATTCTCAGAAGAAATAAACTTCTCCCAGTCATCGCTAACGTCTCATATTTTACGGATAAATACAAGAAAAAAAAAAAAGAGAAAAAGAAGTTATTACCCCATTTTTATCCAAGCCTAAAAGTAAACAGGGTTGGCATTACAAACGTTACAGTCTTCCACTTTATTTTCATTTTGGTTTTAACTCCCCTCGGTTTCCTTTCAGTTTGCCATCACTTTCTGGAAAAAGATTTTGTGAACCCAGCGTCTCATTAAAATGACATGCAGTTGACTCCTCACAGACAATCTATACTTCTAAAAAGACATTTTCATCCTTCACACTCCTTGCTCGTCACAATCATTTCCCTGGAACACAAAGAGTGCGTGGATTACAGCATTAAAAGGCATTAAAGGGGAAACTGCTGCGCCGCTGAAACGGATTCTGTGAAGTCTGCTGGTTTTGTGGGACACTTGGCTGCCGTAAAGTGGAAACTTTAAATTGTATTAACAGAAGACGAGGGAAGATGAGGATTTAAAAAAAAAAGAAAAAGAAAGAGAAAGCTGAACGAACATAATCTTCTTCTTCTGCTCTTCTGAAGAGTCAATGCAATGTCATTTGCCTCTCACTTTGTATCTGTTTTCCTTTAAGAGTGTTGGGTAATAAGCTTTGGAATCGTTGGATGGAGTCCCACAGGGCTCCTGCCAGAAAATCTGGATAAGAAAATGTTTTTTTTGTTTTTTTCAGGGCTTAGCTCTGAGAGGATTTTCAGCGACAGCTGGAGTTTGAAGAAACTGCTGGACAGTGACTTCTCGAGCTGGCTTTACCGTCTCCGCAGAACAAGCTGATGTAATTTATCATTTTAAAAACTGACAAAGGTCTGTTGTCCCCCAGTGACCCATAGCAGAGAATGTAAACAGGGACCCGTCACCCTGAATAGAACCAGCCTGACATGAATACAAGACACCGATGACAAATGGTTAGAATTGCAGCACAGCAGCATTAACTGAATCTGTAGTATTTCTGAAACCCTCATTTTATACGGCGACAGAATTCTAGAAATGAGACTTTGGACTAAAGCCAAACTTACTGTGAGTTATAAATCTAGGATTTAGGGCCTTTCAATGAGGACATGACTGGAAGATAATTTCAACCCGAACTTTTTAGTTTTTAACAGATCAATTAAACAAGATCAAATCCTTTCACATTGCTGGTAGTAGTGTGTTTGTCCTCTGAAGGCGTTCAGAACTGCTTCATTAAGCACCACTTACTCCCAGAAGACATCAACTACAGCAGTTTGAGGGGATCCTCCAGGGTGTCTTGGACCACCATTTCTGATAAAGACAACTGTTGGAGATAATTGGTAGGGTTGCCCCCGGCTAAAACCGTTCTTGGTTGACGGTTTTTCCTCTCTTTTACTCTCTTTCCGTCTCTCACACACACGCACGTTACATCAGTCCTCTCCTCTTATACATCGAATCATACATGGAGGAATGCTCATTAGACCACACTGCCACCAAATAGATCCATCAACATCGACTTTTTCATAGCCTTTTGTGAATGCCCCCCCCCCCTTTAAAAAAAAAAAAAAAGTACAGAGGGGAAAATGAAGCAACGACTTAACAAACATGATCTATTTTCGGTGCAAGACTCCCTGCTTTAAGCACAGAGAGGGAGACTTTGTATCGGTGTATAACGTAATGATCATATGGGCACGCTGGAGCTAATTCAACGGATGAGGACGTGAATATGAGTGAGAGTTAAATTAAGGGATTCTGTTGCTTGTGATCTAATAGCAAAATCTGAAACTATAAATATAAACAACAATGCATCTGGTACGTCCAATGTAATTGCTGTCCATATCAAATAAATAGAGAAAAAAAAAAAAAAAAGCAAAGTACTACAACTAAGTACCCGGAATTAGTGTCAATTAAACACTTTTAGTCCCATTGCATTCAAAAGCCAGATGTTAGCAGATGTTTTCTGACCACTGTAAAAGGGGCTTCAGGCAGAGTCTGGCAAGCAGTTTCCTGTTGTTTTCAGTCCCGAACCTTCACTTAGAAAATAGTTTCCCGGCTTCATCCGTTGGCCCTTAGGCCTTCTTCGTCAGAGGTTCTCAGTGATTCTGAAGAAGGCCTTAGAGTCAAAACTTTGATTATAAAAGCAGAAAAACATATGGAGCCTGAGTGTGCATCGCTTTTAAAAAATTTACTGATGTTTTTCAAGTCAATAGCACCTAACCCACTTCTTGGAGTGCTCTATTTTTTTCCTCTGGGTTTTTATATCAAACAATGCTCAACTTGTTTAAATACCGAAGTAAGAAAAAGTGTGAAACTAGTTAAAAATGCTGTATTTTGGCTTCCATTAGTGAAGAAATTTTGAAGCATTTATTCCAGAAATTGCAAATGTATGCAAATCTCCCTCACTGCCTGGAAAAGCGACCACGCCGCTATGAAAATGAACACCAGCTGCCTTAAACACAATAATGTGATTGCCTAAGCAAATAGTTCAAATATGAGCCAAGAAAACCTCTCACCTTATCGACATCCTCTCGGCTCAGTCCCAACACACTTCCCATGAGCCTCAGCACATCGGCCCGCTTGGCTTTAGGTGTGTGGAAGTACCCCAAGAACAGGTTACGCATCAGAACTCTGCGGACGGGACAACATTTACAATAATGTTGCACGAAGACACAAGTCAAACATGGCCTTGATCTCTTCTCATGCAGCTGCATGAATCGGAAACAATCGTCAAATTCATGCCTTGGAGTGGTTGTTAACTTTCACAGGCGAGCAGAGACCGACTAACTTTAATTGCAATTAAAACACTTAACTGGTTTAATGGATTTATTTAGGTTCCGTCATTTTCACTATCCTCTAAAGCTCCCAGATGCCAAATCCGGCAATTTAACTGGATCTGAAACATTAATGCGAGTAGAGATGTAGAGGCATTTTCTCAAATCACTTAAAGGGATGGTTTGGAGTAGATTCAACCTGGGGTCATTTGAACCGTGATATCCAGCCAAAGTAGCCCACTTGAAGTTTTTCCATCTTGGCCGAACATCAGCTGAGTTACTGAGTTATCCCGAATAGCTTCGTACAAGCGCTAACGGACCCTGGCAGTATCTCCAAAATTACCACACTAAAATCACATGCCATGACACCAAACTTCTACAGTAGTACAAATATGGTCTGTACTCACAAAACAATGCATTTTGAAGTTTGCACATAGTCCAGGAGTTTATTATTATCAACACAAGCCTGATAGCTTCTCTGCAGCTAAAGCTGCGTCGACGTCACTTCCTTGATCTGGGAGCTTCAATGTAAGATGAGGGTTAATCTACTACTGTAGACAACAAAGTATATGCTATATTCTACATGAATTTTTATGTTGTAGAGTTGTGAATTTATTTTATCAATGGGGAAATTGAGCAGCCTTGCTTTGTGGTCTACAGTAGTAGATTAACCCTCATCTTACTTTGAAGCTCCCAGATCAAGGAAGTGACGTCGACGCAGCTTTAGCAGCAGAGAAGCTATTAGGCTTGTGTTGATAATAATAAACTCCTGGACTATGTACAAACTTCCAAATGCATAGTTTTGTGAGTACAGACCACATTTGTACTACAGTAGAAGTTTGGTGTCATGGCATGTGATTTTAGTGTGGTAATTTTGGAGATACTGCCAGGGTCCATTAGCGCTTGTACTAAGCTATTCGGGATAACTCAGTAACTCAGCTGATGTTCGGCCAAGATCGGAAAAACTTCGGGTGGGCTACTTGGCTGGATGTCACGGTTCAAATGACCCCAGGGTGAATCTACTCCGAACCATCCCTTTAACTGTATCGTATGGTTATGGACAGCAGCTCGACGTGTCTGAACACAGCAACAGCTTTCTACGATCCCTTGCAAATGACGGGCGATTCTTTGTGTGTGAATTTTTTAAGATAGGACAGAACTTACTTGTCTATCTTTCCCTCCGTGCTGTTTAGAAGGTGCATCAGTTTCCTCTGCGCCTCCTCCAACATCTCCTGCCTCACGTCCACTGCAACACAGACGCAAAAACAGAGACAACAGCAAAAACCTCATTGTTAAACATCTGCTTTTTCATAGAAGAAGAGCCCACAGGAGGTGGTTTAACTACATTTACTACTCCACTGAAAGACTTCTTGAGCCATCTACATTAAATCGTTTTCCTCCCACAACGAAAAAAAAACTGCTTTATTAACCTGTTTTTCAACTTTTTCCTTTAAAAGATAATCCTAAAACATAAAAACTAAACATATTGCGTCAATTTCCATCGTCATGTATTGAAAGTATTCATAATTTATCATCCAATATGATAGAGTTTTTGGTTCACATTCACCAAATAGGAAGATGTGACTTAAGTGGTTACAGTTTATGATTTTTAGCCAAAATAATGCATTAAAGGACAAGTTTTTTTTTTTTAGTTTTCTTTTTTTTTTTTCAAACCTGGACCTTATTCCTGGCATAAAATACGTTCATCTACTGACCGATAACAGTTTGGTGAAAGTCGGCGTCCTTCGGAAGATATTCAGATCACTCGAGATCCGTGTCTATCCATATAACGGGAGAGAACAGGACATAGACAATACAGCCTCTAAATAAGGCATTATCTCTCTTTATTTCACCAATACTTTAAGCCGAATGAATGAATGAACGCGTACTATTGCACTGTTAGCTCATAGTTTCACACAACTAGCAGTAGCAAACTGTGTGAAGTTAGCCGACTGTCACAGAGCACGGAGTAAATAAGCTGTCCTGCAGCGGCGCGCGTCAATGAAGTCATCCCACGAGACGCATGTGTAGAAAGCTTCCTATAAGCCCCCGTTAGCCCCGGATAACTACAACATGGCAGCTATGAGTTAACAGTGCAATAGTACGCATTCATTCATTCATTTTTCTTAAAATATTGGTGAAATAAAGACAGAAAATACCTTATTTAGAGGCTGTATTGTCTATGCCCTGTTCTCTCCCGTTATATGGATATACACGGATCTCGAGTGATCTAAATATCTTCTGAAGGATGCCGACTTTCACCAAATTGTTATCGGTGAGTGGATGAACGTAATTTATGCGTGAAATAAGGTCCAGGATTAATAAAACCGAACTTCCCCTTTAAACTCTGTGTGTGTGAAGGCTACCAAGATATACAAATGACAGATATGCAGTCCAGACATACCAAAGCTAGTCTCTGGATTCTAAAAAAAATTGGTGCGGTTCAGCACATTCTCACTGCTAATGAACTATTAAATCAACATGATATGAATTTTCCTATAGGTTACCGACAAGCAAAATAAAGATAAAGGCTCCCTTTGGAACTGGACAAACAGGCTGAAGTGGGTGACAAAAATAAACAGCATGAGAATTGGTAATGGCGTGATGTAATGGTCGTACCTGATAAGAATGATATCTGCTTAGTGTGACACAAAAATGCTGTTAAAAAATATCAGGGGGGGAGTAAGTTTAACTTATTTTGGGTTTAAATCAGTCTATGATAAGGACAGACGTCTGTTCAAAGGCTACCCTATAGCAGGGGAAAAAAGCCAGATACATTCTACAACATTTTAAAAAATGCAGACGTAAAACGTTTATTACAACCTCACGAAGGCATTTACTTTTCTATAAAACAGGAGAGCTAACAATCATATGGATTTTAGTCTGATGGTGTGCCCGTCTCCATTTGATATTCATAGCTGGGGAAAGAAACTCCAAAAAAAACAAACAAAAGAAAAACAACTTGCTTTTAGCAGGTGGACTGCTTTAGCTGCGCCTCACCTTGATTTTTCAGCTCTTCAATTTGCTCCTCGTTCAGATCGATCTGATCGGTGAGACGAGATGCTGAATCTAGAGCAGTGTTGGCTTCGTCCAAGTTTATCTGACGGAGAGAAAAGAAGCATTATGGAGCACCTTAACAAGATGTTTGCAGGAATAAGAAATGACACGAAAAGATGGGCCCACTTCTGTGAATTATTGTTTGCAGATTTACCTGTAGAGCAGATGCTTGGTCTTCCAACGTAAGGGCTTTCCTTCTCCACTCCTCTTTCTCCCTCTTGTACTTTTCAAGCTCTGCCGAGTACATGGCTTTCTCCTCTGAAAGGAAAAGATACAATAAATGTATTACAACTAGAAAATAGGAATTTCTTATAAGTAGGTGCCATTACAACACGAAAATACAACAACTTAATAGCGCGTGAACTGCTGGCATAATCACGTTTCTGCTTGCCAACTTGCCTTGTTGGAATTGCTCTAGCACCATCTGCAGGTTGGAGAGCGATACTGCATATTGGTTAACCTGCTCCTGAGAGATTCTGAGTTGGGCGAGTGCATCGTCCCGCTGTTTCACCACCCGGCTCAACTGCTCCTGCAGAGACTCCACCTGCATGCTGGCCTGTTGGCTGTTGAGGGGGGGGCACGCAAGTAGAAACACATTAGCAAGATCACACAGCTTTGGAAACATACAGATACATTTCAAACTTAACTCTATGAACTTTAATTGGCGTTCAACAATTCAGGTCACCAATTTTAAGCCATGGTGGGAAACTCTGGAGTACAACCGAGCAGAATCTCCTCGGATGTCAGCAGAGTTATTCAATTCAAAACACATATGGCAGTTCTAGTGTTTGCCAACCTGGCATTCTCCACAGCATTGGAGGATGTGGCCACCTTCTCGTCCAACAGCGCCACCCGCCTGCGCAGTTCAGCCTCCCGGTCCCCAGCGGCGATGGCTTCTCTTGTATATGAATCTTCAATTTCCAAAAGGTGATTCCGCAACCTTTCCAGCTCCAGGTTCAGACGCTGTTCTTTATCCCTCATATGCTGCAGCTGTAAAGAAAGACACCGTTACCTGAGACATTTCTACAGACTCAAGAGTGTTTACTGTATTTTACATGTTGTAGGACTATGTAGCTTTATACTTGCTATTAGTCAACGTACTCTACAGTCCATGCCACATCCAGCCATTTGCGTACACATACATATGACACTGACACTTTCTTCTCGCACACCAGTGACATAGATCGAGGAAAGTGGGGTTCAGCATCTCACCCAAACCATTTCACAATGGCTTTGATAAAATCCAAAAGGCTCATGTGTGAGTCACATTCTGTCTTACCTCATTCTGTACTGCGGTGGTCTCCATTTGTTTCTGTTTGAGTGCCATCATCATCTGATCCCTCTCCAGGTGGAACATGACCGCTTTCTCCTGCATGGCCTTCAGTTCATTCAGGAGCTGATTCAGCTCACCAGATTTCCCCTGTATCACATTATCAGCGAGACATTGATAGACGCTCTTTCTTTTTTAGAGATCAACACATAGATAGAAATGTTTTCACATTAGAAACACCTTCCGAAGAAAACAAGGGAAAAAAAAACCCCAAAAAACTGACCTGCTCTTTGTCTTTGAGCATCCTCTCCACCGTGGCGGACTTTTCGCTCATTGCACTCAGTTCGAACTCCTTCTCTCTGAGCAGGAGGGAAACCTGCATGTTAGTCTCCTGCAGCGCTCTAAACTCCGACTCTTTTTCTCGAGAGCGACCAGCGACCAGCTCGTTCTCTTCCTTCAGCTTCTTCACGTCTAGTTCCAGAATAAGAGCGCGTTCTTTCAGATTGGTCACAGCCTGCTTCAACACCTCGTTGTCATTCTCGCGGTTACGCAGTGTCTCGCTCACTTGAATTAATTGGTCTCCTTTGGTTTTGATGAGCAAGTCTTTCTCCCTCATAGACCTTTGTAAAGACTCCAGCCTCTCTCTGACCTGCTGAGCCTCCTCGGCATGGCTTTTCTGCTCGCTCTCTGAGGCGGATGCTGAGTTGGAGAGCCGGTGGTTGTTTTCTTGAAGAGTCCTGATGATGTTTTCTTTCTCGGCCAACTGCGCTCTCAGTCGTTCGAGCTCTCCCTGCAGTTTGTCATTACTTACAACTGAGGCACCGTGGTGGCTTGGGGCATCGGCTGTGAGAGGCGGGCCATGAGTTTGAGCGGCTACAACTTCTGGAGCCTGCGCTACGCTGTCCAGTTTACCCAGCAGGACGTCCTTGGTGGTGCTGAGCTGTGTGATAGTCTGCTGAACATGCGCGAGTTCGAGGCTCAGACTTCCCAATCTCTTCTCTTTCTGCTCATAACTCTGGATCAATCGAGTGTAATCTACTGACAGCTTGGAGCTACAGTCGCTGTCGGCGGAGACCTGACTCTGTAGCTTAATTAGTTCCTCCTGCAGCTGAGCAGACTCGTGCTGCATGTTCTTCACCGTCGTGATCACCTGCTGCTTCCACTCCTCCATCTTCTTCACCTGCTGCTTCAGTGTGTCCCTCTCCTGCAGCAGCTCCTCAAACTGGTTGCTGCTGACGCCTCCTGAGCCAGCACCAGATTCTCCTCCTGAAAACTGCAGGACAGTCACCAGGGTTTGGCACTTTTGAGTCAATGCATCAATCTCTATGTCCTTCTCCCTGATGATTCGAGACAGGTTCTGGATGGTCTCCTTAAACATCTCTTGGCTTCCTGAGGGATCGCTCATATTGGAAAGGCGCTGATTCTCCTGCTGAAGCTTCACCAGGGCAGCCTCTTTCCCCGCCATGATGTCCATGAGACGATGATAGTCAGACCGGAGCTGGCTGTTCTCTCTTGTCTTCTCGTTGAGCACGGCTAGCATTTGCTCTCTCTCCACCGCGTACGTCTGCAGCTGCTGCTGTAAATACAAGACATCCTGGCTGTGTCCTCCACCCATGGACATTCTGGCATGAAGTGTCTGAATTTCAAGATCTTTCTGCATGACAATCTGGGAGAGTTTGTCGATTTCATCCCGAGAAACCACCAGCTGATCCAACTGTCTGGTCAATGAGAGGTTCTTCTCATTTAGCTGGCTGATCTCGGTCTCTTTCTCCTTGATGCCCTTCACCAGTCTCTCTATTTCCACCTTGGACAGGTCATGCTTCTCGTTGCCGTTCTCCTGATTCAAAGACTCCGTCTTGTCCTCCTGCAGGATGACCTCTCCCTGCACAGGTGGAGAGTTGGCACGGCTCCGACTCTCACTGAACCGATCGAGCGTTTGCTGGAGGTGGGATATCTCTTCATCTCTGGTGTGGAGGAGTCTGTCATAGTTGAGTGTGGTCTGCTGATGGCGACCGTGGGCCTGTTCGAGCTCATTCTGCTGAGCCTGCAGCGACTGCTGAGACAAAAGGAGCGAAGCTTGCTGCTCCTCAATGGTTCTCCTCAGAGTCTGAACCTCCTCATCCAAGCAGTTCCTGGACGATTTGAGCTGGGTGATCTCCGTCTCCAGCTCTGTGATGATGTCCAAAGTCTTGGGCTCAGCCATAGGTTGAGGTCTGCTCTGCTGATCCCTGATGCGATCAATCTCCTCTTTCAAATGGCTGTTCTCTTCCTTCATGGCGCCCAGATGTTTATCCTTTTCCTCCAGTGCCTGCTTGAGCATTTCAGCTTCTTTGTCCATGACTGAAATACTGTTCTCCATCTCTGTCTGTAAATCTGCAGCGTTTTGTTTTAAAGTCTCCACAAACACATCCTTCTCTTGCAGCAAATCTGTCAGCTGCTGCTGTCCTGCAACTGTGATTGAAAGCATCTCGTTGGTGTCTTGGTGGTCAGACACCAGCTGCTCCATGTCTCTCTTCAGCTTAGAGATCTCCAAGTCTTTCTCCTGGTTTAGTTTGATCGCAGACTCATGCTCGGTCTGTAGCGCTGAGGCATCCATGGACCGGGCTCGAGTCAACTCCTCGATGGTCTGCTGGTACTGTTTCACTTGTTCTGTCAGTGTCCTCTCAGCCCGTGTCAATTCACCTTCAAGTTGATTTTTCTCCAGCTTTAAAGCTTCAATACGAGTGTCCTTCTCCCTCACGATCCTGTTCAGAGCGGTCTGGTTTTCTTTCAACTGCTCGTTTAGTTTGTCTACTTTACCCAGAGCATTCTCACTCTCCTCCCTCAGCCTCGTCTTCTCCATCTTCATCTCATACTCCTCAGACAAAACCCTCTCATATGAGCTCTTCATCTCATCCAATTCTGTCCTGAGGTCCAACAACTCCTTCTCCTTCCCTGCCAGCTTCTCTGTGGCTCTCTGTGCGTCAGTTCTTCTCTCCCCTCCTCGATCCAGCTCTGCTTTAGCAGCACATAACTGCTCTTCCTTCTCCTGCAGCGTCTTCTTCATCTCTGCAACTTCCCTACGTGCCTCTCGGCTCTGCTCCTGTGCATGTCCTAATTTATCTTTCATCTCCTTTGCCGTCCGTTCCAACTGTTGTTTGCCCATGTGCAGATCATTCAGGGTGAAAGCACTCTGGCTAATTTTTTCTTTTTGGGTCTGAAGCTCTTGCTCCAGGGCCCTTTTCTGACCCTCTGTCGCGTTGAGCTCTGTAGTCACTCTTTTCAGCTCTGCCTCAGCCTCGTTCAACTGTCCAGAGAGCTGCTCCTTCACAGAAATCATATGCTAGAGGAAAATGAATAAATAAATTACAAATTTATTGTGCCGTCTTAGATTACAATATATTACCTTCCCTCCTAAAAAAAAAAAAAAAAAAAAATTGTGCTCATTTGTGCACAAGCAAATTCACGCCGGTTGTATCTCACTGTGCATTAAAACATATCAAACAAAGCAGCAAAATGGACACACGGTGGCTTTTAAACCACAAAAGTATGTAGTTAAACTGTAGGTAGAATGAATATATTTTGGCATGCAAGTGGATATAATGATGCAAAACAAAAAGTCAGAGACACTAAATGTATTTTAAATTATTCAAAAACTCTCAAGAAGCAACCAGGGCAGTATGACATAATATAATTTACAGTACTGTTATTCAGGATGTTGAAATGAAAGGAATTAAGTTAAATCGCAGAAGGAAAAAAAAAAAAAAACTTCCACTGATCAGCCACACCTTTGTTGCTTCCTGGTTTTGTTGGTCTAGTTCCTCTAGCTCAGACATCAGGGTGTCTCGTTCCTCCTCGGTGGCTCTCAGCACCTTTTCTCTCCTCTCCAGCTCAACCTTCAGATCCTCCAGTGACTCCACTTCAGACTCGCCTCCTTTGCCGCTCACCATTTGCTCTTCTGCTACTGTCAGTTTTTGTTGCAGATTAAGCTGTAAACAAAATAAATACCACAAAAAAAACTTTTCCATTGTAATCCAATACATATCACTTGCTGACATTATTACATTAGGAGCCCCAAAGTGTAAAGAAAACCAAATGTTAAAAAACACTATTTCGCTCACCATTCAGTACATTTATAACTCAGGCGAGACTGATTATATTCTACTAGTCTAAAACTGAACAATCCACTAATTAAAGCATCTACTGGGAAGAATATGTCAACAAACAACACTTTCTAGTGAAAATAAATAAATAAATAAAATAAAAGACTGACAGCAACCATATCAATGAAGCTGTTACAGATACTTTGAGCAGCCAGTGAATAAAGTCATTTTATTTTTGCATCAGATGAACAAACCTTTTCTTGTTCTAGAACCTCCTTTTCTTGTCTCAATGTTCCAATAATGGTGTTCAGTTCTAAGATGTCTGCATGCTCGACTTCTTCCTTCGGTTCTGCCTGAAAGTTGACGGTAGAAAGAACGTTAAACCACCTAAAGGATTAGAGAATGTGGTTATAATATGGTTTATGTGTTATTTACTCTATAAGCTCACTTACCACAGCCAGGAGCTTCAGTCTTTCCATTTCATTTTCTGCAGCTACAAAATGAACATTTTAGTTCATATAAAATGTTTGGCTGACAGGGTGCAGACAGCATTCAGACTAATATGAAGCTACTTCAGACTCGCAATGAGAAAACTCAGCTATAATTATATAAGTATAAAGCTTTAGCTATAACAGTGTTCAGATGCCTTATAGAAACAGACAAGAAAAAGTATTCAACTGTTCTCAACACAAACCAAACATACCTGCAAGGTTACTTCTTAATGTCTGGATCTCGTGCTCGAGCTGGGCTTTTTGCAGAGCCTTCCCCTGCTGTTCTTGCACGCGTGTCTGCAGTTCAGCCACGGAGGCCTGCAGCCGTGAGTAGTTCTGCAGCAGCCCGGCGTTCTCTTCCTGAGCGTCGTCCCTCTCCAGCTGCAGCGAGGCCTGTTTCCTCTGTGCCTCCTCCAGAACTGCAGACAGTTCAGCCACCTGCTTCTCACGCTGCTCTGCTGCTTCCTGCAAGGACTGCATGGTTTTCTGGAGTTCAAGCAGTTTGGAGGCATCGGACGAGGAGCTCACTTGACTGCCTCCTGCAGAGAATTTTTTAAATAAATCTTATTTTTATGTCAGACATAATTAAACTGAGCGTTCCTTCATAAAATTTCTGAATTCCTGTCAATGATAAAAACAAATGCCATAGTTAAGCTTACCGCTGTGAATCTGTTCCTCCAGCTCTTCTATCCTCTCCTCGTACTCTGCTAGCTCCTCTCTGTGACGCCGAGAGATGTCGGCCATCTTTTGCCGCTGGGCATCTTGCACAGCGGCTAGCTCATGCTGGTGTTCGTCCACCTCGTGACTCATCTCATCTCGTAGCTCCTGTTGCCACAAAATCAAAGCCACATCTCTGCGTCATTTCTTATACATATACATATACATAGACAAATATATATTCTCCTATATATTCTACTACAAAATATAGTTTATACTTGCAACAATAAGAGGCTACAACACCTTAATAGTCCTTTGAAGTTTGAGAATCTCCCCCTGGTCGCCATTTCCAGCTCCTGTCGCTGTTGATGCCTAAAAGAGAGCGTAATAATAATTTGAAAGTGAGGTCTTATCTAAATTTTTTAGATAAGATTATCTAAATAATTAATTTTGATCTGTGTGAGCTTGACTACAAATTTTAACAAAAAAAAAAACATTCACAAAAAAAAAAAAAATTTCAATCTATCATTTTTGTGGACGAGCCCTTAAAGCAACTGAAAGAATTTCAGATTTAGCACTAAAGAAATTACTGCATTTATAGCTGACACATTGTTCTATGATGCAGCGATCATGCAGCGGTCATTTAGAAACTCTGCTCTACCCAAACCACATGATAACAAACGGGAGGGGCAATAAATCTGTAAGTCTGTGATAAATTCTCTCTATGCCGTAGAGCCTAATGTGTGGACAATGTTACTCAAAGGCAAAACTCAGATTCACCTCCCTATAAACCATCTGTCCTCGTTCTTTTACCTGAGACACCCTCCTCCAGTGTGCCACCTCTGCCTCCAGGCGCATGACTTCTGTGGACAGCCTGTTGATTTCCTGCTGCGACCAAAGAACGTCACTAATGTCGACTTCGTCACTGTGGAAGCCCTGGTGAGAGCCCGAGGGACGTGCCAGGAAGGTGGAAGCAGAGGAGGAGGTAGTGGTCGAAGAGGTAGTGGCGATGGGCAACACTGCAGGGCTGACGGAGGCAGACTGGGCCGAGTGCTGCAGATTCTGGACTTCTTCTTGGAGTCCACTCTGCCGAGCTTTCAGGTGACTTATCTCCACCTTGGGGAACCAAATGTACTTGAGCTTTGTGTGCATAAAATTGAATTGCATTTCTGTTTATCTAATGAATTTTATCTTTAGAGAAGTTTGTAAAATTGTCTAAATTGTGACATTTCAAAAACTGTATGTACATACATCTTTCTGTTGCAGAAGAGTTCTGTATTCTGCTGACTGTTGTTTAATCTGGATCTCTGATGCCTCCAGTTTCTCCTCGAGCTCCGCGTGAAGCTTTCTCAGTCTGTCATACTGCAAAGAACGGACAGTTAGAAGACGGCTCGTGCAATTACACAGAGATAACCATATACAACATTGTTGATACATATCAGAGGTAAAGGTGGTAAAGAGCTCAACATATTCAATGAAAATACTAAAACCACCAATGTTTTAGTCCATTTGTGAGTATTTTAAGATACTTAATCTGTGGCAATGAGCTGTGAACCATAGGCGGCGGGTGAGCCCGACATTTGGCAAGGCACCGAAATTGACGTTTTTTTTTTGTTTGTTTTTTTAAATCAAAAATGGCGGAAAAATTAGTTATTTAGTATAATTAATAACAACGACATAAGGATTCTGTTTCAAAATCAAAAAAGAGGACATGACGGTGACGGTGTGGAATTCATTTCCAAGACTAACAAGTGTCATGACTGTCTGTCTAGCATTTAAGGATTTTTTTTACTTTTTTCTTTTTTACACAACAAAAGCACATACATTACACACACCCACAAGGCTACGGCGAGCCACAGCCACTCAACAATAATTTAATAGGCTATACAGACCTGGCCTAGTGCAAATTAATCGTTGAAATTAAGGCATTTATGCTTTTTCCAAAATAGCAGCTACTAATAGCAGCTCGGTTCGAAAAGCCGGATGTTTAAAATGCCAGCCCATTACCCATATCACCTTGGGCCAGGTCTGTGACGACATTGTTGTATTAGCCTATCACCTGACCTGATTGTCACCAGGGGGCTGCAGTGACAACACCCACACACATATATATATAATAGCCTATATAACTTGCGCACATATATTATCTATAATTTACAAAATTCCCAGCATAACATTTGGGAAGGCACAGCCTACCCTAGCCTCCATTACCCACCGCCCATGCTGTGAACCCATATACTTGGTTACATGCGATGGTGATGGTGGATGTTTTTAGATACAGATTACAACATATTTGGCACCCAAGAGAGTATTTGGAATAGATGAACCGACTGAAAAACGTGAATGATACTTATTAGTGGGTTCATTTCATGGTGCCAAGATTATACATACAATTTGTTGGAAACAATCATGTTTACAATGTGAGCTTTGAAAGCTTGCCAGGCCTCTGATGGTTTGTAAAATCTCTGTTTTGTGCAGAGACTTCTTGATCTGGATCACAGCAGCCTGATATTGGCGTTTATAAGCCTTTTCTTAATGAAACAAAAGTGCTAATAATATTACCAATGGCTACACCCAGTTTATAAAAGGGACATTTCAACAGAAGAAAAATACAGCTTATTGTATTAGTTAAAGACTTTTCCTGCTGCGACAAGTCAAAATGACTTGTAAGAAAAGTGACAGAGAGTGGACAAAGACCTCAGATTTCTGAGCGGCAAATGCAGCTTCGACTTCGGCCAACTTGGAATTGGACACCTGCAGTTCTGTGGCAGCGTCTGTAGTACAAGAAAAAAAATAACATCACCGGCACGGGGATTCACACAGGGAGGATATCATTCTCCCCTTCAACAATGCAAAAGCATGCAACAAATATTAGATGAAGGAATGTTCAAAACCATGAATCAACAGAAACATTTGGGATTATTTCTATCTAAATTTAGACCTACAAGACTTTTGCAAAAGAAATGTTTTTCTATTTCATTAACCCCGGGACTGACTTCTTTTTTCTCTCCCTATCAGTCACACAGGTCTGCTCACATGACACACAAACACACTTGACTGAGCGGGCCAACATTATTAACCATCTTGTCGAGGCAATCTTGCTTGCTTAACAGCTTCATGAAGCTCAGCAAGCCCTTATTATAACACAAATTAAGTCGATGCCTGAGCAAAAGTTTGTGTCCTATGTCCCTAAAGTTCTTTGAAATCTCCTCCCGACAGCGATAAGAACTCTTTTGGTTTTTGAGCAGTGAGTTGGAGATATGTGGCCAAAGTTCTCCTTCTGCTGATGTTTTATCTGTTCGCTTTAGACTGATGATCTATCTGGGTTTAATTAGATAACTGGAATGGAGCTATTCAGATTTAAGCTCGGCGTTCATTGCTTTTTACCATGATCATGAACCCAGGCTACAGTTCAGAACCGACAGTAAGAGCAAACAAACAAAATGAATACAGCAATTTGCAGATTAAGTCAAAAGTGAATATGGTTTAAAGTTTTCATTTAAGAACGCCTTTATCTC
Organism: Odontesthes bonariensis; assembly: GCF_027942865.1. Taxonomy (NCBI): domain Eukaryota; kingdom Metazoa; phylum Chordata; class Actinopteri; order Atheriniformes; family Atherinopsidae; genus Odontesthes; species Odontesthes bonariensis. The sequence continues at coordinate 23,896,214 of NC_134522.1, read as the reverse complement.
CTAAAACTAGAACCCAAACAATGCCTCTAATCTGTGTCTAATCTGTATGAAAAATCTGTGACAAGACAAATACTTCTGATGTACAGAAATGTGTTCGATATAATAGCAAAAGTATGTGTTTGAATGTAACATGGAAGAAAGTCAAATAATCAACACTATGGGTAGCACAATTTACAGCAGAATGAATGCAAATAGAATGTTTAACTTTTGTTAAAAAAAAAAAAACATCTCAACACTGCTGACCCAAATGTCTTTCTCGCAAACTACAGATGATGCGAATATGACAGACAAAAGGCTGGCTGGACTTTATGCTAAGTTTAGACGATGTGGGTTGTGCTGCTGTGTGTTCAACTTAGTCCACCCTTCTCAAATAAATATTACAGAAACCCCTTTGTGTTATAGCTCTGAAAAGATTAACTAATGCATCACTTGCTGACTGACAAGTTAATTCAATTAGTTCTCGTTTATCTACAATATGCTTGGTACGTTGTGGGACTGAGTTTCTTATTATCTGCCTATTCATTTTTTTGGAGGATCTTTTGTTTCCGAATGCAAATATTTATGTAGAACTCTTAGTGTTTTATTCAACACAGGAAGCCTGCAAGTATTCCCCACTCAATCCATAATATGGGTTGCATGATGTGTAGTGTGATACAAGTGTGCATGTAAAAACACTGACTTACACTGGAGTGTGATAACTATTAATGTGGACAGGATTTAAAAAAAAAAGAGGAACACGAACTTACCCCCGACTTCTTCCACCCCTTCCAGTAACATGTCTTTGGTAAAGTTTGATATTTGCCCGGTGAAAGATGACAGGCTCCCGCCGACCTGACCCAAAGACTGGCCGAGGCCAGAGCCGATTCCTCCCAACCAGGATGACATCTTCAGAGGCAGCGAAAAACAAACAAAAACAAAGCAAGGCCGAGGGCTACTGGAGAGCTAGCCTCACTCTGAGTGGAAACGTGATAAAAGTCAGCTAGGACATTAAGCTTAGCTGTGGTTTCAACGCTAGAGAGAAGCAGTTATCTTAAAAATCCACTTTATTGGTCCGCAACAAAGTGGCTTAGCAGGCTGGTACAGGCTCATTTAGCGAGCACGAAACCCGGCTAACAACAGCTGGTCGTTGGTCTGAAGGAATTCGTCCAAGCAAGCGAGATACGCGACATTGTATCAAAGTCAGACAGCTATTACCTTTGAGTTGGGCTTTTTGCTGGAGTCGATATTGTTTAAGAATAATTTTAATTATGTATTCAGCAGTTTATGGCCAGTCTAAACACCTAAAAGTGCCACCTCAACTGCAGCCATTATCAGTTCGGCTTCGCTGTCAGCTTTGACGTGGACACAGAGTGCAGGAGCGGTGCATTGTGGGATACTGGAGGACCAACAAAGTCGAGGTGCGTTCCAAGCCAGGAAAATTGCAAGAGGCTCTCACATGGCTGTCACTGATGTTTAATTCAGTATGAATGGGATATATCCCACAAAATTACAGCCTAAGTTGCACAATTACACCATGTTTTGTAGCAGTAATACATTTTATGTAAATTCTCTATTATCCTTTAAAAGTAATTTAAAAATCACCTTTATGTCAAGAATCAAGAATCTTTATTGTCACTATGCAGGCATAATGAAATTTTGTTCTTTGTCTTGATAATCATAAAAGAAGTTTAGCCCATTCTTTGATACAGAACATTCTTAGCTCTGGGATGTTGGCAGGCTTCCACGCCACAACATTTGAAGTTTAACTTTGATGATTTCCAAACATTGTTACTCTTCTTAAAAAAAAATCTTGCTTGCTATGAGTTGTTGTCTTGCTGCATGATCCAAATTCTCTTAAGATTCCATTCATAAACAAATGCTCTGAAAATTTACAAGAAAATAAAGATGGTCAGAAATGCATTCATTATTCTTTTGGGAAGCAGGGGCTTTTTTTTGTACATCCCTGTCTCACACACACACTGTTGTGCTAAAGCGTTTTCCTGATGGGGAAGGATGGGGAAATTTATTTTATTTAAAAAAAAAAAAAAAAAAAAATCAACATTAGCGACCAACATGAGCGTGACCTGTAGATGCCTGGTAGTAGCTCTGCCCGCCTCTGTGATGTTGCAGACTATCACACACTTTGTTCTTGGACTGATCTTTGTTTGTCAACTTACAGGTGGGGGGGGATCGAGACACAATTCCACAGACGTGTTGTGAAGATGAGATTACGACACATCCGTTTTTTTCAAATAAAAACAGGTCACCTGTTCATACCGGATTCTCCCCCGTTACTGGAAAACACCAGATGCCGATTTCACACTCCAATCAACTGCTAACCCCAACCAACAGACCTTTGCCACTCAGAGATATGCAACATTAGATAATTTCCTCAAAATAAGCCAATAACCAAGAGCATCTTGACCTATTTTGACTTGAACCTTCATCTTTTCATTCTTGTGAAAATCTAATATTTTAAGATATATTTGTGTAGAAAGACAGTTCCAAAAGGTTCACAAACTTTTCTTGCAGCTGTGTAACAATGCTTACCACTGAATTCTGGAGTTTACATATACACACATGGTGAAATAATTGACCCCCTCTACAGATTCTTATCTTATAAGAAAAACTATAGCATTTTAAGGTTGTGGACCCTTTACTCCAGGTAAATGCCCACATCTTTCAAACCCTTCAATTTTTAAAACATAGGCCCATTAAAAAAATGCCAGTCTGTGTCGTCTCATCTAACTTCTTTATTAAAAGACTCTTCTTCTTTTTTTAAACATAGTGTTAAATACAACCTCTCAAGAGAACCAAGACTAAAAGCGTGTAAGATTGGATCATTTGTGTCCTTTCAGGAGACCACCCGCTCATTATATCACTCTGTAATTATTTTAAAATCCAATGCAGATGCCTGCTCTCAATATTCAGTTGGGGGGAGAAAAAAAAGAAGAAAAAAAAAAAAAAAAAAAAAAAAAAAAAAAAAAATCAGAAAAAATGCCTTCAGTTCATAGCATATATGTGCAAAATAGGGAGAGTCGGGTCCCACAGCCAGCAGCTTCCTCACATTGAAGGCCATAGAAAAACTGTTCATTTGAAGTCTTCTATCTTCCATCGGGTCTCCCATGCATTTCAGGTGTGTAAGTCAGAAGAACAATCATGACCCACAGATGCAGCACCGCCTCAAAAAAAAGAAAAAGGTTGATGAAGAAGTTAAAGGCATAATTGACCAACCAACGTAACATTTCTTGAAAAAACACTCACCATATAAAGGATGACAAAAACTCTGGCCATGGGGTAGCGCCTCAGAAAGATTCCCAGTCTTATGCTGTGAGACAAAAAAATTCTATTAATCGCTGTGGAAGGCTCTTCGGAGTAGAGAGCATTTTAATTATAGCATGTTATCAGTAAAAGCTGGAAGAAGGGAACAGCGAAAGCTTACCTGAAGCGGTCAATAGTGCTGGCAGCCTTTCGTACTTTTCCATACATCCCTGGACTGTCCTGGTCACTGAAGAGCACTGGTGTGTTTCTCTGTCGTGCCCCTGGCAGTCACAGAAATGTAATATCAACAACTATTAGACATATTAAGTCCTAATATGAACTTTTTTTCTTTTTTTTCTTTTTTTTTTTAAATTGGAGCTCAAAATATCCCATTTTACCTGCTTAAACATCACTAAAACAAAAACAAATGCCAACCTGGAGCCTCGAGGCCGCTCATGTTGATGGCCGGCCCTCCACTTTGTCCTCCTTGAGCGTTCTTCAGCTGCTGCTCCAGACGCTCCAGCTGGAAGACAAGGGAGCTTTTTTCTGTGCCCAGAGCCTCCAGCATGGTCTGCTTCTGGATCAGCGTCTCCGTCAGTTGGTGGAGTCGATTCTCCAGCTCTGTTTGGCTGCTGCTGAGAGTCTTGTTGGTCAACTGGAAGAATAAATAAATGCCAGGAAACTGATTATCAAAGAGGATGTGCTGCTTGAGTGATTCAAGACAGGTAAAATTATATACAATAAAAGATGTTATAAAACCTTGACTTGGGAGGGATGCTGCTTATTTCCATTCTAGAACTAACTGTAAAGTGACTGACCGACCTGATTCCTGAGTTTTTGGATTTCATCTTCTCTGTCTTTGATTCTGCTCTGCAAAGTGGTTTTGGCTCGATGCTGCTCATCCTCGAGGTACTGCAGCTCCTACAAAGTAATTACAAAAAAATTTCTCAAATCACCCAGTTGCTTTAAAAACTACCACCTGCTCAGAGTTTTTGTAGTGGCCACTGGACACCAACACTGTCTCTTACCTGTTTGTAGCGCTCCACTTCAGCCTCCAACTCCTTCTTGGCTCGATTCTGTAAGGCCTGCTGCTCCTGTATATGCACCTGCTGCTCCCGCCACGTCTCTGCCTCTGCCAGGGCCTGAGTCTCCAAATCCTGTGAGGAACAAGACATATCTGCTTAACTGGTGAATCTGGCTCATCTTATGGGGGGGTGTTTGAAAAATAATGATTCTATAGAGCTGAAACAATTGCCTGACATCATACAAGAACAGCACATTTCTCCCTGAGAAACAGTTTGGTGAAGCTGTCTTTTGGGGATTTTCCACAACAGAATTTATTAAGTATAACAACACTGCAGAAGCAGACATTTTTTTAATTTTTCCCTGCCAAATACAACATCTCACCTGTATTTCTGTCCGAAGTGTGCCCACTTGGCCCTGCAGTTTTTGGATCTCCTCTCTCTGCAGCTCCTTTTCATGACGCAGGTCCTCCAGCTCCAGAGCCATGGCCCCGCTGCCGTCCCCCGTGTCCAGACCAGACCCCTCCTTCAGACTGCTGATCAGCTTCTCTTTGGACTGGAGGAACATTAAAAATAGTTTAGAGGTATAAAGAGCGAAAAAAAACTGCCATGAAGAGTGAGGTTTTCTTTAGGCTGCCAACAAGCCTTACTTGTAGGATGCGGGATGCTTTGTGCTTGTAGTCTTGTAACTCTTGCTTAGCAGACTCAGCTGCAGCTTTGGCGCTTCTCAGTTGCTGCTGGAAGTCGTCGACCTTGAGCTTCTCCTCTGCCGATCGTCGCTCCGCTGCAGTCACCGTCTCTGCAAGGGTCTGCCTCTCAGCCTCCAATTTGGCCAAGCGGCTCGCATATTCGCTCTGCAAAAGAACAGATAAGTGATAAGTCTCCTAATTTCCACACTTAAAGGGATAGTCAGACCTCACAATCACTGGGCGCTATTTTCTCTCCCTTCGTATCACTGCGTGCTGCCACCTGCCGACAGCCGCGCCTGTTACGGTGTTTAATGCTCGGAAGCAGGGGACTGCTCGGTCTGCACTTCGGTCTGCACGGTCTACACAGCACGCAGTGATACGAAGGGAGAGAAAATAGCGCCAAGCGATTGTGAGGTCTGACTTTTTCCTGGAGAACGATTTTGTGATGCAAATGTATTACTCTTTTGAACGCATATTGTTTTGAGAAGCAAAACGCTTTATTTTTGTTGCCCCAGCCAACTAGCCGGACTACCTTCGTCAACGCCACAGCGAGGCTGGAACTCGGCTCACAGCACGCAGTGGGGGGTAAGTCAATGTTCATAAATGATATTGCCAGTATGGGATGTCATACAGCTTCATGTCAAAAGAGGCGAACTATCCCTTTAACGCTCAAAAAAAAAGAAAAAAGAAAAGAAAATGATTGGCATCATGTGAACCTGCATGTGATGGTAGCTGTCCTGTTCCCTCCTGACAGTCAGTTCAGCCTCTCGCAGTCTCTCCTGTATCGTTTCAAGGGCTTGGGTCTGCATGGTGCTCCCTTCTGTGTTGTCTTGCACAATTCTAGAGAAAAGAAAATACTGTCCGTACTAAACAACTGAAAACTGAATCTGATTTTCATTTCAAAAGGTGGCAACGAGGGGTGCACCTGGACTTCTCCTCCCGTGCCTCCTCTAAAGCAGTGCTGCGGGTTTTCAGAAGCTGATCAGCTTCATCAAGTCGGATTTTCAGGACTGCAAGTTGACCGTCTTTGGCAGAGAGGGCTTCCGTAAGGTCATCAACCTGTGACCGAAGTTCCCGTAACGTGCGGTCAGTGTGAGACTGCTCAGAGTTCCATCTGTCTACACGCAGACGGGCCTGATTCAGTTCTACAAGAGATGAAAAAAAAATAAAACAACTTCATGAAAACAGACAGAGAGGTGCAGAAAGGTTTGTGTTTTGTCTTTTCTTTTACCGTCTTGCAAGTCTTTCGCTCTCTGAATGATTGAAGCCATTTCCTGGTTGAGGGAGGCCACCTCACTGCGCAGCAGCTGGTTCTCCAGACGTAGACTGGACAGGATCTGGCTCTGTGGCTCCTCCGTGGGGGGAGGGGGCTCCTGTCTGCTGGACTCCAAAGGTGCAGCCAAACCTGAGTCTGAACTCTCAGGCGTGTCTGCGGCGGTCAAGTGGGTGCAAGGAGAAAACACAGAGGAGATTTGGAAATGCAGAGAAATTTTGAGATGAGGCACCTTTTATTTTGCCACAATACATTTCATGGAGTTTCTTTACACGCATAATTCTATGGAAAAAAAATATTCGATGAGCAAGTCTCTCTCTCTCTCTTTTTTTTTTTTTTTTTTTTTTTAAATCATGCATGCACAATACACACTCCGAAAGATGTTGCACTATTAGCAGGTAGTTGTAGCATGCAAAGAAATCAGTATGGCAGCAGAAGCGTGGAAGAAGAAATATGAACGCTCAATTGGGTTGAACTCCAACTGGGTTCTCAGAATTGACCGTTTCCAACTACGGAAGATGAATCACAAAAAGTGCCAACTGAGGTCCGATTTTTAATGCTAAAACAGGAATATTTGGGTGTTTTACAGCCATTGTTCTTGACTGAGCAGAAACTGAGACTGATGCTATTTTTACCTCCCACTTCAGAGGTAGATCAAATGAAGAACACCCAACACAAAAACAATAAGGGGATCTAAAATACTTTTAAGAACAGAAGATTGTGATACCACAAGGTACCACTGAGAAAGTAGTTTTAAACATGCTGTACTTACATGATCCATTTACAGGCACATTTTGTGCTCATAAACTATGCTCATTGAAATTTTCCCTCAAATAAACTGAAGTAGATCCAATACATGTTAGCTGCTTAAGCGAATTTGACACGATACACAAAATCATCACCCAACAAAAAGGAGTCAAAACATTTGAGAGCTTTACTTTCTCAGCTTTTAAACAAAAACTAAAATTTCAGCTGAATAACTTCAATATATATGTAAAATATTCTGGTTTGTCTGGGGGAGTTTCTGCTCCTGTGAGTATAAAAAAAATGCTTTTAATTTTTTTTCCCTGGTCATCAGGTCGACAGCATACCTTGACTCTGTTCTTTAACGGAGCTCTCCGATGTTTTGATGCTGTGAGCAGACAGCGAGCTTACGCTCGAGGCCCTGGACACTCCGCGGGTAGAAGGGGGCGTGGATGGGGCCGACGGGACGGCAGAAGGGGGGGGAGTTGGGTTTTGCACCTCTGTGACTGGGGCAGCCACTTTTGCAAGTTCCCTCCTTGAATCACTCCAGTTGCTGACCGGAGGGTCGGAGCTGTTCAAGAAGTCAAACAGCATGTCATCGTCCACGTCCTGCTCACTCTTTTTGCGCCTCACAAAACTGGAGGAAGTCTTTGCAGAGTTGGGGGCGCTGCTGCCAGAACCAGAGGGAGTACTGGGCACGTTGGCTGTCCCAGCCAGCACGGTTGCGCTGGATTTCTTGATGTAGCCCGATGCATCGTGAGAAGATGCGTAGGGATGTGTCACAGCTGGGTTTGTCTTGAACGCTGCAGAACTGTACTCAGCTTTGAGAGTAGATTCTATTTCATACGATGATGAAAAGGAAGATGTTCTTTCCTGGTTTTTGCTCAGGGCAGTGGCAGCTCCCTGGTCCACTTTGGTGAGGAAGTCCTCAGCTTTTCCAGCCAAGTCAGTAAACCAAGACATTTTGCATCCTGATGGTAGAAAGATAACATCAGAATCAGAGAGCGCAACGGGAAATTTACCATGTTCAGCATGTCATGTTAAAATAAATAAATAGCTGTATTTTAATTCTAAAATTATTAAGAAGTGGGGCAAGTTCATGTATTTTTCATCATCCATACAACAGGGGTGTTTACAGATCATCAGATTAAATGTCTGAGGATAAACCTGTGCTGGTAAAGTGGAAAGTAACACTTCACCCTCATGCATTATCACTCGATCTGCTCAAAAGAAGCTGCCCAGTAGCCACTAGATCAGACTGTGATTTTAATGGGCCCCTTACAGAAGTGAGTGTAACATATGGGAGTGTAACAGTGTGTAACAGCACAAGTGTGAACCGGGGGAAAAGACAAGTTGACTCTTAGTGAAACTAATCTGAATAAATAAAGCACATCCTGCCTAGCTTTGGTGAAACTGGTTATGCTCAAAGCAAAGCACATCATCATCGCATAAATTAAACCATTGTTTCACGACACTGTCTCCAGTCCCATAAACACTCTTTGAAACAGTGTTTACAAGTAAAGGTGACATGGTAAAAAAAAAAGCCCCAAAAAACTATTGTACGAGTCGTTTTCAAAAATGTAATAATTAAAAAAAAAAAAAAAAAGGAACAGTGATACGGAGAACACAAGCACACCCCTACATTTATTACTCAAATGAACCAATGATTGGATCCTCTCTTATTCAAACTGCTCAACGCTTGGGGCCATGACAATCTTACTGTCATGAAATGTGATGTGGTGTCAAGATCTAAATAATCCTCTGAAGCCTTCAGGCAATAGAAAGAAAAAAAATTGTTGTTGCCTTTTAGTCAAACAAGGGATTTAAAAGGAAAATATCAAAAGAAAATCGCTCCACTTTATAAGCAAATTGTCCAGAGTTGGCATCGATTTAAAAAAAACAAAAACAATACCCGTCAAATACCTTGTAAAATATGCAGGAAGAGTGACTTATAAAATTGAGCAGCATAGCACCCTAAATTTCAAGTTATTTCTGCTAGTGATTTTCAAAGGGTGGTGTATTTACCTCTTCTACAAATGACTATCAAATACAGTGTTTTGATGCTTTTGCTGAACAAATGGCCACTTGTATTTGTATGCACTGGGTCGAAGGATATGTATATAAAAAAAAATAAGTTTCCAAAGGATGGATTTGACATGGTTGTACACTTTGGTCTGATTTAAGACATTTTTTTTTTTACATTTGCATGACTTGAGTTTTTAAACAAAATGTTTTTGTTTAAGCTGATTTATGTGTATTCAAAATACGTAGGAACATAGCTCCCTTTTCCATTTAAGCTCAAATATATGGGAGTGTTACCGTTTAAAACAAATGACAGGTAATTTAAGTTATAAATACGCTAGTACCTCAGGATAGACTTGATAGCTCCAGTGGTTTTTCCCATAACAATACATTTGCTGCACAGCTACAATGCTAACCAACACGGTCATAAACTACCATTAAGTTTGTTAGTTTTCCTTTTAATATCAGACTGCATTTATCTGACCAAAATGCACGGAAATAAAAAAGCTGTGGCAGAAGTCATCAGCATCAGTGCCACCAACCATAAAACTAGAATAAATAGTTTGTTCTAGATAAATTCCACCACAGCTAAAGCTAACAGGCTAGCTGGTAATTAAAAGAAAACCTCCAAACCTACCGTTTTAAACAGCTCGTAGACTTTAAATTGTCTCAAGTCACTGGGCTATCACCGAGCTTTGATAGTTAAACATGAAAAAGAAAAACCGTTACGATAAACATGGTCAAATGTCATTATCTGTCAACGGTATATTGGTAAGCTTCTCTATACGTGGACCAGGAAGCGCTCCAAACAAGGACCCTACAACAGAGCGTCGTCACAGAAGCCTGATCAGAAATTAACCAATGACACGCACTCTACTGAACTACCGTTTAAAGAAAAAAAAAGTCGAATGGACATGTTCACAAACAGGAGCATTTTTTTAAAATTGTTTTTTGTCTTCTTATTAAGTAATTTACCTAGTTTTAAGAAACATATTTCTGAAATACAATTAACATGGAAAGATTTTAAGCTGCTGAATAAGAGTAAATTCCTAAATTAAACAAACTACAACCAGTGAGTATAATTACCATAGGCTGTAAGAGTAATCTCAGCCTGGTTTATTCAACTGAAAATGAATATCTTGGAAAGATACACTCACCAGAGGAGTTGGATTGTCATATACTCATTTTTGGAAAAGCAAACAAACACACACATAATTTTATGAAACAGTGCCTCTTTATTTGTTCCGCACTCACTCGAAAATGCATATTTACATGGCATGCCACATCAATACAGGAACTGACTATGGACACAATCGATAACATTTAGATCTTCTCTGGAACTTAAGGGCAGAGGAGTTACTCCCATGAACTACCAAACAAGAAATAACCAAAATGAAGCAACGTTTTTATAACAGGACCAACCATAGAAAAAGAGTTCATCTTAAAATGGGCTATTTCAAAGACTTAAAAAGTGACAAATCTCCAGCTGACGTGTACTGAATTTTTCATATTTGTCATGTAGGGCCAAGTTATGCTCAAGTCAAAAATGGTACTCATCTACACTCTGCAAAAGCCCAAAAGGCTCTTCAATTTCAGGATGGACAGCAAGGGCAGATTTTCCTACATTTAAGGGAGGATAAAAGATATACATCAATTCTTTATTGGTTGGGACAAGCTGATCCACTCAACAAATGTCCAGTAATTTCAAAATGACAACAACCTAAGTCCTTTATGGTGGCATCCTTGTCCAAGGTAATAATCCACAAATTCCGTCCTTTTGAAGAACTCCAGAGGAGCATGGGGGGAGGTTAAGATTGAGAAACAAAAACTAAACAAAACAAAACCCCACAGTACACAAGTGTATCTGTGATAATGCAAAAACAACAGATACCTGGACAAGTTTCTTCCAAGAGAGATCCTTTGAGAAAAATGTCTTTTTTCAATCAGTATTTCCTCTGTTTGGATGAACAGCCTGTTGCATCAACACTCAAACACACATTCTTCAAGTGTCATTCATACACACACGCTCACTTTCTCTCAACTAAACGCGCACATACCTACATACATACATACATACATACATACATACATACTCTCCCCAGAACGACCAATTACACATGCAATGTGGTTTCTGAGTGAGATCAGATCAGGCCCCTCCTCTTCTTGTAGTCCTCCAGATTGAGGGACCTGCGGGGGGCACCGTCCTTCACTGGTAGCGCGTTGGAGCTCACAGACAGAGACTTTGCCTCTGTGGAAAGAGGAAATCATAAGAAATCATGCATCTGTGCAACATTGCTATGACAGTCAGTGGCAGACACTTTGTGCTTTTGCTGGGAAACCATCTCACCTGCATTAGGAACTTGTAGGTCAATCTTAACATCAAAATCATGAACTTTAAACAAATCTTCTGAGAGGTCAGTGGTTGGCTTGGGGAGATCTTTGTCTTTTAGGTTAGCTTGATCCTTTACCAAAAGAGAAAAGAGAAACAAGTTATGTAACATCGCTTTGATTAGTGAGCGGAACATCTTCTGCAAAGTGAAGTACACTTTGCTTTGTCGCTTGTAAGAGTTAAATCCTGCCAGACACCAAGCTAGCAAAGAAATTTGACAAACAAGGACTACAGCATCAAATGAACGCTTACTCTTTAACGCAACATTTGACACGTCTTAACAAATCTTGAACATTGTCTTTCCAAGCATAATTTGATTAAAATGTACAGGCCCCATGCAATGTGCATGACAATCCTTTAGACCCGGGAGTTGTCGTTATTTTCACGTAACTAAACAAACTCTAGTTTAAGAAGTGAAGGTCTGTGCTCACTCTCGAAGTTCAGGGTGTGTGTGTCCAGCTTACCAGTTTGTTCTTCTCGTCACTAGCATTTTCTGCTGCATCTGACCCAGAGCCGTACTTCTGGTTCAGGTGGGCGAGAATAGCTGCATGGACTGATGGATCTCTGGCCTGCAGAACAAAGGAGAGGCGGGCTAAAAGGACTAAAACTAAAAAGTAGATTTATCACCCTAAACATATAGCAGGGATGATCCTGGCCAACGTTAGGGCCGATCTGAGCATACATCAATGGATCAGAATCAACATGTGAGGGCAAGGGTCGGACGCAACAAAGATCCTCTGGTGAGGATCAAACTGATCACCAAATACTGACGTGAAACGAGCATCAGTCTATAAATCACGACTATTTTCTGAAATCCCAATCCCTCTTGCAAATCCCTTCATGCCAGTTTCAAGAACTATATTCCTCAAACATCAATTAACATCATCACAACTGACACTCATTACTTTTAAAGTAATCTTTAAAAGGAGAGATTTAATGAAAAATCAAGCGGTCGATTCCACACAAACAACAGCTGTTCCAAAAATGATCACAGATAACTTACATTAGACACCATGGTTGGTTTGCACTGTCTTCGCGTGAACGGGTCCATTTGTTGGTTTTTGGCATTCTGTCCTTCAGCCTGTTGGAAAATACACAGAAAAACAAAAACAGACATATTTTTTATCATCATCACACCTTGGACAATAGACTCAAGCTCCAGCAAAATAAAGGGGTGAAGACACATCTTCCTTAACATCCAACATACAAATCTACTAGCACACGCTGCTGTGAACCAAAACGTACGTGGCTAATGTTAATGCTATACTAGCATTTCCACAGGCTCTCACAGGCTGGAGGCGTGACACATTTAGTTTAGTAAGGTACCAAAGTGAATGGAAAAAACTAACTTAAAAAAAATGCAAAATACATAAAACAAAAACTTAAAAGTAACTTAGTGGTAGCCATGACAGCAGCTAGCTGAATTAGTAAGTAGCTTCAATGCTTCCTTTATAGCCGTGTTTAGCATGGACCGTCCCATAATTCTCTTACTCTGAGAGCAATGCTCTGTTACTTTCATGTAGTCATTAAAGTACTTATTGGGATTCATGTGAATAATCACAATAACAGGAGGGTGAGTGTGACCAGCACGTCTTCCAACAAAACACGACATTGTTGATCGCTTTTTCTTTCCTTTTTATCGTTTTGAATCGAAAACCAACTGTGCTCAAAATAATTATTTCCCACGATGCTGTCTGTGTTTATTCAGTCAGCAAGAATCCACTTGGCAGCTTTGAAAAAGTCAGTATCAGTATACATGAAAAGGCGGATGAACGAGGCTGGTGTCAGATGAAGTGGACACTTACCACAAGAGCTTTCTCAGATTCAACAATGTTCCAACTTCTGTTCCTCTGATTAATGTAGCTGGACAACAACAGTTTGAGAGTCAAAGATAGAAACAAAGCAATGAAAATAATAACATCAAGGACAAAAGTTAAAATTAGAACAAGAAATGCTAATATCCCTGAGCTTTTAAACAGAGGCTATATTTTCCATAACGTACTTCTTAGCAACGTATAACCTCAACTGTTTAGAAAGGAGTCATCACATCTAGAACCGTCACTTGCATGTACCTGATGGCAGAGATGTTCTTGGTCCTCTGTCTGTCAAGTGCTTCTGCCCTTTCCTCAAGTTCATTTAACTCGTCCTGGATCACTTTCACCTTCTCGCCGTCTCCGTTCTCCTCTGCCATGGCCTTCAATCAAAACACAATCATTTCTGAATGGCCACAAACCGGTGACACCGACAATCCTGACAGCTGTTCTCAGACAACGTACAAGAGAGCAGGAACAACGTCTAAATTTAAACATTTTAAGATTGCAATGTGTAAACAATTTGACTCCCTTTTACCTTATCTTTGAGTAACTGCGTTTTCTTCATGGCGTAATTTGGTGGTGCTTTTCTGAATCTGTCCTTCTCTTTTACGATCTGCAGAGAGTGTGGATAAAAGTGGTTCGTTTCGGTTCACACAGCATGAGACCAGAGGAATCAGTGAACATCTTGCAAAACTGACTCACATCCTCAATGTCTTTGTCATTAAACTTGTAGTTGAGAGCTTCCTTGATGGACTGTTCCTTCTTGGTAATTTCATCAAGGGTTGGTACCTGCATTCCGGCAATAATCATCTGCAGACAGAACATTTCAATTGAAGCAGTCTTACTCCAATTAGGTACAGTATTAGGTACAGTAGTCCATTAATCGAATCTTTAAATCCACTTACGGCCTCTTTCCACTTCATGAATTCACTTTCTGTGAATTCTTGATTTGATACGAACTCAAGCCTGAAAACCCGCGTGTCGGCACCGTGTCTGAGGAAGATTTACAGCATTAGAGGGTCACTGTTTAGGGGATAATGAAGCAAAAGGCCAATTAAATTATTCTAAAGTACCAATTTAATTACTTTCAACGCATTCATGATACGATACCCACCTCAACTGTAATCCCTTGTTTGTCCGCGTTGTTCCAAGTTGGTAAACTTTTGCTGTCTCTACAACATCCACAATTTCGGCAACCTTTCAATGTGAGGAAATAAAATTCAATCAAATCTTTATCAAACAAAATCTACTTTCTAATTCATCTCTGATCTTCAGTATCGTCAACATATTGGAGCGTCCTGTCATCTAAACCTAAGAGACGCGACCTAAAAGTCAAGCTCACCCTATAAACCGGTTTACTGCTGCTGTTCCCAATGCCTATCCTCACAAAGCAGCCAGTCACAGTCTTTGCAAAGAAGGGCATGTGGCACCAGCGCTCCAGCTTGTGTCTGGACAGGCGGATCCTGTTGAGCTCCTCTGGTAGTGAAACGGGCTGCGACTTTGGCGGAGTCTCCTCTTTTCTGTAAGCAGAATGCGGCGCAAGAAGTTACCCGGAAACTGCGAGACAAGCCCGCGACTGAGGTGAATGTGCCGCCTAACAGCGCTTACTCGTCATCGTCGTAAGACGACGAACGCGAACTCCGATCACTTTTGACCGACGACTTGTCATCATCTTCCTCCTCTTCCTCCTCGTCGTCAGAGTAAACTTCGCTCGTCTTCAGCGGCTCCCGTTTGGCCAGCAGCTCGGCTGCGGAGAGAGGAGACGTCAGCTATTAAAGCCGCTCGAATTCTCACAACAACAAAAAAGTCACAGAGGAGTGTAAAAAGCTCACCGACCTGTTTTATTTTTCTTCTTCTCACGTTCAGCTTTCAGTTCCTCCATGGCCTGGGACTTTTTGTCCAGTTTTTCGTCATGTTTGGATCGTCTTTCCTTGTTGTGTGACATGACCTAAAGACGAACGGAAATTACAGCCACATAAACAAAACAGTAAAGAAATAAAATATGTACATATAATGTTTATTTAAAATCAAATCAATATTTAATCAATTAAGCCGTTTAGAAATAATGGTGTACCTGAGTTGTTTTTTTTATTTACCCCAAGATTTGACATCACCCTGAGAATTGAGGCCTAATCCTACACATCATCATCATGTGATCTGTTAAATAATCTTTCAAAACTGGACTCACCACTTGAGTGTCTTGAACCTGAGATTGTTTCCTTTTTTCTTGCTCTTCCTCCTGCTTCTTTTTCTTCTCCTCTTTTTCTTTTTTCTTTGCCGTCTTCAGCTTCTTCTTGATTTCAAACCTTTGGAAACAAACGGGAGTTCGAATGAACAAAGTCAAAGCTCACGCGAAGCAATGCTGCAATACAATTCTGCACACGGCATGAATGTCTTTGAGTTTTAATGCACGTTTGCTATTCTTTTAAGGTTAAAAAAAAGAAAAAAAAGGCTCTTTACTCCAGCATTAATGCTACTCACCGTCTCTTGAGCACTTCTCTCTTCTCGATTCTGTTAAACAGCTCTTGCTCTCTTTCCTTCTCCGTCATCTGCTCTAGACGCGCCCTGTCCTCAGCGTCGCCCATCAAGTCGTCGTCGTAGCCGTCCCTGAACACCTCGTCTTCGGAGGAGTCTGAGTCGGAGCTGGAGGATGAGCTGTTGCTCTCTGAATCCGACACCTCGCCTGAAAGTTTTACGTATATCTATTAGAATTTGGAAATGCAGTAGATCAGTTTTATTTGCAGTAGCGGAGGACACCCGCTGCCCTGCTGCTACGCGAGGTTAGGTTAGTGTTACAGTTATAATTAGAAAATAAATAAATAATCATCCATCAGGACAAAATTCTTCAGGAAACAACTTCAAGCTTGACCAAACTCTACTTCTCTTTTGAACCTAGTCTGCTTTTTCTCAACCAAATCTCACATTTTATGCACTTTTCTGTGTTTCACGCAGCTTTTGTATCGCCTTCTTTTAACTGGAATATCAAAGTAACCTCTCCTTGGCCGAGGGAGTCAAAACTTTAATTATTTGTGAGCAGTGTTGGGAGTAACGGCGTTTAAGTATAACACCGTTAGTAACGCCGTTATTTTTCCAGTAACGAAGTAATCTAATTAATGACTTTTCCCATCGTTACAACGCCGTTATCGTTACTGAGAATATAAAGTGGCGCGTTACAACAATTTGGTTGTAGGCTTTCGGCTACACATCAGCTGCATGCTGTCTGGAGAGAGCAGGGGTGAGGATGATGACACCGTTGCAAATGCGATGATGATTGGCTGTGCTCACGCTGTCTCGCTGCACGCGCTGACGACTACTACTAAACACACACAAGACAGCGGCGACGAGCCAGGGAAGTTCAAAGGTAGCGTTCTCTAACTGGAAGTATCAGCACTACTTCTCACTCGTGGAGATAAAAGGCAAGAATGTGTATGTAACATGCACGCTATGCCCAGGGAAAAAAACTTTATCCACGTCTGCCTCAAGTAACTCAAATCTAATGAAGCACCTTACATCAACCCATGTGAATATGAAGCACTTGTTGCTTCTGCAGCTGCTAACCCAACCCCAAGCCCAAATGCAGCTAGCTAACCCAACCCCAAGCCCAAATGCAGCTAGCTAACCCAACCCCAAGCCAAAATGCAGCTAGCTAACCCAACCCCAAGCCCAAATGCAGCTAGCTAACCCAACCCCAAGTCCAAATGCAGCTAGCTAACCCAACCCCAAGTCCAAATGCAGCTAGCTAACCCAACCCCAAGCCCAAATGCAGCTAGCTAACCCAACCCCAAGCCCAAATGCAGCTAGCTAACCCAACCCCAAGCCAAAATGCAGCTAGCGTGAGCCCCAGCGAAGGAGACGGAGCCACTCAAAAACAAACGACACTCGATTTTTCGGCTCAGAAACAGGTGACCACCATCACCATTTTATATTCAATATTTATGTTTTTATTCCTATGCATCATATGGCAGGCTGCAATCTATTGAGTTCAAATAAATACCGAATGTTCTAAATGACTGTATATAGTGTTTTTACTCTTCAATCAGTTAATATAAACATATGATGTTAAAGATGTTATAGAACGTAACAGCGTTATAGAACATAAAAAATAACGCCACAGTTACTTTGCTGAGTAACTAATTACTTGTGGTTACCACAATGTGGTAACTGAGTTACTAACTCAATTACTTTTTGGGAGCAGTAACTAGTAACTGTAACTAATTACTTTTTAAAAGTAACTTGACCTAAACTGTTTGTGAGAGAATAAATATTTTCTCGTGAAATTTCCCATCTTGACTAAATTCAAAGTTTTCCATTAACGGGTGCAGTGTGTAACAGGACGGTGTAACACAAATAAACAACAGCTTAGATGCTCCGCTGGGTTCCACCTGGGCTAAAGGGGATGAGTGCGTGAGTCATGTAATCCCATCCACCTAAAATATCTGTGGACATGGCACCCTGGTGCTGTGTAATTTACAGTTTATGGGAAGTTTTTGCACTTTGTGTAAGCTGCCATGAAACCCGTGTGGATTCATTTTGTTAAAATAAGTTAGTTCACATCTGAACTGATTTTTCGGAACACAAGACATTAAAAATGCACTAATCACACAGCTGAGCTCTTTGGGAGAAGTTTGTCAACCAACTGGTGTTGGAATACCGAGCGTATTTTCTCTATGAACGGCAAGAGGACACATACCCTCCTCTGGAGCAGAGCTGTCCGCTGAGCTGTCTCCATCTGAGCTGCCAGATGCTGTTGTTTTGTTAACCTTCTTCTTTGTGGCGCTCTTTTTTTCAGTGCCTTTCCCCGGTTTAACCTTCTTTTTGCCTTTGGCGCCGCCCACAGTCCACTGGGGGAAAAAAAAAAGTTGAAACTATTTTTACTTTCACTTTCACTTTTAAGAATTGTGGTCCATTCACTTGTGCCAGATATGTTCCAAACTGAGGCGCAAATACTAGGACTGCTGTACCTCGTCATCACTGTCGGATGTCTCAGAGTCTGTAGAGGCTGCTGGTTTGTTAACAGGCTCTTCCTGCTCACCCGAATCGACCCTCTTCCTCTTTGCCAAAGACAACAGCTCCTGAATAGAGAAAACGGTGATTCAATCCAGAAATCAACATCTAAGTAAATTCATAGACAGACATAGTTTAAAGAGTAGTAAATTGGCCCTGAAAATAAATTAATAAGTAAATCAGATTTCAGCCATCCACTATTAGCTGTGAGTAGGCTATAAGTGCAAAAGAAGTAACAGCAGAGACCTGTCCTTTTTGTAAAGCGACACATGGAGTTGTACAGTAAAGGCAACTTTCCTTCATGCTTATGCCAGGACAAACATCCCAAAGTCAGTTGAAATGGCAAAACAGCGTTGAAGCTTCATCTGAGGAAAGCATCAATGATGCTGGTAATGTGAGCAGCAGCGTGTCCTAAGATTTCTGCAAAACCTTGGTTGAAGACAATTGTAATTAAAAAGGTCCCACTAGTACATATAAGAAACAAAGTTACGCTGTGCCAACTGCTACTACAAGAAAGTGGAAAGGCAGAATCCAACAGGGCACATCACCCGTTTTCACCTTTTATACAACAAAAATTAAAGTGTTGTGAATTCCTTCCCAGTTCGATGCAGACTTGGTTCTATGCACCACAGCAAAGCCTTTCACAACGACTTACACAATTGCCTGAAGACTTAGAACCACAGACTGTTTGCATTCACCTGTGTAAAAACAACAACAACAAAAAAACAGCTGGTAGAGGCTAACATAAACGTCATGCTTCCATCCCTATTTCCATGTTTTAAACTGAATCTGAATAATCCGATTGATGTTCGCAACCCCCGCATCGAACGCCTCGGGACCTGCTGGCTGTGTTGAAGCCGATTGTTGCCTTGTGTTTCAAAGGGTTAACAGTGCTTTTGCCCAACTTTCAAGTGATCCACCTTAAGACCCCTTTTGTTTGAGTGCTCAGTTAGAAAACCTTTTTTTTGAGCAAGCTGAAACTAACAAAACTAGCTAGAAGCCCTTTTCTTTCCTTTTTTTGGTAACACTTTGCATGCACTCTTTGCCTAAACAAATCTATTCTAAAGACATGCTCTGTCACTAATGCAGGCAACTTAACGTACACTATTACCTAGTCTTAAATATGTCTCTTTACTTTTTGTACATTTACCCCCCCCCCCCCCCCCCCCCCCCCCCCCCCCACCACCCCACACACACACACACACACACACACACACACAATCATCTGGCATCCTCCAGGTGGACAATAACTGATCCACCTGTAACGGTACTTAACTTCGAAAATGCCAATGACTGCATTTGGAGGCACGGCCGAACACCACAGTATCGCTTGTGAGCAGTTTCAATTTAAGCCACAAGGAAAAGGAGATTGAGCTGTCAATCTGATGGATCTGGAGCCAAATGAAACTGGCATTTACACCACAAATATAAAACTAACATCAGCATATAACAAACTGAAAGGGACAATAACATGTTAACTGCAAGTCTTTCTGTGACAACTGCTAAATTAAATTAAACGACAATGACAGCCCTAGCTGCAGAACTTTATGGCCGCATGATGTAATGGTTCAGGTCAGTTCTACACATTGTAGTACACAGATGCCCAGCTTTGGGGAAAAAAGTGAGCACTGGCCTCAGATAGATATTACGGATGTGTGCATTGGGCGAGTGTTTAAATTGGATCCCAAACTCAAACTAATGCTGGATATAGAGTAACTTTTCAGTATTTTTGCTCAACATTGCCTCTTTTCATTGTAACAGAGATATCCCGGATCAGTATATGGTTTCAGCAACCAAAGGCTTACTGAACCTGACTGGTGTCTTGTGGTCGTTTTCACTGCGTCGGTTATCTCCGCTTCCTTAAGGAACCACTATGAGCATTACAAATATTTACCTCCAATCAAAGTTACAAATTGCGAGCACAGTTATTCATACTGCCCGCACTTGTTCACTATCAACAACACCAAAATAGAACTTCAGCTCAGAGCCCATGACGTCATTCGGGAGATAAGATTCAAGCTAAATAAAATGCGGCTCTACAACCACCTCAGTTTGAGCAAACATATCCCATTCTCTTTCAGTCTGTAAACTACCAAACAAGTATGAAACAGTGCACAGCCGTCGGCAAGAGGCTTAGGCTTGATTGAAACCAATCGGAGGCCAGTGGCGCGGCATTTTGTAGCAACATTCACTGCACATCGTAATGTAACCCGTGCCTTAACAGAGCAGGCTGGTTCTAAGACCCAACCTCCATCACTTTGCACGTTGCACTTTGCCAGACGCCTTACAGAAACACTCGAGGAAAAAACATCATATATGCACGATAGGAATGGCATGTTTACACAAAAAGGGCAAATTACACAGGCCAATTTCAGCTTGTTCAAGCGAGGCCAAACACAGCGCAGTCATTAGCATACGTTAGCTTCACCTCAGACTGTTGACAACTTATAAAGCCACCAGTTGGAACTGAATCTCAAAAATGCTGACATACCTGATCTAAATTATCGTCACTAGCACTGTCTTCGGAGTCAGAGTCAATCACTCGACCTTTCCGCTTCTTTACATTCACCATGATTAGCTGCGTAGCTAACCAGCTAGCTACCCCTCTGCCGTCTACTGTTTGAGGCTAGCTGTTGTTGCTATCTAGCTTGTTAGGTCTGCACAAAGGCAATACTGAGCATGCGCGCAAGCATTTAAAAACAAGAGTTTATATATGTGACTGGGCTACAATAAAACACTTGAAAAAACAATTCTACTGAACCGCAATCGCTTCACAGTACTTGTCAAATCAAAGAAATGCAACTGAAACTAAATAAAAAATAAATAAAGATACTGGGACATGTTCAGTAAAGAGGGGAACTGGAGGTCCACAGTAAGTGTGTCAGTCCGGACAGTTTTCTGTGGTGCAATAAAGTTGCGTTCAAGATCCACCAGCGCCACTGTTGTAGTAAATCTGTGTCTCATTAATGTACTGCCGTGTGCGACGTTTATCAGTTGAATGTGTGTTGAACGCAGCTCTTGTACTTCAGCCGAGTTTCCTGTGTGGATTCGGACAACCTTGGATTTGCACGAGCAAGTTTGAAGTCGTTCTGTAAATAACAAAATGATATATAGATCCTCATGGATTAAATCGCACCAAACGTTATTCTAAGTACTCAGTAGCAGACATTAGCTGCTGCAACGTAAACGGGTAAGTAGGAACAGATAATGAAACGTTATTCCAAGCGTCAAGTTTTATACATATATGATATACACTGTGTGCTTGCTAGCTTCCGTGCTCTATATATTTGACAATTATATATATGAACATAAACCTCAGAAAGAAACAAGAGAATTAAAACTTTATGTCTTATGTGAAGC
Source organism: Odontesthes bonariensis (assembly GCF_027942865.1). Taxonomy (NCBI): domain Eukaryota; kingdom Metazoa; phylum Chordata; class Actinopteri; order Atheriniformes; family Atherinopsidae; genus Odontesthes; species Odontesthes bonariensis. The sequence continues at coordinate 23,874,657 of NC_134522.1, read as the reverse complement.
TCAGATTAGAAAATGATTTTTACAAACCAGTATCCAAAAAAAGCTGTGAAAATGTCAACAATGACAGAAGCCAATCATTTCCAAATCTTTTTAACTCTTTTTTTATTATTATTATTTCAAATAGTGTCAAAACAACATATCAAATGTTTAAATCGACGTTTTCTTAAATTATTATAAGAGGCTCATTTTGAATTTGAAAAAGAGGCAACAACTGATTGAAAAGTGTTTGATTAATCACATTTTAAAAATCTTTTTGGAAAGCATGGCTAAAGGCTAAGAGGAGCTGGGCCGTATGGCTCGTCATCAACACACAGCTCCATCTGTGAGTCGCTGCCCATCTTTCGCACCAGTCTGAAAACCCATCTCTTCAGGAAACACTACCCAGATCCGCCCTCTTAGGACATCACCTGTTTCGTCCTAGCTCCTTACACACTTATTTGTTTCCTAAATCGTCTTCCCATTTGTCTAGGTACCTAACTTACCGCACTTACTCTAGCACTAGTTATGCTCTTAGCTGTTTGGTTTTGGAAGGAAATGCACTTATGATTTCTTGTGACCTGAAGTTCTTTTGCCTACCGATGTGGAACACACTTATTGTAAGTCGCTTTGGATAAAAGCGTCTGCAAAATGACCGTAATGTAATCTGCTTCGGTGCAATTTGCAAAGGTTTTTCCCATGTCTGAAGGCACCGCATATGTCGAGGCCATGTTTATTTCAGCAATATACTGCCTTACTATGGGGCTGTATTCCTTCATATTAAGATTTGCCACATCTTGTCAATGCTGTTCTAAAACAGAGAAACTCAGTCTTAATTATCCTTATCTCCCTGTATCACAAGTGTAACAGAGCTGCTTTTCCTTTGTGATGCACCCCAGCAGTGAATCCTCCAGATCAGCACTGAAATGTCCCTATCGAAGATCACACGTCTCCCTGCTCTGAGGCTGCTGAGCTCCACCCACCACCTCCTCCCCTCCATCATTCCTCTCACTGTGCCCAGAAGATCTTTGATCCAGAGCGGATACCGACGGCCCGGCAAACCAAGAGAGGACAAGTTCCCATGGCAGAAGATCAACTTCAACTTATCAAAGGGTTTGGAAGGGATAAAGAAGCACTTCGCACTACTGAAAAATGAGTTTCTTGGACGATGGGTTGGCCCGGAGGGCAAACCGATCATTGACCACATGTTGGAGCAGAATAGGGTAATGTGGGAATTCAGAGGTCCTGAGAGCCTGAAGGATTGGACGGTGTCCTGTGATAAAGAGATAGGAGGCCAAAGTGAAGTTTACCTCAAGCTTGGAAAGAACAACAATACCTGTTTTCTGTATGGGACTCTAAGATCAAGTCCCCCAAAAGACGGAGAAACACGCTATAGTGGATACTGCACAATGCGCTCAAAGCAACCACTGGTTAGTGCTCTGCTCACTTCTGCTTTTTCTGTTGCACAAACGATCACTCAGTCATTTGTCTGGCTTAGATGATAAGTGGTATGCAGGATAAAATCTGAATAATTAATTTGATGAAGGCTTCAAAACTACTCCACCTGACAAAGTTTTTGGTCTGGAAATTTCCTGCTGTTCTTATTTTGGTATCGGAGGCAGTTAGATGGCTGCCAGATCTAAGCTTACAGTTAACCCCCAAACCTTTTTTTTTTTGTCATTCCCAGGCTTCATTCGATAGAAAAAAGCACCATGATTGGTCCAGTTTTAACACCGTCCACTTGCGGATTCGCGGTGATGGCCGCCCATGGATGATCAACATTGCAGCAGAAACGTACTTCTCCCACCAGAGAGACGACATATACAATTACTTCCTGTACACCAGAGGGGGACCCTACTGGCAAGACGTAAAGGTGAACGAAAAAGGTTTAAATTCCAGCAAATGTTTGACGAGTCTTTTCCTAAAGGTTCTGCTGAGAGCAGCCATGAAACATGCCGACCAAATATTGCTGGCTTTTGAACAACCTTAGAACATTCGGTGCTCTTTTAGATAAAGGATCTGGAGTGATGAACTGACCCGAGTCTCCTTTGCAGATACCGTTCTCCAAGTTCTTTCTCACACATCGAGGGAGAATACAAGACGACCAGCATCCCCTCTGGCTCGACAAGGTACTCTCAAATCACGCAGAATTGGCATAAAACACATTAACAGATTTAAGTGCTTGTACGTGTACCCAGATGTTTTCAACCGGCAACTGCGGGATGCAGATATATTTTGCGATAATGTGCATCATCAGTCCACGATACTATGTTTTTACAGATTAACACTGTTGGGTTTACCTTGGGAGACAAAGCGGATGGTCCATTCCAACTCGAGATCGACTTCATTGGAGTCTGCAAAGACTATGCACACAGTGAGGAGTTTGCTTATGAGGTCTACAAGAGGAATCCGGAAGTTTGAGAACGACCCCAGGCCTGCAGCTGAACCATTCAACAACCAAACGCACCTCAACTTGTTCCGGCATCTTTTTTTTTTTTTTTTTTAAATCTGGATTTTAGTGAATGTGCTCATACGTCACTGACATGTATTTATTACCAGTAGAACGTAAAACGTTACATGGTCTAATAAAAAACTAAAACAATAAAGTAGTATTTTCCACATGGGGGAGTATTTTGTGATTTTATTTTTAAAAATTGAGTATTCAAACAACATTTGGAAAAACAGCACTTGCAAAGTTTTTTTTAATCTTTTGTCAGCGTCTCCCGTAAGATTTTTTCCTCTTAGAATATAAAAAACACATAACTTGTAAGGACAAAATAAGCAAATGCTTATTTTACTTAAAAAACAGTCTTTAAACAAATGCAGAAACCTACAGACTGCAGGACAGGCTTGAGAGGAGATGTGAGCATATCTACCTTTCTACAGCACAGTTAAAGAGACGGCGAAATAGTTACAATAGAACAGGCTGTACAAAAGTCTACAAACAGACACGACATTTTTACATCATGACGAGGCCTCTTCTCGCCCCAAGCAAACTTTGTTTCTTTTGTTTTCGATCTTCCACTTGCTTTGTTCTACGGTCCTCCCTATAAGACACAGAACTTCCATAAGAGATGCTAGAAGAGCAGATTGTTATTAAAATTTGATCAAGCCTTTTTTTTTTTTGTTCATACCTTGACTGGACTTTGCGCTGCTTGTAATTGTCCTGATGTGCATTTGAGGTCACAGACTTGTTTTCTGAAGTGTTTTCTTTGGCGTCTCCAAACGGCTTCAGTTTACCTGTAAAAAGACGAAGCCTTTAATGATCCGCCTTGCCTCCTAACATTTTAAAAATGACAAACTTGAGAACAGGTTTATACCTTTATGTGGCTTGTAGGCGAGCGGACGTGACAGACTCGCCTTCAGATCGAAGCTCGGCTTCTTTTGCGTCCCAGGGGTCGTCGAGACGCTTGTGTTGCCCGTGAATACGAACGCTCCTTTGAGGAAGGAAGATAGATGGTTGTGTGTGAAGAAAATATGTAAATGCCCTAACTGAAAGAGCCTTCTGGGGAATGGAAAGATAAAAGTACCTGGAGTTTTTTGGGCAGAGAAAGTCGAAGTCCTGACACTGTGGCGTTTTCCTGCATCTGCAGTCTGCTTTTGTGGGGTACTGGAAGTCATGCTGGGTGACTTGCGTGCAGGTGTTTTCACCAAAGATGTCTTAAACTCGTTGTCACGAGTAGCTTCTGAGAATCTGTATGCAAACACACCAGGTTGCTACAGTGTCGTATAAAAAAACAAGTTGAAATTTCAAAGATCTGCAAGAGCTCGTTGTCACTATGGTTTTGTTTGGTTATGTGATTTTCTCCAGTTAAAGGCCAGAGATAAAGGAGCGACTCACCGAACATTGATCCTGCGAGTGGAAAGGACAGATGGTCTGAATGGAACATCTTTCCCAGCAAGTTTATTGGGAGGAGCTTTACTGGCTGACAGCAAAGCATGTCCACGCCTCTCGTCGGCTGGTCTCTTAAACAGTGGAGCGGGGCTGAACATGAGGGTAGCAGCTGGATTCATCTTCTGATGGACACAAACATAACCATCACTACATTCTGGAAGTTATCAGAATATACTGCAATCTTTTATGTTGAGCCAACGGTTGCTCCTTACCACCTGAGCTTTGACATCAAGCGGCTGAGGTTTAGTTTTGTTCGAAAGATCCTGCAAATAAAATTCAACGCAAATTAGTGTTCGCTCTCAGACAATAGTTGAACATTTCAGAGGTTTAAAAAAAGAAAAGAAAAGAAAAGGTTAAGAATGAATTACCTTCTGCTCCTTGACTGGACCTTTGTAGGTGTCCAAGTGCTTCGTCTTCCGCTGAACGTAGGTATCGATGGACTCCATTTTATTAAACTGTGCCTCATGGAGTTTTTTGAAGTCTAAATTAGAGATACAATTTTAATAAATCCTCTTAAAAGCCCGTGAGATGGACTCTTGTCACTATTATTTATTCAAGGCACAGGAAGGAGGGAGAAAAACTTCACTTACTAGGAGTGGTAGGCTTCAGCAGGGTCTTGTTGGACTGTAGCCTTTGGTAGCGAGGGATTCTGCCAGCTTTGGTCATTTTTGGAGCCTTTTCTGAACACGTGCGTTAAACACAAATTAATATGTCAAAACCAAGAATCTTTTAAGATGGTGGCAACATTGTTCCGGCTAATAGGCTGTTATAAGAGAGAATTAACAGTTACAAGTGTCCCCCCCCCCTCATCAAACCATGCTACAGACCTGTTTCGCTGTGGACAGGCGCTTCATCCTCAACATTTGGCTGCGGATGCTCACTGCTGGTGGGGGGCTCGGAGTCTGTCTTTTCAGAATCCTTGTTAGAGGATACCTTTCTCCTCTTAGGACCCCCTGCATTGCTGGGTGTGTTGCGTGCATTCATTACGGTGTCATCCTTAAAAGGAAAATAAATAACTCACTCCTCTCAAAAGCAAAGATTTGCTTTGAAACAAAGCAGCCCTGTGCCACACAGTCTAAACTTAAGCATTAAATACTATTTAATTGTGGTTATGTTAGTGACTTTCATTTGTATTCAATACATCACTATATGTCACACCTCTGTGGTTTTTGGAGCCATCTGGGCAGCATACTCGGTCACTGCTGCAGAGACCTTCCTCTTGGTGCCGTTTCCTCTCCCCCGACGTGTGTTCACAAACACAGCGGTGCCAGAAGCCTCCTCTTTGCAAGCTTCATCATGACTTTCCTGAACCATATTCTCATTTTCTTGGACATTATTATTATTTTGCCCCTGTAATAATAACATTCGGATTCGTACACATTAAAAATGCAACAAAAAAAATGCAGTACTTTTAAAATGATTGCCGCAGTGTTGATCAAGAGTAAGTTACCTGCCCCACCTCCTCCTTCTTCGCTTGTTGATAATGCTGCTTTATGGCTTTCAGGAGTTTATCGGCCTATAATTGAACGAAAACATTTTTTTATTATATCCGCTCGTGATTTCTGTTAACGTTAGCAAACTGTAAGCGTTAGGACTACCCTAAACACGAAACACACTGAGTCATCTCAAACAACGTGCAAAAAAAAGCCCAGTGCCCTTACTTTCATGTTTGCCTTCAGCCCGAGCTCCTTAGCTAGGCTTCGCAAGTCAGCATATTTCATTGAGTCCAAATCCATGTTGGTGTGACTATTTATTCCGTTTTACGAAAAGAGGTCCACCAAAACACACGTCAGTTTGTCATTCAAACTTTGACTCTGTGTGCTCAGCGGTGTCGGCGCCCGGTGGACGGTTGAAATTACCTCCGATTCAAAATACAGCAGCGGGAGCCGTTTGATTGGCTCCTGGTTTATACCACGCAGCCAACCAGAGTGAAGCGGGTCAACGTCTGCTACTGAATTTCTATTTTCAAGAAAACTGATCCGTAAGAATTCGTTTTGCACAACTGTTGCAGTTTATTACTATCTTTTTATTGTCTGTTTTTAAAATAAATTAGTTTAATGGAAGTGTGAAGATATTTCTCACAATACACCAGGTGGTGGCAGTGTTGGTTGACTGCACTGCAAAGCGTCGAGGTAAAACTCGCTGAAGAAGCCGTGTGCTTTCGTCCTCTTTTCAAATTACCGAGCGCGGTACAGTTTCAGGCTTTGTTTTAGGAAATTCGCAATAATGGAGTATGACGAGAGCCTCTTACTTAATCGCACTGACAACGTAGAGCCGACCACAGCAGCAGAACACAAGCACATGATGACTCTCCACTGTCAGCAGTGCAACACCGTCCTGGCAGACTCTGTTGGCGTCTGTGGAGAAATGAGATGTATGGACTGTATCATGTGCATAAGTAAGTTTACGTCTTTTCTTGAGCTTAGCGAAGACTCAGGAAATTATATACACGTGGTTTGGATTTTGGCAACACTACATGATGTACGTCTGTTGTGGAGTAACGGGCGTATTTAAGTTTACCACTCTTCTACTTTAATGAAAATTGAGAACTGCCTCACTAGACCATGCCAACGGTGTCTGTTCAGTTGTCATGGAGATATCACACGACCTAAAACTGGTTAGAAGAGTAATTTACCTTAAACTACTGATTTTAAGATAATTGACGGGCATTCTGACACTGGTATTATTATCTTGTTTGTGGATATGTTTTCTCTTTTGCCATTTTTTTAATTAAATTTTTTTTTTTTTACATCTAATCATTTTTACATGCTCTTTACTGTGTGACCTGCAGGGTTCCTGTACACACCCATTCAGTGGTGATAATCAACAGCCCAATATGATCAATAGCTTCTCTGCTTTTCAGGAGTAACCAATGATGTTGTTGTTAGTGATGTCATGGTGTCAGGACATGATAAGGAAATGACCAATTGGTAAGTAGGGTTTTGGCTTTCATAGATGTCTTTACATGCCATAGTCATCATTCCCCTAATTTAGACTGACCTCTCTTGTGGAGGCAGTTTCTGTTGTGAAACCAAACTTTGTCTTAAACACAGCAAAGAAACCCAGACTTTGGTTGTAGGGGTAGACTTCTGCATCTGCCCTCTATCTTTCACCGTCACACACATTAAATCATGTGCTCTTTGCGCTAGTCCTCATCACTGCTCTTGTTTGCTTTCAGCATCTACAGCACTCTAAAGTGCGGTTCCTGCCACTCTGTAGTGGGGAAAGTTATTCACTCGGCCCCATCCCGTTTGGCTTCGATTCGCTCCCTCTTTCTCCTGCACAAGGCAAACATCAGCTGGTAAACCACCCTGTGTTGACTTCTTGTGTTCTCTGCTGTCCACTTAGGCTGGAATAAACAAGTGCTTAATGAGGGATTTTTTTTTAAGTTTTAAAGCTTGGGTTGGAGATCAAACATAACCTTTCCTCCTTCAGACTTGGCTTTTCTTTTTCATTTTTTTTTCTTCATCTGCAGTTACATCCTCGACAGCTGCTCAATGGTGAAAGCATCCACGCTCACGTTTGATCTGAAACCTCTCAGAGGAACCATTGCTGAGGTGAGACAGAAAAAAAGTAAAACAACTTGACCGGTTTGTGTTCATCTCAGTAATTGACTTCCACTTTAACCGCTTTACTGCGGGTTATCTACTATCAAAATGATTGTTGATGGTTTTATTTCACAACCAAAAGATTTTCTCAAATGTGATCTGTTGACTTATGTAATTATGTTGAAATATGCAGCCTACAGGTGGCGCCAGAGTGACGTTTTAGCCTTTAACTAAAAAAGCCTCAGCTAGTGAAATGAAGAAACCTCTTGGTTCAGTGGCAAATCATTACTTACATCTTCAGCGGCTTGAGAAATAAGAGTATTGTGTAAAGCAGTTTGGGGCAGGATTAAAGCAATATTATGTAACATTTCTACCTTAAAATAACAGCTTGAAAAAAATTGTTTTAATATTACGATTGGCCTGTCTCCTATGCCCTTCGTAGCCTGGCTCTCACGCAGACCCTTCATGCATCTTCGTTACACTTCGTGAGCTCGCACGAGGGTCTGGGCGCGCCTTGTTGAGCCCGAAGTCTTCGGTTACCCCATAAACGGGCCCGCCTCTATGCCTAGATCCAATCACAATCGTGGGGCGGGTAGTTAACAGGTATGACGTAGCATCCGGCGCGACAACGAACACAGTCAAACACAGTACCACAACAACAATGGCGGCACGGATGCAAGAGCATGGACTCAGCTTCGATTCAGCTTGCTATTTGTGAGGACTCCCTTTATTCGCAGATTTTCACTGCACAGCCGACATCTATCATTTACCGCCATTGCCGGACGATTAGCTGCTGCTAGCTCCTGCTTTGCTCGCTGCTGTTGTGTTTTGTTTATTTTCCACCACAGACCGAGAGACTGGTCGCGCTCCAACGCGTCACGTCCGCTTTCGATATGATTGGTCGAAGTAGTACGTGACACACACATTGAATTCTCCAATCAGGTTCGAGAGGTTTTCGAATACAACCCCCGCCTACTCACAGCAGAGAACAGCTAGGCAACCGAGAAAATTCCAGATGGATGAGAAACATCCATCTGCGTGAGAACCAGGTTATGCCCTTCGGGGGTCTGAGTTGGAAAAGCTGCGCTATGTAACTTTGCTGGAGCGGCCCGGGAGCTGAGCAGAAGTACTTCGACTTGCTTTCTGGCACACCTACCGCAAAAACAAATAGACCCCTCTCAGCTCCCAGGTACATTTGATTACTCTTACCTTCTCGGTCAACATTGCTTGCACCTTCTGACTCCTCGCCGGTTCGTCAACAAACGTGAAAGCGAAAGGGTGTTGTATTTACAACGGTGTAACCGTACATTACCTCCAAGCCTGTAGGGGGAGCTCCATAATGTGCTTTTTGAGAAGTTACATTGTATTGCTTTAAGTGATGCTGTAATTACTTTTACTGAAAAGCACACCTCTCCTTTCCTTTCCTCTGCAGATGAGACAACAGTTTGAAGCACAGCTGGATCACACGTTGTACGTTAAGAGCAGACTGGCCGACATTAGTGTTACTAATGAAATGAGCAAGTAGTGTGTACAAGCATAACTGGCCTTGGCATTAGAGACCAAGTGTGCTCCGAATGTCTATGCCATTATATTTCTGTGTTGAAGCAGGCATCACTGTTTCTCCATGAGTCTCCATAGCCTCAAAATCATTAATTTCACTCAATCTTTGCAGATTGATTCAACACTGTTGTGTATTTAACCCTCCCTTAACCCTTAGTTTAAAACAAGTTTAAAAAAACACTTGTTGGTTGTTAACCTGCAGCTATGTAAGGTTTTGTTCTTCATCTTGCCAGCGCTCAAAGTGCTTATGATTCTCATTCAAGCATGCTGCTGGTGGTGAAACTGCTATGCGTTATGCGCACCTGCCATACATATATATATATCTATATATATAGATATATATATATATTTTTTTTTGCATGAGAAGACTTAGACCTTACGTTTCTTTTCAGTCAACTCTAAACTGTTCATGCCCATCAATGTCTCCCGTGCTTTAATCTTAATGTAGCAGGATGCTCTCGGTTCACTCTGCTTGCGTCTGCAACAATTTGCATTTCTATTTTTCTTTGTCAATAAAGTTAAAAAAAAAAAAAAAAAAGAGCCACTTCTATTATTTTTTTAAACCGGTAACAGCCTCTATTAGTCACACTGAAGAAGTGCAGATGTGTGATTTTCAGTTCATACTTTAGGGAGGGGGTTCATTCCATACTGACACACCAAAAACATCTCAGTTCTAGTAATAAAATCTGTTTATAATCTGGAATAAACAGCGACTCATTTTTGTTAAAATTTTAAAAAAGGAATTGAAAATTCTGCTTTCACTGAAATGGTTAACCATCGGAGCTTCTTGGGAACCAAATTTTTATTTGAGTAACACAAACACAGTCAGCAATGTAATGTGTAGTGTGCCTCAACTGGAATGCAGCTTTTGTTGCGCTTAGTTTCTTTTTAAACAAATTTGGTGGATCTGCGGTAAAATAAAATTACAATTTTAAATTATTTTCTTCCCTCAAACTTCTCTCTTCCCAACTGATAGTGAGATTCACTGTATCTCTCCAAATCGTGTCTTACTCACAGAGGCCAAGGTTTTTCAGGTTGGCCCCCTAGATGTGGTGCCGTTATGAAATCACTGTTGAAGTTAAAGCTATGGTAGGTAATCCTAGAGAGCTAGCAAGAGAGCTAGCAAGATTCGAAAGTGTCCACTCCTCTAAGCTCCACCCCCCCCCTCCCCATTCCGTCAGTGCTTCATCCAAAGCCGGTGCAACCGCATGCGCACATGGAGCAGGGAGCCGGCAGAGGGGGGCGTAGGCAGAAAGCAGAGGCATCTGATTGGTTTTTTGTAGGCGACCAATCCGAGATCAGCGTCCCGCTGATCTCGGATTGGTCAGCTTTTTCTCAGTCCTGCAGCTGCCACAGAGGTCTGATTATTTTCGTCCCTTTTTCTAAATACATCTTGTGTAGATTTCTATCAGGATAGACGGACCATTTCACCCAGTATTACAAAATGTGTTTCTGAACAGGATTACCAACCATGTCTTTAATTAAAAAAATAAATAAAAAAGCTTGGACTTTAGTGGCTTGCAGTTATGCAGCAACATTTAGCAAGACCAAATAATTTCTCAATACAACAGTTAACCATAACATTATGACCACAGGCTTAATACTAGGTCCTCCTTATGCTGTCGAAAGAGCTCTGACCAGTCGGGGAGTTGACAGAACATTTACAGCAGACCATGCACTGGAACAAGAGTAAAATATACATACTATTAAACAGGAGGTAACCGTATAGTAGCGACTTATCTTTCATATTCAACCCTGCGCAAGTAGCAAAAAGAGGAAGTTGTGGACAGAGTGTTTAGAGTTTAGCAAGTTTGCATTCAATTACAAGTTTTTACTTTAATTAAAAAAAAAAAAAAATCCATGCCATGAACCATGACCGTTGGATGAGTTGAAATGAGAATCACGCAGTCTCCAGTTTCATACTTCGCATCCTGTAATATTCACTAACTAGCTGTAAGGAAACAGATCTGTTTATGATCCTACAGATCCAAAGTCTGTTGGAAATACACACGTGTTGATGTACAATATGTTGTAAAAATCAGTCGACAACAACAAGCCATCCAATTGGCACCATGCTGCATTTTATTGCTGATTTTTCTGATACAGATTCTTTTTTGTTTTTCTTTCTTTCTTTTATTTTAAGTTAATACAAAACCAGACAAGAGGCTCACACATATTAAGCATGCCCATTTCCTCACTCTGGAGTGCATAGTTTCTACACAGTCCACCTCCTCAGTGGAAAAGTTAATCAACAAAGTAATCCTACTTTAGCTTTTGTAGTTTGCTTTTTTCTCCTCCTCCTTCTTCTTTTCTCGTGGGAACAAATGTTGATCTGTGTACAGCCAGATCAGCGTTTGACACAGAGGGCAGAAACTGCTCTATTCTTTCCTCTTTTTTTGTGCTGTTTTTTTTTCTTAATAACATAACAAGCAGTTAATCTGTGAAACCACAGCTGATTGTTGGAGCTACTTCACTGTGCCTGCTGAGGTGTCAAAAAAAAAAAAAATCACACTTCTTTAGTTTTTTCCCCACATAACATCAGATTTGAACGCCTCAGCACCCCAAATTACACTCATTCACATTACAAAGTTGGATTATTGCATGCAATACAAATCATTCAGTATTCCGCTAAGTCATGCATGTGTTGTTGTCTTTTTTAATTATTATTTTTCAAACTCACATATTCGCGTCGCGTGGACGTCTACTTGGTTAGAAATGTGCGATTATATAAATTCCCAGAAACGGCATTACGTGGTTTCTAGAACACGGTGTTCGAGACATGATGGTGGCGGTGAAGGTCGGTGCGGAGAGTGTGCTTTATAAGCAAGAGCCCCCCCAGAGCCCCCCAGTAAGTCCTCTGCAGACAGAACTTAAAAATCTACCTTTCTGTGCATTTAAAAACGCTACAAAAACTGGAGTTGAAAGCACTTCACACACCTGTTGGTTAGGATAGTAAAAAGTGTAATTCAGAATTTTAAAGTCAAGTATACTGAATGTTTAAAAAAAAAAGTGTCCAATAGACGGCATGGGATTACAAATGGGCAGGGAATTGTTACACGATCCGTTAAATACTAACACCCTCGAACTAAACTCATGCATCATTGTAGGTTATTGCTCCTAAAACCCCTAATCAAATACAATTTTATGGATTAAAGCAGAACGCTCTGCATCCCCAAAGTGCGAGGTAATTATGTACAATGAAATGTCGTGTCGAGATCTTAACTCTAGGACTACAGCGCTGTGGTGGATCCCCGCCGATTTTCCTATTTCTTAAGCTATTTCTTATGTTTGAAGACTACGAATCGGGGCGCCGTGATTGGCTGCCCAGATTCCGTCACTTCGTCGCGCACCTGGCGCGAGGGCAGTGTATAAATGCGCCCGTTTCTAAAGGTGCAGTGAGTCAGTTCGCCTCATTTGCTTTACTTTAAACCGTTTCCACGGTCCTGAGCTCGAGCTTAGCCTAGACACCGATTCCACTAATCTTCATGAAGCAAGCGTCACTACTGGTCATGCATGGCTACTATAATGTTGGCACCACAGTTGCTCTAATCAAGCTAATGCACATGAGTCTATACATATCTTAATGGAAGACATTGGTGATTTTGTTGCTTTCAAACAACTTGTCACTTGTTTATACAATATACAGTTCGGTCAACAACATGACAGTTAAGATCAAATATTGCACAGATCCCGGTAAAGTGTGATGTTCTGTTTCTCTTTTCTTTAGATCTCAAAATATCAAGATTTATGACACAAAAAGGGGGGGGGGACTGTATCTACCTGCAACGTGCTCTGAGACAAAGTAAAAGTATGTCAAAGTACGAGGAGACTAGGGCGAAATGCGGACGAAGACAAAGAACAACCGCAACTAGCCAAATATCAATCGATTTAAACAGAAAAGGAGAGCGCGCCGAGCCTGAAATGCATCCGTTTGACCTTCCTTTGATTAAATGAAAAAAGGCTGCTCAGGTAAACGCAGTTTGACTCAATTTTCCTCCAAAATAGCCGAACTGAAAGCAATGCCACGCGCGTCTTCTAAATCCCAATCAGGAGAAATCCAAAGAACCGCCGCGGAGCTTTACAAGACATTAAACTACCTGTCACCTTTTTTAATCCGGCGGCAGTGAGGTAGTGCAAAACTAAACACACAAAAGATAAATCTAATTCAAATCACAGACATTAATTATATATATATAGAGAGAGAGAGAGAGAGAGAGAGAGAGAGAGTTGTTTTTTTGCTACAGCATCTTGTGTCGTTTTTTTTCACATATGAGAGCGGATCATTTGTTCATCAGCAAACTGCTTTCGTCTAATCGCAGGGCGTATGTGGAATTTTTTTTTTGAGGGGGGGGGGTAAGTAGGCCTACTAACAATCATGTTTTCCATGCACAAATCTCACCGAGGTTGTCTGTAATAATAATTTTTAAAAAAAATTCGACGTGAGGCTACGTGTGGACACAACCATAGTGTGTGAGTCTTCTGGGCCAGACACCCGCGGGTCTTGGCAGCTGTCCTCGTTAACGATCCGGCTGCAGAATCGGACCAGGACGAGAGGGGATGCTGGGAAGGAGAGACGGCCAGTGTCCCAGAAACAGTGAAAGGAGGAGGACAAGTGCGTCTCAGAAGCCCAAAAGAGGTCATCCTGACAACAGCCCTCTTCCGCCGTAGGTCCCGGTGGTGGTCGATGGTTCAGCTGCTCTCACCCCTGGTGACTGGATATCTTCTCCTGGAATGATGATTCAAATTTGTTATTTTTGCACAGGTCGGATTCAGTTGATGCCGAAATGTACGATTCTAAAAGTAGCATCCAAACGTGTTGATTTTATTGTGAAAGGATCGCTTTTGATAATTGTTCGGGTAGGAATCCGTTAGATAAAGTGGAGGAGCAAATTCTGACTGAACTTGAGTAAGTCACAAGACAAATAGCGTCACCAAACGACTTAATATAAAACTCCGATGCTCTGGCTTCCAGCTAAACATTCTCCAGATAACACACACACACACACAAAAACCACCTATGTATAGTTTCTAGATGTATATCCAACACGATCTACTACTCTGCCAGTTTTCCCTCTCAGGAAAAGGTTCTGAGTGAAGCACTGACCTTGGTTTTGAGTTGGTCCGATATGATGCGGAGATATTCCCCCTGTGCTCTGATCTGCATCTGCACACAATGGTAAACAAAAGCCGGGGATTCTTCCTCCGCAGCGACACATTAGGGTCTGCTGAAACTGGAGGACTGCCGGGTTTAATTCGATAAGAGGAACCATCTCGTCGAAGACACATTTGATTGGAAAGTGAACCCCAAACCTGCGGACCCCCTTCCCTCCCCCCAGCACAAGCCGACGAGGAGAGAAGAAGGTCCTGTCGTCCTCCTTTCCGAACACCGCCCGCTCTACGCCATTTTTGCTCCGCTACTACGAGCTAACGACAGAGTGCGATGATTGTGGCGTGGACCTGTCAATCAAAGCTAATGCCCGCCCCGGAAACAAACTTTCTTATTTCGTCCTTTATAGTTAACAATCAAGTTTCTCTGGCTTTGCTGCTTCCAATCAAAGCGGAATGAAAGTAATAATTAACTGTATGGTTTTTCTTTTAAGCACTTTGTTAAAATACGGGTACTTGAATCATTGGAGTACAAGCCTCAGTCAACAGACTTTTAGCTGCTTTTCATTTAAGATTTTGAAATTTCTTGCCTTTGGGTGAATTTGAGATCTTTTCGACATTTTTATCCGACGCCTATATTTATCAGTTCAACAATTAACCCATTACTTGAAAGAAAACAGGTTCATCTTTACAGACATGCTCATTGTCACTGCTCTCAATCATATTGAATTCATGTAGCAGCTCATCATTTCCCTCTGTAATGTGGTGAAAGTCAGCGTTCATACACACAGAAGCTCATGAATAACACAGAATTCTTGGTACTTATTTTTATTCAAATCAAATTCATGATTGATACCTAGAACACCACGTAACGAGTGAATCTCATCTGACTGATGATAACGTAATGATTAATAAAATGGTTGAGCAGCTTTTCCTGCATTAGGCTGTGGAGGGTGTAATGATTTAACAAACACACATTAAAGATTAAAAAGGGGTCCGACGTCCACACTGGTTCATGTACATGAACCATCACAGAATAGATATATTTTAAGCATTTGATTCTTTTTAGCATTTGTAGCAACTCAGTGAGGACATAAATTACAAGACAAATACTGAGTAGTACTTGAATCAACATTTTCCTTTGCCACAGCGACATTCATCGTGGAGACAGAAGCATACCTTGTTATCTGCAGCTGATCTAAATCTACAGATTTAGTCTTCCACCATCCAATCTCCATAACAGGACCCAACACTCAAAGCCAGGCTTTTATTAAGTCCAAAAAAGGCTGAAAATCTTCTTGAAAGCAGTTCAGAGTGCCAGCTAAATCCTTCTGATACCAAATGCAGCAACTGTTGGCAAAGGTACTTAAACGCTAAATCCGAATGCCGAGCTGTACATGAAGACGTCTTTGCCGCAATATTTGCTTTGTTTGAAGTCCAACAGTTGAAACGGACAATTGTTGGAGTGGATTAACAGTTGTTAGGTTAACCCATATGAAAACTAAACACACAAACTAGGCTATGGGCTCCTGATTACTGCTGAAAATAATGGGAACCAAAGCCATGGCACTTTAGTGAGAAAAACAACGTGCGGAGCAGGTCCTGCTTTGCTTTATGCGACCGACTTACGGCTGGCTGAACATCAGAACATGCTGTTAAGCATTAGAAACACTGACTTTTCAGAAGTGGAATCACACCTAACACTTTGAGCTATTGTATATTTGCACAGACAAAGAGGCATGCGCTAAATATGAGTGGAAGACCATGACTGAAATTAGAATAAACTTACTCATAGCAACAGCGAAAAGCTTTATAGTACTGCGCAATAAAATCATTTTACCATGTGGAAAGGTGAATGGCAGTACTCACTATGACCCTCGAGAACTTTTCTAATAAATAATGTCGCATTATTGGGAAAATGTACATAATGACATTGCATAAAACAACCCAAGGCACCCAACTTTTCCCTTTGTTTACAGAGCAAAGGCAGAAACTCACAATCTATGACCATCTACCAAATGCTCTGTCTGATGGCGATTACTACTAATGTGGGGGCACAGCAGCCCGCTGAGAAGCTGGAGGAGGTTGTGTCCTGACGTCAGAGAAGTTCAAGCTCCACTCAAAATGTGAAAAATGGACTTAGTGCAGAAACCGGATGCTCATTTTCTGTTCCACGTCCACCTTTTCCAAGACCTGAGAAAACAAAGGACGGAACAAGTCAACTCTTAACCAGAAGACGTGTAAAGACTTGGCCATATCTCATATGGGCGATTTGGTCACCAAAGCCCAGTTTTAAGTGTTTACACCTGGTAATAAAAAGTGTCCAATTTGTCCTCACTAAAATAATGTGACCATGAAGGGCCTAGAGTTAGTTCCCAACTGAACCAAAGCCTAGTTCCGACTACAAGATTTTAGGCCCCAGGTTTTCACATCAAAAACAAATATTGCAGGTCACAAATTAATGGGCAGGATCTGAAGCAAATTGACGGGTTGGCGGTCATTACTTTGTGTGAACGCCCCAGATGTAATTTGCGAGTCTTGCAGATATGTCTCAGTCTCCTTCTAAACAAATATGTCGAGTGAGCAATCATTGAGGAGCTACCATAAGAGACGAGGTCAGGTGAGAAAGATTTGGGGGAAAACCCAGCAGAGGTGGGTAGTAACGAGTTACATTTACTCCGTTACATTTATTTGAGTATGTTTTTGAAAAAAATTATACTTCTAGAAGTAGTTTTTAAAATCACTATACTTTTTACTTGAGTAGATTTGTAAAAAAGAAACTGTACTCTTACTCCGCTACATTAGGCTACAATGAGCTCGTTACTTTTCTTCTTACCTCTTTGGTATTCTACGCCTCATTATTTTTATCCCCCTGCGTACGCCTCATTTTAATGTTTTATTTTGACATTGAGAGAGACTTCCGCCAAAGGCTCGACCACGTGACCGTTTCATTAATCAAACGTAGCCGTGCAGTCTCATCACGTGACCATACTCAATCTGGGCGGCGGGAGGGGTTAGCTGTACAATTTACAGTCGTAGCAAAAACAAAAAAGAAATGGATGAAAAATGTCAGAATCGGTCGTAAATGAAGACAGACGAGGCCTCATACTGAAGCATGTTTACCTTACAAAAAGTGCAAAACAGCAGCTACATTATGTGACTTCAGTGTTAACCAAAACAAACGGACATTTCAGCATTCCGAAACTCAACATCTAACTTGATCAAACATGTAGCGGTAAGTTTCCTAAATTCGTTTTTTTCCCCCCGTGGATAGGCGAACGTTTGTTTTTAGGTTACATAGGTTTTAAACATTTCCTAAATCTCTTATTTTTTTATTGAAGTACTTGCATTTACCTGGATTATTTTTAATTTAAGCTATTTTGTAATTAATTAAAATTTATTTTATCAATTGAATGAACTCTAATTTGCCTAAAGATGATTATTTTGTATTTTTGTCTGTCTGATTGAATGACTGCGTTAAACAAAATAAATCAGACGTTACTCAACATTTACTCAGTACTTGAGTAGTTTTTTCACCAAGCACTTTTTTTACTCTTACTCACGTAATTATTTGGACGACTACTTTTTACTTTTACTTGAGTACAATTTTTGGCTACTCTACCCACCTCTGAAACCCAGTAAAGGGAAATGACAAACCAACAACAAATGGAGAAGGCACGGTGAGGAAACAATTTGCTCAGGGAACAGAGCAGAATTTGGTTAAACGCTGGCAGGAACATTAATAATTCTTTGACGTCTCCAGCATGTGAGATCACAAGACTCATGAGAGAGACTGTGGAGAAAAACTAGTCTCCAACCAGGTGAGCAAAACAGTTTAAATCACCAGGGCTTGTGTGCATGACAAGCTGAAACCGCCTAATAAGAGGAGAGTGATGAGTCAGGGATTAAGTTTGGTGAAAAATCTTGTAGTGTGTGACCACATGCTGCAGATCAGTCATGTTGTGTGAACATACTAGGAGAGAAACACGGTGTGTAGTTGGAACATAACAACCATCCCAAGATACTGTAAACCTTGTAGTCTGAACTTGGTTTTAGACCACTAAAGACATGTTACTGGTTGGAATAAAGAGGGCCTACAGCATTACAATTTAAGTGCACAACTAAATACAGATTGTTGACTTTTGTATTTAACTAAAGCATAAAAGAAAAGAAAAACAAAATCTTTGCACAAATTCCAAACCCCTAATAGAACAGTCGCTAAACCTAAAAATCACACCCTAAAAGTAACTGAAAACTAGTTTAACCTTATCAAAATGAATAAAATGATCACGCTTATCACCGCATGTAAACAAACAGCCCCCCGTTTTTCCATATGCAAAACCATATGCTCCCATGTAAAATCTCTTCTTAGAATAGACACTTAGAATAGACACTTCCTTGTTGAATGTGAACACTGCTGGGCTTTTGTTTGTGTTGCACCAAAGCCTCCGATACTAAAAACGCATGCGCTCGTGGCACCTGGTTTAAAGCTTTAAATCAAAAAGAGAAATTCAAACAGCATCTGTTTGTTGTTTGCAGCTCAGTCAAAACAAACTGGCGGTTAACTTAAGGAGTGCGAAGATAAGTAGTGAAAGCAAGGCGACAACAAAACTTGCCTTTATAAACTCATTGAAGGAAATACAGCTGTCTCCATTCGTGTCAGCCTCCTGGATGGTCCTATCAGCAATGCTGCCAAGCTGTTCATCTGAAATGTTCACACCAACCATCATCCGTAAAACCTGAAAATAACAAAAAGTCTCATTACACTCAATAAATACTGGTGAAAAACAGCTACTCTTGAAGGTTGAATTATATTACCACTGATATGGTGAAATGTTATGAAAACATTGGTAATGGTACATGTATTGAAGCGACGCATGATAATTTGTAGTTATTTTAGTTCCCTGGCAAGTGACTGTAGGAATTACATGATTATAAAATAACAGAGCACCATATTTAGGGAAAAAGAAGGGCACAAACAGTACTTTGAGTTGCACATTTAGTCTTGTGAATGACATGAAGCAGGTGACAGAACTGTTTTGCGCAAAACAAGGTACGTGTCCGAGTCATTTATCTCCCAGCTTACACCAATTACAGGTCACACAAGGTCACACAATGTCACCAAAACCAAGGTGGCTTCACAGAGGGACAACAAATAACACAGAGGGAACACACAGGAAGCCAACATACAAGATAATAGACAGCCTGGGAGAGAAAAAAAAAAACAGCCTGTAGTTAAGGGGAGACATCATATTATTATCAGTAAAAGGCCAAAGTCTTCCTATTGACATGGAAGTCCTGATCCATGAAGAAGTCTCTTGAAAAGAGATTACACAATAGCGTTTGTCCCTTTGACTTGTTGCAGAGTAAGTCAGACCAGCCAGCTTCAAGTCTGTCTTCCGTGGGGAGCACCATTTTTAGAGGCAATGGTTTGGAATGGATTTCCACAAAGTAAAGAAAATGAGTTTAGAGTCTATTACTGGACATGATGTGACTGATTTACTAAGAGTGCAAACAACAGCAAGGCGAGTCAGCATCCCCTCCCCGTGACAAACCTACACACTCACCTGCAGCAGCTCATCCCGAGAAATTTTGTCATCTCTGTCCAGGTCATACAGACGGAAAGCGACTGGAAAAAACAAAAACATATGCATGTCATGGGAGACACACCACAGCCCGCATGACGGAACCCTGTGAATGTTCACGAAACTGCTCGCCGGCGCCACAGTTTCACGCCCGTGTGACCGAGCTCAACACTCACAGAGCAGCTTGTTTGTCCTGCTGTTGAGCGGCTCCGAGGCGGCAGCGTTCTTGTTCTTCTCATTGTCCTCAATTGGCCTGAAGTGAGCCAAGGTGCGCATGAAGCCCCTGAAGTTCACCTGGTCCTCTCTGAAGAAAAAAAAAAAAAGACAAAAAGAAAAGTATATTGATGTGATGTATTACAGCTTTTTGGTTATAAAGGCACCGACTCGTATTACATACACAAGGACAACTCGAAACCGTGGAAACATAAAACCAATGAACAAACTGGAAAGCTCGCCTCCATTTTCAACTGGCCTGAAAGAAAAACAGCCAAAACCAGAGAAACAAGAACCCGTCTGAAACCATTAAAAACCCACGTTTGAGGTTACGCCTACACATCTGACTTTTTGGGAGTTTTAATGACACATCCAAAAACATCTGGTTTTTTGGACTTCCTCACCAATTTGAAAAAGCCTGAACAACTTTCCAGCATTCACGACAAACCCCCATTTGATTTATTCTACACAGACTTGGCAGAAGGAAGTGGGCTTCTCATGTTTACAGCCACTGAACCACAACTGAGAAGTACCACGGTTCAGCTCTGCGGTCGTGGCCACTCCGCAGGAGGGTGCGCACTTACAAGGAGAAGAAGAAGATAAAAGAGAAAACTCACCCTTCAGGAAAGAAGGCATTGATGATTCTGTCTCCTAGAGGATTGATGGCCAACTCGGGGATCCTCTGGAAATCCTCTCGGCTATAAATATCAGGAAATGTGATCGCAAATGAGTCCCAACTGACAAAAATCGATAACGTTTATTCAAAGCCTCGCGATAATTTGCTGTAGGTGTCAGAATAAGTTGCAATTAAGAACATCAAATCACACAGAACGTGAACCATTTGTTGTCTTAATGATAAAGATGGCAGCATATTATAGAGTTGTTGACTTTTTACTGGCAGGAATCTTGTGATAAAGTTTCTTGATCCAGCGGATGGCGTGAATACAAGTTGCCGGAGGTATATGCAAAAACTCAGTGTTGTGTCAACTTGTGAATGATAAGGAAAAAGAACAACCCTGGCCTCTGCTGTGCCTGAAAGCACCGGAAACAGGACAAGCAAAACCAAGGACTTGTTATGTGTAAACACAACATCTTTAGAAAAGATGGAGTTCCGTGAATTTACAGATATGTTTTTTCTTTTTCTGTCCTTGAAAACTAACCTGTCATCATCGATTCCAAGGTTTCTGTAAAACCAAGGTTCAAACTAAGTTTTTAGTAGCTTAACCACAGACACAGAAATGTCACAATGAGGTCTCGACTGTCTACTCAGTGACTGCTATCAGTTAATAAGCTGCAAGGCAAAACGCTTTAATGCCAACTGAGAAATATATGCATGAAAAAGCAATAGCCCAATTTCTGTCTGTAAATAGCAGCGTGGACACAAAACTAGCGCCTTAAATCATACTGAGCAAATCTAAAATCCATGCTATTTGTTCTTCTTTTTGGGTGCTCTGGTAACAGTATGTCACAAATTTCGGCAGCTGAAAATTATTTTGCCCTCGACTGAATTTCAAAAGCTGTGCGGTGATTGTTATAATCATTCATGATGAGGATTAACCATTAATCTGTAATCTGTAATGAAAGCTGGTGAGCAGTATTTGGCTGGTGTATAGTGTTCTTTTTTTTTTTTCTTTTTTTTTTAAATGATTACCCTCTGATGGCAAGGTTGTTGCTTACCTGAGGGTGCCGTTTTCACCTTTATCCAGACTGGTGAAGCGGCTGTACAATCGAGTGATTTGACTGTGGGAGACTGTCGGGAAGACACCAAAGAAGCAAAGATGTTCAGCCGCTCACCTCAGCACTGCATCTCATTAAAAAATACGGGGCTCTATTAAGTGAGCCTTAATGATTACCAGTTCAGCATCCAAGAATAAGCACAGCACCCAAAAGTTGCCAACGTAAAAACACATATCATTGTAGAAACAATACTATTTACCTGCAACAAATGACATAAAATGGGTAACTACTCAAGGAAGCCAAGCATTTGGTCATGAGTCCTCATCTTTATAGAAAATGAATTAGTCTGAGCTCAACTTACAGCCAGTCTCCTTCTTTATTTCTTCGATTTCTTCTTCTCGAAGTAATGTAGACGCCCTGGATCCCATGATGAGGCGTTAAAACCCAATCGACTTGCTCGCCGTGTTGTGAAACCGGGCCAGTTGTGAGTGAACCTTTACGCGAGGCGACGTTAAAGTTAGCTGACGAGCTAACTGAACGAGCTAAAAAAACAAAAAACCTATTGGTTAGCAGCGACTTTTTAGCTGTAAAAAAATCGCCACGGGTGGAGTTCAGACCAAACAACTATTCTCTGACTCTGTACGGTCTGTTAAAGTTGTCCTTCGGCCACTCGTGATTTCATGTTGCCAAATAGAGTTTCGGTCAGGTTATCTTCCTGTTTAATATAGTGGGTGGGATTAATGAGGCCACCTCCCTGGAACGATGGTGTCATTGGATTTAGGTACCCGAGTTTTTAGCCTGCTTAAAATGTTCAGAAACAAATGTTTTAAAAATGATAATTTTATCTTAACAACAACAGCAATAATAATAATAATTATAACAATAATAATAATAATAATATAAACAGGCATTAGTTTAAAAAAAATTGAGTGTCTGAGGAAAAATTATTGGTTGGAACATTATCCTCGTATGGAGACTGTCTCATTCATGACGGTCTGTCAGATTTACTGTCCAATCTTTGTTTCAGATGGCAAATATTTAGACTTTAATTTTGAATATTCCATTTGTTAAATAGTTTATTTATTTATCTTTATGTTTAATTAATTATAGTATTCAGGACCTAGAAGGTAGACAAATGATAACCATTAAAGGTATTTAAAACCCTTTTATTAAAATGATAAGGCTCTTTAAGACAAACAGACGCCTTTGATTAAAAAAGTTGCAAAAAAAAAAGGAATCTGTGTGAAAACGGTTTTCCAGGTGAGTTTGACTTTGCTGATGTGTTGTTGCAGTAGTGACCCTGCACATATGAGCACGAGAGCACTTTATCTTAAAACTTCACAGTTTCCCCTCAGATATACTTTAAATAAAATGTCCACAAAGTTCAATAACCACTTTTAAAGAATTCTTTATATTACATAAAGTATTCCTAAATAATGAAAGATTATCTTCATTAATACAAAACTAATGTTAACCATGAAAGTGTAAACACCTCTAAACACCAAATAATTCCAATTTCTGTCTAATTATTTCACTTGATCAAAACAAAAAGCAAGAGATCGAAGGGCATTTCTCTTGAAAAATATGATAAATAAGAGCATCCAGTCAATTGTTTTATCTTCAAGATGCGAGTAAACATTTGTCCACTTGGTGTCACAGTTTCATTAATTCATGCTGCTGCTTTTACAGGCGTGACACAGCACTTCAATTAGAAGACCATCAGGGGTCCGTTTCACAAAGCAGGTTCAACAAACTCTGAGTCTATTCCTGAACTCTGAGTTGATCTACTCTGAGATAAAAAAAAAACTCTGAGTTTTCGGTTCCAGAAACGCTGATTTGAGTGAGTGTATGGAGAGAACTCTGAGTGGTTTCACCTTGAGTTTTGCGTGTGCGCCACTTTAAAAAGACTGCGGTCAAATGAGCCGCCGTTCGTCTTCGCGTAGTCAAGCCAGCCGCACAAACATTTTCTCTGCGCCAGTACCATGGAGCTTACGGGAAATGCCCCAAGTCCAATGAGAAAGCTAGCGCTAGTTTAGAACCAAGCAAAATGACTTCCGGTTTTCAAAAGAAGACTATAGAGGCAATAAATCAAGCGTGTGTGCGTGTGTGTCCCTCTTTTTTTTTTTTTTTACCCCAAAAATAGTGTAATATTCCATTTTTACTGGACTGTAATATAACTTTTCGTTCTTTATCAAGTATTGATAATGGTTTGACTCCAAAATCATCCTGACATATTCACTCATTATCAAATCATTTTTACTGTATCATTTTGGAGTAATTAAACCTCAAAGTTATCTTTTTTGTTTTCTTTTGTACCAGAAAAGCTCCCATACTCCATTTTTACTGTACAGTAACAATATTTTTACTGTATACTTTCTGAGTAATCCAGAGAAAAAAGTCCATTAAAGTGAACAAGAATGGACCTATTTTGTCTAACTTTGAAGTGATATAAAACCTGTTTCTTCCATAAGTAGTACATGAAACATATACTGCTGGACTAAGTACACCATGGACTACTACCATAGGTACTATCAAGTACTTTCACTGTATACTTTCAGAGTAATTCATGGACAAAGTCCATTAAAGTGAACAAGAATAAACCTATTTTGTCTAACTTTGATGAAGTATAAAAAACAGTTTCTTCCATAAGTAGTTCATGAAACCTATACTGCTGGACTAAGTACATCATGGACTACTACCATGGGTGCTATCAAGTACTTTCACTGTATACTTTCAGAGTAATCCATAGACAAACTGAACAAGAATGGACCTATTTTGTCAAAATTTGAAGTGGTATAAAACCTGTTTCTTCCATAAGTAGTTCATGAAACCTATACTGCTGGACTAAGTACATCATGGACTACTACCATGAGTACATTCAAGTACTTTCACTGTATACTTTGTGAATAATCCATAGACTAACTGAACAAGAATGGACCAATTTTGTCTAACTTTGAAGTGGTATAAAACCTGTTTCTTCCTTAAGTAGTTCATGAAACCTATATTGCTGGACTAAGTACATCATGGACTACCACCATGAGTACTATCAAGTACTTTCACTGTATACTTTGTGAGAAATCCATAGACAAACTGAACAAGAATGGACCTATTTTGTCAAACTTTGAAGTGGTATAAAACCTGTTTATTCCATAAGTAGTTCATGAAACCTACACTGCCGGACTAAGTACATCATGGACTACTACCATGGGTACTATCAAGTACTTTCACTGTATACTTTCCAAGTAATTCATAGACAAAGTCCCTTAAACTGAACAAAAATAAACCTATTTTGTCTAACTTTGAAGTGGTATAAAACCTGTTTCTTCCATAAGTAGTTCATGAAACCTATACTGACAGACTAATTACATCATGGACTACTACCATGAGTACTAAAAAGTACTTTCACCGTATACTTTCCGAGTAATCCATAGACAAACTGAACAAGAATGGACCTATTTTGTCAAATTTTGAAGTGGTATAAAACCTGTTTCTTCCATAAGTAGTTCATGAAATCTATACTGCCGGACTAAGTACATCATGGACTACTACCATGGGTATTATCAAGTACTTTCACTGTATACTTTGTGAGTAATTCATAGACAAACTGAACAAGAATGGACCTATTTTGTCAAACTTTGAAGTATTATAAAACCTGTTTCTTCCATAAGTAGTTCATGAAACCTATACTGCTGGACTAAGTACATCATGGACTACTACCATGAGTACTATCAAGTACTTTCACTGTATACTTTCAGAGTAATCCATAGACAAACTGAACAAGAATGGACCTATTTTGTCTAAATTTGAAGTATTATAAAACCTGTTTCTTCCATAAGTAGTTCATGAAACCTATACTGCTGGACTAAGTACATCATGGACTACTACCATGAGTACTATCAAGTAGTTTTCACTGTATACTTTCCAAGTAATCCATAGACAAAGTCCCTTAAACTGAACAAGAACGGACCTATTTTGTTTAACTTTGAAGTGGTATAAAACCTGTTTCTTCCATAAGTAGTTCATGAAATCTATGCTGCTGGACTAAGTACATCATGGACTACTACCATGGGTACTATCAAGTACTTTCACTGTATACTTTCCAAGTAATCCATAGACAAAGTCCCTTAAACTGAACAAGAATGGACCTATTTTGTTTAACTTTGATGTGGTATAAAACCTGTTTCTTCCATAAGTAGTTCATGAAACCTATACTGCTGGACTAAGTACATCATGGACTACTACCATGAGTACTATCAAGTACTTTCACTGTATACTTTGTGAGTAATCCATAGACAAACTGAACAAGAATGGGCCTATTTTGTCTAACTTTAATGTGGTATAAAACCTGTTTCTTCCATAAGTAGTTCATGAAATCTATACTGCTGGACTAAGTACATCATGGACTACTACCATGAGTACTATCAATAACTTTCACTGTATACTTTCCGAGTAATCCAAAGACAAAGTCCCTTAAACTGAACAAGAATCAACCTATTTTGTCAAACTTTGAAGTGGTATAAAACCTGTTTCTTCCATAAGTAGTTCATGAAATCTATACTGCTGGACTAAGTATACCATGGACTACTACCATGGGTACTATCAAGTACTTTCACTGTATACTTTCCAAGTAATCCATAGACAAAATCCCTTAAACTGAACTAGAATTGACCTATTTTGTTTAACTTTGAAGTGGTATAAAACCTGTTTATTCCATAAGTAGTTCATGAAACCCATACTGCCAGACTAAGTACATCATGGACTACTACCATGAGTACTATCAAGTACTTTCACTGTATACTTTCAGAGTAATCCATAGACAAACTGAACAAGAATGGACCTATTTTGTCTAACTTTGAAGTATTATAAAACCTGTTTTTTCCATAAGTAGTTCATGAAACCTATACTGCTGGACTAAGTACATCATGGACTACTACCATGAGTACTATCAAGTATTTTCACTGTATACTTTCAGAGTAATCCATAGACAAAGTCCCTTAAACTGAACAAGAATGGACCTATTTTGTTTAACTTTGATGTGGTATAAAACCTGTTTCTTCCATAAGTAGTTCATGAAATCTATGCTGCTGTACTAAGTACATCATGGACTACTACCATGGGTACTATCAAGTACTTTCACTGTATACTTTCCAAGTAATCCATAGACAAAGTCCCTTAAACTGAACAAGAATGGACCTATTTTGTTTAACTTTGATGTGGTATAAAACCTGTTTCTTCCATAAGTAGTTCATGAAACCTATACTGCTGGACTAAGTACATCATGGACTACTACCATGAGTACTATCAAGTACTTTCACTGTATACTTTGTGAGTAATCCATAGACAAACTGAACAAGAATGGACCTATTTTGTCAAAATTTGAAGTGGTATAAAACCTGTTTCTTCCATAAGTAGTTCATGAAACCTATACTGCTGGACTAAGTACATCATGGACTACTACCATGAGTACATTCAAGTACTTTCACTGTATACTTTGTGAGTAATCCATAGACAAACTGAACAAGAATGGACCTATTTTGTCAAACTTTGAAGTGGTATAATAGCTGTTTCTTCCATAAGTAGTTCATGAAACCTATACTGCTGGACTAAGTACATCATGGACTACTACCATGAGTACTATCAAATACTTTCACTGTATACTTTGTGAGTAATCCATAGACAAACTGAACAAGAATGGGCCTATTTTGTCTAACTTTAATGTGGTATAAAACCTGTTTCTTCCATAAGTAGTTCATGAAACCTATACTGCTGGACTAAGTACATCATGGACTACTACCATGAGTACTATCAATAACTTTCACTGTATACTTTCCGAGTAATCCAAAGACAAAGTCCCTTAAACTGAACAAGAATCAACCTATTTTGTCAAACTTTGAAGTGGTATAAAACCTGTTTCTTCCATAAGTAGTTCATGAAATCTATACTGCTGGACTAAGTATACCATGGACTACTACCATGGGTACTATCAAGTACTTTCACTGTATACTTTCCAAGTAATCCATAGACAAAATCCCTTAAACTGAACTAGAATTGACCTATTTTGTTTAACTTTGAAGTGGTATAAAACCTGTTTATTCCATAAGTAGTTCATGAAACCTATACTGCCAGACTAAGTACATCATGGACTACTACCATGAGTACTATCAAGTATTTTCACTGTATACTTTCCAAGTAATCCATAGACAAAGTCCCTTAAACTGAACAAGAATGGACCTATTTTGTTTAACTTTGATGTGGTATAAAACCTGTTTCTTCCATAAGTAGTTCATGAAATCTATGCTGCTGTACTAAGTACATCATGGACTACTACCATGGGTACTATCAAGTACTTTCACTGTATACTTTCCAAGTAATCCATAGACAAAGTCCCTTAAACTGAACAAGAATGGACCTATTTTGTTTAACTTTGATGTGGTATAAAACCTGTTTCTTCCATAAGTAGTTCATGGAACCTATACTGCTGGACTAAGTACATCATGGACTACTACCATGAGTACTATCAAGTACTTTCACTCTATACTTTCAGAGTAATCCATAGACAAACTGAACAAGAATGGACCTATTTGGTCAAACTTTGAAGTGGTATAAAACCTGTTTCTTCCATAAGTAGTTCATGAAACCTAAACTGCTGGACTAAGTACACCATGGACTACTACCATGGGTACTATCAACTACTTTCACTGTATGCTTTCCGAGTAATCCATAAACAAAGTCCCTTTAACTGAACAAGAATGGACCTATTTTGTCAAACTTTGAAGTGGTATAATAGCTGTTTCTTCCATAAGTAGTTCATGAAACCTATACTGCTGGACTAAGTACATCATGGACTACTACCATGAGTACTATCAAATACTTTCACTGTATACTTTGTGAGTAATCCATAGACAAACTGAACAAGAATGGGCCTATTTTGTCTAACTTTAATGTGGTATAAAACCTGTTTCTTCCATAAGTAGTTCATGAAACCTATACTGCTGGACTAAGTACATCATGGACTACTACCATGAGTACTATCAAGTATTTTCACTGTATACTTTCCAAGTAATCCATAGACAAAGTCCCTTAAACTGAACAAGAATGGACCTATTTTGTTTAACTTTGATGTGGTATAAAACCTGTTTCTTCCATAAGTAGTTCA
This sequence comes from Odontesthes bonariensis, assembly GCF_027942865.1. Lineage (NCBI taxonomy): Eukaryota > Metazoa > Chordata > Actinopteri > Atheriniformes > Atherinopsidae > Odontesthes > Odontesthes bonariensis. The sequence goes on along the minus strand of NC_134522.1, from coordinate 23,845,941 downwards.
TGAAATCTATGCTGCTGTACTAAGTACATCATGGACTACTACCATGGGTACTATCAAGTACTTTCACTGTATACTTTCCAAGTAATCCATAGACAAAGTCCCTTAAACTGAACAAGAATGGACCTATTTTGTTTAACTTTGATGTGGTATAAAACCTGTTTCTTCCATAAGTAGTTCATGGAACCTATACTGCTGGACTAAGTACATCATGGACTACTACCATGAGTACTATCAAGTATTTTCACTGTATACTTTCCAAGTAATCCATAGACAAAGTCCCTTAAACTGAACAAGAATGGACCTATTTTGTCAAACTTTGAAGTGGTATAAAACCTGTTTATTCCATAAGTAGTTCATGAAACCTATACTGCCAGACTAAGTACATCATGGACTACTACCATGAGTACTATCAAGTACTTTCACTGTATACTTTCAGAGTAATCCATAGACAAACTGAACAAGAATGGACCTATTTTGTCTAACTTTGAAGTATTATAAAACCTGTTTTTTCCATAAGTAGTTCATGAAACCTATACTGCTGGACTAAGTACATCATGGACTACTACCATGAGTACTATCAAGTATTTTCACTGTATACTTTCCAAGTAATCCATAGACAAAGTCCCTTAAACTGAACAAGAATGGACCTATTTTGTTTAACTTTGATGTGGTATAAAACCTGTTTCTTCCATAAGTAGTTCATGAAATCTATGCTGCTGTACTAAGTACATCATGGACTACTACCATGGGTACTATCAAGTACTTTCACTGTATACTTTCAGAGTAATCCATAGACAAACTGAACAAGAATGGACCTATTTTGTCTAACTTTGAAGTATTATAAAACCTGTTTTTTCCATAAGTAGTTCATGAAACCTATACTGCTGGACTAAGTACATCATGGACTACTACCATGAGTACTATCAAGTATTTTCACTGTATACTTTCCAAGTAATCCATAGACAAAGTCCCTTAAACTGAACAAGAATGGACCTATTTTGTTTAACTTTGATGTGGTATAAAACCTGTTTCTTCCATAAGTAGTTCATGAAATCTATGCTGCTGTACTAAGTACATCATGGACTACTACCATGGGTACTATCAAGTACTTTCACTGTATACTTTCCAAGTAATCCATAGACAAAGTCCCTTAAACTGAACAAGAATGGACCTATTTTGTTTAACTTTGATGTGGTATAAAACCTGTTTCTTCCATAAGTAGTTCATGGAACCTATACTGCTGGACTAAGTACATCATGGACTACTACCATGAGTACTATCAAGTACTTTCACTCTATACTTTCAGAGTAATCCATAGACAAACTGAACAAGAATGGACCTATTTGGTCAAACTTTGAAGTGGTATAAAACCTGTTTCTTCCATAAGTAGTTCATGAAACCTAAACTGCTGGACTAAGTACACCATGGACTACTACCATGGGTACTATCAACTACTTTCACTGTATGCTTTCCGAGTAATCCATAAACAAAGTCCCTTAAACTGATCAAGAATGGACCCATTTGTCTAACTTTGAAGTGGTATAAAAACTGTTTCTTCCATAAGTAGTTAATGAAACATATACTGCTGGACTAAGTACACCATGGACTACTACCATGAGTACTATCAAGTACTTTTACTGTATGCTTTGTGAGGACTACTACTACTAATATTAATGATCAGTTGAGATACTATGCAAAACTGTGAAACTCCTAGGCTTCTGACAAAAGATCTTACACATCCCAAACCCCCATATGTGAAGAATGAAAAAGTATATTTCTTTGTATAACAAATTATATATATATTTTTTAGATCAATTCATGCAATTACTTTTACTGTAAACATAGCATCTTTAAAAATCAATCAAGTTATGAAACTACACATTTTTAAACACTAATAATATTTTAAATTAGTAAATCAGCCGCGTTTCTTCACTTAATGATTTCTCTCCTCCTTAATTTTCTTTTTTTCCCTGAGAATTTGATATTTTTTACGGACTTTTATTTGTGAGATCATGCATCTCCTAACCCAGGGATGTCCAAAGTCGGTCCTCGAGGGCCGCTATCCTGCAGGTTTTAGATGTTGCCCTGCTTCACACAACTGATTCAGATTAAATGGATCTCTTCAAAAGATTGTTAAGTTCTGCACAAGCCTGTTAATGATGTCTTGATCTGAATCAGGTGTGTTGAAGCAGGGCAACATCTAAAACCTGTCGGACAGCGGCCCTCGAGGACCGACTTTGGACATCCCTGTCCTAACCAATCAGCGAAGTCTAACCAATCAGCGAAGGTCCATTCTTGTTCAGTTTGTCTATGGATTACTCACAAAGTAAACAGTGAAAGTACTTGATAGTACCCATGATAGTAGTACATAATTCAATTCAATTCAATTCATTTTTATTTATATAGCGCCAAATACAACAAATATCATCTCAAGGCACTTAGATAATAAAGTCCAATTCAAGCCAATTGGAATTCAATTCATTGTAATCATAATTATTCATAAAATAATCCAATTCGTTCATATAGAGCCAATTCAAAAACAATTTCCTAGCTAAGGAAACCAACAGATTGCACTGAAAACTTTTTCTTTTTCGGTCCAATCTCCCGTCCTGAGCGTGCCTGAGGCGACTGTGGAGAGAAACGACTCCCTTTTAACAGGAAGAAACCTCTGGCAGAACCAGACTCAGGAAGGGTGGCCATCCGCCCCGACCAGCTGGGGTTTGAGAAGACAGAAAGGGGGGGAGGGGGCCGCGGCGGCGACGGCGGCACTGTAACACCATTCAGAGGATATCTGTTGGAACAGGGAAACACGAGTTAATGACCACAATAATGTCACATATACATAAAGAGAGTAAAGTGAGGAAAGGTGTGACAGATGAGGCCCCCCAGCAGTCTAGGCCTATAGCAGCTTAACTATGGGATGTTTCAGGATCACCTGAGCCATCCCTAACTACAGTGCACAGTGAAAATGAGTACACCCCTGTTGAAAAGTAACATTTTGAACAATATTTTAATACACACACAAGTTATTCCCAAAACGTGCATAGAGTAAGTTTAATACAACATCTGTTCAGCTTACAACAGAAAAGAAAGGTCAATAATATAACTTAAATGACATATTTGTCCATTTTTGTGAAATGATGCTGGTGCAAAAGTGAGTACACCCCTATGTTAAACTCCCTGAGAATGGGCCGTGTTGGCCCGAAATGTCATGAAATGAAAAGGCATTAAAAGGGAGGTCATCGTTGTGCGTTTCATCCTTGCCTTACATTGAAATTTTACATTTTGAGTCTGCACCAGGCTAAAAGAGACGTGTGTGAGATTTGACTGAAATCCTATGGAGAGTATCATGATCTGCTTCAGTAGTCACAGTACATGTTGACAAGCATGTTTCTTTTGGTGAAATTCAGCTTCCTACTGTTGATGGCATCCATACAGCCCCAAACCATGTCACTCCCACTACTATGCTTGACTTTAAGCATGGGACACTTTTCTTTGTACAAATCACTTTTTACCACCACACAGGCTTGACACCATCTAAAGCAAATTTGTTCATCTTGGTGTCATCAGATCACAGGACATGGTTCCAGCAATCCATATCCTTAGTTTGTTTGTCTCTGATGAGACAATGATAAACAAATTTGTTTTCGATGGTGTCAAGCCTGTGTGGTGGTAAAAAGTGATTTGTACAAAGAAAAGTGTCCCATGCTTAAAGTCAAGCATAGTAGTGGGAGTGACATGGTTTGGGGCTGTATGGATGCCATCAACAGTAGGAAGCTGAATTTCACCAAAAGAAACATGCTTGTCAACATGTACTGTGACTACTGAAGCCGATCATGATACTCTCCATAGGATTTCAGTCAAATCTCACACACGTCTCTTTTAGCCTGGTGCAGACTCAAAATGTAAAATTTCAATGTAAGGCAAGGATGAAACGCACAACGATGACCTCCCTTTTAATGCCTTTTCATTTCATGACATTTCGGGCCAACACGGCCCATTCTCAGGGAGTTTAACATAGGGGTGTACTCACTTTTGCACCAGCATCATTTCACAAAAATGGACAAATATGTCATTTAAGTTATATTATTGACCTTTCTTTTCTGTTGTAAGCTGAACAGATGTTGTATTAAACTTACTCTATGCACGTTTTGGGAATAACTTGTGTGTGTATTAAAATATTGTTCAAAATGTTACTTTTCAACAGGGGTGTACTCATTTTCACTGTGCACTGTATAAGCTTTGTAAAAAAGGAAAGTTTTAAGCCTGGTCTTAAAAGTGGAAAGGGTGTCTGCTTCCCGGACATTTACTGGCAGCTTATTCCACAAGAGAGGGGCCTGATAACTGAAGGCTCTGCCTCCCATTCTACTTTTAGAAACTCTGGGAACCTCAAGTAAACCTGCAGTTTGGGAACGAAGTACTCTGTTAGGAAAATATCTTATAATGAGATCTTTAAGATATGATGGAGCTCGGTCATTAAGAGCTTTATATGTGAGGAGAAGAATCTTAAATTCTATTCTGAATTTAACAGGGAGCCAATGAAGAGAAGCTAAAACTGGAGAAATATGATCTCTCCTGTTAGTTCTCATCAAAACTCTGGCTGCAGCATTTTGGATCAACTGAAGGCTTTTCAGAGAATATGTGGGACAGCCCATGAATAAAGAATTACAGTAGTCCAATCTTGAAGTAACAAATGCATGGACTAGTTTTTCTGCATCACTCTGAGACAAGATGTTCCTGATTTTAACAATATTACGAAGATGATAGAAGGCAGTCCTAGAAACCTGTTTTATATGCGAGTCAAATGATAAATTCTGGTCAAAAATAAATCCAAGGTTCCTCACTGTAGAACTAGAAGCCAAGGAAATACAATCTAGAGTAACTATATAACTAGACAATTTCTCCCTGAAACGCTCAGGTCCAAAGATAACGACTTCAGTTTGTCTGAATTTAGCAGCAGACAGTTCTGAGTCATCCAGGTCTTTATGTCTTTAAGACATGCTTGTAGTACGACCAACCTATTGGGTTCATCTGGTTTCATAGATAAGTACAGCTGAGTATCATCAGCATAGCAATGGAAATTTATGCCATGCTGTCTAATAATGTTACCTAATGGAAGCATGTATAAAGTGAAAAAAAATCGGTCCAAGCACAGAACCCTGGGGAACTCCATGACTTACTCTGGTGTGTGAGGAAGATTCTTCATTTACAAGAACAAACTGAAATCTATCAGATAAATATGACTTAAACCAGCCTAATGCAGTTCCTTTAATCCCAATAACATGTTCAAGTCTCTGTAATAAGATACTGTGATCGACCGTATCAAATGCAGCACTGAGATCCAACAGGACAAGCACAGACACAAGTCCGCTATCAGAGGCTAAGAGGAGATCATTGGTAACTTTCAGCAGTGCAGTTTCTGTGCTATGATGCACTCTGAATCCTGACTGAAACTCTTCAAACAGATTATTTCTGTGTAAATGATCACAAAGCTGAGCTGCAACTATTTTTTCAAGAACTTTAGACATAAAAGGGAGATTGGATATAGGTCTATAATGAGCCAACACCTCTGAATCAAGAGTAGGTTTTTTAAGTAAAGGTTTAATTACAGCAACCTTAAAGGTCTGAGGTACATATCCTGTCAACAAAGACAGATTGATCAAATCCAATATGGAAGTGTCAATTAATGGGAAAACCTCCTTGAACAGTCTGGTTGGGATTGGGTCTAAAACACAAGTTGATGGTTTAGAAGACACTATTGCTGTTGTTAGTTCAGAGAGATCAACTGGGCAGAAGCCGTCTAAATACAAATCAGGTTCTAAAGATACTTCTAAAGCTGCTGTACTTGATGATACATCACTGATAATAGTGAGAAGGACTCCATCAATCTTCTCTCTGATAGAAACAATTTTATTAATAAAGAAGCTCATGAAATCATCACTGCTGAGAGTTAAAGGAATACTTGGCTCAACAGAGCTCGGACTCTTTGTCAGACTGGCTACAGTGCTGAAAAGAAACCTGGGATTATTCTTATTCTCTTCTATCAATGATGAATAATAAGCAGTTCTAGCTTTACGAAGGGCTTTCTTATACGTTATTAAACTATCTTTCCAGACTAATTGAGACTTTTCTAAATTAGAGGAACTTTCTTGCAGTCTGCTTTAAAGCACACAGCTGTGAATTATACCAAGGAGCCAACCTCTTCTGACTGATTACCTTCCTTTTCAGAGGGGCAACATTGTCCAGTGCTGTACGCATTGAAACTATAGTGCTGTCAACAAGAGAGTCAAGTGTTGCTGGAGCAAAGTTTAGGTAGTCGTCTTCTGTCATATCTGCACATGGCAGTGAAGAAAAGGATGATGGAATTAATTCTTTAAATCTGGTTACAGCATCCTCTGATAGACACCTTCTATATGTAAATTTCTTCTCAGAAACTGTATAGTCAAGTAATGTAAACTCAAAGGTTATCAGAAAATGGTCAGATAAGACAGGGTTATGAGGGAACACTGTTAACTGTTCACTCTCAATGCCATAAGTCAGCACAAGATCAAGGGTGTGATTAAGGCAGTGAGTCGGTCTGTGAACACTCTGAGAAAATCCAATAGAGTCCAATATAGAATTAAAGTTCATATTCAGGCTGTCATTTTCAACCTCTACATGAATATTAAAGTCACCCACTACAATGACTTTATCTGTACTCAGCACTAACTGGGATAAAAACTCTGAGAATTCAGACAGAAACTCAGAATAAGGGCCAGGTGGACGATACACAACAACAAACACAAGAGGTTTCTGGGATGAGAGCAGCTCCTTCCAAAGTGGGATGGATGCCGTCTCTCCTCATCAGACCAGGTTTTCTCCAAAAAGATTGCCAATTATCTCTGTAGCCCACGTTGTTTGCTGGACACCATCTAGACAACCAGCGATTGTAGGACGACATGCGGCTAAACATGTCATCACTGGTCAGATTTGGCAGGGGTCCAGAGAAAACTACGGAGTCCAACATTGTTTTGGCAAAATGACACACCGATGCAACATTAATTTTAGTGACCTCCGATTGGCGTAACCGGGTGTCATTAACGCAGACGTGAATAACTATTTTACCATATTTACCACGTTTATCCTTAGCCAGCAGTTTTAAATAGGATTCTATGTCGCCCGCTCTGGCCCATGGAATGCATTTGACTATGGCCGCTGGTGTCTCTAATGCCACGTTTCTGACTATGGAGCTGGCAATTACCAGGGTTTTGTCCTCAGCGGGTGTGTCGCTGAGTGGGGAAAATCTGTTTGAAGCGTGGACAGGTCGATGGTGAACAACGGGCTTGACTTTAGAGCTATGCCTCTTCCTGACAGTCACCCAGCCACGTTGTAATCCTGGCTGCTCAGGTTCTGCTAGGGGGAGGCTAATTGAGCTAGCTACGCTAGGTGGCTCCACACTGGCTAAAGGGACCTGGCTCGCTATCAGTTGATTTTCAACAGTGCAGAGCCGAGCTTCCAATTCAGATAACCTCGCCTCCAAAACTACAAAAAGACTACATTTGTTACATGTACCATTATCGCTAAAGGAGGCAGAGGAGTAACTAAACATCTGACACACGGAGCAGGTGAAAGCAGGAGATGGAGGAAGAGAACTGGTAGCCATGCTACGCTAGAGAACCAGACACACCGTTAAAAAGTGAGAATAAAGATTAAAGATCTGTAGGAGTTAGGGATGCAAATTATCGATTAATTCATTAATCATTAGTTGACTGATCTTATCGATCGACTTACGATTAATTGATAAGCGGCGCTTTTCACCTGAATTTCAGTGTTTCAATAGGGCCTTTAAAAATAAACAGCTAGTTAAAAAACCGAATTCAAAAAGTATATATTATATTATGATAATTATATTGTATTATATTATATTACATATTCCTCAAGTAATTATGCATTAGGAAAAGAAAGCAGACATGTTTTTTTTATGGTATAACAAAATACATTCTTTAATAAAAAATGTTTTTAAAAAAACAAATAAATTAAGGACTGGCTCAGTTCGTGCATTTAAAACATTACACATTTAAAACAAAAAAACAATAAAAGAAATTAAATAGAGAGCCAAACAGAATATTATTGAGCCTATAGATTATGAAGAAACTGCATCTAGGCTATTAATTAGGAAATCCTCAACTGAAACATGCACAACATTTTTCTGCCTTCTGTGGTCAGGTGTAAGGCGTGTGCGCAGTCTATTTACAGTGAGGCCAGCTGCTGAAAATACACGCTCAGATGGGACTGATGTGCCTGGCGTACACAAATACCGTTTTGCTAGTTTTGCCAGCGTCGGAAACCTCCCTTCATTCACTTTCCACCAGCATGCGGGGTTCGACTCAAGAAGTGCAGGAGGGTCCTTTAAGTAAATCTCCACTTCGCTCTCCACGCCACCTTTGCGAGCATTGGAATAGGTTTCACCCAGGAGTAGACTCATAGCAGATGTAGCCCCATGTCGCTGAGGCGCTGCTGTCTGGATAGTGTTCCCGTCTCCAGCGGTGGCGGCACCTGTTGCTGTGACGCTGTCGCGTTCAGCTGTAGCCATTTCAAGCAGTTTGGAATGAGCTGAGCTCCTGGTAGCTGGAGGTAGAAATCCCAGGTGTTTGTGGCGAGGGTCAAGCATAAGCCCCTTTCACACTGCGACCCGTTACCTTAGCGGGTCCAAATTGCACCTTCGACCCGCATCGAGCAATGTGAACGCTTGGCGTGTTGGTGACCCGTGTCGCCTGAAGCCGAGTTCAGGGGGCGTTGCCTAGTGGCAGAGCGTCACACGAAACGCATAAAATGCTGGGCGTGTACAATGACGTAGGCACAAGCCATGCGTCGGAGGTAGGGTTAAATACACCTGTCTGCATCAAATTTTTCAAACAAACGATGGCGGGACACCTTGAGATATCGTTTATGCAATGCAGTTCATGGAATTGTTACTTTATGTGGATGGTTACAACGTGGGATGCCGCCGATGAACATATGCAGAGAATACGGGAGCACTATAACCTCCAAATTGAGGAAATCCAGCTACAATTTGAAGCAGAAGAACGCGAACACCGTCCCCGAAATGTGGCGGTAAATAACGTCCTCTGCTCGGAGGCTGAGGAGCTCGCGGACCTCCTTGTCTCCCCAGTTGGCCATATTAAAAAGTGTCTCCAACTTGATGTAGGCTAAAACAGAGTAAAACTCGTCCTCACCTGTCGCTGTTGTTCTGAATCAGCTGTCCATTATGTTTTTTAAACTCTTCACGTCACGCCCACGTCCGACCCGCGTCGATTGCGTTCACATCAAACTCGGCTCGGCAAAAAGACTAGGGTCCGACGCGGGTCGAAAGGCGAGTCGAGTTGACGCGGCAACCCGGGTCGGCAGTGTGAACGCAACAGCGGACACACTAAATTCGCGAATTAAACGCGGGTTATTCGGCAGTGTGAAAGAGGCTATAGTTGCGACCATATGGGTGGATGAGTCGAGGTCATCAGACTTAATCTGTTGAAAATAGAAACAATAGGCATACAATTATTAAAAACGAGACAATTGAATGACAATTACATTAGGGCCTATTGTTTGCGTCATTTTTTGTATCATTATTGTTATTATTATTGAATATAGATCATTTTAATAATTAATGGATACATACCTTCATGCGCTCGCCCAGCGAATCTCGCACTCTTTCCTTGAACTCTGCGACTTTGTGGCTGTCCCCGTCTGCAGCGCCGAGGTGGTTGTTGACTGAACGTGATCGGGTAAGTGTTTGAGAATGACACCTCCGACTCGGCAGACATCACCGTAGTTGCACACTTCAGGGTTCCCAACATCGGTGCCATATCTTCCATTAGCTGCCAGTAGTAGTCTCTCAACTCCAGAGTCCTCGCATCTGCCAGTTTGGTCACGGAACGGTCTGATAATACGGCTGACACGGCCCACCGCTGTTCGACTAGGCGCTCAAACATGTCGCAGACTGAGTTCCACCTGGTTTTACAGGATTGAATGAGGCGATGCAGTGGAAGCGACATTTGCTGTTGCTTTTCACCCAGGGCTTTGGTTGCGATTGTGCTGTGGTGGAAATGTTTCACCAACCTTCCCGCTGCCACTATTGCTCTGCTTACCCCAGCAGCAGCAAAGCCGTCATTGACTGCGAGATTTAGAGTGTGTGCAAAACATGCAACCGATTTCCAAGTGACTCGTGTGGGGTTGTTTGCATTGACAATGTTTCTTGCGTTGTCGTGAACACACGCTGTAACGCGACCGGAGAGTCCCCAAGTCTCCACAACCTCATTAAGCTTGTCAGCTAAATTGTCAGCGGTGTGTCTTTCCGACATGTTCGTCGTAGTCAGGACTGCCGATTTTAGCTGCCAGTTCTCGTCGTTGTAGTGGCACGTCACGGTAATGTAGCTTTCTGTTGTTAGAGCCGTCCAACAGTCTGTTGTCAGAGCTACAGCAGTAGCAGTAGCTAGCGTTGTTTTAAGCTCACTCTTCCTTTTTTCGTAGCGAACCTCGAGGCGGGAGGTTGTTGATGGCCTCGAAGGGATATTGTAGCCTGGCTCTAGGATCGCAATGAGATCCTGAAATCCTGCACCGTCAACTGTGTTGATTGGCATCAAATCTCTCTCGATCATGCTGCATATGCTCTCTGTAATGCCCTCCGCCCTTCTCTCATCACACGCTCGCCTTCCCAGTGTAGCTTTGATTGTAGGTTGACCAGGTGCACGGGTGCCATGCAGGACAGCTCCATGCACGGTGTTCAAATGATAACTGAGTGAGCAAGTTGAACTGTTGTATTTCAATACCGCATGACACAGCGAACATTTGACTTCTTTGCCTGCATTAATAATGTTGAAATGGTCCCACACAGCACTTCTTTTCGCCCGCTTCATTTTGTCTTCAACCCTGGTCCCTCGCAAGATGTGTTCACCAGGTGAACTTCACCTCTCGTTCTCACGCTCTGTTCAAGTTACTACAGACAGTAGCGCCCTCTAGCGATTAATTGTGATTAATAAATTTTGTTCGAGCAACCTCTTGATCGACAATTAATCTAAAATCGATTAATCATTTGCATCCCTAGTAGGAGTGTGTTAGAACAGAACGGTAAGCTGTAGAGTTTAACTATGCAAAATTGTGTAAGTTATAGATAGAAATAAAGTGATTATCAGTAGTCCAAGCGGAGCAAGAAATTCCACAGTGCACAAGCACGGTAACAGGAAGTGATGCAATACGTCTTACCGCAAAGCAAACCGTCACAGCGTCAACAGTATTCCAGAACCTACACTGTACTTAGTCTGGCAGTGTAGGTTTCATGAACTACTTATGGAAGAAACAGCTTTTATACCACATCAAAGTTAGACAAAGTAGGTTTATTTTTGTTCAGTTTAAGGGACTTTGTCTATGAATTACTCTGAAAGTATACAGTGAAAGTACTTGATAGTACCCATGGTAGTAGTCCATGATGTACTTAGTCCGGCAGTGTAGGTTTCATGAACTACTTATGGAATAAACAGGTTTTATACCACTTCAAAGTTTGACAAAATAGGTCCATTCTTGTTCAGTTTGTCTATGGATTACTCACAAAGTATACAGTGAAAGTACTTGATAGTACTCATGGTAGTAGTCCATGATGTAATTAGTCTGTCAGTATAGGTTTCATGAACTACTTATGGAAGAAACAGGTTTTATACCAATTCAAAGTTTGACAAAATAGGTCCATTCTTGTTCAGTTTGTCTATGGATTACTCACAAAGTATACAGTGATAGTACTCATGGTAGTAGTACATGATGTACTTAGTCCAGCAGTATAGGTTTCATTAACTCCTTATGGAATAAACAGGTTTTATACCACTTCAAAGTTTGACAAAATAGGTTGATTCTTGTTCAGTTTAAGGGACTTTGTCTTTGGATTACTCGGAAAGTATACAGTGAAAGTACTTTTTAATACTCATGGTAGTAGTCCATGATGTAATTAGTCTGTCAGTATAGGTTTCATGAACTACTTATGGAAGAAACAGGTTTTATACCACTTCAAAGTTAGACAAAATAGGTTTATTTTTGTTCAGTTTAAGGGATTTTGTCTATGAATTACTTGGAAAGTATACAGTGAAAGTACTTGATAGTACCCATGGTAGTAGTCCATGATGTACTTAGTCCGGCAGTGTAGGTTTCATGAACTACTTATGGAATAAACAGGTTTTATACCACTTCAAAGTTTGACAAAATGGGTCCATTCTTGTTCAGTTTGTCTATGGATTACTCACAAAGTATACAGTGAAAGTACTCATGGTAGTAGTACATGATATACTTAGTCCAGCAGTATAGGTTTCATGAACTACTTATAGAAGAAACAGGTTTTATATCACTTGAAAGTTAGACAAAATAGGTCCATTCTTGTTCAGTTTAAGGGAATTTGTCTATGAATTACGCAGAAAGTATACAGTTAAAGTACTTGATAGTACTCATGGTAGTAGTCCATGATGTAATTAGTCTGTCAGTATGGGTTTCATGAACTACTTATGGAAGAAACAGCTTTTATACCACATTAAAGTTAGAAAAAATAGGTCCATTCTTGTTCAGTTTGTCTATGGATTACTCGGAAAGTATACAGTGAAAGTTATTGATAGTACTCGTGGTAGTAGTCCATGATGTAATTAGTCTGTCAGTATAGGTTTCATGAACTACTTATGGAAGAAACAGGTTTTATACCACTTCAAAGTTAGACAAAATAGGTTTATTTTTGTTCAGTTTAAGGGACTTTGTCTATGAATTACTTGGAAAGTATACAGTGAAAGTACTTGATAGTACCCATGGTAGTAGTCCATGATGTACTTAGTCCAGCAGTGTAGGTTTCATGAACTACTTATGGAATAAACAGATTTTATACCACATCAAAGTTTGACAAAATAGGTCCATTCTTGTTCAGTTTGTCTATGGATTACTCACAAAGTATACAGTGAAAGTACTTTATAGTACTCATGGTAGTAGTCCATGATGTACTTAGTCCAGCAGTATAGGTTTCATGAACTACTTATAGAAGAAACAGGTTTTATATCACTTGAAAGTTAGACAAAATAGTTCCATTCTTGTTCAGTTTAAGGGAATTTGTCTATGAATTACGCAGAAAGTATACAGTGAAAGTACTTGATAGTACTCATGGTAGTAGTCCATGATGTAATTAGTCTGTCAGTATGGGTTTCATGAACTACTTATGGAAGAAACAGCTTTCATACCACATTAAAGTTAGACAAAATAGGTCCATTCTTGTTCAGTTTGTCTATGGATTACTCGGAAAGTATACAGTGAAAGTTATTGATAGTACTCGTGGTAGTAGTCCATGATGTAATTAGTCTGTCAGTATAGGTTTCATGAACTACTTATGGAAGAAACAGGTTTTATACCACTTCAAAGTTAGACAAAATAGGTTTATTTTTGTTCAGTTTAAGGGACTTTGTCTATGAATTACTTGGAAAGTATACAGTGAAAGTACTTGATAGTACCCATGGTAGTAGTCCATGATGTACTTAGTCCAGCAGTGTAGGTTTCATGAACTACTTATGGAATAAACAGATTTTATACCACATCAAAGTTTGACAAAATAGGTCCATTCTTGTTCAGTTTGTCTATGGATTACTCACAAAGTATACAGTGAAAGTACTTTATAGTACTCATGGTAGTAGTCCATGATGTACTTAGTCCAGCAGTATAGGTTTCATGAACTACTTATAGAAGAAACAGGTTTTATATCACTTGAAAGTTAGACAAAATAGTTCCATTCTTGTTCAGTTTAAGGGAATTTGTCTATGAATTACGCAGAAAGTATACAGTGAAAGTACTTGATAGTACTCATGGTAGTAGTCCATGATGTAATTAGTCTGTCAGTATGGGTTTCATGAACTACTTATGGAAAAAACAGCTTTCATACCACATTAAAGTTAGACAAAATAGGTCCATTCTTGTTCAGTTTGTCTATGGATTACTCGGAAAGTATACAGTGAAAGTTATTGATAGTACTCGTGGTAGTAGTCCATGATGTAATTAGTCTGTCAGTATAGGTTTCATGAACTACTTATGGAAGAAACAGGTTTTATACCACTTCAAAGTTAGACAAAATAGGTTTATTTTTGTTCAGTTTAAGGGATTTTGTCTATGAATTACTTGGAGAGTATACAGTGAAAGTACTTGATAGTACCCATGGTAGTAGTCCATGATGTACTTAGTCCAGCAGTGTAGGTTTCATGAACTACTTATGGAATAAACAGGTTTTATACCACATCAAAATTTGACAAAATAGGTCCATTCTTGTTCAGTTTGTCTATGGATTACTCACAAAGTATACAGTGAAAGTACTTTATAGTACTCATGGTAGTAGTCCATGATGTACTTAGTCCAGCAGTATAGGTTTCATGAACTACTTATAGAAGAAACAGGTTTTATATCACTTGAAAGTTAGACAAAATAGGTCCATTCTTGTTCAGTTTAGGGGAATTTGTCTATGAATTACGCGGAAAGTATACAGTGAAAGTACTTGATAGTACTCATGGTAGTAGTCCATGATGTAATTAGTCTGTCAGTACAGGTTTCATGAACTACTTATGGAAGAAACAGGTTTTATACCACTTCAAAGTTAGACAAAATAGGTCCATTCTTGTTCAGTTAGTCTATGGATTATTCACAAAGTATACAGTGAAAGTACTTGATAGTACTCATGGTAGTAGTCCATGGTGTAGTTAGTCTGGCAGTATAGGTTTCATGAACTACTTATGGAAGAAACAGGTTTTATAATACTTCAAAGTTAGACAAAATAGGTCCATTCTTGTTCAGTTTGTCTATGGATTACTCTGAAAGTATACAGTGAAAGTACTTGATAGTACTCATGGTAGTAGTCCATGATGTACTTAGTCCAGCAGTATAGGTTTCATGAACTACTTATGGAAGAAACAGGTTTTATAATACTTCAAAGTTAGACAAAATAGGTCCATTCTTGTTCAGTTTGTCTATGGATTACTCTGAAAGTATACAGTGAAAGTACTTGATAGTACTCATGGTAGTAGTCCATGATGTACTTAGTCCAGCAGTATAGGTTTCATGAACTACTTATGGAAGAAACAGGTTTTATATCACTTCAAAACTAGACAAAATAGGTCCATTCTTGTTTAGTTTAGGGGACTTTGTCTATGAATTACGCGGAAAGTATACAGGGAAAGTACTTGATAGTACTTATGGTAGTAGTCCATGATGTACTTAGTCCAGCAGTATAGGTTTCATAAACTACTTATGGAAGAAACAGGTTTTATACCACATCAAAGTTTGACAAAATAGGTCCATTCTTGCTCAGTTTGTCTATGGATTACTCACAAAGTATACAGGGAAAGTACTTGATAGTACTCATGGTAGTAGTCCATGATGTACTTAGTCCGGCAGTGTAGGTTTCATGAACTACTTATGGAAGAAACAGGTTTTATACTTCTTCAAAGTTTGACAAAATAGGTTTGATTCTTGTTCAGTTTAAGGGAGTTTGTCTATGGATTACATGGAAAGTATACAGTGAAAGTACTTGATAGTACTCATGGTAGTAGTCCATGATGTACTTAGTCCAGCAGTATAGGTTTCATGAACTACTTATGGAAGAAACAAGTTTTATAATACTTCAAATTTAGACAAAATAGGTCCGTTCTTTTCAGTTTGTCTATGGATTACTCTGAAAGTATACAGTGAAAGTACTTGATAGTACTCATGGTAGTAGTCCATGGTGTAGTTAGTCTGGCAGTATAGGTTTCATGAACTACTTATGGAATAAACAGGTTTTATACCACTTCAAAGTTTGACAAAATAGGTCCATTCTTGTTCAGTTTGTCTATGGATTACTCTGAAAGTATACAGTGAAAGTACTTGATAGTACTCATGGTAGTAGTCCATGATGTACTTAGTCCAGCAGTATAGGTTTCATGAACTACTTATGGAAGAAACAGGTTTTATATCACTTCAAAGTTTGACAAAATAGGTCCATTCTTGTTCAGTTAGTCTATGGATTATTCACAAAGTATACAGTGAAGGTATTTGATAGTACTCATGGTAGTAGTCCATGATGTACTTAGTCCAGCAGTATAGGTTTCATGAACTACTTATGGAAGAAACAGGTTTTATATCACTTCAAAACTAGACAAAATAGGTCCATTCTTGTTTAGTTTAGGGGACTTTGTCTATGAATTACGCGGAAAGTATAAAGGGAAAGTACTTGATAGTACTCATGGTAGTAGTCCATGATGTACTTAGTCCAGCAGTATAGGTTTCATGAACTACTTATGGAAGAAACAGGTTTTATACCACATCAAAGTTAAACAAAATAGGTCCATTCTTGTTCAGTTTAAGGGAATTTGTCTATGAATTACGCGGAAAGTATACAGTGAAAGTACTTGATAGTACTCATGGTAGTAGTCCATGATGTACTTAGTCCAGCAGTATAGGTTTCATGAACTACTTATGGAAGAAACAGGTTTTATATCACTTCAAAACTAGACAAAATAGGTCCATTCTTGTTTAGTTTAGGGGACTTTGTCTATGAATTACGCGGAAAGTATACAGGGAAAGTACTTGATAGTACTTATGGTAGTAGTCCATGATGTACTTAGTCCAGCAGTATAGGTTTCATGAACTACTTATGGAAGAAACAGGTTTTATACCACATCAAAGTTTGACAAAATAGGTCCATTCTTGCTCAGTTTGTCTATGGATTACTCACAAAGTATACAGGGAAAGTACTTGATAGTACTCATGGTAGTAGTCCATGATGTACTTAGTCCAGCAGTATAGGTTTCATGAACTACTTATGGAAGAAACAGGTTTTATACTTCTTCAAAGTTTGACAAAATAGGTTTGATTCTTGTTCAGTTTAAGGGAGTTTGTCTATGGATTACATGGAAAGTATACAGTGAAAGTACTTGATAGTACTCATGGTAGTAGTCCATGATGTACTTAGTCCAGCAGTATAGGTTTCATGAACTACTTATGGAAGAAACAAGTTTTATAATACTTCAAATTTAGACAAAATAGGTCCGTTCTTTTCAGTTTGTCTATGGATTACTCTGAAAGTATACAGTGAAAGTACTTGATAGTACTCATGGTAGTAGTCCATGGTGTAGTTAGTCTGGCAGTATAGGTTTCATGAACTACTTATGGAATAAACAGGTTTTATACCACTTCAAAGTTTGACAAAATAGGTCCATTCTTGTTCAGTTTGTCTATGGATTACTCTGAAAGTATACAGTGAAAGTACTTGATAGTACTCATGGTAGTAGTCCATGATGTACTTAGTCCAGCAGTATAGGTTTCATGAACTACTTATGGAAGAAACAGGTTTTATACCACTTCAACGTTAGACAAAATAGGTCCATTCTTGTTCAGTTAGTCTATGGATTATTCACAAAGTATACAGTGAAGGTATTTGATAGTACTCATGGTAGTAGTCCATGATGTACTTAGTCCAGCAGTATAGGTTTCATGAACTACTTATGGAAGAAACAGGTTTTATATCACTTCAAAACTAGACAAAATAGGTCCATTCTTGTTTAGTTTAGGGGACTTTGTCTATGAATTACGCGGAAAGTATAAAGGGAAAGTACTTGATAGTACTCATGGTAGTAGTCCATGATGTACTTAGTCCAGCAGTATAGGTTTCATGAACTACTTATGGAAGAAACAGGTTTTATACCACATCAAAGTTAAACAAAATAGGTCCATTCTTGTTCAGTTTAAGGGAATTGGTCTATGAATTACGCGGAAAGTATACAGTGAAAGTACTTGATAGTACTCATGGTAGTAGTCCATGATGTACTTAGTCCAGCAGTATAGGTTTCATGAACTACTTATGGAAGAAACAGCTATTATACCACTTCAAAGTTTGACAAAATAGGTCCATTCTTGTTCAGTTTGTCTATGGATTACTCACAAAGTATACAGTGAAAGTACTTGATAGTACTCATGGTAGTAGTCCATGATGTACTTAGTCCAGCAGTATAAGTTTCATGAACTACTTATGGAAGAAACAGGTTTTATAACACTTCAAATTTTGACAAAATAGGTCCATTCTTGTTCAGTTTGTCTATGGATTACTCACAAAGTATACAGTGAAAGTACTTGATAGTACTCATGGTAGTAGTCCATGATGTACTTAGTCCAGCAGTATAGGTTTCATGAACTACTTATGGAAGAAACAGGTTTTATACCACTTCAAAGTTTGACAAAATAGGTCCATTCTTGTTCAGTTTGTCTATGGATTACTCACAAAGTATACAGTGAAAGTACTCATGGTAGTAGTACATGATATACTTAGTCCAGCAGTATAGGTTTCATTAACTCCTTATGGAAGAAACAGGTTTTATACCACTTCAAAGTTTGACAAAATAGGTCCATTCTTGTTCAGTTTGTCTATGGATTACTCACAAAGTATACAGTGAAAGTACTTTATAGTACTCATGGTAGTAGTCCATGATGTACTTAGTCCAGCAGTATAGGTTTCATGAACTACTTATAGAAGAAACAGGTTTTATATCACTTCAAAGTTAGACAAAATAGGTCCATTCTTGTTCAGTTTAGGGGAATTTGTCTATGAATTACGCGGAAAGTATACAGTGAAAGTACTTGATAGTACTCATGGTAGTAGTCCATGATGTAATTAGTCTGTCAGTACAGGTTTCATGAACTACTTATGGAAGAAACAGGTTTTATACCACTTCAAAGTTAGACAAAATAGGTCCATTCTTGTTCAGTTAGTCTATGGATTATTCACAAAGTATACAGTGAAAGTACTTGATAGTACTCATGGTAGTAGTCCATGGCGTAGTTAGTCTGGCAGTATAGGTTTCATGAACTACTTATGGAAGAAACAGGTGTTATATCACTTCAAAGTTAGACAAAATAGGTTTATTTTTGTTCTGTTTAAGGGACTTTGTCTATGAATTACTTGGAAAGTATACAGTGAAAGTACTTGATAGTACTCATGGTAGTAGTCCATGATGTACTTAGTCCGGCAGTGTAGGTTTCATGAACTACTTATGGAATAAACAGGTTTTATACCACTTCAAAGTTTGACAAAATAGGTCCATTCTTGTTCAGTTTGTCTATGGATTACTCACAAAGTATACAGTGAAAGTACTTTATAGTACTCATGGTAGTAGTCCATGATGTACTTAGTCCAGCAGTATAGGTTTCATGAACTACTTATGGAAGAAACAGGTTTTATACCACTTCAAATTTTGACAAAATAGGTCCATTCTTGTTCAGTTTGTCTATGGATTACTCACAAAGTATACAGTGAAAGTACTTGATAGTACCCATGGTAGTAGTCCATGGTGTACTTATTCCAGCAGTATAGGTTTCATGAACTACTTATGGAAGAAACAGGTTTCATACCACATCAAATTTAGACAAAATAGGTCCATTCTTGTTCAGTTTAAGGGACTTTGTCTCGGGATGACTCAGAAAGTATACTGCAAAAATATTGTTATTGTACAGTAAATATGGCGTATGGGACCTTTATTTGTGCAAAACAAAAAAAAAAGACAAATTTGAGGCTTAATTACTCCAAAATGATAC